>NC_090921.1:574437266-575083988 GCF_040938575.1 Ambystoma mexicanum | reverse complement strand
AGTCTGTGGGCTGTCCTATTGTGGGTATAAGCACAAACCTGTCACTGTGAAGGGATTCCCTCCCACTACAGCTACATTCCATAGCCTTGGTGTGGGAGTCTGTACTGTGGTGTCAATGTTTTTTGTGGCTACAGTGTTCTGCGGTGCCGGTGCTTGTGGTGTTGCCTGTGAATGCTGCGTGTATGCAGGTGCTTGCGATGTCTGCATCACAGTTGTTGTGCCGGTGCATGCTGTGCTGATGCCATTTGTGGCACACAGGTCTGCGTCTCTGTGTGATCTTGGGCATAAAAGTCAGATTGCTCTGGAGTGTATGCTGTTAGGTGTGTCCCCCACCCCCCGCTTGGCAATTCTGGTGCATCCCTCCCCTCGGCCTACATACTCAGGCTATGTGTCTCATCTTTCCGCATGACCAACATTGGAACAGTGGTCCTGTGTGCTGGAGATGTCCCCTGCTGAAACCTTCCTCTCATTGGCGCGTGTGGTGCCCCACTCCTCTCCCCGTGGGTACATCTCCTCTTCCCTGTGGCCAATAGTTAGCATTCCCCTCTTCTTGTGAACCCCCCCCCTGCCATTTGCTGCTGATATTGTGCATTCTGTGTGACCGCTCCCCCTCCGCTTGTCAACATTGCCCCTTCCATTATATATTTCGATACCTTTTTCTGGACTATCTTCACTTCTTCTTGTTGCCTTTCCTCACGTTTATTTCTCATGCGCTCTTGCATTAACCTACAAAAATGCACTATAGTCAATTGAATTTCTGACCGCAGCTTTGCCTCCATCCCCACTAATTTCTTTAATTGCTTCTGTACTTGCTCTGGTAGTATTTGGTAAAAAACAGTTATCCCACAGTTCACAGGTTCTCTTGAATATATTGAGTTGGGTTGTCGTCCTCATGCCTTTTGCATGCCATAATTGGGCTTATGTCAGATGTGTCTGGGTATTGTACTCTCAGGGCCTGCCATTCTTCTGCCCTACAGTTGTTAAAAGGCACTCCATTGTGTGCTGTGTTTTGTGCTGTCACTCCAGGATATCCGGCTCGCTTCCAAAAGTCGTCAGCTACCTCCCCAAGAATGGCAGAGAGCAACAAGCTCTTCATGTTGCCCACTGTTAATGTTGTCCCTGCCATCAACCTTTCTAACTCATAAATCCATGTGCCGGCCCCTGCAGTCAACAATGGCAGTTTCCATCTCAAATTGTCCTTGTCCATCTGTTGCCATGGTATATATTGCAGTCATGCTCCACTCTTTTCTAACAGCAGAAATTGTGTCAGCCCCATTCTCCTTTCAGGCTTCCTTAGATCTTTCGTTACTGAAAATGCTCCCATCATTCTAGCTTTCTTCTGCCCTGGTAACGCTCTCAACCTTTATACATACGGTGTAACTTTGTCTGGGCTATGCGATCAGCCTTTTGAGCGCTTGCTCCGCCCTTCAGGCTCTAGCTTCTCTCTTTCAATTTCTTCCTCTTTGTCCCATAGTGTGTCCCATTCTGGGCTCCCTCCTTCTAAGGGGCAGCACTAACCCCTTCTTCCTTCTTTGTGATCGCTGTCCCCTTGTTCCTCATCTGACCCCATTGTCCCTACACTGTCATCATTCTCTTCATCCTCGAAGCTCAGTCTTTTCAGAATATTTTCTCTCTGGCGTTGCCTCATCGCTCTACCCAGTGAGTCACTTCGGAATTGTACGATTGGACCGAAAAAAAGGTCCGACCGTACAAAAAGTCGGAAAAATGCTCCCACCAAAGGTTCGAACACTAAAAGTTCGAACCTTTGGTGGTAGCATTGTAGGTAAGTATAAAAAAAACAAAAAAGACTGCAGGGGTTCTGGGGGTGTCCCACGCAACGCCCCGCTCACTAGGTTATAGTGAGCGGGGTGTTGCGGGTCACACCCCCGCAGCACACCTGAAAAAAAAGAAAAACAGGGGCTCCGGGGGTGTCCCACGCAACACTCCGCTCACTATACTGTGTGGTATAGTGAGCGGGGGTTATGGGGGAAACCCCTGCAGCTCCCAAAAAAAAGAAAAAAAAAGAAAAGGTCCCTGCCGTGCCGGTTCCCGATCACGGAAGTGAAAGGGAACTGGCGCCGCAGGGACTCAGTGTGTAAAATAGGTAAGTAGGGTTTGTTTATGTTGGGGGTGTGGGTGGGGGTGTGTTGAGGGTGTGGGTGGGGGAGTGTTGTGAGTATGTTGTGGGTGGGGGTGGAGGTGTGGGTATGTAGGGGTTTTGAATGCGTGTTCGCATGGGAAATGTGCAAGCCTTTTGTGATTCGCACATTTCTCATGCAAACTTTTCTGTCGCAGACTTAACCGCAATGGAACCACAGATCCAGTCACGTTCCCCCTCTCGTTGGGGATCCCGCTGTGCTTCTGCTTGCCTTAAGGGTGACAGACTTATCTCTGCTTTGATATAGTGTTGCAATTCTCTTCCATATTCACGCTTACCCTTCTTCATCTGAAAGTCTGGGTACCCTCATTATGTCTTCCACTGCCTTAAGGCATCTCTCCCTACTTTCTCTCTTTCTTGCTTGTTATCCCTTTCCTCCTTCTCTTTGCACTGACATTCTTTAATAATTCTCTCAGTGTCCAACTATCTCTTCTCCCTCCTCAATTTCACATGTCTCTCTTTTATCTCTTCAGCCTTTCTTGTTTCCCTCTCCTCTGCTTCCTTCTGTTCTTTCCTCATTTCCTTTTCTTCTCTCTCCTTCTCTACTTTCTCTAATTCTCTCATCTATTCCTGTTCCTTCTTCTCCCCTCCTTCTCTTCTCTTTACTTCCTCCATTATTTCTACCCATTCTCTTCCCCACTTCTATTCTCTCTCGTTCGTCCTCTTCCTCCTTTTCCCTTTGCTTCCCCCTCTGGCTATCCGGGCTCCCCTGCACCCCTCCCATCTAGTTTAAAGGATAGTTCCGGGACTTTTTTTTTATTGTCCCTACGGGTCGGCCATGTGTTTGTAAGCATAAATCGGTAGATCGTCGGAAACTTTCCTATGGACCTTACCCGACTTTTCGCCCATTATCGCACTCGAAATCAGCCTCCATTTTGTGATAATCCTATCATTCCGCCGCATCGACCTGGCTCACCTGCCTTTGCGGCACTAAATCAAATCCCCCGCCCCTGAAACAGACTTTATCAAAACATTCATATTCCCCGCCTCTATCCGTGACGTGACTGAGCTGCGTAGGCAAACGCGCCCAGGCGTCTTCTACGCGACTCCACACAGACCCCGGAAATCAACACAGATCAGCTCACAATACAGCGCACCACAATTCGGAATATGAAACTGTACTTTGAAATCAAACCGCAAGATTGTAAATGTGGTAAAGTACATTTATTTGACATCAAATGTTTAGAGAATATTCAGCGATTTGCATTTTTATTTGCTCATGTTCCAAAAAGTTCGTATTGAGGAACGCGATGGTCCTTTGCTGTACACAGGGTCTTAGAGCATCTCACAATACAGCACCACAATTCGGAATGTGAAACCGTGGTTTAAAAGCAAACGGCAAGATTGTACATTTGGCAAAGTACGTTTATTGGACATCAAATGTTTAGAGAATATTCAGCGATTTGCATTTTTCTTTGCTCTCGATCCAAATTAGTTCGTCTTGAGGGAAGCGATGTTCGTGTGCAGTACACAGGGTGTTGGTTTACGATAAAAATAAGCTCTTCTGTCGCACTGATAATCGCATGGCTGTTCCAACAACGAGGCACTAGGCCACCACAACGGTAGGTATGTTGCATCTAACCGTTAGTACCGCGTAAGGGCATACTTGTACTTGGCGATCGTCCCATAAAATGGTCAGGGTGGTAACGTTGTTCACGCGGAGAAGCAACTGGCGGCTGTAGAAGCCGTCCGCCGGTGTCTGGTACTCGTGACACAGACAGTAGTGAATGATGTACCTAAAAACATAAAAAATGAAATTAGTCTCACCATCAGATCCTTATTAAAATTATTCATTTCATAGCGAGGACAGCGCTACTGGGTGTACACAAGTGTTTAAAGGCGTGGCGAGGCATGGAGGGGGGGGAGTGGAGTACAAGGTAAGTAGCATAAAATAATAAATAAATAGGGCCAGCTGGTGGCAAGTGCAAGGTAAGTGCAGAACAAGTGCTGGGAAGGGGGGGCTGTAGGATACTGAGACAGTCCCCCAGTGCAGGGGTTGACAGGGAGGCAGTGCAGGTGGAGAGTGGAAGGGCCCAGGACCGAGGTCGCAGACAGTGGACCAGTTGTAGCAGGGGAGAGGGAGAGAGAAAGCAGAAGCAAAGAGGAAGGTTTTGAGGTGCTTCAGTAAAAGAAGATGGTTCTCCTCCAGATAGTGCGCGGTAGAAAACACTATGCCACATAGAACGAACAAGTACAACTGAACCCGTCTTTAAAGCCACTGTATAGTAATGAAATTGCGGTATAAACTCATCAAAAGTTACTTACATTATATTTGCATTTTCCATTGTGTCTCTGTGTAGGGCAGACCCGAAACACCACTCCTTCTTTGCCGACGTTACTTCTTCTAATGAACGTGGCTCATCGTTTCGTTTCTGAAATTTTATTCATTATCTTTTCTTAGTCTTTCAGGATGGTCCCGGCCTGTCAAGGTCAAATCACAATAGAACCTTATATTGGGTCGTGGGCCTTTCCGCCACCCGAGCAAAACATCAAAGCAGCTGACCTTCACTTTGAGCGAGCACACATTTCTAGTTAGCTCCAGTTAGTGTAAGGGCATCTTGTCTGCGTGCCTTTTTTTTTATTGTCCCTATGGGTCGGCCATGTGTTTGTAATACGGAAACATTCTATAATTTTTGTAAAAATGATTTATATTACTGTTTGGTTTAATTGCAATGGGCCTGCAACATGAGGAGACTCGAGAGAACAGACAATCGAATTACAATCATTTAAACCGTGATGTGTATTTCTCAATGAGCTCTGCTTTAGGTGGACATGGAACAGAGGCAATGTTGGGTGGCAATGCAGTTGTCCCCTGCATAGGTTCGTTCACCACTCCATGTATGTGCCTATCGAGGACATCTACGATAAGTCTCTCAATAAACTCATATTGCATATCCTCAAACACTGGTTTGATCACCCATTGTTTACTTCTTTTAGTGAAGGCCTTATTGTAGCGAAGCGTCCCTAAAGTTCCGGTCGTCCTACTTTGTTGACGGCCAACATTATGGTTATGTGCCAAGACCGCTAGAAGAGTCCGATTTTTCATGCCTTCCATGCCAAAATGCAATCTTTTGGGCCTGTACTTTAGGCACATATTGTGGAACACCTCCAAATCTCCTGTGTGGCAGAATTCCGTGAGTCCCCTCAAATCTCTTGTTATAGTTTTATCAAATACAATCTTTTCAATGGCCTTGTGAGTGGGTGATGAAGGAATCAACCACTTCTTCTTCCGTGCCTCCTCTGTGGACAAATGGCCATGTTCACATTTGTGGAAATGCTCATTTGTCGACCATCGATGTACGTTGCTACAGTGCAACATTACTGACCGCCATTTTTCCAGTAGAATTTCCAACGACCCTTCACATGTTTTTGAGCTCCACCAAAGATGGTTGCTGATTGACTTGGACCACTGTGAAATACCTTGCATATCTTTTTTTTTTCCTGCAGCCGACAATTTTTTATTGATTGTTTTTGCAAGATGCCATACGTCAAATTGGTGATTTATATTTTTGTACTCTTCTCTCATTGTCTTGGCAATTGAAACGTGTCTGTCCGTGGCTATCAGGTCGATCACCATTCCCCGCGATTGTAGTTCTTGCAATGATGCTACAAAGCCAACTTTCTCCATGGCCACTGAGGATGTACTTTGTGACACCTGCACGACCACCGAACTCACAATTTTCTTACTTTCCATGTCCTGAAAGTGGTAGGTGCAGTACTTGGCTGAAAATCCTGGACTGTCGCATTGTCCATCACCGGCTAGCCTGAAGCGTTTGCCCGCGAATGTACTTTCCATTGACATTTTTTCCATTCTCCAAGCTTCGCTGATGGCTGGAAATAGATAATCGGTTTGGTATTTGTAGAACTGACTTTTCGCAATGAAATGGATTCCCACAAACTGAAAGAAATACTGTAACTTTTTAAAACTTGAACCACTAAAAAGTGCGGCCGCTGCACAAAGTAGATTGCCTGCTGGCAGTTGCCCCAGCATGGGTTGTGCAGACCATGCGAACGGATGATATTGTGTACAGGTGGCATGTATTTTAAGGTTAGTGCCTCGAATTGCACGAGTCACATTAATCAATGGCTCCCCACATACTTCCCCACCAACCCAATGCCCACATTTCATCATCATAATAATATCCATCAAACAGCTATCGAATACAATGAATTTGGCCTCTTTCCTTATACTGTCACTCTGCATCCCAGCTGGTTCGGCCTGTAACGTTGAGGACATGTCACTCGCATGAAAGGTACAATCTCTGATATCGTCTTCCGCTATGCTGAGTGATATTGATGGTGTTTCATTGTCGTCCACTTCATTCTCTTCCATTGCAACATCTGTTCCTTGTCCGGAGATGGGAGAAAAAAACAATGTCTTCAACTTTCGCGTGCTCTTATTTTTTGCGGGTGTGGATTCTGTGAATTGATCTACGACTGCATCCAAACTACCAGGAGGACATTCACTATCAATGGCTGGTGGTGGTATAGCTCCGTTGTCAATCACTTCATATTCTTCCCATTGGCACGATGCATCTCCAGTCTCAAGTCCCTGCCAAAAGGTTTGACAAGCAACATCTCTCGTTCGCTTCACTGTCTGTGTAGATCTAGTTCTTACACCCACTCGCAACTAGAGGACAGATTAGAAAAGGGATGTTCAGTTTAAACACAACTTACAGTATTGAACTATTGACAGTGAAAGACAACATAATATAGTGAACAGGACACTAACCTTCTTTTGCTTTCTTTTCTTTGAAACTTTCTTTCCTCGAACTTCAACATCTGGACGCTGTTGCTCCGACTCGTGTGTGCATGTCTCCACTTCCTCTCGCGCTGCAACGACTATACTTTCATGATAAGCACATCCATCACTCACTGAGGCTCCATCGACTCGCTGAAACATAGAACTTTCATTAGTATGTATAATAATATTGAAAACACAAAATGTACTTGGGGACCAATACCCATACGTACATCTCAATAGCAAAACACGAATGAACGCATTGTGTAGAACATTCAAACGACAATAGTTCACGCATTGTTGATCTAGTTAGATTGAACTGTCAAGATCCATACCTCGGGCTCCGCATAGACTTCCATTGATGATATTATTGAAGATGACGCTTCAGCAACTCCCTGAAACACAGTAATTGCATTAGTATGGTTTTCTATTTTGTTAAAAAGAACATAAACTTTGTGCAGGCGTCAACAGCTCATCTAAATAGACCTGCACAATCTTTGATCAGTTGTCTAAAATAAATAATGGATATCTAAATATGATTCGATTTGCTCCATCGTTGGAAGTGTCACCACCCAGAGATCTGCATCAACTACTAGGGGTGATGTTCTTGTTGAAGAAGCTCCGTCAGCTCCCTGAAACATAGTACTTGCGTTAATAAAGAAGGAAGTATAGCGGATGTAATCACGTCATTTGATCTCGCTTGATCGATCTGTCAGTATCCATACCTCGAAATGCATAAGAACATCAAGGGACGCTGTAACTGCGGTGCACACTTCTGCAAGCTGTTGCGCCGACCCGTAACTGCACGCTCCCCCTTCTTCTTGGACTAATGCTCCATCGACTCCCTGAAACATAGGACTTTCATTAGTAATGAACACAATATTGAAAAAAGAAGACACATACGAGGGCGACGACAGAAGGACATATCAATGGCTAAAAACGAAAGAAACATTGTGTGTAACAATCACGCTACAAGAATGCAAGATCTGATGATCTCCATCGATGGAACTGTCCTGAAACGTACCTCGAGCATCTGAGTGACATCTACGGTTGTCGTCAATGCGTTGGACTCCTCAGCATCTCCCTGAAAGACAGTACTTGCATTATTTTGGATAACAATAATTATAACTGAAAACAAAGACTAGAGGACGAGTACTGTGGTGTACCATTAGGTAAAATAATTACACGATCAATTAAAACTATTGATTTACATGCCTAAAACAAGTCAGTGTCAGAATAGCTAAGTAAGATTACCCGATAGGCGCTTGAAGTGGCTGATGACTGCAATAACGACACGGATGGAGAATCTTCAGCCTTCATATTGAGTGGGTACATAAATGGGGAAATTATTGTTAGCTAATGCTACACACTACCGCAATGCCGAGAGATAAATACGTAAACTTGACTCACCAGTGGAGGGATGTGGACGAATAGAGTGGGAATAGCGGTTGAGAGCAATTTTCGCCTCGCTCGCGGTGTTTTCGTCCTTATTAGCAATGATGTGGAGTACATGTCTGGGCTAAAGTGCCTGCTGCAGATGCGGTATCGATCACCCCTCTTGTCCGCAAAGACTTCTAGGACTCTACTTTCTATCTCAGAGGCTGGATATCCGCAATATCGGACCCATTCTCTTATCTGATCTATTGTCTTAGGGAAAACATGCATTATAGTACCTTCAGATTTGTTATGGGTCTTCGAAGGGCAACCGCCAATGGAACAGGCAGGCATTATGGAAAGTTCTGAAAAGTAAAGATCAACAATTCTCTATGAATACCAATGTGTTAAAACATTAAATGACACATAAAAGGTTCAATGCAAGGTCCGTTTTGGTTCTTGGAACTATACATGTTATTCACATGCGGATAAGTATTTCAATAACTTTCAAAAAATAGAAAAAGTAATTTGACTAAACTCAGAACATGTGACTAGTTCCTTGCATGTACTGTCGTGAACGAAAAGAAAACATGGATGCAATTTGATGACTACTAGCAAATAGATATAAATTAAAAAATTGGACGCAAAATGATTATGGTACATGGACTTACCTTGACGAACAAACAGTTAGATGCAGGGATCAGAGTAGTTTCTTGTCGTAGAACAGGGAGCAGTTCACAGGTTGCAAACTGACGAGTTTGCTCAAAGTGGTCACGGAAGTTCACAGAGACGAAGAGCAGATAACCAGCACCTTCACGGGTTGACTAGCAAAGCGCAAAGAAGTTCTCATTAGAAATATGAAGTGGGTTATAAAGAATTCGAAACAGGGGTGTGTTTGTGAATGAATGACGTGTATATGTCGTGGCATTATGCGGTCTGCAGGGGGCCGTCCAGCGTGAGGGGGGATGCTTGGCAGGAGACACGGGGTCTGGAGGTAGACCTGGGAACAACAACCCATGCTCTATAGACCACTTTGAAGTGTACATGGTCTTTGGCACCTCTTGGCCTTTATCGCTCCCTGACAGCTCCACTTGCCAGCACAAGTACCCCGGTGCGAACTGCCTTTGATAGGGCGGGGGGGTGGATCGGGGCGGTGGTCGTGCAGACAAGACACAGGAAGACTCGTGAATGGAGACACACTTATGTGGATTGCAGGGGGCCGTCCAGCGTGAGGGGGGATGCTTGGCAGGAGACACGGGGTCTGGAGGTAGACCTGGGAACAACAACCCATGCTCTATAGACCACTTTGAAGTGTACATGGTCTTTGGCACCTCTTGGCCTTTATCGCTCCCTGACAGCTCCACTTGCCAGCACAAGTACCCCGGTGCGAACTGCCTTTGATAGGGCGGGGGGGTGGATCGGGGCGGTGGTCGTGCAGACAAGACACAGGAAGACTCGTGAATGGAGACACACTTATGTGGATTGCAGGGGGCCGTCCAGCGTGAGGGGGGATGCTTGGCAGGAGACACGGGGTCTGGAGGTAGACCTGGGAACAACAACCCATGCTCTATAGACCACTTTGAAGTGTACATGGTCTTTGGCACCTCTTGGCCTTTATCGCTCCCTGACAGCTCCACTTGCCAGCACAAGTACCCCGGTGCGAACTGCCTTTGATAGGGCGGGGGGGTGGATCGGGGCGGTGGTCGTGCAGACAAGACCCGTTTGCCGCAGGGCCTCACCAAGGAGAGGCCATCTAACTGAATGTAAGAGGATGGCTGCAGGATCTACTACATGGAATGCAGGGGGGTGAGTTTATAAATACCTCACCCTCCCAGGAGAATATACACTAGATTCATTTAAAAAATCAAAACAACCATTGTTAAAATATATGTTGGGCTTTATTTTAGATTTTAATTAAACATAAATAATAAACATTACACATTGTAAAGTTGAGGTTGCAGCACATCGAGGGAAAATCCGCGGTATTGTCCACTGTCACTGGGGAAATGTTGTCTAATGGCAAGTACCGCACAGGCAGGTATTACTCTCCGAACGCGGTGTCCGAGCCTCCCGTGAAGCCACCAAGTGAAGCAACGATAGGCCACCAGCCTGTACCACCTGTGAAAAAAAAAGATGCAAACTGTATTAAACTGACCAAACTTTCTTATCAATGTCGATTCAGGTAACACATGTCATTTTTCTTAGAAAAAAATTATATCTAGAAAATGCACTATATGGAACAAATTTACATGCGTTCGAATGATATGTAAATGTAATTTTATATGTGGGAGACGACCATGAAATAGTGGTGGCATCACTGACATCACAAACAGAGTATACTTACTCGTTACTCGGATTACGCGGACGAACAGTGCCGCGAAGTTCGTGCATAAGCACCATCATCATCCTCAACACGGTCCGTGAGAGGCAGGCTTCCCTGAACTCTGGCAGCTCGGTGATGCATTGCGGACTTTGCTCGCCTTCCTGCAGACTTTGCTCGCTTTCCGAAATGTAGGCCAAGCACCCGGAATTTTCACGGCAGCAGCAGTTCTCCTCCTCAGTTGGCATTAGCTCGCACCGATTGCACGTGCACCAGGTGGAGACGCCGTCCATGCGACATGGTCCAGGCTCTTCATCCGTTGACTGGTCCTCCCAACTGCCGTCCGAATCCCCATCGTTTTCGCGTGCTTGACTTTCCAGTAGTTCTTCCTCGGTGTACTCGGGCTCGTACATATACGGCATTATTGTGGCCATTGTGCGGTAAAGATAGTAAAATAATTTACAGAGATGGTACAGGTGTTCACACGGGCTACAAGCGGCGAAGGTAGCTGACCAGAGCACTGAAACGAGTCACAGAATACTCAAAGTAACACAGAGAGAGGAATGGAATCGAAAATCTGCTGCTGTGTGTTGTGAAACGGTCTGTTTATACTTATTGGGGAAAGAGGCGTCCTGCCATTTCCATGGCAACACGTCAATAGCTGAGGCGCAGCGATTGTTGACACGAGACGTGCTTGAAATGGGCAGTACGCGTCTGCTGATGTCAGGCTCAGGGGCGGGGGATTTGATTTAGTGCCGCAAAGGCAGGTGAGCCAGGTCGATGCGGCGGAATGATAGGATTATCACAAAATGGAGGCTGATTTCGAGTGCGATAATGGGCGAAAAGTCGGGTAAGGTCCATAGGAAAGTTTCCTACGATCTACCGATTTATGCTTACAAACACATGGCCGACCCGTAGGGACAATAAAAAAAAAGTCCCGGAACTCTCCTTTAAGCCATATTTGTCCACCCACCCACTCATTCGGTGGGACTGTCATCCCATCATCACTTTTACATTACTGGGTCGCATCTTCTCCCCCATCAACTTCACTTGCAGCTCGCTGCACTCTTTGTCCTCGTCAGTCATGGTCCCCTCTTTCTGATTTGTTAGCTTAGCTCCACTAAGTTTGTCTCACATACTGCATGCAGGAGGTGCATGCACACGGTTAGTGTAACCTGCCGGTGCTTTCAATTCTTTCAAGGGGTAAGGTAAAATCTCTGGGTCAGTTGTCTGAGGAGGAGGAGGAGCCATGGGCGCTTAACCCCCAACATCATGCTGGCTGAGCATCCACTCTGCCTTGGGTGGGTCCGCCTCCTTGTCCTCAAACATCTTCTATAGCTCCAATATCGTTAAGCTGTTGCTCAATTTCTTTGCTTTGTACGCGGCATGCAAATATGTGGTCATGTGTTACAGCACAGATTTCGATAGACATCCTTCCCGGGGCAATGTCCTTGCCATTTTGCCCTCTTTGTCTTAAGTTGATATACTTGCATATTTTATACTTATATTGTAGAAGGGACTTGCACAAATGTCTGAGGGGAGTGTCCCCCATTATGGCACCTCACTTTCTGACTGCCTACACTTACTTGACATAACGCAGGATTTGTGTGTGTTCCAAACAATGCCAACTTATGTTTACAGTTCTTATCCACAGTAAATCAACTCTTCCAAGACACAACAATGTCCGATCTTTTCCACTAGCCTCTCCGGCTTCACCAACATCAATAAGGGCGCTAACTACAAAGACCAATCCAAACGTCAAAAGTGCCCCCAAAGCCGTGCCCAATAGTAGTACAATCTTTTTATTTTCAACAACTTCAGCCTCTCAAGCTAGCCGAACCTTCACTCTCCAACTATCACCTTACAATGCTACAAAACAAAACCCTTTCCCCTTTTCTCTCCCAACATCTGTGCCCACTGAGGGCCGACAACCTCCAGCCAATGTGCTTTGTCCTATTCACAACCTCCTTCTGACATCATCAACCACTATGCATGAAAAACATATGAGTGCACTCTTAGACCAACACAATAATCAAAATACCCCAACATAAATACCTTACGGCCGTCTTCCTGCTTTTACAGGGGATCATATCTAAAAGTGCCAACTCAGGGGCATGGCCCTCCTTCATCACAGCACAGAATGACTTTTTCTTCTTTGTTTGTTTATTCTTTATTATTTCTTCCGTAATATTCAACAAGGTGCCACCTTCCTTAACCTAAGCTAATACCTAGAAACAGGGATACATCTCTTCATCCGTTACATCAGCTAATACCGGGAAAAAGGGACACTCTCATAAATAACATAAAACGACATTCAACAAGTCATGACTTTTCCCTATCGCTTTGCACAACAATTCCACAATTCCCTCCTGCCTATATTTGTCAGATTGCTGGACTCATACTCACACTCCGTGGATCCGCTGAAGCCCTCGGACAGCGTCACTCCCCCAATATGCCACTCCGCCTTCTGGTCTGCTGGTCATCCCCCACCAAGGGGGCTTCTGACGACTGTTTTAGTAGTTTAGGCATTATTACAATCTGGTCCTTGCGGGTCGCAAAGCATACCTCAGACTCACGGTGGGAAAAAACAGTATGTTGCCAGGGGCATTGATCGCCCTCTGCCACAACTTGAAGTGGAGGGTTATAACGTCCTTTCATCGCGGGATGTTTTTTCACAGGATTTTTTCCAGCAAGTCTTTTAATGAAAAAAAACTCATTGAATTTTTTAGGGGGGTTGGAATAATATATATTTGGGGTGTGGGGGTTCGGGATCATATAAAAAATAAAAGTGGATGAGGGGTTTGGGGGGAAATCCCCCAAAATAAAAAATAAAACATTTGATGAGTATTTACATTGAAAAATCTGCATTAAAGGGGCGTGGCTTGATGGCTACGTGAGAGGACGCTTCTTGGAGGAGCACCCGATGATCCGATTTTGATCCTGGGAAGAAGTAATGGTTTTCAGCAGACTTTCGAGCCCACGGTGCATCCAAGGGTGCATGAAAGTGGGGGGCACATGCTGAGTGCCCTCCCCGCCAGCGAGACTGCATATCCACAGAACTAGACTTCGAAGAAGGTGGCGGTCGCGTAGTGGAAGGGCAGCATCCAAGATGGCCGCCCGTGGACAAAGGGCCATAAATGGTCCGTGGAGCTGAGGAAGACAAAGCCGGCCGGAGCGGGGGCCAGCCCAACCAGAGGGACGCGTCGTATACGTCTCTGGCCGGTGGCAAGAACATAAGTGCGGGCCCCCACTGAGGAGGCCCTGGTTCGTGGCGTGCCAGCAGGGTGAACCCGAGTTTAGCGGAGCCTTGCTGTGAAGGAGTCGCGGCGCCGGAGACACAGCTGGGCGCGTGTTCCTAACCGATGCAGCAGGATGTCCTCCAAGGTGGTGCGACCCCGGATCAAGCAGCCCACGATGGAGGCCTACGCTAGGTCGCCCCCGGGCGCGGAAGGGGGCAAGAGCAAAGAAGCCCCTGCTGCGGCGACGGACCCACCGGGTACTATCCAGGAGGTGCTGGCAGCAATTGCCGACTTGAAGGTGGCTTGGGAGACGAAGTTGGGCCTGGCCATGAAAGAGCTGCAGGAGGGCCTAGACCTTAAGATCGGAGCGGTCCGAGAAGAGGTGAACCTGTTGCGTCAGGATGTGCGAACGATCGCGGAGCGCACTGGGGAACTGGAGAAGGAGTTGGCCCCGACCACGAAGACGTGCAATGCACATGCTAAGGAGCTTCATGCCCTCGTGCAACGAGTGGGCAATCTGGAGGACAGAGCAGAGCAGGCAGAGGGGTGTGCCAGGCGCAACAACATTCGCATAGTGGGTGTTCCGGAGGGAATGGAAGGATCTAACCCCACGGAATACGTTGAAAACATGCTCTTGCAGGAGATTACAGGCGGGGAGCTGACCCAGGGGTTCACGGTTGAAAGGGCGCATAGGGCCCTGACCAGGAGACCAGCCCCAGGAGCCCCCCCTGTGGCCGTTGATCGCGAAGACCTTGAACTATCATGACCGCGAAAAGATCCTCGAATTTTTCCGAAAAGGAGGTACGATAGAAAGGGGGTCAGCGAAAATAACGGCGTATCCGGACTATACGCTGCTCGTACAGCGGAGTCCAATGAACTTTGGAACTCTGAAAAGAAGGCTTAGAGAAGCAGGCCATCGCTACATGCTGCTCTACCCCGCTAGGTTAAAGGTGTTTTATAAGAATAGATCCCTCTTCTTTCAGACGCCGACCGAAGCGATGGAGTGGCTGGATATGCAGGGTCGACCTCAGGAATCGGATGCCCAGACAGAAGCGGCTGGAGATAAGTAGCACGCTGCAGAGGCGCCCGTGAGGCCATAGTCACGACATTGGGACTGGAATATAGTACGATATTGTGCTTGTGGGGAGGAAGTCATGGTATCTGCCGGCGGGTCCTGTTGAATGCACTTCTCCTAAATAGATGACTGGGAGCTCCTGGGGAGCACCCTCTGTACCCAATAGTAGTACACTTAGTTAGGTCACTGTTAGATAGGTGACACCCCGCGGGGTCCTTGTCCTTGGATACGAGACAGGTCCAGACGTGGGTAGGCCTGAGATCCAGGGATGGAGCTGGGCTATTGTTGGGGGTTGGCGGGGAGGGGGAGGAGGGAAGTTGTGTGCAGTGGTGTGAAGTTGGGGGGGGTGTTGTTTGTGAATAGAAGGGAGAGAGCCAGGAAACAAACCAGCACGGGGAGCATTATGGGAAGGGATGGGATGGGGATAGTCCGACCAGATGGCATCGGGTAATCTCAGAATTGTGACCTGGAATGTACGGGGCCTTAACAGCTACCTGAAACGTAATAAAGTGATGTTGTACTTAAAGAGGATGCATGTAGACATAGCCCTGCTGCAGGAGAACCACCTTACTAGGGAAAGGCTGGAGGTGGTCAGGAGAAAACGGAAGGGCAATGTAGTGGGGGCGGCGTACTCGGCGTACGCCAGAGGGGTCATTACTTGGGTGGCGCCTCATGTGCCGTTTCTTGTGCTTCATTCTACGGAGGACCCGGAAGGTAGAATGGTGGTGGTGACGGACCTCCTGGAAAACAGGGAAGTGCATATAATAAATTTGTACGCCCCCAATAACGACACAGCGGCTTACTTTAGGACCCTCTACAGTAAACTTGGCCCCCTGGCAGGGGGCACGGTAGTGTGGGGGGGGACTTTAACTATACTGTGAATCCCAGAATGGACAGGTCCAAGGACAGGGTAGGGAAAACGACACCGGCGGCCAAAGCGCTGGGTACCTTGCTGAAAGACCTAGACCTAGAGGATGCGTGGAGAAGGCTGCATCCCACGGATAGGCAGTATTCACACTTTGCGGCGCCACATGACTTGCACACAAGGTTGGACTACATGTTTGTGACAGCCGAGATAGTGAGAGACATAGAGGGAGCGGAATACAAGGCCCGAGTACTATCTGACCACTCGCCCTTGGTGGTGGACTGGAGACACCAGCCCCCGAGACCGCGGATCCCTACATGGAGACTCAGGACCGAGGCTCTGCACGACGAGGGGTTTCGGGAGGGCCTGAGGGATGCCATCGAAGAATACTTTGATATAAACACGGGAAGCGTCAGCTCTGTGGGCACACTGTGGGAAGCGTTTAAGGTGGTGGTGCGCGGGGTAGCCATTTCCCAAGCTAAGGGGCTACAGGGGGGTATCGAAAGGGAACTCCAAGAGGCAGAAAGGGAGCTAGAAGATCTCACGCGTTGCGAGAGCACCGCTCATGATAACAGAACCAAAGTAAAGGAGCTACAGTTGTCCTGCACCGCACTCTGGGATAGGCTATGCAGACTCAATTACAGGAAATATACGGAGAGGATACACGCAGGGGGCGACAAGCCGGGCAGACTTCTGGCCTGGCTGTATAAGAGTGAGACCCCCCGCTCGGTGATCAGTGAGATCAAGGATGAGAGAGGTTGCATATGCAACACTCAGAAAGAGGTAAATGAGGAGTTCCTTAAGTTTTATAGATACTTGTATGAGGACACGGGGGAGGATATGTGTCAAGACATACTGGACACATTGGAGGACATAGAACTGCCCACCCTGGATGACCTAGAACGCGCGGAGTTAGACGCACCCGTCACCTTGGATGAGCTGGAGGTAGTGATTCAGAATTTGCCCACTTGCAAGGTGCCTGGTTCGGATGGGCTGCCTAGTGAGTTCTACAAAACATACAAGCAAGAGCTGCTTCAGCCACTGCTTGCCACTTTCAACGAGGCCTATGAGCGGGGGGAACTCCCATTGTCCCTCCGCGAGGCTGTGATCATCCCACTCCTGAAACCAGGCAAGCCGGCCGTGGAGTGCGGGTCTTACAGACCGTTGTCCATGCTTAACCAGGACAGCAAAATACTTACGGCTGTGCTGGCCAACAGACTGAAGAAGGTGATTGGGAAACTGATACACCCAGATCAGACTGGATATGTTCCAGGCAGGAACATCACCGATAACCACAGGAGGCTACACCATATCATTGACCAAACTGAGGATGACACGGGCGAGTTGGCTATAGTGTCATTAGACGCGGTCAAGGCCTTTGACTCGGTACGATGGCCCTGGCTGAAAGCGGCCCTGAAGGGGTACGGAGTGGGACCTGGATACCTCAGATGGGTCCAGTTGTTTTACAGCACCCCGATGGCGAGAGTCAGGACAGGATCCACAATCTCAGATACATGGCAACTTTGCAGGGGGACCAGACAGGGATGCCCCTGGTCACCCATGCTATATATACTGGCATTAGAGCCTCTGGCAATATGCCTGTGACAACAATATGGGGAGGTGGGCATAAGCACTGTCAGTGGAGGGCACCTGATATCACTATATGCGGATGATATGCTCCTTTATTTGCGTTATCCAGAAGAAAACCTGCAGTATGTGCTGGAGGTAATAGAACGGTACGCCACTCTTTCAGGCATATCGGTGAACCCTAGAAAGTCTAGTCTGTTTCCTTTGGGAAGATACAGGAATGTCCCGGTACAGAGGCTGCCCGTCCTGCCAATACCATGGCGGCCGTGATGTTTAGGTATTTGGGAATAAATATTTACCACAAGGTCGAGGCAGAACACAAGCATAACACGGAAAAGGCAATAGAGGGAATCAAGAACAGCATGGTATTTTGGTCTAGATTGCCCCTGACCATGATGGGGAGGGCGACCTTGCTCAAGATCGTGGTTCTGCCTAGACTCTTGCACTTTTTCGTGAATGTCCCGTTTTTGATAACTAGAGCCTATTTGCGAAACTTCACAGCGTGTGTAGGGGTTTCGTGTGGGGCAGCTCTAGGAATAGTGTTGCTCTGTGGAAGCTCCAGAACCCATGTGACAGGGGGGGATAGGTCTGCCTAATTTTGAACTCTATTACCTGGCGGGGCAGCTGCAGTACGTGGCCAGGTGGCTTTTGGCTGAAGACTCGGCGGAAGCTAGGCTTCTGCGTGGAGACTCAGCCCCATACTTTCTGATGGAAGTGGTGTGGTTGTGCAGAGACAAACTGGTGGGCAGGGGGCGGCTACTGAGGCTGGGCTGGGAGATCTGGCACAGGACATGGAAGATTGGGGGGGATTCAGAGCCGTACTCCCAGCAGGCCCCTTTGGCGGCGCTGTGCGGGAGCGACTCTCAAATACTTGAATCGGTCGGTAGATACTGGGAACAGGTAGGCCTGGCCACTCTTGGGGACATATGGCAGGAAGGGGAGGCATTGGACTTTCAGAGGTTGCAGGAAGAGACGGGGGTACATGGTGGCCAATATATAACCTACACTAGGCTTGTGAAAAAGACTAGAGAAAGATGGCCCGAGACAGTGCTAGCGGAAGACCCTGACGCCTCCCTGGAAACTATGTATGATGTATCGTGGGCGGGCACGAAATATCGAGGATATACGAGCTCCTGCGAGTAAGGGCAGGGAAGGAGTTGCTTCAATTGAGACAAGATTGGGAGGAAGAGGTGGGAGGACCCATGACAGACGGGCAATGGGAATGGGCCCAGAGGTACCATAAAAAGGTGTCCCGGAACGCGAGATTCCAACAGCTTCAATTGTACGTTACCCACAGGGCTTATTTAACTCCCGGGAAGATCGCAAAGTTTGGGGGACCAGCTATGCAGCTATGCCCCAGGTGTGGGGAGGTGAATGCGGGACTGCTACACATGTTCTGGGCTTGCCCGGAAGTGCACAGATTTTGGGACGAGGTTAAGACGAAGCTGGCTGGTGGGGGGGTGGTGCTGGATGTGGAATCGGCCTGGTCATGTATGCTTGGGCTTTTTCCTAGACCCCGGCATTCAAAACACATAAGCAAGATGAAGGACCTGGCTTGTGTTTTGGCCAAGCGCAGGATTGCCATGGGCTGGAAGGCAGCCCACAGACCTAGGGTGGAGCTATGGTGGGCGGACCTCTTGAGGTGGGCGGAAGCTGAATCTGTAGTCTGGTTTGAAGCGGTCACTAGGGGGGGCGAGGAGTAGGTAGGGCCCTTGCTGGCCTGGCGGCAATTGGTGGCCTCTATGGCAAACTCTCATCAGGGTAACAACGGTACAGAGGACCCGGATGATGACTGCCTAAGTACTGGGCTACCCAATGATGCTCCTGTAAATGACATGTGAGAACCGGCTCTAGTTTAAGGGGGGGGAGTTGGGGAGTTCTAATGAAAATGTGTTGAACTATGATGCTTTCTATGCTTTGAAACAGTTGTAGTGTGTTTGTTTGACTTCAAAATAAAATAAAAATATTTCCAAAAAAAAAAAATCTGCATCAAAAAACCCTGTGAAAAAACACCCAGTGATGAAATGACATAGAACCGTGGAGGGGCGGAGAGAAGCCCCACTAAAATAGCAAGAGGCCTGGTTCGGGGAAAATCCCCAAGCCCAAGAAACAGAAAAGTCCAGAAATGTGACTGAACCAACTGTTTATTGTGAGATCTCTTAAACAGGGGCAGATATGGACAACACACGATTTTCAATGGTCTCTCACTGGTTACAGGCTTGTCAACATCTTTTAATGGGTTGTGATGTCAGAAATGACACAGTATACCATAAAAACCTAACGCAGCCTGGGGTTCGTTAGTGGGGCAAACTATATATAGGGCCTAATTCACAGAGCGTTTCCCAATGGGGTTTTGCCATTATACAACGCTTTTGTGAATTAGGCCCATAGCATAGGTAAGTATAAAAAAACAAAAAAGACTGCGGGGGCTGTGGGAGTGTCCCCCGCAATGCCCCGCTCACTAGGTTATAGTGAGCAGGGTGTTGCGGGTGACACCCCCGCAGCACACCCGAAAAAAAAAAGAAAAACAGGGGCTGCGGGGGTTCCCACACAACACCCCGCTCACTATACTGTGTGGTATAGTGCGCGGGGGTTATGGGGGAAACCCCTGCAGCTCCCAAAAAAAAGAAAAAAAAAGAAAAGGTCCCTGCAGCGCCGGTTCCCGATCACGGAAGTGAAAGCGAACTGGCGCCGCAGGGACTCAGTGTGTAAAATAGGTAAGTAGGGTTTGTTTATGTTGGGGGGTGTGGGTGGGGGTGTGTTGAGGGTGTGGGTGGGGGAGTGTTGTGGGTATGTTGTGGGTGTGGGTGGGGTGTGGGTATGTAGGGGTTTTGAATGCGTGTTCGCATGGGAAATGTGCAAGCCTTTTGTGATTCGCACATTTCTCATGCAAACATTTCTGTCGCAGACTTAACCGCAATGGAACCACAGATCCAGTCACTTTCCCCCTCTCGGTGGGGATCCCGCTGTGCTTCTGCTTGCCTTAAGGGTGACAGACTTATCTCTGCTTTGATATAGTGTCGCAATTCTCTTCCATATTCACGCTTACCCTCCTTCATCTGAAAGTCTGGGAACCCTCATTATGTCTTCCACTGCCTTAAGGCATCTCTCCCTACTTTTCTCTCTTTCTTGCTTGTTATCCCTTTCCTCCTTCTCTTTGCACTGATATTCTTTAATAATTCTCTCAGTCTCCAACTAACTCTTCTCCCTCCTCAATTTCACCTGTCTCTCTTTTATCTCTTCAGCCTTTCTTTTTTCCCTCTCCTCTGCTTCCTTCTGTTTTCTCCTCCTTTCCTTTTCTTCTCTCTCCTTCTCTACTTTCTCTAATTCTCTCATTCTCTCATCTATTCCTGTTCCTTCTTCTCCCCTCCTTCTCTTCTCTTTACTTCCTCCATTATTTCTACCCATTCTCTTCCCCACTTCTATTCTCTCTCGTTTGTCCTCTTCCTCCTTTTCCCTTTGCTTCCCCCTCTGGCTATCCGGGCTCCCCGGCACACCTCCCATCTAGTTTAAGCAATATTTGTCCACCCACCCACTCATTCGGTGGGACTGTCATCCCATCATCACTTTTACATTGCTGGGTCGCATCTTCACCCCCATCAACTTAACTTGCAGCTCGCTGCGCTCTTTGTCCTCGTCAGTCACGGTCCCCTCTTTCTGATTTGTTAGCTTAGCTCCACTGTGTCTCACATACTGCACGCAGGAGGTGCATGCACACGGTTAGTGTAACCTGCCGGTGCTTTCAATTCTTTCAAGGGGTAAGGTAAAATCCCTGGGTCAGTTGTCTGAGGAGGAGGAGGAGCCATGGGCTCTTAACCCCCAACATCATGCTGGCTGAGCATCCACTCTGCCTTGGGTGGGTCCGCCTCCTTGTCCTCAAACATCTTCTGTAGCTCCAATATCATTAAGCTTTTGCTCAATTTCTTTGCTTTGTACGCGGCATGCAAATATGTGGTCATGTGTTACAGCACAGATTTCGATAGACTTCCTTCCCGGGGCAATGGCCTTGCCATTTTGCCCTCTGTGTCTTAAGTTGCTATACTTGCATATTTTATCCTTATATCGTAGAAGGGACTTGCACAAATGTCTGAGGGGAGTGTCCCCCATTATGGCACTTCACTTTCTGACTGCCTACACTTACTTGACATAACGCAGGATTTTTAAAATTGTTTTTAACGGTTTTTATTATTAATTTTCAAACAAACAAACAACACAAACCAAACTGGCAGCGCTTTTTGCAACAAACACATGAACATCAATTAGTCAAGACCACTGCTCCCCCAATCCCTCCCCCCTCAAGAGCTTGTTTGTCCTTCTCATTCCGTATCTGCTGCGTGTGGCAGGGTATCACCTTCTTCTGAGACTGCAGAATCCGTTATTGTTCCAAACAGTCCTGCTATTAATACTCTCCATGCTAGCAGTGTACCCACTTCTTCTTCCCCACACTTGCTACATGCCTCCTGCCATACCACCGTTTCAGCCTCCGCCCATTTTTGCAAATCCCGCCACCATACCTCCACCCCTGGCTTATTGCACTGCTTCCAGCCCATGGCAATTCTTCGTTTTGCGAGCACATATGCCAAGTCCTTCAATTTCCCAACATGTTTAAGTTTCCGTGGTCTGGGAAACTCTCCCAACAGGTAGGCCCAGGCCGTATCTATAGTGAGCGTGACCCCTTTGTCCGTTAGTTTTTGCGCCACTTCTCCCCAGAAACTCTGAATCACTGGGCAAGACCAAAACATGTGTGTCATATCAGCATCTTCCTTCATTTTGGGCACGCTTGTCGTCCCGCATTTACAAACTTCGATATTCTCATCGGGGTCATGTAAGCTCTGTGCGTTATGTACAACTGTATTTGTTGTAATCTGGCATTTCTTGACACCTTCTTGTGGTATCCCATAGCACGCTCCCACATCCCATCTTCCATCTGTGCTCTGTTTCCCAATCCAACCTCAAATGCGTCAATTCCTTCCCAACCCGGGTCATCACCATCTCATACAATCTAGAGATATCATGCCCTCCTTCTGATATGTCATATATTGTCCCCATAGTGGCGTCTGGTTCCTCCGCAAATACAGTCTCAGGCCAGATTTTACTAATATTCTGCACCAGCCTTAGATACGTGACATACTGGCCCCTATGCAAGCCCACCTCTTCCCCTAGTCCTTCAAAATCCTTAATGGCCCCCTCTTGCCAGACATCCCCCAATGTAACCAGCCCGACCGACTCCCAGTAGGTCCTGATTATCATCCTTAGTTGTTTGTCTTCCCCTGCCAAGGCCACCAACGGCACCTGCGGGGAACACGGGTACGGGTCCTCCATCATTCCACATACTCTACGCCACATCTTCCACCCAAGAAACATCATACCCGGGCGCTCCTTCATTTCTGACCTAGGCAACCAAATAATTTCCTTCAGTGCAGTCCTGTCCAAACAGCCTAAATTCGGGAGTTACCTCATCAGAGAGCCATTTGACCACATATTGCAACTGGCCAGCTACATAATAGGCCTAAAAATTAGGCAGCTTAATTCCCCCTTTTTCATAGAAATTCTGCAACTTCCATAGCGCCACTGTATTCCGAGTGCCATGCCATAGGAAGTCTCTGCACATACTATTCAGCTTGGCAAAAAACTTCAAAGGTATCATGTACGGAATATTGCTGAAAAAATATAAGAGCCTAGGTAGGACCACCATTTTGAGCATCGCCCCCCGTCCCATCATCGCCAAAGGCAACTTCTCCCAAAACGTCATACTTATATGGATTTTTCCCACAGCCACCTCGGTGTTATGCAAATGTTCCTCCTCTACCGTGTGATACACATCTATTCCGAGGTAGCGGAAGGAGCCAACCGCCCATGGTATCGACAACACTGGCAACCGCTCCGGAGGGGTTCCTCTGTAGCTACCCAATGGGAACATGCTCGAATTTTGGGGGTTCACCGCTATGCCAGACAGTTCTGCATACCTTTCCATTACCTCCAGAATATATTGAAGATTTTCCTCCGGATATTTCAGATATAATAGCAAATCGTCAGCATACAGGGATATTAGGTGTTTCTCTCCCCCTACCTCAATGCCTATCATGTCATATTGTTGTCGAAGATACACTGCAAGGGGCTCCAGGGCCAGAATATATAACATCGGGGACCAGGGGCACCCTTGTCTGGTGCCTCTGCTAAGTTGCCACCTCTCGCATATCACTGCTCCTGTACGTACCCTAGACAGCGGCTCACTGTATAGAAACTTCGCCCACCTAACATAGCCCGGCCCCATCCCGTATCCTTCAGGGCCTCCAGCAACCACGACCACCTGACTGAGTCGAAAGCTTTGACTGCATCTAGGGACACAACCGCCATTTCACCCTCGCTCTTGCTCCCCCTTCAATCACCCGGTGGAGTCGCCTATGGTTGTGGGTTATATTTCTGTTGGGGACATAACCTGTCTGGTCCGGATGTATCAATTTATTAATAACTCTCTACAACCTATTGGCCAGGACCGCCGTCAATATCTTGCCGTCCTGGTTCAGCATTGACAAGGGCCTATAGGAGCCGCAGCTATGCCCTGGTTTGTTGGGTTTAGGGAGCGGTATTATTATCGCTTCTCTAAGCGATTCCAGCAGCCGACCCACCTCAAGCGATTCATTAAGCATTTCTAGAATGGGGGGAGTACCTCCTCTCTATATGCTTTATAAAATTTGCTAGGGAGTCCGTCCGCACCCGGGGTCTTACTGGTGGGCAGCTGCCTCACCACCTCTTCCAATACCTCCGAAGTAATCGGTGCATCCAGCTCCTCCCTTTCTTCGGCACTGATCTTAGGTAATCCCATATCTCTTAAAGTTTCTCTTATCTCCTCTCGGTTGCCCCCCCCTTTGTCCTCATATAGTGCCCTGTAATAATCTAAGAATGCCTCATTGACTCCTTCTTGGGTGTTCGCAACCTCTCCATCCTCTCTGGTTATCGTCCTAATCGGGGGCCTAGGGGTTTCGCTCTTGTATAACCACGCCGAGAGATGGCCCGTTTTATCCCCACCTGCATGCTGTCTCTCAACATACTTCTTATAGTTAAGGTTGCAGAGCCTTTCCCAAAGTTCCACACACCGCTGCTGTAGTTTAAGTACTAGCTCCGCATCCCCCCCTCCCCTATTGAGTTCCCGTTCCAGTTCATCCTCAGCTTCCCCTAACTCCATTAGGACCCCACCCTGCAGGCCCTTTGATTTAGCAATGGCAGCACCCCGCAATACCACCTTAAAGGCTTCCCAGAGCGTGCCCGCCGAATCCATACTGCCAGCGTTCTCCTCGAAATAATGTGTGATCTCATCCCTGATATCCTCTCTAAAGACCAGATCCTTGAGCGCCTCAGCCTGGAGGCGCCACGTCGGTATCCACGCTCTGGGGCGGCAGTACTGCCAACCCAGAACCAGAGGCGAGTGGTCCGACAGGACCCTCGCTTTGTAGTCTATTCGGGTGGTCTCTATCACCACATCTGGCGTGGCAAAAAAATAATCAAGTCTTGCATGCAGTTGTTGTGGGGCTCAGTAATGCAAGTACTGTTCCTCATTAGGATGTTTCAGCCTTCAAACATCTGCCAGCCCGAAGTCGTCGAGCAGTGTCTGCAATAACCTGGCCGCTGGGGTGGGCCTATCAATCTTATCATCAGATCTGTCTACCCTGGGGTTCAGCACGCAATTAAAATCCCCTCCCCAAATAACCGCTCCACCCACACACGCACCCATGTTGGTACACAGAGTCCTAAAATATGCCACCGTATTTTGATTGGGGGCATACGTATTTACAATGCACACCTCCCTATTGTCCACCAGTGCCTTCAATATGACCATCCTCCCCTCCGTATCCACCACCTCTTGCGTAAGTTGGAGCGGAACGTGCGGTGTCACCCAGACCAACACTCCCCTAGCGTAGGCAGAATACGGAGAGCCCACTACAGTACCTCTCGACTTCTTCCCCACCAGTTCCAACTTTTGCCGAGTCAGATGCGTCTCTTGCAACAGTGCAATATCAATCTTCTGTCTTTTCAAATACATCATGACCTTGTTCCTCTTTAAGTAACTATTGAGTCACCTGACATTCCATGTTACGATCTTAAGATCCCCCATAGCTCATAAGTATCCCCCACCCTTCCGTGCAGCAAATCCCACCTCGAACGCGATACAGATACAGCCCTCTGGCTTTTTATTGTAGGCTCTTGTACAAACTCGAACTCCCCATAACTATACACACCCCAAACTCCCCACTTCCCTCCCCACCCTCTGCCCATCCCTTCCCTAACACCACACACCCCAACTGCTGCCCAGCTCCATCCACGGAACTCAGGCACCCCCACATCTAGCCCTGCAAGCACCAAACAATGCCCAGAGCTCAGTAGGGTGAAGTCACCCTAATGGCCACTTAACTAAAGTTACTAAGTGGGGTAAAGAGATCTGCTCTGCAAGGCTCCCCTAAATACAGCAATAGTCACAGTGCTCATAATATCTTGTGCAACAGTCTGACCTTCTCTGCCTAAGGCTGCGCAAATTACTATAATCAAGTCCCAGAGATCTATTCCGCGCCATCTTGTAGCACCCTCCTCGTGCACTACTTATCTCCTCCATCTCCTCTTCCCGTCCGAACGTCAGGCTCCTGGGGACATCCCTGCGCGTCGATCCATCCCATGGCGTCCTCCGGAGTCTCAAAAAACAAAGTTTTGTATTTATGAAAAACTTTCAATTTCGCCGGATACAGCAACATGTATTTATGGCCCACCTCTCTCAATCTCCGCTTTACTGTCCCAAAGTTCATGCGGCTACGCTGCACAGTCAGGGTATAGTCTGGGTAGGCCATTATGTTTGCCGCTCCTCGTGTAATCGTTCCTCCCTTAGGGAAGTGTTCTAGTATCCTCTCCCGGTCCCGGTAATTAAGGATTTTGGAAATTACTGGCCTAGGCGGGTTTGCCGGCGGCGGCCTCCTTGTTAGAGCTCTATTCGCACGTTCCACCGCGAATCCTTGAGATAAGGCTCCTCTGGGTATCTCCGGCAACAGCATAGATTCGATGAACTCCGTGGGATCGTGGCCCTCCGATCCTTCTGGCAGGCCAACGATGCAAATGTTGTTTCGTCAGGCGCGTCCTTCTGCCTCCTCTGCCCTGCTCTCCAAGTTGCTCACTCTCTGCACCAGGGCATGCAATTCGGCCTTATGGCAGGCACAATCCGCGGTGTTCGGGCTCACCTCTTTCTCAAGGGTCTCAGTGTGCTCCGCCAAGGACCTGACGTCCTGCCGGAGTAAATTCACCTCCTCCTGCACCTCACCGACCTTAAGGTCCAATGCCGTTTTCAGCTCAGTTACGGCCAGTTCAAGCTTAGCTTCCCAGGTCGCCTTCAAGTCCGCAATCGCAGCCAGGACCTCTTGGTTAGTACCCGTCGCAGGCATGCCGCCTCTAGGCGACCTATCCTTACTCTTAGAACTTTCCGGACCAGGGGACGTCTTGGCGAAGTCGTCCAACGTGGGCTGCTTCGCCTTCGGTCTCACTGTTCTATTAGACATGACCCAGAGGATCTGCGTTCTGCACAAGTTACAAATGCGCACACAGTTTGCTCCTATCGCCTGACCACAGTGCGGCCTGCTCCTTCCTTTGTTCCGGTCGTTGATCGGCCATTTTGTTTCATCTTTTGTCTCCGGCGCTCCTTATCTTTTTCGCACAAAACTCCACCACCGTTCCTCCCACGCCTTCCAAAAGTTCACCAAGCGCAGTCAGACCATTCACACATCGGCATGTGTGTTTTCAGCAGTCATAGGCACGTTGTTATGCACTATTTCACCAGGATCATTTCAGGATCTCGGGAGCTCCTCCAGATCGCGTCCTCCTACATGGCTCTCGTAGCCACGCCCCACATAATGCAGGATTTGTGTGTGTTCCAAACAATTCCAATCTTATGTTTACAGTTCTTATCAGCAGTAAATCAACTCTTCCAAGACACAACAATGTACAATCTTTTCCACTAGCCTCTCCTGCTTCACCAACATCAATAAGGGCGCAAACTACAAAGACCAAACCAAACGTCAAAAGTGCTCCCAGAGCCGTGCCCAATAGTAGTACAATCTTTTTATTTTCAACAACTTCAGCCTCTCAAGCTAGCCGAACCTTTACTCTCCAACCATCACCTTACAATGCTACAAAACAAAACCCTTTCCCCTTTTCTCTCACAACATCTGTGCCCACTGAGGGCCGACAACCTCCAGCCAATGTGCTTTGTCCTATTCACAACCTCCTTCTGACATCATTAACCACTATGCATGAAAAACATATGAGTGCACTCTTAGACCAACACAATAATCAAAATACCCCAACATAAATACCTTAAGGCCGTCTTCCTGCTTTTACAGGGGATCATATCTAAAAGTGCCAACTCAGGGGCATGGCCCTCCTTCATCACAGCACAGAATGACTTTTTCATCTTTGTTTGTTTATTCTTTATTATTTTTTCCGTAGTATTCAACAAGGTGCCACCTTCCTTAACCTAAGCTAATACCTAGAAACAGGGATACACCTCTTCATCCGTTACATCAGCTAATACCGGGAAACAGGGACATTCTCATAAATAACATAAAACGACATTCAACAAGTCATGACTTTTCCCCCTCGCTTTGCACAACAATTCCACAATTCCCTCCCGCCTATACTTGTCAGATTGCTGGACTCATACTCACACTCCGTGGATCCGCCGAAGCCCTCGGACAGCGTCACTCCCACAATATGCCACTCCGCCTTCTGGTCTGCTGGTCATCCCCCACTGTCTTAGTAGTTTAGGCATGATTAACAATCTGGTCCTCGCGGGTCGCAAAGCATACCTCAGACTCACGGTGGGAAAAAACAGTATGTTGCCGGGGGCATTGATCGTCCTTTGCTACAACTTGAAGTGGAGGGGGTATAACGTCCTTTCATCGCGGGATGTTTTTTCACAGGATTTTTTCCAGCAAATCTTTTAATGAAATAAAACTCATTGAATTTTTTAGGGGGGTTGGAATAATATATATTTGGGGTGTGGGGGTTCGGGATCATATAAAAAATAAAAGTGGATGAGGGGTTTGGGGGGAAATCCCCCAAAATAAAAAATAAAACATTTGATGAGTATTTTCATTGAAAAATCTGCATTAAAAAACCCTGCGAAAAAACACCCAGTGATGAAATGACATAGAACCGTGGAGGGGCGGAGAGAAGCCCCACTATAATAGCAAGAGGCCTGGTTCGGGGAAAATCCCAAGAAACAGAAAAGTCCAGAAATGTGACTAAACCAACTGTTTATTAAGAGATCTCTTAAACAGGTGCAGATATGGACATCACACGATTTTCAATGGTCTCTCACTGGTTACAGGCTTGTCAACATCTTTTAATGGGTTGTGATGTCAGAAATGACACAGTATACCATAAAAACCTAACGCAGTCTGGGGTTCATTAGTGGGGCAAACTATATATAGGGCCTAATTCACAGAGCGTTTCCCAATGGGGTTTTGCCATTATACAACGCTTTTGTGAATTAGGCCCATAGTATTAGGGTTAGGGCTCTGATTGGATACGCAATACGCATTATCTGGTGGCTCTACCTGTGACCAACTCCTAAATGTTGCAAGTAAAGGCATGTCAGGTTAGTGCATTATAATTGGTTAGTGCAACAAAGTGTGAAGTGGCACGGAAGGTGAGTAGGGATTGGTCAGTGAGGGTCTTCTCAGCCTTGATACCTTGGACAGTTACCAGCCCATGAGCAACAATTCAAGGTGGGGAGAATGGTCCCAAAGGCTCCATCTGTACCAATAAGGTTTCTTGCTCCACATTTACAAGGATTTTTAGTATTCGTGCATGCAGGTGTCTAATCTAAGAAGACTGTTTCTAACATCTGAATTTGGCTGTATCCTTGAATGCCAATGTGAAACTCTCCCTCGCTTGATAGCTTTGGCTGAAAGACGTACACCGGCTAAACAAACAGTCTGGTTTGTGCTTTCTTTCTAAATCAGCGAGTCAGACCTCGCCCCGCGTTCTTGAACCTTCTCAGTGCTTTCCATTCACTTCAATGTCACTGCATCTTCCATTTCAATTTTATGGCTACTTATTTTAACTGCATTCAGCATCAAGCAAGCTTCTTGCCTTATTCTTGTGCGTCTTGCCTTTCGGCATAGCAAAGAATATATGTCCTCTGTCTAAGTGGGCCAAAAACATGTTATTCGTGTCTAAAAGTAATTTAACCTGTTTGTGTAGCTTCATGCAGGGATGCATGTGTGCTTCATGCCTACTGCATCTACGTCTTAATCTTGGTTGTGATATCATCGGCTCTCTTCACGGTCTCAGTCAGTCCACTTGCTCCAACGTCTGCAAGTTTATCTCCTCTATGACGTCATCAGGATAGGGTCTCAAAGGCTGTCTGAGAGAATTGCGCTTCTCGCATCTGCGGTATAGTGGCGATGAAGAGGAGGGGACCAGGAACAATGTACACCTGTGATTTCTGTATCGTCAAATGAGGGAAGGACTGGAGCGACTAGGGACACATTCATCTGTCCCTCTTCAGCTGGGTGACGTCTAACCATCTCCTTCTGAACCCAGGGAAAACAGAGATCATGGTATGCAGCAAACTGCTCTATTTAACCAACCGACTCCTTGGACACCCTCACTCCCCCTCACCCCCTCAACCACCACTGTCAAAAACCTTGACTGCAAAATGGACATGGACCTAACTCTGTCTCACCACATCAACAATGCATCTAAATCCTGTCATTTCCACCTTAGGCTACTGAAGCGCATCTTCCCTTACCTGACCAACCCCAACAGACTGGCAGAAATTATGTCCATTGTAATGTCCAGATTCGATTATTCAAACTCCCTCTACCTGGGTGCACCTGCCTACCAGCTAACCAAACTACAAAGAGTACAAAACTCGCCTGCCAGACTGCTTCTTGCATTGGGATGAACAGACCACATCTCACCTGCTCTTTGCACCCTACACTGGCCCCCAATTGAACACAGTGCCACCTTCAAATTCCTATGTATTATCCACTGAGCGGTGCACAAAGCAGGCCCCAAACGACTTCAAGAAAAGATTACACCCTACCGCCCAACCCGCACCCTAAGGTCAAGCAGTGCCCTCCTCCTAGTGGTCCCCACCTCCAATTTGGAGGTAGGCCTCCTCCGCCGGGTGTACCACCAAAAGCAGTTTTTGCAAAGCTCCATAATTGCAGAGACAGAGACGTTATACAACAGGCCACCAGAGGCCCAATCAAATTTGAAAATGATAATATTATGATCTTCTCGGACTACATTCTCCAGGTACAACGGGCATGGAGATGATTCAAAGAAGTGAAACGAAATTACGTAACAGCAACACCAAATACATGTTGATCTTCCAGGCAAAACTAAGCGTGATCTAAGGATGAATGTTTCATGACCGAGGGAAAGTGTGGGACTGGCTAGAGAACGGAGGCATTCAAGTGACGGCTGACACAAGTAGTAGAACAAACCCACCCATCAGAGGGATGACTGAGAGATGGGACCAGATCAGGGGAAAAAAGGATAGGAACCCCCCAGAGACTGCAGGTTTCAACAAAATCAACCTGGCTCCAACCACTGGAGCGGATACACAGGAAATTACACTACAGAAGGACTTGAGTGGGAGCACTTTGGTTGGAGATTAGTAGGGAACAGGAAGCTCATAGGAGCGGGGAAGCTTAAATTTTCACATCGGAAAACATGAGCCTGGGACACAGGGGAGGAAAGGGAACCCACGGTTCGTAGTGAAGGACATAGGTTTATACTGTGGAAATGAGTGAATTTATGGGCAAATTAGTTGGTCAGGGAGGGACGGGTAGCTAAGTGCAATGGCTGGTAGGATGGGGTTGATACAGAAGGAGACCGCTTCGAAGTAAGTCTAGAACAGGGAGTGGTGGAATGCAAGCCTCCGGAGGATCATATTACAAGAGTATGGTATACATTAAAATGCTACAAACTGGGAATGTTATGTTGTTTCTTAAAGGGGGGGAAGGTGGGGATCAGTAGCTTTAGGAGAGTGAGAGAGAAGAAGAAAGAGGGGGACGTTTTCCTCTGTGAACCAGTTACAATGTTTTTTGGGGCAATAGGCAAAAGGGAAGTTACTATGGTTTAAAGGTTTTGGTTGGGTTTGGCAGGCAGGGGCAATCAAAGGCTAAAACAGTAAGGGGGACTAGATGGGGACAAAGGTTAGAGAGAGAGGAATTTCACCCACCATACACAGATCATCAAGGAAAGGAGAAGCACAATTAAATGCCTGTCATGGAACATTAAAGGGCTGGATGATAAAATGAGGAGGCGTGCTGTATTCCAGTACATGAAACGACAAACCAGACATACAGGGTCATTACAAGTTTGCTGTTTCCGCCGCCTGATATCCTGGAATTTCCTGGATATTACAGGTGGCGGAAAGGGCAGTAAATCCCCATTCTATGTAGTTCCATAGGACTCCATGGAGGGTATTTCCAGTAGTGCCGGAAAAACTGGCTGTTTTTTGCCAGGGGGGGCCTCATTTACCTCCAGCTATTTGCTGGAGGTATCTCAGTGACCCCTACCGGCATACTAGTAGTTTGCCGGTCCGGGAAAATTGTTGGTCATGGAATTACCAGTAATTTTACCAGCAATTTTCCCAGACAGGCACATTTATAATGACTCCCATAAACCTAATCCAGGAAACACACCTGTTGGGGGACTCTTGCACACTACTGGGGAGAGCTCCATACACGTGTGGCCCATGCAGGTTTCTCAAGGGATTCAAGAGAAGTGACAATCCTAGTCAGAAAATCACTGACCCTACAGATCGTGTGATGAATCCGTGGATGTCGCCCCCTTTTCACTCGATGGAACCCCTTTGCATTAGAACGGCGACTATCCCGGGGGAATGCAGTATTCTGATAACACACCATCACCTCATACACACTCCTCCCCTATCCACTTCACCTCTGTAGCAGACTCCCCTATGTATGCCATTAGGGTTGAGTACTGGGACGAGGAAGAACAGGAACTACCTAGATAGGGCCAATACCAAAGTATTGAGACAAAGAAGATCTTACTCTTCCCAAGAGAGTGTTCTAGGATAGGAGGGGGAACAGAACCATGAAGTGTACTCTTAAGAACCATAATGAGCTGTCTAGTGATTGCTGGCTACCCATTGGTACAAACAGAGTAGAAAAGGAAGAAAGACTCAGGAAGCAGTTGTCTAGTCCTCCCCAAAGCAGCTGCAGGAGCCAGCACGGTGCAGGAAGGTGGAAGGAAGCAGACCAGGTCGCCATGAGGGAGCTGGATGGACCAGAAGACGAGCTGGTGGAGAGAAGCACCCGGCTTTCCTGAAGCCTGGGAAGCGCGTGAAGGAAAGGCAGCACTGCCCAGAGGGAGATTGAGTCTGTGGAGTTCCTGGACAGACCAGAGCCCACGCCAGCACTCCCTAGAGATAGAGTGAGCACTCGGCTCACTGGTGGGAAACTAAGAAGCTGCAGTCAGCATATTCATAGGCACAGTACCTGGCAGGATAGTGAACTAGGTCTGTCCCGCAACAAAAGAAGACGGGTCTGGGACCCACCTCCTCGTGAGAGTAACAGGAGTTATCTTCCGTGTGTCAATACTTGGGAGGAAATGGCCCCAAGTACCCAAACGCAACGAGAAGAATGGGGCCTGGGTCCCATCACTACATGAGAGTAACATGAGTCATCTTCCTTGGGACGGTACATGGGAGGAAAGAGCCGCAAGTCCCTTATTTCCTTTTAATAAAAGCCTTTGGCAAGAATCATGCCACCTTTTGTGTCCAACTCTTACTTCTGCACCCTTAAATTTTGTGTCAGAGTGGGATGCGCCGTAGTCAACACAAACCGGGGAGCCCACATGAAAAGTAAGCTAGATCAAATGGTCTATAGCCACATGGTTGATAGATAAGGAAAAGAGTTCACCAACATCGTTGTTTCCACCAGTATGTCATCAACCCTAGAGGCCGAGACCGATCAGCACCATCTCATTGGGTCAAGACCACAATGTTAGGGTCAGCTGAAAAGCCATGAGCGCCACAGTCATCTAAACTCTAGCATGGGGTTCACCTTCCATCTATTATCCTCCGAAGCCATTCTTTCAATGAGAAAAAACATTTAGGGGAACAGCTATTATCTTTTTTGTCCCTGAGAGTATCTGGTTCCTGCCAGAGACAAGGTTATCATCTCCTTAGACCTACAGGTTAAACAACCCCCTAGTTTAGTCACTTATATTATGTCTCCTGGGGAAAGTAGCAGAAAGGGAGAAGGAAAATGTTTACCCCTCCAGTCTTGCAGTGAGGAAATAAAGTTTGCCCTTGTAAATTGGAAAGGGGCGAGTTGATGGGGAACTTGATATATGAAAGCCTATGGAAGTTTTCGTCCAGCCCGACCCATAGGGAGAAAGAAGAAGGTCACCCTGAGAATCAACCTGGGCAGAATAGGATCCAGGAAATAATTTTCTTCCACTCGAAAGGGAAGACTGAGTTAGATTCTAACTTTGGTTGTAACCAGGCCGAGGGCAAATCCGCTTGGTAAAGTCCCTTTCCCCAGGGAGTAGAAAACCCTGAAGTTCTAGATGTTAAAAAGGCAATATCATTACCCCTGGATCCCTATAGAAGTTAGAGGGATTGAGAATACCACTGCATACCCTGAGAAGGTTAAAACGTCCAAACAATCAAAGGAGAACGCCCAGCCCACTCTCAAGACCCTAGTTGTGATAACTACCAGGGAAAGTCTCAGCCCCCTTAACTATATAGCACCATCATTACCCTCTGTTGAGGAACCCATATACAATCCTGGGGCGGAATTAAGGCAAGAGGATCAGACTTACCCTCTGACCACCCCGTCCACTCTAGGAAAATTCCCCACATTGCAAGGACAAGCGCCAAGTCTTTTCCACCCAACAGATAAACAGGAGACTCTCAAAATCCCTCCTGCTGGAACTTTACACCAACCTAGCTTCCCGATAGGACAGGAGGAGAACGGAAAACCCCCTCTCCTGTTAAAACCCCCTCATAATTCCCAAGAACTGGGGACACCCAAAGAACCCAGCGATAGAGACCAAGATACGGACGCTCTTGCAGTAGGAGGTGAAGATAGAAGTATGCTATCATTTAGACCCCCATCTCCTACACGAGACAGACCATGTTTCTCGTGAGGAGAGTCTGGGCATCTTGCGAGGCATTGCCCTTTGAATAGGATGGATTTCCCAAGCATAACATTGTTAAAAGAACCCAGCCAGGATGGGCAAGTTAAGCAGTGAAGGGCTGAACCACCCTATGCTAAAATCCGCTCTGACTAGACTGGTGTAGTAATATCCCATTGGGAAGAAAAGCCAGAGAAATATCTCCAAAAAGGGAAGAAAAATAAAAGAAGGAAAAATATGAATACTTTTCTATTTGCAGGGAACAAAACCTCCTACAGAGTCCCTGCCACACTAAAACGAATAACTATCTGGCCCAATTAGATAGTGAAAGTAGGGGATGTGCTAAAGGATCCAACCTACTTCCCTGGGGTTGGAAGGCCAGCTGTGTCCATGGCCACTGGAAGAGATACCCCCAAAGAACAGTACCAATTACCATATTGGGGAAAGATACATTGGATACATTGGTCACATTGGCAGTCATTCCTGACCTTCCCCACCCATTTAATCCTAGGTAGCATGGTCCTACAATTTGACCAATAGATGTCCCAAATTCGCCCACATAGAACGAATGGCAAACATACAAATATATTCAAAAATACAAAAAGCAAACAATCCAGCCATGACGCCACCATCCTCTGTAGAATCCCCATTATCAGCTTCAGATGGGGAAGCCACCAACACAAAGGGAAAGGTATGAGCATTCCATGGATGTTATCCCCTTTTTACTTGGGGGAGGCACTTTGCATGAGAACGACGACACTATCCTGGGGAAATGTGGTATTCTGATAACACATCACCATCTCACACACACTCCTCCCCTCTCCACTTCAACTCTGTACCAGACTCCCCTATGTATGTCGGTAGGGTTGAGAACTCAATCCCCTTTAAAAGTACTGGGACGAGGAAGAACTACCTAGTGTGACGAATCCCAGGGTATCATCACTGCTTCCATAGGGGGAACCCCTTTCCATGAGGACAGGGTGGTGAGGCCGCTACCCGATAGACCCCTGGGGTTGGTACTCAGTGGGTTCATCTCATGGGAGGGGAAAACCCCTTTGGGACCAGTGACGACCACATCAGGAGAATGGGTATTTCCACCAATCACATGACCCTAGACCCTCTTCCCACAGTTACCCGCCTTTCCATCAACTCCGTCCTCTTGAGTCCTACACTCATACCCTATATACCTTTCTAAAGCAGTCCAGGTAGAGAGTACTGGGATGGGGAAGATCCTTAGTGGGTTACCACATCAGCACCCACTTGATACCGAGACGAGGAAGAAGCGCGTAGCAATACTGAATAGCCATCGGAACTACTTTTACCAGTCGAGTGGTTCGCGACAATTGATTGGAAGAAACAAGATAAAAACTGAAGAGGGACTTTACACTGCATCAAGCCCTCCCTGGAAGAACCGCTAGAGCCAGCACTGGCCTGACGTGCAGGCGGGGCTGACCGGGACACCGAGAAAAGGGAGAGAGAGTTTGAAGCTGGTCCAGGACGTGAGGTCCTTGCGGCCTCCAAGCAGACTTAAGACTCCGGGTGCCTCAGAGACCCAGGAAGTGCGAGAGTGTGAGACTGCGCTGTCCCAGAAGGAAAGAAGACTGTTAAGCCATCGCAGAGCCAGGGAAGATATGGCAGTTACCAGAGCCCTTCGAACAAGTCCAGCTACCTCAAGGGAGCCGACACTTGCACAGACCACACCACACCACAAGGTATGCAGGTAGCCAAGGGGGTGCTGAAGGCTGAAGGAGGTGGTGGCATGAATCAGAAGGCTGAGAAAGGAGGATCTAGGACCCTACGACAGTGGGACAAAAGCCAAGAAGTACGTGGACTTGTATTAAGGCTTGGCAGGATAGTGAATCAAACCCACAGAAAGGAAAATTAAGGCTGGAATTGCGAGTCTGGGACTTTCAACCAAATAAAGTGAACTGGAAGTTAATGGACAGTTCATACAGTACTTGACAGGTTAGTGAACGAAGTCTGTATGGGCCAGCACAGAGGAGGGAGTGCATCCAGGCTACTCTTCTACATCGCAATGTTTGGTGAGAGGGAACCAGGTCTGCCCACCAGTGTCAGGGACCCACCACAACCTGGGGAGTGCATCCAGGTTGCTCTTCCTTGTCGCAATACCTGGGGAGAGGGAACCAGGTCTGTCCACCAGGGTCAGGGACCCACTACAGCTTGGGGAGTGTATCCAGGCTACTCGTCCTTTTCACAGTACCAGGTGAGAGGGAACCAGGTCTGCCCCCAAGGATCAGGGACTCACAACAACCTGGGTAGTGCATCCAGGCTGCTCTTCTTTATCACAGTGCTTGGTGAGAAGAAACCAGATCTGACACCAGGCTAAGGGACTTACTAGAGCTTGGGAAGTGCATCCAGGCTGTTCTTCATCGGTGCAGTACATGGCAGGAGGAAGCCAGAGTTGCCGACCAGGGGCTGGGACCCCAAGGAACTAAAGGCATAAGCCTGAGAAGGGCTGGGCAGAAGGAAGACATTCCCCCCCACCAAGTATGGAACTGTTAGGAAAGATTTCAAATGTGTATCTAATTTTCCCTCCATGTGTCAATCCCCACACATTTTGCTGCTGTTTAAACACCATTGATTGACTTTGCCAGAGAAGCACAGCCTTCAGCTGCACTCCGCTGAACTTTCCCTCACTTTTTATGGGGAAACTGACATGCCCTTAAGACAGTCAGTACTGGGAGACTTTGTTTCCCTTAATCCTTTTCTCATGTTGCAACTTTTGTGCAACATGTAACAAGTGTGCAATGTATCTTACCATACAGCACACTTGGGTCTCTAGTCATTTCCAAAGCGCCTAGATACTCTCGCTGGACTTTTTAGGAACTGTGCAGATGTGTCATGGACAAGACTGGTGGCAGCTATCATTTTGCATTATTTTGAACCCTTTCCTGCCATGTTAACCACCTTTGGCACGAATAGGTGGCCTGGCTCCAAAATGGCCATGCCACGAGGATCTTTGTCCTGTCCTTTGGCCATCTTGTCCCTTCACCTTCCCCAGGTCGAGTCGACCCGGGCCAGTCCTTATTTGGTCATGCACTTTCCTGTGAATCCCAATGCCTTCGCTGGCTTCTGCATGCCTTGTGTGTGTGTCTCCAGGATGTGGACTGGGATGTCTGGTCCCAATACACATCCTGGGTGCCAGAGAGTCTGGAGTGTCCTGAATGCCTGAGATCACTGTGGTCTGTGATTTGTCCACGTATGGAGTGTGTGTTTGTGAGCAGATCTCCCATTGGGTCCTCTCCGTTTTGGCACAAAGGGAACTTTGGATAAGAGGAGGCTGGAAACACCACTACCAGGTCGATCTCCTGAGTTCTCACTGAACAAAGGATAGGATCCAAGTATCCTGCAACTACGAAGCTGAGTTGCGGAACCACTGGTGACCCGCTGGAAGGTTTGGAACCCTGAGCCCGCTGTAGTCCCGTGGCACACCTCTGCATCTGGTCGTCCTAGAAGGTCTGCGAAGACGCTTTGACCCATTGGAATAGTGGGACCAACTATTCTCGGCACCTTCACCAAAACCTGCAAGTAAGCTTTCTCAGAAGTGTCCCTGGGCCAACCAGTGGGCTGACCAGCTTACGCAGGACCTTTGCTCTGTCTCTGCCGTTGTTTTGAGGAGGCCCTCGAAACCTGGTATACTGCTAGCTCTGAGTGGAGAAATCGCCACTGTCCCATTTGGGAATCCTCGCTGGATCTCAGGAACTAAAAGGTGCCGAGACGTCCTTTTTGCGGCATTCGAACCTGCAACCGAATTGGACTAACGTGCTGAAGTTTGGGTCTCCTTGCATCAGGGACCGTTGAGTAATCAATACCCCAACCGGTGGCCCCTAGCGCAAGAGCCCATTTTTATGCACAAGTTGCCCCTGGGGGCCCCTCTCCTGTCCACTGCTATTGTGAAATAACGACTCCATCCCAAACTCTCGGACTGCCTCTGCTTTCAAGTGGAGGTCCTTCTTGAATAGTGGGAATGTATTCTGAATCGCCTTATCCACCGTCCCGAGCTGTTAGAGACCCCTGAAGAGACCCTGTTTTGCCCATTTGGACAACCGCGTGCACTGGCACCACATGTACTATTGAGCACAAGGCTCCCCTTTTCTTAGGGCTTGGAGTGCATCTTAGTTAGGTGAATAACTGATGTTGAACTGGGTCTAAAGATGAACTGCACTACCTGTTTCCTTCCCATCTAGGTTGTCGACATATTTTGTGCAGTCACCCTTTTAGACCCCCCTCGTCTTGTATATATATTGTATTGAATGGGATGTATTGGTTTACTGAGTGTTACTGTGATTCTTTGCTCTGGTCTATGTTACAAAGGCCTTGTAATAAATGTGTCTATATTTTTAATATAACACCTGTCTGGAGTAATTTGTAAGTATCCTTGCTCAGTGTGCTTATTGAGGTCCTTCAGTCACCCTCACCCCTTAGTCTTAGTCTGCCTGTCATAGCTACCCTGATTGCTCTGGCTTGTCCAGAGGTTACCATGTTCCAAGAAACTAGGTTGGCCTTCTGAACCTCTGCCCTCTTGGTCAGAGTTCAGAAATCCTTCTTAACAAATTGGTGTACAGTGGTGGGATAGGACTGAAGGTATCCAGTGTTGCATACTAGTGAGGGCATTTCAAGTTATTTCTACCAGGACACATAGTGAATAGTTGTAGTATAACTGAAAAAGGCCATAGTTCTATCAAAAAGTATGGAAACAAGTACCTTGTTAACTTTAAATGCTTCTAAATCTGAAACATTGAGAAGGATGTGTGCTGAGAGAAGTGTATCTGCTCAAGGCACGAACATGGTAATGATTTAAAGAATTATGGACTGGCAAGCAGTTCAACTTAGTGCCATAGCTCCTGTGGACAGTATAGAAGGGGGTGGGGCTGCTCCCACTGGCAGAACTGACAGTTCTGTCGCTGCACTTGTTCATGGGACCCAGGAGGATTTGGAGGATGTAATGTCTAGTGTTTCCTCTGCCAGCACTGAAGGTGAGGCCATGCTTGAATTCAAGAAGCAAGAACTGCTGTTTAGGCAGAAGGAGATTGAATTTAACATGACCAAACTGAAAACAGAGCAGGAAGAAAAACAGAAAGACATGGATCACCAGTTGGAACTGGCCAAGCTTCAGGTTGCCAATGGATCCAAGGGTCCTGGACATGGGTCTGGGTCCTCCTCTCATCCAAGGTTTCCTAACGATCTGCTCAGTGTGTATGAGGAAAAGAAAAGACATTATGAATACATTTGAGTATGCATGTGAAGTTCAACAAGTTGACAATGCTGATAAAATTGCCTGGTTACTTAGCAGACTGCCCCATTCTGGCTGCAGTGCCATTATGGAAATGTCAAAAGCTGAGAGAGCAGATTTTACAATGTTGAAGAAAACTCTCATCTTAAAGTTGGAAAGACTCCTGCCCAATACTTAAAAAGATCCAGATAGTACAAAAAAAGAAGGTGGTACTTGGGTATCGTACGTAACTAAATCCTTAAAAAACTTGACTGGCTGGGTTGAAGGTTATAAGTTCTCTACTTTTCAAGGTATGATATGTCTTGTCATGCTGGAACACATTTTTGCATCTTCTTCCACTGAGCTTAAACAGCACTTGGCAGATTCAAAGGAGATAGATCCTAAGAAACTTGCCATAGCAGCAGACTTGTGGGTGTCACATAGAGTGTCCCATAAGGACAAGACTCATCCAGGTAAGCAGGAGGAGGGGAAAAAGTCCAAAGATAAGGAGGGTGGAGAAACTGATAAGACTTCCTCCCATAAGGGCCACAAAAGAAAAAATAAGTGTAAGACACAAGAGAACTCACAGGGTAGTGGCTGGCAGCTTCCATACCAGAACTCTGGTTATAGTAAGCCTCCCTATATAAACAGACCCAGTGGATCTTGTTTTGCTTGTGCAGCAACTGACCATGTGAAGGGGGAACCCAGATGTAAGGTCAAAACCTTGGGGGTCCACTCTGCTAATCTGGCATTCTCCTCCTATGAGGAAGAAGAGATTACAGGGGCATCCTTCTCCTCAGACTCCTTCCCCAGTGGGATAGAAGCTGAGGTAGTTTTAGTTTCCCTGGGTTCCTGTGAGCCTAAAGTCTCAGAGGCTTATGCTAGGATTCCAGATAATACCAAGCACTACTTTAAAGACAGTGGGCATCATTACGAGTTGCCCGGTAAAACTGGGTTCATTACCGGCATGCCTGAATGAGCGGGTCCGTGCTTGTATGAGCCCGCTAATAGCTGGTGATTACGAGTGCATGAGCACGCGCGTTACCCCATGCTGGTAGTGGCAAAACCGCCATGCCGGTAACGGGCCACCAACCCCCCTATACCGGCATTGCGGGTACCGGCCATTACGTAACCGCGTCATAACAACCACTAAACACCGGCACGGTAATACCGGGATGGTATTACTGTGGTCGCAAAAAAGGACCCGGAAATTACGTCAACGCGTCGGAACGGGAAATGAGCCGGTGGCCATCTTTAAAAACACAATCCATTGCCATCCTCCATAACCACCACTACACTCGTGTTGTGTGTGCCACAACTGAAGCAGGATGTCGAAGGTTCCTCCCAAAGGAAGAGGAAGCAGCGTTTTTCTGATGCTGAACTGACTATGCTTGCTAACACCCTCGAACAGCATGCAGACACAATCAGGAGCACAGACCTCAAGCATGCGGCACAAACCAGAAAAAAACAGGTCTGGCAGGAGGTCGCTCAGAGGGTGTCGGCAGTGGGGAGCACCCCAAGGAGTGTATGTGACTGCCGATAGCGCTGGGACGACCTCCGCCTCCGGGTCAGGAAGATCCTTGCGGAGAACAGGAGGGCCGCAATGGTGACAGGCGGTGGCCCACACTCCCCTGCGAAGCTCACCGCATGGGAGGAGACTGCAAGTGCATTCATTGACCCGGAATCAATAGAGGGAATAGGAGACCAGGAGTTCGGCGCTGCAACTACCACAGAGGAAGGTGAGTGAACCATCACATCCACGTATACCAAAACATGATGTGGCACAAGTGATGTGGAAGTTAGACTAGGCAAGGCAATGCATGTTCCAAGGCTACATCAACACATCCATAGAATGAGTGCCACACCCTGCACCACACGCATGCTGAGTTAAAATCCCAATCCCAACAGAGGTGCAACATGACCCAACCATGCCCATGGGACCCACCACACACACATCAAACCAATGCTATGTCACCAGCCATGCATTCATTGCCAACATGTCCCCTCAATACACCAAATGCCACACACCAGAAATGAAATGATGCCTGAATGTATGAACATATTACACCGCAATACATCATAGCTGCCATTTGACAACATCACTGATGACCTGCATCTCTTCTATCTCCCAGGCACCGATGAGGAAGGTGGAACACAAGTCAGGGGTGTGAGTAAATCAGGTGCACGCAAAGGGACCAGGGCCACCGCCACCCCCGCGTCCAAGAAAATGCCTGCAGCAACACCCAGTGTGCCACGCAAGGCATCAACCCTGCAGGGGGCACCTGCAGCAACAGAACCGCAGCAGGCACCCACAACAGTGGGAGCCGTTCCACCAGCCACCACGGACGTTGTGTCCACAGAGGTGGATGATGAGGCTGGAATCATGTCTGGAATACCCACCCCAAGCCCCATTGCCAGCCCCCACCCACCTGCAGAGTCTGAGAGCCTGGACGATCCGTGTCTCCATGACTCAGACCTTGGAGAATCAGACATTGGGATCTTCCAGGAGGACAGTGCCCAGGACGAGGAGCCCACGAAGGTGCCTTCCACCACCCTGCCAGCCACCATCCTGCCAGCCACCACCCTGCCAGCCACCACCCTGCCAGCCACCAGTACACCTGAGGCCGACACCTCCTTCGAGGCTCGCCTGGCAAGGGTAGAGACCCGCCAAGAGTCAATGCTGCAAATCATGCATCGACAGGTAGACGCTGGGAATGAGGCCATGAGGGCCATAGCCACGGCCATTGCAGCCAATACAGCTGCCGTGGAGGCATCTATGTGTGCATTCAGGGAGTGCATGGGGTCACTGACACAGGCCCTTCTTGCCAACATCCCGCAAATGCAGCGTCAACACCTCGGCCCAGCCATGGGACTGACAATAGACACCTCCACTACAACAACCCCTTCCACCTCGGTGCAATCGAGCCCTGTGCGGTTAACGCGCAGGAGCGCACGTCGCTCGGCCATGGCACCCCAGACCCAAAAGTCTTGAGGAAATAACTGTATGGGCAATGACAATGTGAAGAACTACATTGGTGAAGGGAACACTGTTTGTTGCACACATGGGGACATTTGGGATCTGTGGGGTGGGTGAGGGAGTTTGTTGGGTTATTTTCTGGGGTTTGTGGGGTGGGTGAGGGAGTTTGTTGGTGGGTCTGGGAGGGGGGAGTGGGCACATTTTTGCAGTTTTGAATAATACACAAGTTGTGCGAAGAAAAATCCATGCATAGACATTGTTATTTTTCGTGTGCATCCATTTAATGTGTTACGGTGTTCAGTGCCCAACTCCCAACATTCCCTGTGTGCATGCTCATATTGGCCCAGTGTCTGACTGACACAAGTCTTTCATAGTCCCTGTGTTTCAGAAGTATACTTGAATTCATGCTTGCCGTACGGCAGGGCCATCCCGTGCATCACGTACTGGCAGTGGGGCTACTTCATCTCCGTCTCTGTCCTCATCATCCTCACCCGGCCCATGCATGTCAATGTCAGGTGGCAATGGTACATTTCTCCGGACGCACGTGTCGTGCAGCATGACACAGGCCATGGTGATCTTTGCCACCTTCTCAGGCCTATATAGGAGTGCCCCACCAGACCTGCTGAGGCAGCGGAACCGCCACTTCGACAGACCAAAGGTCTGCTCAATGACAATACGGGTACAGGTGTGCACACGATTGTACTCCTCCTCATGGCCATTCTGTGGGTTAGGCACAGGGGTGTGTAGCCACGGCCTCAAGGGATATCCTCCATCACCTGCAAGCAGATTCAAATAGGTGTGTGTCACTCTGAACTCCCATAATTCAGGGAGCACAGTCATGCCACCAGCTATTTGGTGTGGCATTGCACCTGTCCCTGTTAGCATGAAAACATGTTATCTAGGTGCAATCTGTACTGTCATGAGGTGTGGTAGTCTGGTTGGCATTCAATAGATGATGCAGGGTGTAATCATGCATGCTGAGGCAGATATGCTGTGGTAGTGCAACAATGCTTTGACTCCAATTCATGCTGTTCATTATTTACTATCCATGGTCACCACCACCACCTTTAGTAGTGGGGGGATGGCAGTGCATATTTGTATGTGGCTGGCAATGTCGTTCTGTATCATGTGCACTATGGTGGTGATGGTGTCACGGTCCAACCGGTACAGGGTGTGGATCTGCTCAGGGGTAGGGTTGAATGGGCTGGGTCTGGTGCGATGTATTGCTGGCTGCCTACGAGGCTCTGGTGGCTGCGCTGGTGGTAATGGATGGGCCTGTCTCAACCTCCTTCTCCTCCTGTGTCTCCTCTGTGCTGCCTGTTCGTGCTGCTGTTGTTGTTGTTGCAGTTGTTGCTGTAGTTGTATCAGTATAGGCAGGTCCTCCTGCACCATGTTTGCAAATGCTAGTGGTGGCATTTTGGTGTAGGAAGGGGTGTGGTGTTTAGTTGTGCTCCTTTCATATTGGGCAACTCTGCATTGCCTACACCGGGGGGGGGTTCTGGTGTGTGGGTGTGCTCAGTTCATACTGGCACAGCCTCCTTTGACTCCACCTGTGGGGATTGTATGCACCTGTGGCAGCTGCCTTGTATCTTGCTTGCTGTTTGCGGGTGGTCTGGGATGCCTGTATGGCCGGCATCGTGCAGGCCGTGATTACCGGCTTCGCGATGCCGGTATTTGCATGTATGCGTGGGTTGGAATTACCCCCTATTACTGGCATGCCGGTATTTGCTCCCTGAAGGTGCGCGTGTACGCGCCTATGCCGCTATTAGCGGCACCGTAGTTTGGTATGCCGCTAATACCGGGTTTGCCGGTCGGAATGCTACGGAACGGTAAATGATGCCGGTATTTACATACCGGCATCGTTTTTCCCTTACCGGCATACCTCGTAATGAGGCCCAGTGTGTTGATCAATGGCGTAGATCCTCCAGCTCTTAGGGATAGTGGGTGCAGTCGAACTGTAGTGGATTCTACCTTGGTAGACCCAGAGGAAGTTGCTAGAGCTCCTCTGGCCCCCACGGAGTTGGCTGATGGCCCACCTCTCATGTTCCCAGTAATACCTGTTACTCTTACTATCAATAGTACAGCAGTCAGAATTCCTGTGAGCATAAAGAGGAATGTCCAAGGAAATGTCTTGCTGGGAAATGATCTCAGAGCTTTAGGGCTTGTGGGAGATACAGCTGAAAGACCCTGCACAAGGTCTCAAACAAGGGCAGCACTGGCCAAGACCAATGCCATGCCCCAGCCAAAGGGGAAACCCAAAGCTAAAGGAGTAAGAAAATCCAAAAGAAGGAAAGAAAACATTCCCCCTAACTCACCTACCACTGATGTGGAGGTAATTGGTCAATCACCAGGACCTGATGAGGAGGTGGTGATACCTGAAATAATTTACCCACATGGCCATCCTGAACTAAATGATTTGTTAGTAGAAGGTGGTCCTGATAGGGAAGAATTTAGTAAGGGCCAACGTGAGTGCCCATCTCTGGAAGGCCTAAGGAGACAGGCCTGCTCCCAGCTTGAGGGTGAACCTCCTGGGAAGCACAGGATATATTGGGAAGGTGGGCTCCGGTATATTGAGCCTACAGAGTCTACAGAAGGAGACCATAGGAGGTTGTTGGTTCCCCTTACTGTAGGACCCTTCCCCCTGCAGCTGGCGCATGAAGTGCCCCTTGCTGGTCACCTTGGAATCAAGAGAACCAAGCAAAGGTTATCCGTGCACTTCTACTGGCCCAAGATGGGGGTGCAAGTAGAAAGTCACTGCAGGAGTTGTGCCTCCTGCCAGTTACCCGGTAAGATTGGCTCAACACTCCAAGCTCCATTGGTACCACTCCCAGTTGTGGGAGTACCATTTTAGAGGGTAGGGATCGACATTGTTGGTCCCCTTGACCCCCAAACATCCTCAGGCAATATGTTTTTCCTGGTGCTGGTCGACCATGTCACCAGGTATCCTGAGGCCATCCCATTGAAAACATTAACTGCCAAGTCAGTTGCCAAAGCTTTGTTTGGCATATTTACTAGGGTTGGCTTCCCTAAAGAAGTTGTGTCTGACAGAGGCAGCAACTTTATGTCCAGTTATATGCAGGCCATGTAGAAGGAATGTGGGGTCACCTATAAGTTTTCCTCTGCATATCACCCACAGACCAATGGCCTAGTTGAATGGTTTAACAGGACCTTGAAGAGCATGATTGGGGCTCTGGGAGAACCCCAAAGAAGAAAATGCTTCTGTTACCATGCTTACTGTTTGCCTACATAGAGGTACCACAAGAGGGGGTTGGCTTCAGCCCCTTTGGACTTATGTTTGGTCACCCTGTAAGGGGACCCTTGGCCATAGTCAAGGAGGGATGGGAGATGCCCACTCCCCCTATAACTACCAACGTAGTGGACTATGTGCTAGGGCTCAGAAAAAGGATGGTACTCCTGATGGGTATGGCTAGTGAAAAGTTGAAGGCAGGGCAAGCTCTGGTGAAACACTGGTATGACCAGAAGGCGTCCTTCATCAATTTCACCCCTGGTCAGCAAGTCCTGATCCTGAATCCTATAAGGCCTAGAGCTTTACAGGACAAGTGGTCAGGCCCTTACACAGTGGTAGAGTCACTGGGTGAGGTCAACTATTTAGTGGACCATGGAAGGGCTGGTCAGGCTCCAACAGTGTTCCATGTAAATAGGCTGAAGGCTTTCATCCTAAGAGTTGAAATCGCAGCACTGCTGTTGGCTTCAGATGTTGAAGAAGAGCAGTCTGAACCTCTTCCTGACCTGTTCCAAAGCAGTCCTTCAGACAGCTCAATTGATGGTGTCCAAGTGGCCCCTCACCTGACTTCGGATCAACAGGCTGAGGTGAAAAGTTTGCTTAGGCAATTTTCCCCCTTGTTTTCACAGTCTCCTGGTTTGACACCTTGGTGCAAACATAAAATAGACACAGGAGACAGTGTACCTACCAAAAGTAGGGGATACAGAATGTCAGACAGAGGTCAACAAAATGTTGGATCTTGGGGTGATTGAACCTTCTAGTAGTCCTTGGTCCAGCCCAGTGGTTTTGGTTCCAAAGGCAGGTACTTCTGAATTAAGGTTCTGTGTGGATTACAGGGCTCTGAATGCTGTCACCAAGACAGATGCACACCCCCTGCCTAGAACAGATGAGCTGGTGGATACTTTGGGTGCCTCCAAGTCCCTCAGCACGTTTGACCTCACTGCAGGCTATTGGCAAATAGCCCTTGCAGAACATGCCAAGGAGAAGACAGCTTTCTCAACTCCAGAAGGTCTTTACCAGTTCAGGGTAATGCCTTTTGTATTTGTATTTGTATTTGTTTTATTTGTAACTCGCACCGTCAGGCCCGGAGGCATCAGGGCGCAACTTTGGACATGGTTACATGACGAGCATACATATATTCAAATTTTAGATACATTGCAAAGTATTCAGAGCATACAGCAATATACATCATTTACAGAGTTGAGATTAGAGCAGGTGTTTTACTGGGGCAGGGCTCCCAAGTACATAAGAAATCCGAGTTTCATGGCTGATTGAAGAGCCAGGATTTCATTTTGGACTTGAAGGCACTAAAGCATTCTTCTGATCTGATGGTGAGGGGAGGGCATTCCAAAGCTTGGAAGCCAGGACGGGGAAGCTTGATCAACCCGCTTTTTGTAGTTTGAACCTAGGGATAGTTAAACAGTGGGTCTGGGCGGTTCTTTAAGGGCGGGTAGGCGCATGTCGGGGTAACAGGCTGCAGAGATACGGGGGGCTTTGTTGGCTAGGCATTTATGGGTAAGGCCTAAGGCTTTTAGTGCAATTCTCTGTTTGTCAGGTAGCCAGTGTAGATTGGATCTAGATTCCGAGATGTGGTGGTTTTGCGGGATGTTTATGGCCGCTCTAATGGTGTTGTTCTGGGAGATTTGCAATTTGTTGAGATTCTCTTGGCTGGTTCCTAGGTAGAGGGCGCTACAATAGTCGATTTTGGTCATGATGAGGGTTCTGGCCAGTGTGATCGTGTTTGGGGTGGTCAAAAATGGCCTGCAGGCTGCAATGAGTTAGCAGGTGTATGCTGAGGCAGATCTGACTGCATTTGTGTGTCGGGAGAGGGATAGGGTGGCGTCAAGGTAGATGTCTAAGGTTTTAGTGTCTTTCGAAACTTGGATGGTGTTGCCATCGATGATAAACGATTGGTAGGCCGGCTCAAGTTTACTGAGGCGTTGCGTAGTGCCCAAGATGAGGAGCTCAGTCTTGTCATCATTGAGGCCTAACTGGTGTTGTACCATCCAAGCTTGGATGACCAGGTAGACATCATTCAGGGCCTTAGTAGTCACCAGGGATGGGAATGAGTATCTGGGTGTCGTCAGCGTAATTTGTATAAGAGACACCCAGATAGTCAAGTACATTTAAGAGCGGTTTCGTAAAAACATTATAGAGTGTTGGCGACACGCAAGAGCCCTGGGGGACGCCGCAGTGAATAGGGGAAGTGTCATGATCTCTGCTTCCAAAAGATCAGGACTTGCCCGACTCCCTTGGAAGCAGACCCATAACCCCGGTTCCGAGTGCCAGCCAGTCCCAATTGGGACCTTTTGGACCCTGTCCTGGCGCCAGTGGCACCAGGCTCATAAAGATGCCCAGTCCCAGCGCTGGAAGCGCCGGGCTCATAATGCTTGGGTGGACTTACCTGCAGCAGACCATGCTGCTTACTTACCTGCCAGTTGAACCCCTGATCTTCTTCTGTTTGGGACTACTTTTCCTGTTGGGTGGGGCAGGAGCCACTCCCTAGGTTCAGAACACTGGAACTCTTCTGGAAAGCAGGAACTCTTTTCTTACCTAGGCGTGGCTGTGGAAGGAGACACCTAAGCACTACAGGAGGCTATTTAAACCACACCCGATGGATGAATCTTGCTTTGTGTTATTCTGCATTTTCTGCAGCAGAACGCTCATCGTGTCTTCTGCTTCTGATCCTGGGCCTAAGGGAACAAAGGCTTACCATCCTGGAATCCAGTCTTCAGCAGCACCTGTAAAGACAAAGAAAGAACAGGTTAGCACTACGGTCTTCAGTGGCAGCGCATCTCTTACCTGGTCCATCGGCTGTCACCAACGCCTCGCGCTGCATTCCGGCATCTGAAAGACAAAGGCTTACCTACTCTTCGCATGCTCCGGAGGTCTTCGCACTGCATTCCGGCATCTGAAAGACAAAAGCTTACCAGCTCTTCGCACGCTCCGGAGGCCTTCGGCGCTGCATCCCGCATCTGAAAGACAAAAGAAGGTGCGTTTAAAGACATTGGGCAACTTTATTACTCACGTGCCATTACTCCTTCCCACGCCGAATCCAGTGGGTATTCCAGCACCCTTCAGCTTCTCTAAAGCTCTGAACTTGTACCTGCAAGATAAAAGGGACAGTTAGTGCGCATCGTGAAGCAGGCTACAAGCACTTACTTACGTGCTTCCAGGCGCTTCTATTCCTCACGCGGGTTCGATCCTCAACTCTCATCAGCCCGCCATCCACCATCGCCGGAACCCTGCAAAACAAGAGATATCATTACAAAAGACTTTTAAGACATTTGAAGTGCCCAGAACTTACCGTTCGTGCAGTTAACGACAGACAGCAGTCCTCTGAGGTCAAGAGGCCTGCACCCTTATCCAGTGAAGAAACTGGTTACGACACTCTGCCGCGAGGCAGATGGAGAGCTCGGCGTTCACTTACCTAAGACATCTTACTCTTCGAGTCAGACATACAGTGCACAGAGGTCCAGCCCAAAGAGCCAACCCAGTGTTACACATCACATTTGAAGATACGGCATTCACCCAGTCAAGACCGGCGCCTCTGCGGGAATCAGGTGAGCGTTACAGGAAGGATCTGCAGCTGCAGATTGAGAAAAGACCCGCATAGATCTATTACTCAAGAATGATTTGATTCAGGCCGTAGCTGACGGAGAGAAATGGGCAGCAGAGCGAAGATGCTTGCATAAGATTTGGTGGTTGACTAAATCGAATGCCGCAGAGAGGTCGAGTAGAAGTAACAGGACAAGTTTGCTGTTGTCCTTTAAAACTTCAATTTGAGTTTTTAAGTCTAGTAGAGCTGTCTCTGTTCCATGTCTGGGGCGGAAGCCAGATTGTCTAAGACCTAGAAGCTTATTGGCTTCCAAGTACTCTTGGATTTGCAGGTATGCTGCGCGGTCTAGGATTTTTAGCAGGAACGGGACAGTAGTAATAGGTCGGAAATTGGTAGGTACGCTAGGGTCAAGGGAGGGTTTTTTGAGCAAGGGGATCACCCATGCGTCCTTAAGTTTGTCAGGGACAGTTCCTGTTTTAAAGGAGGCATTGATGAAGGATGTGATAAAAGGGGCCAAATCGTGGGCAGATTCCTTAATGATTTGGACAGTGCAGGGATCACCCTGGAAGTTGGAGGGTTTGATCCTCAGGATAATGTTTTCTACCTCCGCAGTGGTGAGCGGTGAGAAGGCAAACCATTTGAGATTGGGCACGTCAGGGGAGAGGGCCCCAGCCGGGGTAGGAGGGCAATTGTCCAGTTTCAGGCTGTCTTGTTTAGCTGTGATTTTAGATTGAAGCGTGGTGATTTTATTCAGTAACGCTGCCTGAATGTTAGCACACCATTTGCTATCTTTAATGCAAGTGTCAGAGGGGGTAACGGGAGTTTCGAGCTCTTTTAGGATCTTAAAGAGTTCCTTAGAGTTGGAGGGTGGCTGTTTGATTAGGTGTAAGTGCGAGTTTGACTGATAATAGTTCAGCGGACTCGAGTTTAGTGTAGGTCGATACTCTTAAATCCAGAGTGGTTTTGTGGATGATGGCTATGCCACAACTTCTTGTGTGGGAGGCAGAGGTGCGGTCACATCTCATGATGCCGAAGCCGGGTGGTATGGCAAGGGACAAGGAGGGACCGGATGCGGCATGAAGCCAAGTTTCAGCTATGGCAATGAAGTCAAGATCTGAAGATGTTATAAGGTCTGCTATATCTAGAGCATGCGCTGGGAGGGATCTGGCGTTGATAAGGGTGCCCTTGATAACTGGCAGTTTCGTCTCTGTAGATGGGGGTTTGCCATTGGTGGGTGCAGTGGGTGAGCACAGTGGTGTGTGTCATGTTTGCTTGGGGTGGTTGCTACGGGTGGGGCGTATGCGGAATCTGGTGCCTAATCTTTTGTTTCTGAAAGATAAGGAACACGGTTGATTCGGAGTGGGTTTACTAACGAAGTGTTCCAGCCAGAGGGCTGGGTCATTGAAGTATGGGTTAATGTCAGTGTTGAGGTGCTGGAGGCCTAAGGTAGGTGTCATAGGGTCCATTGTGGGGGTCGCCATGCGCGGGATCGGGGGGGCATGTCTTGGGAGCGATAAGGTGTCTGATGGCTGAAGGTGTGTCGGCCCTGTGGGACGTGTGCGTAGCTGGGTGATAATTGCTGCTTCAAAGGGCAGAATGTGGTACAGTATAAGGAGCGCCCTGAAGAGCATGGTAGATGTGCACCTGGGGGGAGATGCGTCGCAGCAATAGGCAAGTTCGATTATGCTAGGGCAGTGTAAAATCAATAGTAGGCAGGTTCGATTTTAGCTAGGGCAATACACAATCAACAGTAGGCGAGTTTACTTTTAGCTAGGGCAATACACAATCAACAGTAGGCAAGTTCAGTTTGAGCTGGGGCAGTGCACCTCCACCAGTAGGCAGGTACGATTTTAGCTAGGGCAATACACAGACAATAGTAAGCAAGATCACTTTTAGCTAAGGCAGTGCTTCAGAATAAAGGGGGACACGGATTAGGATGTGGCATGTTAGATGCAACTATCAAGGCGCAGTATGGTGGCCGGATAAAGCAACTAAAAACACAGTATAGTGGCAGGCTAGATGCACCTATCAAGGCTCAGTATAGTGGCAGGCTAAGGCAACTGAAGAACACAATATAGTGGCAGGCTAGATGCACTATCAAGGCACAGTATGGTGGCAGGCTAAGGCAACTAAAGCACAGTGTGATGGCAAGCTAAAGCAACTAAAAACACAGTGTAGTGGCAGGCTAGATGCAATTATCAAGGCACAGTGTAGTTTTAGGCTGGGTACAGAATCAAGGTGCAGAGTAGTGATAGGCTAGGCAGTTAGGAAAACACAATATAATGGCAGGCTAAGGCAACTAGGAAACACAGTGTGATGGCAGGCTAGATGCAGCTTGCAATGGCAGTGCATTTTCAAGTGACTAAGAGCATGTGCACCAGTAGGGCAATACAGTGAATATAGCTAACAGTTGATACAGCATATGGCTGGGTATAGGTAGCATGTGGCAGTCTTTGGAGCAGTGATCAAATATTGCTGCAATTGGTTTCACAATTGCACATTACAAGCGCTCAGTGGTCACATGTAAATTACCTCTATGGAGTAGAGTACAGCGTCGGAGCACCAATATGGTCAGTTGTGCTGCGAGGGCGAGATCCAGGCTCTGTTCAGGTGCCAGGGGGGCTGGGGCAGTGGTAATGATGAGGCTTGGTGTTCTGGTGCAGCCTGCAGCTCGGTCAGCTCAGTCAGGACTTGGAGCCTTTTCACAGTGCCTTCTCACGGAGGCCGGCTCACGCCTACCCGGTGTCCTGATTGGCCTCTTAGCAGAAGAGGGAGCCAATCAGGGCTTATAGGTGCAGCTTCAGAGAGGTGAGGAGGTGGAAGCACTTGAGGCAGCCATCTTGGAATGGCAAAGAGCCTTGTGGTTCAGACAAAGGGCAATGGCATCTGGGAGCTGCAGAGGGGGCCAGCAACTTTCTGTGGCCTGGGAGCAGGGTGAAATCCAGCAGCATTTAGGTCGCGGATATAAATAAATAAATCCGCCGATTTTCTGCAGTTTTCAAATTTGCTCGCGCTGGGCTGGGGCGGCTGTATAAAAGGGTCCTCCCTTCCCTGTATGTGTCGGCTGGTAGGGGGTGCAGAAAAGCGGATCCTGGAGGTGGCCCAGAGCTCCTGCTCTGGTGAAGGCGAACAGCAACTGCCACTTGCAGCAACAGCAAATGCACCTGCCACTTTCCAGAGGCTTGTGAACCATGTGTTGAATGGGTTAGATGAATTCTGTCTTGCATATCTGGATGATATAGCAGTCTTCAGTGCCACCTGGGAAGACCATGTGAAACACCTTGGGATTGTGTTACAGGCTCTTCAGAAGGCCGGCCCACTTGACCATAAAGGCCAGTAAGTGCCAGATTGGACAAGGATCAGTGGTCTACCTTCACATGAAGTAGGTAGAGGGAGGATACAGCCTCTACCCAGTAAAGTACAAGCAGTACAAGACTGGCCTACCCCCACTACACTGACCCAAGTGGGAGCCTTTTTGGGACTCACTGGGTACTACAGAAATTTCATGGCAGACTATGGTACCATAGCTGCCCCTCCGACTGCTCTCACTACTCCCAAGAAACCCAAGAAGGTAACTCGGTGTCATGATCTCTGCTTCCAAAAGGTCAGGGTTTTCCCAACTCCCTTGGAAGCAGATCCATAACCCAGGTTCCGAGTGCCAACCAGTCCCAATTGGGACCTTTTGGACCCAGTCCTGGCGCCAGTGGCACCAGGCTCATAAATATGCCCAGTCCCAGCGCTGGAAGCGCCGGGCTCATAATGCTTGGGTGGACTTACCTGCAGCAGACCATGCTGCTTACTTGCCTGCCAGTTGAGCCTCTGATCCTCTTCTGTTTGGAACTACTTTTCCTGTTGGGTGGGGCTGGAGCCACTCCCTAGATTCAGAACACTGGAACTCTTCTGGAAGGCAGGAACTCTTTTCTTACCAGGAACTCTTTTCCTACTTAGGCGTGGCTGTGGAAGGAGACACCTAAGCACTACAGGAGGCTATTTAAACCACACCCGGTGGATGAATCTTGCTTTGCGTTATTCTGCACCCTCTGCAGCAGAACACTCATCGTGTCTTCTGCATCCGGTCCTGGGCCTAAGGAAAAAGGCTTACCATCCTGAATCCAGTCTTCAGCAACACCTATAAAGACAAGAAAGAACAGGTTAGCATTCCGGCATCTGAAAGGCAAAGGCTTACCTACTCTTCGTGCGCTCCGGAGGTCTTCACACTGCATTCCGGCATCTGAAAGACAAAAGCTTACCAACTCTTCGCACGCTCCAGAGGCCGTCAGCGCTGCATCCCGCATCTGAAAGACAAAACAAGGTGCGTTTAAAGACATTGGGGAACTTTAATACTCACGTGCCATTACTCCTTTCCACATCTAACCCAGTGGGTATCCCGGCACCCTGCAGCCGCTCCGAACTTGTACCTGCAAAATAAAAAGACAGTTAGAGCGCATCGTGAAGCTGGCAACAAGCGCTTACTTACGTGCTTCCAGGCGCTTCTATTCATCACACGGGCTCCATCTTCAACTCACTTCAGCCCGTCATCCGCCATCGCCGGAACCCTGCAAAACAAGAGACATCATTATTAAAGACTTTAAAGACATTTGAGTTACTCGAAACTTACCGTTCGTGCAGTAAACGACGGACAGCAGTCCTCTGGAGTCAAGAGGCCTGCGCTACCTATCCAGTGAAGAAACTGGTTACAGCACCCTGCCCCGAGGCAGATGGAGAGCTCGGCATTCACTTACCTAAGGTGAGAGCGTTAACCTGTGGGGGTCTACAGGAGAGGAGAAGAGGAAGAGATAGGGACACCCCAATAACCCCAGTTCATTAACCCCTTATTTTCTATCTGCAGACATCTTACTCTGCACGTCAGGCATACAGCGCACGGAGGTCCAGCCCAAAGAGCCAACCGGGTGCTGCACATCACCTTTGAAGGTCGGTATTCACCCAGTCAAGACCGGCGCCTCTGCGAGAATCAGGTGAGCGTTACACTCGGTCTGAAGAGTGTGAGAAAGCCTTCAATGGCTTAAAAGACTCCTTGTGCCAGGCCCCTGTTCTCAGGGCCCCTGATTATCAAAGACCTTTTATTGTGCAGACAGATTCCTCTGACACTGGGATAGGAGCTGTACTATCACAAGTAGATGAGAAGGGTAAGGAACACCCTATTGGCTTCATTAGTTGCCAGCTTAAGGACAGAGAGCTCAGATGGTCCACAGTAGAGAAAGAATGTTTCTCTGTTGTGTGGGCCCTAAGGAAGCTGAGGCCCTACCTCTATGGGACCCTCTTCACTGTGAAAATTGACCATAAGCCCTTAAAGTGGCTAATAAACATCAAGGGAGAGAACCCAAAGTTGCTTAGGTGGTCCATAAGTCTGCAAAGCTTTGACTTCACTATTGAGCATAGGCCAGGTGTCCAACATAGCAATGCTGATAGGTTGTCCAGAATTTTTAACCGACCTGAACAAGAAACTCATCCAGGGGTGGATTAGTTCCCCCTGTCCTTAGTCTGGGAGTGGCGAGTGTTAGGAAAGATTTTATATGTGTATGTAATTTTCCCTCCATGTGTCAACCCCCAAACATTTTGCTGCTGTTTAAACACCATTGACTGACTTTGCCAGAGAAGCACAGCCTTCAGCTTCACTCCTCTGGGCTTTCGCTCACTTTTTATGGGGAAACTGACATGCCCTTAAGTCAGTACTGGTAGACTTTGCTTCCCTTAGTCCTTTTCTCATGTTGCAACTTTTGTGCAACATATAACAAGTGTGTAATGTATTTTACCATACAGAACACTTGGGTCTCTAGCCATTTCCAAAGGCCCTAGATACTCTCTCTGGACTGTTTATGAACTGTGCAGATGAGTCATGGACATGACTGGTGGCAGCTATCATTTCGCATTATTTTCAACCCTTTCTTGCCATGTTAACCATGTTAACCACGTTTGGCACGAATAGGTGGCCTGGCTCCAAAATGGCCATGCCATGAGGTTCTTTGTCCTGTCCTTTGGCCATCTTGCCCCTTCACTTTCCCCAGGTCAAGTCGACCCAGGCCAATCCTTATTTGGTCATGCACTTTTCCGCGAATCCCAATGCTTTCGCAGGCTTCTGCATGTCTTGTGTGTGTGCCTCCAGGATGTGGGCTGGGGTGTCTGGTCCCAATACACATCCTGGGTGCCAGAGAGTCTGGAGTGTTCTAAATGTCTGAGACCACTGTGGTCTGTGATTGGTCCACGTATGGAGTGTGTGTTTGTGAGCAGATCTCCCAATGGGTCCTCTCCGTTTTGGTGCGAAGGAAACTTTGGATAAGAGGAGGCTGGAAACACCACTACCAGGTCGATCTCCTGAGTTCTCACTAAACAAAGGATAGGATTCAAGTATCCTGCAACTATGAAGCTGAGTTGAGGAACCGCTGGTGACCCGCTGGAAGGTTTGGCACCCTGAGCCCGCTGCCGTCCTGTGGCACCCCTCTGCATCTGGTCGTCCTAGAAGGTCTGCAAAGACGCTTCGACCCATTGGAATAGTGGGACCAACTATTCTCGCCACCTTCACCAAAACCTGCAAGTAAGCTTTCTCGGAAGTGTCCCTGGGCCAACCAGTGGGCTGACCAGCTTACGCAGGACCTTTGCTCTGCCTCCGCCGTCGTTTCGAGGAGGTCTGCTAGCTCTGTGTCCACGGCACCCTCACACTGAATTTCGTACACTTGGCATTCCCAGGTCTGAAGTGAAACGAGTGCGCCCGGACTAGAGTAAACACGGTTACCGTGTTGCCCTGCTGCGGCAACGTCCTTTGCAAGTCTGCTGCATTTTTGACCCTCTTGCCCCTGAAGCCTGCTGCAGTGAAACTGGGGCGATTCATCCACCCAGAGCAGAGAAATCACCACTGTCCCGTTTGGGAATCCTCGCTGTATCTCAGGAACTAAAAGGTGCCGAGACGTCCTTTTTGATGCATTCGAACCTGCAACCAAATTGAACTAACCTGCTGAAGTTTGGGTCTCTTTGCATCAGGGACCGGTGAGTAATAAATACCCCAACCGGTGGCCCCTAGCGGAAGAGCCCATTTTTACGCACGAGTGGCCCCTCTCCTGTCCACTGCTATTGTGAAATAGCGACTCCATACTGAACGCTTGAACTGCCTCTGCCTTCAAGTGGAGGTCCTTCTAAAATAGTGGTAACTTATTCTTCATCGCCTTATCCACCTTCCCGAGCAGCTAGAGACCCCTGAAGAGACCCCGTTTTGCCCATTGGAACAACTGCGTACGCTGGCACTACATGTACTATTGAGCACAAGGTTCCCCTCTTCTTAGGGCTTGGACTGCCTCTTAGGTGAATATCTGATGTTGAACTGGGCCTAAAGATTAACTGCACTACCTGTTTCCTTCCCATCTAGGTTGTCGACATATTTCGTGCAGTAGTCAACCTTTTAGACCCTCCTGGTCTTGTATATATATTGTATTGAGTGTGATGTATTGGTGTACTTAGTGTTACCGTGATTCTTTGCTATGGTCTATGTTACAAAGGCCTTGTAATAAATGTGTCTATATTTTTAATATAACACCTGTCTGGAGTAATTTGTAAGTGTCCTTGCTCAGTGTGCTAATTGAGGTCCTTCAGTCACCCTCACCCCTCCTGAGACTTAGTCTTGACCGCCTGTCATAGCTACCCTGATTGGTCTGGCTTGTCCAGAGGTTACCCTGTTCCAATAAACTAGGCCCCTCTTGGTCAGAGTTCAGAAATCCTTCTTAACAGGAACTGAAACACAAGCCTGAGAAGGACTGGGGAAAGGGCGACACTCCCCCCATCAACCATTGAACTATATTGTAAGCCTGAGGAAGGCTGGTAGAAGGGAGTCATTCCCCCAATAACTAATCAGTGGCTGAAACCGCGTTGGGAATAGTCTACCAAGACAAGAACTGCCTTTTGTCCAGGGGAGTTATTCCTCTGCCCAAGAAGACATTGCCTTTGATTTAGATAGCTTAGAGTGTAAGGGACAGTTGACACTGGACATTGGAACTTTTGCTTTGGACATTCTGACACAAGTTACTTCATTGAGGCAGGGAAACCACTCTTAGAGTCAGGGCGAGTTAAAGGTTTCATATCCATTTTACACTTTAATAAAAGGTCACGGGCAATCAATATGGCCCCTCCGTGTCAGAGTCTTACTTATGCACACTTACAGTAGATATATCCTCATTACCAAGCCTGAGATGAAGAATATCCTACTCTACCCAAAGGAGAGTTCTAGGATAGATACTGAGACGAGCAGGAGGACCTGAACCATGAAGATTATTAGAACAATAACGAGCAGTCTAGTGGTTCCCGGCTACTCATTGGTTCAAGCAGAGCTGAAAAAGAGGAAAGACTCAGGAAGCAGTTGTCTAGTACTCCTTGGAGGAGCTCCAAGAGCCAGCATGGTGCAGGAATGTGGAAGGAAGCCGATCAGGACGCCAAAAGGGGAGCTGAAAGGACCAGAAGGCGAGCTGGTAGAGAGAGAAGCTCCCGGCGTTCCTGATGCCTGAGAAGCGCGTGAAGGAAAGGCAGCGCTGCACAGAGGGAGATTGAGACTGCAGAGTTCCTGGACGCACCAGAGCCCACAGCAACACTCCCTAGAGGTAGGGGGCGCACTCAGGCTGGCTGGTGGGATACTAAAAAGGTGCAGTCAGCATTTTCATAATCACAGTACCTTGCAGGATAGTGAACCAGGTCTGCCCTGCAATAAAAGAAGACGGGTCTGGGACCCACCACTGCATGAGAGTAACACAAATCATCTTCTTGGTGGCAGTATTTGGGAGGAAAGGGCCCCAAGTACCTGCACGCAAAGCATAGGGGTCTTGGACCCACCACAGAAGAGTAACACATTTCTACTTCCTTGTCTCAGTACTTTGGAGGAAAGGGCCCCAAGTACCCACCCAAAGGAGAGGGGTCTGGGATCCCCTCCCATGAGAGGAAGCCAGAGAGCAATCTCCTAGGGAACTGAACCAAGTTGGCCCAAGCAGAAAGAGAGAGAGGCAGAGGTATGGGACCTACGAGAGACATTACAGTTGGGAAGGAAAGCCCAGGTGAAGGGAGTCATTCCGCTGGCATTGTGAACTGTGTTAAGAAGCCTTATGTTTTGAATTGTGTTAATTAAGAAGCCTGATATTTTGAATTGCGTTAAGAAGCCAAATGATGTGATCTGCCGAGAGAAGTCTGAGAAAGGCCAGGGGAAGAAGGACATTCCCCCAAGTTTGTTGAACTGTAGAGACAATCTTGAGTCAAGAAGATCACCAGTTTCTTTAGTTTAGCTTCAAGTGTAAGGGACGTAAATAGGTTTATTTATTTATTTATTTATTTATTTTATTAAGTGTATTTGGTTTATTACAAACCTTTCACAATCAGCAAAAGTTTCTGCTCCATATGTTAATGTTGGTATTATTTTAAGCCTGTAGAATGTTATAACAGGTCGGAGGGAAAACTTTCTGTATCTTTTGTTAATGATGTTTGCTTGTGCTGTTAGTTGTTTTGTTTTCATCTTTAACATCCTTTTCCAGGGCTCTTCGTTTCTTATTCCACTTAATTGGATGCCCAAGTATCTCATTTCATTGCATGGTTTTATTAGCGTTTTTTTCACTGTCCATTCCTCGTTCTTGCTTTTTTTCCATCTTTTATCGCCGAATATCAATATTTCAGTCTTATCTGTTTATTCCTAGATCTTTTTTTCTATATATTTTTCAACCTGATTTAACGCTCTTTGAAGACCAATTTGTGTGTGGTCTTATATTATCAGGTCATCTGCCTATAGCAGATGGTTGACCGGTCTGCCATTTAATCTTGGTGGAAAAGTTCTACTGTTTTCCAGGCAGTATTGCAGGTCTTCAATGTAAAAGCAGAAAAGAGTGGCTGCTAGCGGGCATCCTTGTTTAAGGCCTTTTTGTTGTTTTTATGTCCTTTGACAGGTTGCCACCTTGGTCTAATTTAACTCTTATTGAAGTTTTAACATGCAGTTCCTTGATTGCTTTCAGCAGCTCTGTAGGACAGCCTTTAGAGGTTAGTTTTTCCCAAAGAAGACTTCTATTTACACTGTCAAAGGCTTGGCGCAAGTCATTGCTGGCTGTGTATAGTTTTTGTTTGTTAGTATATGCTCTTTTTTTCATCAATCCCAATATCAGAAAGTTTAAATTACACCCCACATTTTCAACGAAGCCCGACTGCCGTTTATCGTACATGTTTGAATCTTTGATCCATTTTTTCAGTTGTTTTAACAGAAGGGTGGCGAAGATCTTCCCAACATAGTCTAACAAGGCAATTGGATGGTAATTTTTGGGTTCCATCCTATTACCTTTTTTGAAAATAGGAACAACGATAGCCGACTTCCATGAATTCGGGATTTGTCCACGCATAACAATTCTCTTGAACAGTCTTTCTCAAAAAATTGCCAATTTCTCTGGATCTTCTTTTAGCACCGTATTCGATAGGCCATCTGGCCCTGGAGCTCTTGAGGAGCTTGCTTTTAGAATTAATAACTTTATGTCTTCCTTATCGAATGGGATATTCCAGACTCTTGCTTCATTTTCATCTGTGTTATTTTCGAAGTTCGATTTTTCAGTCTCATTGAACAAATTTGTGAAGTGTTCCATCCAAGCAGTTTCTGATATTGGGTTCATAAGCGCCGCTGCTGATGATTGTTTTTCATTCAGTAGGTCCCATAATATCCTGCTTTTTATGTTGTTCGTGGCTTTTTGCATGATTTCAGCATCCTGTTGAAACAGCTGTGATTTGTGGGATTTCTGCCAATTCTTGTATTTTTGTTTTCTTTTTCGGATCAGTTCTTTTATTCCTTCGCTCTTTTCTGTTTTTAATACCTATAGATCCTTTCTCAGTTGTTTCTTTTGTATCGTCACCTCTGGGTCATATAGATGTAATTTTTTAACTCTCGGTTTTGTGAATTTCCCAGTGCTTTGTTTGAATATTTGTAGAGATATATCATATTCTACAGACATTTTTTCTTTATCCTGCCACTTTTCCAGATTTTTCAGTACAGTGTCGAAATCACTTCTTTTCAGCCTTAGACAATTTAATCCATGTTCCAACTCGATTTTGGTATCCCATATTGGGTTTACTCTGATTTTCCAGTGAGAAATCACAGCAATAATTGGTTCATGATCGCTGTGAATTGATGGTATTACCTTGAAGCTTTGGATTTTCGCTAACAGCTGTTCAGAGACAAACATGTAGTCCAGTATGTTACTCACATTGCCATTAGTCCAGGTCTTGGATGGCGGTATGTCTCCCTTCATGTTTCCGTTTAGTCTATGCAATCTCCTCACTTCCATTTCGTCATTCCACATTTTCTCACGCTTGCATTTTTGGCCATTGTTTTGGTTTATTCCATTTTGTATTCGTTTTTGATCTTCTAGGCAGTTGATAATATTCAGGTCTTGGTGTGCTTCTCTTTTGCTATCCAAGCATTCCATTATTTGATCTATGAATTGTTCGCTTTCGTTTGTTACAGGGTTCCAATAAACATTCAATATTAACAGTCTTTGTGTAGATTTTGGGGTTTCCGACTGAAATTGCACTTCTGTTGCCTGTATATGCGAGTTGAGATTTGTGGATTCAAGCACCGTTATTCCAGACCCGTTTTTAATTCAGGTTAATAGACCTGCAGAGGGTCTTACAAGTAGTACTCCTCTTGCTGGATTACATAACACGGTGTATCCTTCCTTACAGGGAGCAATTTTTAGCCATGTTTCTTGTAAGCATATTATTTCAATGTTATTTAAGGATGAGTTGAAATCATTGAAAAGGTGACGAAATCCTCTAGTATTCCAACTTCCTATTTTCCATTGATCTGCTTGGGCTTTTTTGGATGGCTACAGTTTCGGTTTTATAGCAAGAGTACCAGCTAGCCAATTCTAATACTTCGGGTCGTCTTTGGATGTTTGTGTTGTATTGTTATGATCAGGCATTTTTTGAGTTCTCTTTATGGTTATTTTTATTTTGTTTAAGTGTTCCTTTTCATGCTTTTGAATTTGTTCTTCATTTCCATCTTCCTTTCTTTCTCGGTTCATTGATTCTGTGATCGGCCTTATTGGATCATTGCTGCCAACCAAGTGACTCTGATTGTATTCAGAGTTCTCTCTTTGTTTAGGCTTTACAATCTCCTTTCTCAATTTGTTGTAGTTCACTTCCTCGTCTTTAAAGGGGTCTCTGTTGGCATGCTCATTTTTGTTGATTCCGCGAGCCCCTATCTCTTCATCGGAAATTTGATTTCCAGCTGGTTTTGTGATATTAAAGCCCAGTACTCTGAAATTTTCATATGCCTCTAGCATAATAGAGGCAAGTATTACCGAGTTTGTCACAATTTCTACTAGATCAACACGAGCTTCATCGGGGAAACCTACTGACAAAACGTCCTCTGATTTTATAATTTTTAATAGAGGAATATATTGTAGAAGTTTCATAACTGCTGATCTATTTAATATCAGCCTGTCCGAGTTCTTACCATTTTCTCAAGTATCACAACCGTGTTTTTCAAGGGTTTTGGTTTTTGCTTCATCCATTTGTTGTTTTGTCCAGTTTTTCTTGAGAATCCTTGGCTTTCGCTCTGTGTTCTTAGCTCGTTTCTTATATCTTTTTGGTGGACATTCTTTCCTTCAGACCTTTCATTTCAGAATATTTATCTGTACATTTCTTTAGTTTATCACTTAGGGTTAGGAAGTTTTCTTCATTTGGAGCCTTGAGATCAATACATACTTCATTTGCTTCATATATATTGAAATCCATAATCACTCGTTCTTGGGTTTCCTCTGCTTGCCAATTATCATCATCATAGACCGAGCAGTCTAGACGTTCTTGTAGACTGCCATCATGTATACTGGAATATTCAGAAGGCACAGATACTGTCAAGGTCTTGCCTGGGACCAATTGGGGCGGAGTCTTTACAGGTTTACTAATAAGATGAGGCACAGCAGAAGTTCTTGGCATCTCCTCTTCCGCTGTAACATTTAAATTCCTTAAGAAACTCCTAGACCCACAATTCTTTTTCTTTTCATTGTTGATCACTTTTTTTGTTTTGCATATACTTTTTGCGCTTTTCTTTTGTATGTTTATTGATTTTATTTCCTCTGTCTTTTTGGTTGCATTTTGATCGAATATTGAAAAGGCACTTGTAGCTGCTTTATCTGAAATTTTCATCGATTTGTCGGAGATCTCGCATGGAATTTGTTGGCTGTTTCCATTATCAGTTTGTATTGGCTTTTGAATCGTTTCCGTACATGGTGTAGCAGTGGAAGCGATTCTTTGATCTTCACATGCAATATGCTGCATGGTATCAGATTCGATCACAGGTGAGGCAGATAGAGTGACTCTTTGATCTTCACATGTAGTGTGCTGCATAGTATCAGGTCTTATTTCACCACTTTTTGTTTGAGGTACTAGAGTCATGATGATTTCTCAAATTCCTTCTAGGAAGTGATGTTTACCGGATTTAGCATCTTGAAGTAAATCTATCAGTATTTTTAAGATGACTCCGTCCATTTCTTTCTCTCGGCTTCGCTTTTCTTTGATTGCCTCTATGACTGATTCTACATAGATAATTTTGCTGTTCAATAGAGCAATTATTGTTGATTGATCTCGTTGGTTTTCATTTAAGCTTTCATACAGTTTTAGAAATGGAGCCAATGTTATTGATACTGAGGAGATGATAGCTTCCTGTGATTCTTTCAACCACCGAGTTTCTTTTGGTGCCCTATTGAGTGCAAAGTTTTTAAGTCTTTGTGGATTAATTCCTTTGTTTCTGATACTCTAATTTGAGCTATACTCTGATGATGATGAAGAAATGTCGTCCAATGCTATAGTCTCCTTTGGGTGGTTATTCGTGTGAGGTAGAACATTTTTAATTTGTTCTTGTAGAGCTTTTATTTCTAGGGCATGTTGTCTGTTTATCTCTCCCTCTTCAAAAGACTGTAACCTTAGGCTTTCAGATTCAAAACTGATTTTGTTTGTGATGCCGGCTGTCAAGGCTGCTTCTTCAGCGGGATCTGGAAGTTCACTCTGTATGTTTGCTGAAGTTCTCTGGGCAGGTGAATGTTTCCGTGGGCTTTTGGGAGCCCATGACGGAATCTGCATCTCTTCCGCACTTTGTTTTGGTGTGCCTTCTTTTTGAATAATTTCATTTGGAATTTTTTTTGGATTAATGATCTTAGTACTGACTTTTTCTGAGATCAGATTAATTTTTTGCAATTCTATTATCTCCGCTTTGTTTGAAAGTAGATCATCATCTGTTATTTCCAGAGTGACATTTCCTTTTGAGATAAAGCTTCTGTCATCTGACACTATTTTTGCTGTTGAGCATTCTTGGTTTTGATTTCCTGTTTGCTTTTTGCCCTTTTTTGTGATTTTATTCGCATCAATTGGCTCTGATTTTCCATTGAAGTGCCATCTTGATGTTCCTATCTCGGAACTGTAGTGACACCTTTTTTTCGCATGTTTCATCGGGTTTTGGATTCCAGATAATTCTAATCCTTTTGATTGCGCACCATCTACATAAGTATTTTTGTTTTTTGAACTAATGTTTTTTAATATTTTACTGTTCGTATTGTCTTTTTGTGTTTGCATACATTCAGCTTTGCTTTTGTGCTTGCTTAGAGCTTCAGTTGTAAGTGTATTTTCAGGTTTTTGTGGTAATGCAAGCTGAGATACTATAACATTTGTTATTTCAGATGTGTGCATATTTTTGCGATTTCCAACATTGTCAGACAGTGAGACAGTGTTTGCCTCGCTGCAGAGGCTTCCCAGTCCCTGCTTCTCAGGGATAGCACGCTCGCTGATCGTTGTTTCCGTCAGCAGAGAGCGAGCCTCGCTCTCCGCGCCCACAAGAGGCTGGGCCGGCTCGCCTCCACTACCGGCTCCTCCCACACCAGGGAGCAGGCTGCTCACCAGCCCGGAGCACGGGTACTCAACCGCCGCTCCCTCCCCACTGCTCGCCCTCTCCCGCTCACAGCTCGCCACAGGGCGAGGGGGCTCAGCAGCTGCTCCCTCCTTGCAGGGCACCCCCTCCCGCCCGCAGCACGCCGCAGGGGGCGGGCCCTCCAATGCACTCACCAACATCGCGGCTCCCACGGACATGTCCGTACCTCCATCCACAGCGGCCCCAGCACGCCTGACCTCGCACTGGGCAAGCAAATCAACCCCAGCTCCGACTGCACAGGCCGCACCACAGGAGCTGTGTCGGCGCCACAGAGGGAGCAAAATACCTCCTCACAACACGCCACCGACTCCCCGGATGCAAAACAAACATTAAGCATTGGAGAGGAGCAGTTTCTGGGTGAAATTGGCGATAGTGTTTGGTTTATATTCAAAACACAACCTTTGTTGGAATGTAGCTTTAGTTTGTGCTTGATTTTTAAATTTGTTTTTCAATGACTTTCTTGACAGTCTTTGTAGTAGATGTGGCAGATGTTGGGGCTAATGATATAGCAAAAGTCTGTTTTTCAGCAGGGGTGTCAGGGGTGTCTAGTACACGTACCTTACTCCCGTTCTTGAGTACATTTTTCCTGATGTTTTATGGTCCATTTGCTCGCACATCGGCGAACACTCGGCAAACACTCCGCTACGCTCCACGTCTGTGAGTGGTCTTTATGGTTTCCAGCAATAGAAACAAAGAGCAGACTCCAACAGACTCCAACAGGGGGCTTTCTTCCTTCAGGGCAAGGGTAACAGAGCTTCTCCTTCTCCACTGCCAAACACTCTGCCACGCTCTGCGTCTGTGAGTGGTCTTTATGGTTTCCAGCAATAGAACCAAAGAGCAGACTCCAACAGACTCCAACAGGGGGCTTTCTTCCTTCAGGGTAAGGGTAACAGAGCTTCTCCTTCTCCACTGCCAAACACTCGGCAAACACTACGCCTACCCTGCGGTCCAACGGATCCACTGGCGTCTCTGACTGTTTGTTTTCTCAATAGGTTTATGACACAAGACAGTCCTTAGTCTTTGGTTTGAGGCAGGGACCCCCTCTTAGTAATAGGGATAGGTATGTTTTTCCTCTTGTTTTCTTTCAATACAAATTATTTGGCAAGACTCATACCACCTTTGTGTCCAACTCTTACTTCTGCACCCTTACAATAGCCAAAGCCTTTCAAGACTCAAGAGGCAAAGAGGTGGGGCTGATGGGTTCAGGGAGGGAAAGGAGAGTTAGACCGTTACTACCGTTTACGCTCCCCCACATTACTTTTATAAACACTTGAGTGAGTTAAAAAAGGTTATAATGGAGGCCCCACCAGCGCTGAAACGTATTTTAGGGGTCTTCAAAGCAGTGGTGAATCCAGCGCTCGACAGATGGAAGGGAAGCAAAAAAACGGATGATAGTGGTAAAAAATTGGGCGCATTTCTAAAGGGTATGGTGTTGACAGACGCCTGAAGGGAGGCAGATCCAGAGCACCAAGAGGTACTTTTTTTCTCAGCGGTGCATGCCTCCTTCTCCAGAATAGACCATTTATACTGCCCATATACTGACAGATATAGAGTGGAGGGAATAAGATATCACCCCCAGGGGAATTTCTGACCATGCACTGATCGTCTTCACAGTGACACAGATCACACATACTATTGGGGGGATATGGAAGCTGAATACCTACCACTTGAATAGGGTTAATTGGTAATCGACTTAAAGGAGGCATCAGAAAAATACTTCCAACTCAATAGGACCTCAGTGGACTCAAAACAGACACTGGGCCCCTTGTAAGTCTGGTGGTATATGTAACAGCATTACTGCCACTTTTCCTGGTTCCATCAAATTAGGAGTCGACGGTAATACAGTCGGTGGAATCCACGCCGATGGTATTACCGCCAACGGAATTACTGCTGAAATCATAAAACGGTATTACCACCATATTACAAGTTGAAATATGGTGGTAATACCATTGAAATTGGGCAGTAATACCACAAAAATCACAGTGGATTTACCTCTACCTAAAAGGTGGAGGTAAATGCATACAGATGATGGAAAAGAAGCCACAGGTGCACCCACTCCATTCAGGAAGGGAACATAAGGCACCACCTTCCTCAAACATGCTTTCCAACACCATCATGTTGCCACTAGCTCTTGTGAACGTGGATGTGCAGCTGCTCCAGCTCTGCATTGATCTACAGAGGCTGGAAGAGCAACACAGGGTAGAGGATGTAGAAGGGAGGAGAGGATGTAAAAGGGAGGAGGAGGTGAAGGAGGGGGAGGAGGAGGTGACGATGCCATGCAAGGCGAGCACCCATACCGCATGGGTCAGGCCTTCACCATGTGCCTTGACTGACAACCAGCTAATCACCTTGTGTTCCACTGAACAGGGAGACCATCGCTGAGCTACTCCCCCTGATGCAGGATGACATAGATTAGGATCAGTACAGACTTATCCCCGCTGCTTAAGCTTATGTCAGTTCTGCATTTTCTGGCAAGGGGCACCTTCCAGCACACTGTGGGCATGCTGCACCACTTGTCCCAGCCCACATATTCAAATGTGATTGTGCAGGTGCTGGAAGCACTCCTGCGCCATTGCTCACAGCAACCTCCTTGCCCACTACCCAGGCTCAGTAGAACACCACAAAGGCACATTTCTATTAAGCAGCACACATGCCCAACATGATAGCTGCTCTGGACTGCACCCATGTGGGGTTGGTGGCCCTCAGGCATCTGAAGAGGTATACCGCAACCGGTAGCAATACCACTCCCTGAATGTACAAGTCACTGGCGATCCTAACCTCCTCATAAAACACTGTATGCTCGATTCCCTGGTTCCACCCACGAGGCCATGGTCCTGCGGAACAACACACTCCCTGGATACATGGAGAGGCACAGAGGGCAACAGACGTGGGTATTAGGTGAGCACAAGTGCCTTCACACAGGCTATTCTCGCAGCACAAGTGAAATGCCATGTGCAGGGGAATTACCACAGCTGAAGAATGTAGGCCCTGTCACGGCCCTGTACATGCAGGACCTGCCCTCTCACCCCGCACATGGCATCCTACACACCACAGGACTAGGACATGAGTGACAATGCTGCAATAAATTGCCAATGCATATTGCCCCAAAAGGCTAGCAATACACACACATAGGACTACAGGAACCACAATGCAACATATCACATCCCTATAAATGGAACAACATGCTTCAACACTGCAACAAAGCAATGCGACACTAGCAGGAGTAATGGCATGTACTCTAGTAACCATGTACGAGAAGCCATTATGGAATAGATGCAGACAACCTGCACAACTACAACTAATCATCCATCAGTGCACTTGCACGGGAGCAACACACAAGCCCAACACAGGCACCCTGGAATTCTGCCCTGAAAGTGACGAGTGCTGGCTGTGAGCTGTGTGCATGATGTTACACGACAGAGCAAATGTTCCCTCTGAGTGAATGACTCCACATGCAAGTACTATCATGGTAAATCATGTTGTGTTACAATACTTGTGAAATGCACGCACAGACTATCAATATGCCGTTGTAATGGCAAACACATCCACAATGCTCTGCGAGCGATGGACACCTATTACCTTTGAACTTGCAGGTGACTCTGGAACAGCTACAATGGTTGATGACACCTGTATGGAATCCGCAGACGACACAGGAGGTGGCCTACAACGAGGCATATGTCCGGACCAGGCTCTGCATCAAGCAGACCTTCGGCCTGTTAAAGGTTTGTTTCCGGTGCCTAGACCAGTCTGGAGGAGCCTTAATGTACAGGCCAGAGAAGGTCAGTCAAATTGTCCTTGTCTGTGCCATGTTGCACAACAATGGCCTCAGGTGGAATGTTCCCCTACCCCCTGATGAGAAACTGCCACCTGCAGAAGAGGAGGACGACCTACTTGCAGGTGCTGTGCTGCCAAGCAGTGAGCGGGAAGAGGGTAGGATGGACGTCTGGTTCGGCAAGAACTGATTGATAGTTTTCTTTAGGCTAATGGTTATGCACTTACAATGCACCTCTGTATACGAATTAAAAACGTACACACAAAAATTAATGTCCAAGCATTGCTAAAGTGAACAAAATGTAATGAACAAATCTCAGATAACCCTCCCCAAAATACCATCCCTGCAACACGCCCTCCTTCCCAAAACACCCTCCCAAAATCCGTCCCCAAAACACCCTCCCAAAACACCATCCTCAAAACACCCCCTCCTCAAAACACCATCCCTAAAACACCCTCCCCAAAACACAATCCCTACACCTAACCCTCCAGGAAAAACCTACCAAAAAACCCTCCCCAAAACACCATCCTCAAAACACCATCCCTACAAAATATCCCCCTCTCCAAAATCCCCTCCATAGAACCCTCTCCAAAACAGTCAAACAAATAGCAGTCACTTCCGGTGCCTCTTTGGCTTGGAAGTCTGCTCCAGCACCTTAGGAGTCAGAGGGCGCTGTGAGGGGCACCTTGGGGTGCTGGACTGTGACTGCTCTGGCGGGGTGACAGAGGTGGAGGGCTCAGACCCCTTGCCCCGGCTATGGTGCAGGGTTAGCAGCATGAAGGCATTTAGGGACTCTGCAAAGGTGGACATTCCCTCAGTGTGTTCCCTCATTCTCTGCTTGACCGTGGTGATGGCAGTGGTGGCCTGGCAGGGGGAACAGGAAATCCGGCGTCATGACATCTGCAGACAGTCCCTCATCGCCTGAAAGTGCTCCACCTGCTAGCCCACCATTTACTTGAGTGATGCCTTGCGCCACTCTATGGAATCTAGTCGTGTCCAAATGGCTGCCATGTTCTAAATGGGAAGAGGGGTTGGGGCTAAAGCATGGGGAGTGGAAACCCATGCCCTCCTCCTCATCAGTGGTGCAGTCGATTCCAGTGCCATGATGGTGTTGGGGCTGCTGTTGCACTTACCAAGATGGTGAGCAGGGTGTGCTGGTGCCCTGACGTATGGGTGTGGGAGCGGGGACTGCAGCCGAGTGGATTGCCACAGGGGCTGGCTGTCGAGTGGCTGTGGCAGCTTCATTAGTAGCCGTGCCACCTGCATGGCCAGTGGAGGGCCCACTGGGCCCAGCCTGTGTAGGGGTGGAGGTGGATGGAGTGGAAGCAGTGGAGGGTCCAACCTTTGCACTGTCTGTTGGCTGTGTACCTGCTGGGAGTATAATGACATGCTATCAGTCATCTTGCAGGCATGTCAGCAGGCCTGCAAGACACTCATGCAACAGTGATGTGTTCTACATACACACATTTTGGATGATTGGCATGGGTAGCATTAGGCCAATGAGTGCTGCTAGTGCTAGGTGGAGGTAGTGCCTGTTGATGGTGTACACGGTGCATGCATGTACACGTTGCCTGTTGGCCTGCCAAGGTCACATGTTGTTGTGGGTGCGCTGGAGCTTCACTGTCTAACATGGACTATCAAGGCACACATGGGTGCTTCTCATGTTTCCAGGTGTTGACATGCACATTTCACCTACAGTGCATGTGCATTAATACATTTCCCCACTTCACCTGCAATATGTGTGTACTCACTGTCCATTTGCCGTGATTGCCATGTGTTTGCCCATCCCCTTGCCCATATTGCTTATCTATACTGGGGTACACATGCTTTACTTTGCTTTACTTTAAATATTTATATTGTGTAGACCATGGACCTGTGGGCTTAAGGGCGCAACAAACAAAGAGACAGACCTCAACACAAAGCTGGTGAGTAGCAAACCAGTCTTAGAAATTCGCACTTGCAGAATCAAGTATCACAAGCATCTCTTAAAAAGAGCTGCCGACTTTATGCACCTAAGTTCCAAAGGCAGATCATTCCATGGCTTAGGGGCTGCATTATGAAAGGCCCCCTTTGCAGCCTTCAGGGTCCTGCACCCAGGAATCCTCAGCTGCTCCTGATTAATAGATCTGAGAGTTCTCCTGTGAGTTTTTTCTATTAGAAGATCGTGAAGGTAGACATGCATTTTGCCCTGTCTACATTTATGTGTGATAACGAATAGGCAGAAAAGGAGCCATGCCTCCACAGGGAGCTAGTGCAGCACCCGTCTAGCCACTAAGACATAGTCTCTCCGTGCGAGTCCCATGACCACATGCACTGCCCCATTCTGAATCACCTGCAGTCTGTAACAATCTGCTTTGTTAATACCCGTAAGCAGGCAGCAGCAACAGTCTATCTTGGCCCCCACAATTTCTCTTGCAATGGTCTCTGCATCGGTTTGGGTGATAAAAGGTCAACGGTCGGCCAGAAGCTTAATCTAATAAGATGATGCTGACACCACGCTCCCAATGTGCGCCTTCATATTAAGGTGTTGGTCAAATATGACGCCTAATGTCTTAACCTCCACTAATGTGAAAGCTCTCGTAGACCAGACCGAGTTTCTTTATCATACTAGAGGATCCGACAAAAAGAAGCTCAGTCTTATCTCTATTCAGAGCCAGATTATTTTGAACCATCCAACTCTCTATGACGGCGTAAATCCTGTTCAGCTGTACGTCATCGGTTTCATGTATCCCAGAAATAGGAAGACACATGGCGTGTCATCAGCATAGTGTGTAAACACCACCCCCTCTTGTTCCAAAAGGGCAAAGAATGGTGCCATAAAGAGATTGTACAGGCAAGGCAAGATTCATGATACCTGCAGAACACCGTATTGCAAGGGTATAGGTGAAGCTACTGCCTCCTCAAAGGAAACTCTGCTGTCCCGATTTCTTAGGATCGATGATATCCACTGAGCTGCTGCTGACGAAAAGTTAGCAACGTCCCTCAATCTGGTGACCATGATGGGGTGGTCCACCAGGTCGAAGGCCGCTGGAAATTCTAGCAGCATCAGCTTGGATGCTTTTTCTTTGTCCATACGTTCCAAGAGCATAGCCTTGAGTTGGAGCAGCGCAGTCTCTGTCCCAAACCCCTGCCTGAACTCAGATTGATGCTTGTTAAGAATGGGAATTTTGTTGAGATGGTCCGCAATTTGGACATACGTCACCCGATCCAGAATTTTTAGCAGGAAGGTGGTGTTGGTAACAGGCCTATAGTTAAGCAGCACATCCACGGGTAACCCAGGTTTTTTCAGGAAGGGGGTGGTTATCCATGACTTCTTTAATTCCTGAGGCACCAAACCTTCCATGAAGGATGTATTCACAAATTTACAAATGGCTTCTAGCAGAATGGTTGAGCAAGTTTTGATGATAATGACCGAGCAAGGATCACCCTTACACTTTGTGGCCTTTAACTGCTCCACTATAGTAGCCAATTCGGCAACCGTTATGGCAGAGAAACTAAATTGAGGGATGGAGGTGCATCTGGCAGGATCCCCATTCGAACCTTCTCCTGATACTATAGTTGGCTCTCTTTTTTTCAGGCAATATCTACCATGATACCATTCAGCTTGCCCTGCATGGTGTCGTGAATCGCCGAGCACCAGGCTGCATCCTTCACTAACAGGCCCAAGTCAGGAGTGTGCGTAGTTTCTTGCTCCTTAAGAATCTATAAAAGCTCTTTTACATCTGACTGTGCATTCTGTACTCTAATATTGAAGGAATATTTTTTAGCGTCTACTATCGCTATCCTGTATACTTTGGCTGCTCCTTTAAAGGCTGCCAATGCTAAAGGGATGGGGTTAGGTTCCACTTATAGAAACGTTTAAGTGTAGAAGGTTAAAGTTTTTTTATTTCCGGAGCAAACCAGGAATTATTTCACTTCCTTGCGCATTCTCTGTTTTAGTGGAACCAACATATTTGACATATTATTAATATTAAAAGAAAGAGTCTTCGACATCTCGTTTGAAGATTATTGATCATGGAAGTTAACCATTGGGCTAAGCAGAGGTTCAATCCGCTCCATTGTAAGGTTCTTAAGGTTTCTAGCTACAACCCTTTGAAGTCTTACCACCCTTAACTTTTCTAGGAAATTCCACCTCTGTGCTGTGAAGTGCACAAGATAATGATCTGACCAAGAGCAGGGCGACACTTGAAAGTCCCTAGAAACAACCTTGAGAGTGGATACCCAATCTAAAGTATGCCCAAACAGTGGGTGGGTACATGGATCTTTTGCTCAAAGCCCAGATTAGACAGGGAAATCTCCAAATCAGAAGCTACATTGTCTTCCTTATGCCCCAAACAAAAGTTAAAATCTCCCAGTAATAGGAAGCTTGCATTAGGTTTCAGAAAAAAGAGAAGGTAATTTGATAGGGCAGTGACAAAGTCCTCTGTCACGGAAGGGGGCTTGTAAATCAGAAGAACATTAATAGTCGATTTGGCGTTGAGTCCTATTTTGACATATTTGGACTCTATCCCATCCATGATTTGGCCGCTGATTTCCCAGATGGTGAGCGAAGATCTAAAAATTAGCGCGACCGCCCCACGTCTCCCGTCCCTCCTATCTATTCGTAACATGCAATACCCTTCAGGGATGGCTAAGTTCAGGGAGGGACCAGAGGCACTATGACCCCAGGTTTCTGTGATGGCGCACAAATCGACTTTATTGTCTTCAGTACAGGTAACTACCTCAACTGCATGTTTTATTGAAGACCTTGTGTTTAGCAACATACACCTTAGATCGAAGACTGGCGTAATCCTACCTCTACATAGTGGGGCTACTGTTCCCTGAAACCATTATTGATTCCTCGTGGGTCGATGTACCTGAGGTCTGACAGACTTACTGCCATCACTGTGGCTTCCTGCACATTAAATCATAAAATATACTTTCACAGTGGTTCATTGGAGAGGTTTGACACTCCAATTTCTTAGGCCCTCCCTGTGAGGGATACAAAACAAAAGGGGGGACTTATGGGGTTAGTAGATGGGACTGCAGGTAGCGGATATCAGAACTAGATTTATGAAGCAAGGTCTGAGGGAGGTAAAGAGTGGCTACCACAGTCCATCTATACCTAATGTTCTCCATGCATTGGATTGTTCATGGATTCATATGCTCATTGAATATTCCCCGTCCCCAGCGTAATTGCCAGATGACCATTGTCGGTGGTACATTTTTTTCCCTTTATTATTTAATGTTATTTAGTAACAACTATAACTTTTAACATTATACACAAATGAGAAAGAGAAAAAAGATTTTTTTTCAACACATCATCATAGATAAAATGATGCATTAAAACATATAATTCCAAGATACAAAAAAATAAAATATTCTTAAAATTCCAATTCATTTCGCAAACAATAATTTCATAGATAAATTCAGTGTAATGCTTCGATGCTAAAACGTCCATTAGTGTATAGAAAGAAAACATTTGACAATCAATTTAAAAGTGCTTCGTTAAAATAAGCCAATTTATTCCAACAGTCAATTTAAAGTGCTTCAAAATGTTGTGATTTGACAAACCTTGTTACTGCCAGGACCAGGGAAGTGCTACTTCCTGCAAGACATTTTTGCCACATCCCATTACACTCATCCCATTTTAGAGCAACGCCAAATCGCTTCAAATAGTGCATATGGAGGCCCCTCATTGCAGGGCATGACGTTGTTACATGCCTTAAAGTCTCTATCTGATGCCTTTCTTCACAAAATCTACAACAGATTGAATAAGGCGACAGCACACCATATTTACCTTGAATGTCTATTGTAGGTATTAGGTCCGATTTGAATCTCAAAAACTCTCTCCTAACCATTTATCAAGGTAAATCACCAAGTGTTGAGACAGAATTTAATGATGTGGGCCTAGGATTGAACTTAGTTTAAATTGGCTTATGTGGTGTATTTATATATCTTGTGCTTTCTGTTGTACTATGTGTAAATGTGCACCTTTTGGCGCATTATAATTAAATAAATACAAAAATAAAGAATCCCTGCATTCTTGTATTAAGTGCTGCAGTGAGAGGTAACCATGCATGCAGTCCATGGTACAGGCCCAATCAAAGCGGTACAACATTTTCTCCGCCCGCCCGGTATTACCATTAACGCCAGTGGAATGTGCGCACGCCGGTCAAGTCATGATACGCCTGTAATTCCGCTGGTAATCATGGCAGTAGCCGTTATACCTCCGGGGCGGAATTACCGCTGTATTTGTGCCAAACTTGTGATACGGCCCACTGTGGGAAGCATACAACGTGGTAATAAGGGGAACAGCCACACAGTTATCACGGCAAAAGAGAGCGAGATGAAGCGACAACATGAGGAAAATGTAGCCAAAGTAACACAATTGGAGGAGAAATGATCAGAGCCTTAAAAAGCAAAGGAGAAGTCAGAATTGGTGCATTGGAGAGGGATAAGGTTGGGCCGTGGCATAAGGGGAGACATACTTATGAGTGATGCGACAAAACTAGAAAATTGCTAGCGCCGTTAGCGCAAAGAGAGGAAAGAGACAGATAGGCAACGAGATAACAACAGGGGAGAACGAGGACAGAGTGTGAAAACCATGCGTGATAGCGCAGGTCTTTGCCACATTCTATGAGCACCTGTATAAGACACAGCTGGATAACACAGAGAAGGGGATACAGTAATTCCTGGAAAACCTCCCTATCAGCCGACTAACGGATGTACAATGGGACACCTTGGAAAGAAACATATTGACAGAGGAATTCGAGACAGCACTGACACAATTGGGGAGGGGAAACGTGGTGGGACCAAACAGGCTCCCATTAGAGCTGAAGGGGGAATCCCTGTTAGTCATGAATCAGATGATAAAGGAGAGTCAGGAGAAGGGGATCCTTCCAACAGATTTGAGGGAAGCAATAGTTGTGGTGATCCCAAAGGAAGGGAACCAACAGACCAATGTGACCCATATCTCTCATTAACACAGAGACCAAAATACTGGCCACGGTTCTGCAAATAGATTACAAAAAGTAATATACAAAATAGTATGGGAGGACCAATGTGGAAATGTGGATTCATACCATATAGGACCTCAGGGATGAATATTAGGAGAATACAACGTTGACTTGATGTCTTATCCTTGAACGCACAAAAAGCGTTTTATTCGATTGAGTGAAAATACATGTTTGGCATACTGACCAGAATGGAATTTGTGGAGGACAAACTCAGCTGGGTAATACTCTTGTGCTATAAACCTACAGCAAGGGTTAAAGAGAACAGTACCCTATCAAACAGCTTTGCACTAAAATGGGGAACTAGACAAGGTTTTCCCGTGTCACCCATGCTTTCCACAATAGCACTCAACCCTTTTGTGGAATGGTTCTACATGGATCGGGCTTTAAATGAGGGAAACAAACACTGACGACATTCTATTATAAATAAATAGTCCATATGCGCCCCTCTGCAAGAACAAACACGGCTAAATGACCTGTTCGTTGGGAAGTTACCCACTCGAGAGTCTGCAGCCACACTTTTGCTCACTGTACCTTTCACATAAGGGAAATATCCATTTGCATATCAGTCTTTGTCCTGCCCACATGGACAGTCCAGCACCGAAATGCTATGGCAATTCTCTTCTGAACAAGAGTACCAACAGCAACCCCATAAACGTGTTTCAGCCTTGTTGAGCCTCATCAGTGAGGTGGAGCTGTGCCTCTCTGAGCACAGTGAGAAAGGGGTCCACGTCTGGATGACCCTAGAAAACTTAAGGTGACTAAACCTAAGTCCTTTAAACAATAAAAAATAGTCCATAGGCGCCCCTCTGCGAGAACGAACACGGCTAAATGATCTGTTCTTTGGGAAGGTACCCACTCGAGAGTCTGCAGCCACACTTTAGCTCACTGTACCTTTCACAGATGGGAAATATCCAGTTGCATATCAGTCTTTGTCCCGCCCACAGGGGTAGTCCAGCACCAAAATGCTATGGCAATTCTCTTCTGAACAAGAGTACCAACAGCAACCCCATACACGTGTTTCAGCCTTGTTGGGCCTCATCAGTGAGGTGGAGCTGTGCCTCTGTGAACACAGTGAACAAGGGATCCACAAGTGCACAGTAAAGCGAAGTACCGGGTTTAAGGATGGAGCTTCTTATATAGCTAAGCTTCTGAAGGCACGCCCACCAGGTTCAGCCTGCCTGCCACACCCTGCTACACCCGATGAGTCAGCACATGAAGACCAGGCCTAGTGAGCCACACCTGATGAGTCAGCACATGAGGATGTTCTCTAGAAGAAAGGCTTTTAGCTCCTGGAAAGGTCTTGTAAAATAAAAGCATTCCTGCACTGAAATAAAGTAAAAGCACTCCTGCACTGAAATAAAGTGTTCCTGCTCACACCTGTATATGAGCCTGGCACCAAAGGCGCCAGGACTGAGTCCTGCCAGGGCCCCTGTGTTTATGGGTCCCAAAGGGACATAAGTGAGTCAAGTGACCCATTGGCCCCATCACTAGATGGTGTGGTTTTGTGTTCTGGGGCCTACGGCCACAACCGCACTATCCCCTCAAGGACCCTCTCATGGGTGGTTTCCGCACCCGGCCCTGGTTTAGTGGGGTTATTGTGGTCTAACTGCCAGATTAATCATGGAGCGTGGACATGCTCACTGGGTTCCCAGGTCCGATCTTGGGGTCCATAACCTTTCCAGTCTATACGGTAGTATAACTTGGGCCGGACCATCTTAGAGTCTAGGATCCTTTTAACTTCGTATTCTGGTCCTCCTTCAACTATTTCGGGATCCGGTGGAGTATCGATCCGGGTACCTGGTCTCAATGTTTTTAGGAGGGAGACATGAAACACCGGGTGGATCCGCACGTGGGCCTGTAATTCTAATTTCATGTCCGCAGGGTTGATCACAGCCTTGATAGTGTAGGGTCCCAGATATCTGGAACGGAACGCCCATGGTCCTTTCAGGGGGATGTTTTTGGATGCTAACCAAACCTTGTCTCCGACTTGGTAGTTGGGAGCTTCCCTTCGGTGTCGATCCGCAAACTACTTCTGTTTCTCTTTGGCTCTGGCAAGATGCTCTGCTGCTTCCTTAAGAACCTGGGTGTTAGTTTTGAGTAAGGTCGTTACAGCGGGCATTTCTAATGATTTGAGTGGGTCGAAAAACGGATGTCCGTGGATGTCGACCTACACTATGTAGAATGGGCTTTGTCCCGTACTGGTGTGACCGGAGTCGTTATATGCATATTCTGCTAACCAAAGTATGTCCTTCCAGGTATCCTCGGTTTGTTGCAGCATACACCTTATGTGTTGCTCGAGGGTCTGGTTAGTCCATTCGGTCTGGCTGTCGGTTTGGGGGTGATGGCTTGTAGATAACCGGAGGTCAATTTTGGCAATTTTACAACACCTTTTCCAGAATGCAGAGACAAACTGAGTTCCTCGGTCTGATATCAATATTGATGGGAACCCGTGTAGCCGGACAATCTGTTCCAAAAACACGGTAGCTAGAGTGGAAGCAGTTGGGAAACTTTTCAGGGGAATAAAGTGCGCCATTTTGGAAAACAGATCTACGACAACTAAGATGGTATTGTATCCGTTACAGGAGGGAAGGTCTGTAATAAAATCCATTGATGGCATATGCTAAGGTGCTGGGAGTTCTTCTAAAGGATGTAGCAGACCTGCGGGACTGTGGTTTTGGGACTTGTGTTGTGCACAGGTGCGACAGGTTGCGATGAACTGGACAATGTCCTTTTGCCAAGTTGGCCACCAGTAATTTTTCTTTATTTTAGCTAGAGTTGTGGCTATTCCCGGATGCCCTTCTACTAATGAATCATGATAGTTTGCGATGATTTGATTCTGTAATTTCTTATCCGGGATTTAGAATTGCCCTTGGTAGTATGGTAGGCTGTCCACGATCGTATACCGGTCTCCCTTCCCTAGCTATTCCTGTTGCGCTGGTGGACTCATCAAGTATTGCGGGTCCGTTTTTAAGTTGTCTAGAGTGGTGGTTGCAGCAATCATGCATTGGATTTGTCCTTCCGGGATGATGGCCATGGGGTCTGGTGTAGTGAATGCCTCTTCTTCCTCACTCATGCAAGACAGGGCGTCCACTTTTCCATTGCGTACTCCGGGTTTATAGGTGATGACAAAGTCGTATTCCGCAAAGAAGAGAGCCCAGCGGAGCTGGCGTGATGATTGCACTTTAGCGGTCTTCTGATATTGTAGATTGCGGTTTGATTCTCATGGGGTCGCACATAGACCGACCGCCCCTCGGCCTTGGCCCAATCCATCTTCCGATCCTGCAATCTGTGATCGACCTGCATTGTCAGGTCGACATATTCAGCACATCTTTCCGGGGGATTTACTACTTGGGCTAATAAGTCCTTAAGTTCCCCTTGCAAGCCTCGGTAGAAGAGCGTAGTTCTTTTCTCCTCTGGCCAGTTAGTTTGTGTTATCAGACGATTGAAGGAAGCGATATATGTTAGTAGGTCTTGGTTACCCTGCCGTAATGATAACAGTTAATTGTCCAGAGCCCGTCCTTGAGTATGCCGTGCAACTGCTTTCTCCGTTTCATGCTGGAAACCTCTGAAGTCTCGAAGCAAAGGATCATCCTGGTTTACCACGGGTATTGACCAGTCTGCTGCACTACCTCCCAAATATGAGAGTAAAAATGCCACTCTCGCTTGATCGTTGGAAAATGCCCCAGGTGTGCACAAGAAATGTAGGCGACATTGATTCACAAAGATGGCGTACTTATTCGGATCGCCTGTGAAGCGTTCTGGTGGGGCCAGGGGAACCCCCCCTGAAAGAACCACCTGTACTGGCGTGGGCTGTGGAGGCACGGCAGGAGGGGCATACCCCACCAGTGGGACCTGGCCTGCCTGTGCCTGGAGCATTTGCCTTGCTAGTACCTCTGTCCACTCCCGGTTCACAATAAGATCCCTCCTTCGGGCATTGGTTTCCTGTCTTTAGGCATGAACTTCAGTCCGTAACTCTCCCAGTAATCGGCCAGACTGGTCCATTACAGAAGTTTCCATAACACCCAGGCAGAGATTCGAAGAGGCTTTGCGTTCTGTTACGCTCACCTGGTCTCTGCAGAGGCGTTGGGGCATGGTTGCAGCCCTCCCGGGGGTGAAGTTGCTCGGGTCCGACTTCACCCTCTGCGCTTATGTGTTGACTGGTGGTAATAGGTGATGCTGCTCGGAACTGTTCCTGCGTAGAGAATAGGGGGTGTGAGTATGCCAGCTTGTGCACCTGACCCCCTTCCACATTCCTTCTCCCAAACCATGGCACGCGTGGGATGCGCTGTCCCTGGAAAGCTCACCTGTTGATTAGTTTTGGCGAGCACTCTGTCCTGCTGCTTCTGGCAGGGGTACTTGTATGATCTGGACCAAGTTCCTTCACTGGTCCTTTGCACGTGGTAGTCCAGTCCTGCTGCGACTAAGCCACTATACTTCAGGTAAGTGTTCCTGTTTGCCTTTGTATTTCCTTGTCTGTTTTTGTGTATTGTAAAGTTTCTTGTCTTGTATTGCTGTGCGTTCCGCTTTTGATGTTTGCTCTTTTGCTTTCTTCCCTTGCAGGTGATGTTGCTGGCCCGGCAGAAGCTGCAGAGCTCGAGGCGGCAGCCGGAGGGAACGAGGAATGAAGCTGCAGCGGTACAGTAGCTGGTAAGTTGTTAACTAGGGGGCACGCGGGGTTCAAATGCGGCACGGCCCTGGGATGGATGTTCTAACCTTGTCTTTCTTCTTCTTCACAGGGTCCGAGTTCGTGGATGCGGTGCGCGCTGCTGCGGCTTCGGGATCAAGATCACTGGATGTCAGGAGATGAGTTTGCAGATGAAGCGATGAAGCACCGGTTTCCTGGAGGTGAGTATGCAGGGGAACACCTGGTTTCAAAGGTAAGTAAACTGGTCCAAGTGGCGGTGAGCGTCACGTTGCATGCGAGTGCACAGTAACGCGAAGCACTGGCCTTAAGGATGGAGCAGCTTCTATAGCTGAGCTTCTGAAGCCACGTCCACCAGGTTCAGCCTGCCTGCCACACCCGGTGAGTCAGCACATGAAGACCAGGCCTAGGGAGCCACACCCGATGAGTCAGCACATGAGGATGTTCTCTGGAATAAAGGCTTTCAGCTCCTGGAAAGTTCTTGTGAAATAAAAGCACTACTGCACTGAAATAAAGTAAAAGCACTCCTGCACTGAAATAAAGTGCTCCTGTTCACACATCTATATGAGCCTGGCACCAAAGGCCAAAGGCGCCAGGACTGAGTCCAGTCAGGCCCCCTGTGCTTATGGGTCCCAAAGGGACATAAGTGAGTCAAGTGACCCATTGCCCCCATCACCAGATGGTGTGGTTTTCATGTTCTGGGGCCTGTGGCCATGGCAGCCGCATGATAGCACCAGATAGACCAATTCTGAACCAGCAAGGAGCCCCCGCACCTCTGCCGCCAGATCAGGCAGTCACAGCAGGGTTGAGGGGTGCTTATTGCTGTTAGGTAGGCACTGCGTCGTCTCTTGAGTGTGCTAGTAATCAGTTTTTAGAAACTCTTCAGGTCTCTCGCCGCGGACAATTCAGGCCCACCATGACTTTTATCACATTGCCTGGTGATTGGGTGACTGGGGCCTCTGTGCACCGCCCGCGGGTGGTAGGCGCGGGGTCCACCCGCCAAGTGCAGCGCATGCAGTGAAGCAGGTTCAGGGCGTGCAGGTGTGGCCAGAGATGGAGCCCACGGTTATCAGCAGAGATGCGTGTTAGCCACAACCCTACACAGGGATCTCCGGCCTAAATAAAGAGATTATCTCTCATCCGCAAGAGCGTATGGTCAGACACACGCACACATGGGTTTGGCCGTATTGTGCATCATCAGATGCGTCCACTGCAGGTAATGGGGCAGAGGCCAGTGAGGGGAGGGCAGCCTTGAAAATCAGATGAACAGCCCGGGTGGATGTGGGGAGCGAGACCTTCCCTGCAGGATGCAGCCGAGGGCGTAGCACTGTCCCCCCGTCTCAAACGGCAATCAGCTGTATGCGGTGGTATTAGCAGGCTCCATCTGCCCCCAGGCCCACACCTGCCTGAGCGCAGCCACTGCGGGTGCTACCTGGCGTGTTGTTGGATGGCCGTGGGGAAGGAGACCCGGCCGGCCCTCACTGCAGTCCTCTTGTGCGGGGTCCTCTGCCGTCTGGGCCCTGGCCGCCCCTGATATCCAGCTCTCCTTACCAGCCAGGGGGAGGGTGCCAGTTGCTCCCAGTGGGACCGCTCACACCAGCAGAGAATGGGCAGCGGGCAGGGTCGCAGCTGGTGAGGCAGCAGCATGATAAAGACGTTGCAGCAGTAAAAACGTGCAAATAGCGCATGTGCCTGACCCAGCAGCACCCCTCCTCCAACATGCCTGCTGCACACCGAGCTCAGGTGGTAGAAGTAGAGTGCCATGTGCTCCCAGTGGCCGCCAGCGGTGGTCTTTGAGCCGTAAAAGCTCCCCGGCTGTAGCTCCCCCGGAGGCAGGATTCAGTCAGTAGTCGCAGGGACAGCACCAGGCAACATCAGCCCAGTGTAGCTGGTGATCACTGTGATCCGACGGCTTAATTTAGTGGAAAGGATGACCCCAGCACAGAGCTCCTGCTCTATGCGGTCATTTTCAGTCACGTGCAACAGCGCCCCCTGGGAACACAGCATTTGTAGAGGCCAGGGAATTGGAAAAATAAAGGAATTAAAACAGTGGGTGACAGGATACAACCTCCAAAATAAATTAAATCCTTGCAAAAGCTAGGGAAGGAATGGGGTTTAGATAGAAAGGACCATTATAAAAAATCAACAACTGCGAAACGCTCTGGGCCCACACATTGGGGGAATAGGGAGTTCCCCCAGGTTTCTTCATTGGAGAGCAACGTACTAGATGGATAAATTCAGTTGGAACAGATTTAAACCGTCTTGAAGACATTAGCATTCCACTCCACCAGGCAGCCGGTCGATTGATTTAGAGATGGGGAAAGAGATTTGGTGGAAATGGACAACAAGGACTGGAAGGAAGCCTTACAACACCACAGAGAAGTTGCCATAGCAGCAAAATTGAAACTGAAACAATTGAAATATCTTCACAGAGTCTACTACTCCAACGAAATTTTGAAAAGGGTGGGCAGAGGGGGATGGCGGATACCCCAAATATATTCCGGGAAGAGGTTTGTTCTCTTGCATGGTGTGGGCCTGGCCAAAAATACAGAGGTTCTGGGAAAGAGTAGCGAAGGAAATGGGGCTGTCCTAGAGAGACTCTTAGACGTAGATCCTAGGAGCACATTACTGGGGATATGGCCAAACTTCGAATTACACAGACACCCAAAGATGCTCCTAAACATAGTTTTCATTGTAGCAGAAAGGGCTACAGCAGAATACTGGATGAAGCCTGATCCCCCAAATGTTATCGGTTAGCTATCAAGAGATTTTTTTTTAAGTTGTATTTTATTGTTTAAAGCTTGGACCTAGCAGCAGAGCGCTGTACAGAATGTGGGTAGCCGGCATTTGGCCTGGCACCTTTTAACAGTAGTGCAGTACATGTCTTATTACAGGTGCATGGAAATTTGACTGAATAACCCCCATCCTACGCAAACTACATTGGCTTCCTTTCCAGGCCAGGATGCTGTTCAAGAATGTATGTATCATCTATAAACCAGGCACGAGAAGCACACCAGCCTACCTGACGGGCTAAGCGCCACATATATGGTGGCACACGCTCCTTGCCCAGCAAAACGACCAACCATCTTGAATCACAACTTGTCAGCAAACAGAAGAACCGCAAACAATACCTCGCTTGCCATGCACCCACCCTCTGGAACTCGATCCTGGTGTCAGCTTGGAATACCCCCATAATTCTCAAATTTTTTGCAAATCTCTCGAAACACGGCTTTTCCAACAAAGGACTAATTCCAATAGACGCACATACCGATGCATAGTACTCACCCACACTATGTACAGCGCTCTCCTGGTCTCGATCTAGGTCTGCACTTTAAACAATAAAATAAATAAAATAGATGCAAATCAGAGTTGCTCCCGGGCATCTTCTCGTGTGGTCATGCTCTGCTGATCAGCTTGCTTTACAGGCCACCAAATAGAGAACCCTAGTTTATTATTCACACAGTAGCATAGCAATACGAGTGTCCCAGGGATGCACATACCTATATGCAGTACTGTGATGCCCCAGAACCCCAAAGAAAATAGAGGGCAACAATGGTTTAAAAAAATATTCAGCTCACTATTTGGCTCCGGCCAAATACTTGTACCAACTATTCGTATTTGGCTGCATAGTAAATTCACTATTCTGTACAGCCCTACATACTTGCTAACCCTACTGATTGTGGCAGTAGGCGACTGCTTTTTAAGCAGTCGTACCGCCTACAGATTGGGGCGACAGATCCTACTGCTTTTTGCAGTGACAGGTCATTTATGAGACTTTAAGACAATTAATCTGTCTGTGCGATGGAGGGGTAAGTGATACATTTGAATGATGGGATCAGATCAATCCACTGACCTGACAGCTACATGACTCTGCCCTGCACTTCTGCCGGGACAGGCCTTAGGTGAAACACCAGTGAAGGCAAGGGGCAGAGCGTACCACCATCACAGAGCATCTGCCTATCAGCCTGAGGAGGGTATCAGTCTCCATGTTGTTCAGTGTTCAACCAGCACTGCAGGAATAAATATGTACTGCCAGGGCTGCTGCTACAGAGCAGTGGCAAACGTTGCCTACCAGCTCTGTGTGATTATTTTCTGTGAAGTTAGGTAATTGAATTTGGTGTTAATTTACCATTCACAATTATACATTTTAAACATTTGAGCATCTTTCCATATTGTGCTGTTTGATGGGTTGAGCATTTTAAAATGCTCCAGTGGTGCTAACAACGTATGTTTTGGAATTTCCTGTGATGCCATTGTTATACTAAGTATAATTTTTTTAACTTGAAAAATCCTACATCTTTTTGGTCACATAATGTTGGCAAGTATATCCCTATTACAAAACGTAATCATTTTTGTTAGAAAAGGACGCGCGCAAACCGTGCCACCCCTGTATAGCATACCCATCATCACCAAACAAAAAGCACTGGAAACCTCCCTCTAGGCTTCAAGAAAATCCACTCTGCTTTGTGCAAGACCGATCTCATCTGAGCTTCTTCTTCGTGGAATCGTGTGTCATTTGTCCTCTCAGTGTCCACAAATAACTGCAGCTATGACACAGCCCAGGGTGCAGACGCAGACCTTGGTACTGTCATTGCGGGGGAATGGAAAATGATAATTGCATTTTCGGAGAATGTTCCTTTTCAGCATTTCTAATTCACAGTGTCCATGAAAGGCGTAAAGGCTGAGTGGGGCACACGTTCCCTTTTGATGGGGGCTGAACTGAATCGTGCACCGCCGACGGCGCACAAAAAAAGAACAAGCGTGTGAGCAAGACATGACGCATAGTCTGTGCTCATCCCGAGGACAACCCTCCTGGGGGTCGTGCGGGGTAAGAGCTCCATTCAGTACGCTCGCGCTTGTTGCGTGAGCTGCGTGTGAGTCACGAGGAAGACAGACAGGCATGGTGGGGGCGTCGAGTGGGAAAGGAGAATAACAGAGTGAGGGTGCAGGCACAGCGTTATCCATAAGTGTAGGATGAGAGCAGAAAGAGGGATAGACAAAGAAAACAGGAAGACTAGCCAACTGCATGTGCAGAGACCAGGCAGGGGCTGGCACCCAGCACACTATGAGCTCGATTCATGGAAATTTTTGCACGGTTCAAAGGGACTTTCTGTTGTGTTCTGTGCACGGGCATGCGACCAAGAATACACGGACACGGGCCTAACGTTTTACTCCTTTTATTTCCATACATTAACTAACTTCCCCCACGTTCGTTCCCTTCCCTCCCCCAGTCCCTTGTTCCGTCTCCCTTAAGGGGACAGTGTCCAATTAGCCCATAACAACCCCACCCTTACTTACTTATTTATGTATTTATTTATTTATTTATTGTATTTGTTACATCATATTTACAAAGATAGTGTTACAGGATATACAGAAATAAAAATGGCAGCAAGAACTAGTGCAAGAAATGTTTGCAACTTCTGTGCGCCCTATGCTATTTTAGTATTGATTAAATAGCCAGGTTTTTACCGCCTGAGTGGGTTACCTCTTCTTTGATGTTTAGTGGGAGGGGGTTCCAGTGTTTGGGTGCTAGGTATTGGAAACTGCTGCCTCCTGCTCTAGCGTTTCTAGAGCGGGGCATCGCTAAGAGTAGTTGGTTGTTGGATCTCAGGGTTCTAGTTGACTCTTTTTGGGTTATAGCCCTGTTCAGGTAGATGGGGGATTTTTCTTGGAGGCATTTGAAGGTGATGCAGAGAGTTTTAAAGATGATTCTGGCTTCAATAGGCAGCCAGATATGATCTCTCCTAGTCTTGGAGATATGGTCATGTTTTCTAATACCTAGGGTGGCTCGTAGAGCTTTGTTTTGTATTAGTTGTAGTTTGTTGAGGTTGGTGGAGGAGGTGGCGAGTAGCAATATATTGCAATAGTCGAGTTTTGATAAAATCAGGGCCCTCGTCAAGGTGATGCAATTGGTAGCAGTCAGGAACTGACGGCTGAGGGTAATTTGTTTCGCAGTGTAGGACGCCGAGGACGCCATGGTGCTAATATGCTTAGTCATTGTGAGGTTTGCGTCCAGATAGACTCCTAAGGTTTTCACTTACTTCAGGACAGGTATCATGATGCCATCAATATTGATGGAGGAATAGTCTGCATGAAGTGTAGATATTTTTGACTGGCAACCCACTATGAGAATCTCTGTCTTCTCATCATTAAGACAGAGGCTGTTGAGTGCCATCCAGTTTTGTATTATGGCATAGATTTTGTTGATTGCCAGTGTGTCTTAGGTGTAGTTCCCTGAGAGTGGAATGAGGATCTGGGTGTCACCTGCAAAGTTAGTGTAGATGACACCCATATCGTTTAAGGCTGAGAAGAGGAGCTTTGTGTATGCGTTATAAAGAGTAGGGGAGAGGCAGGAGCCTTGGGGTACTCCAATATGGACTGGGATGGGGCAGCTTCTTTCCCTGTAGAGACTCTGGAGGTTTGTTCCGCTAAAAACGATTTAATCTACAAGGTGGCATCAGTAGAGAAGTTGAAATCTTTAGCTAATGTGGGGCAGAGTTTATTGTGATCCACAAGGTCAAACGCTGCAGATAGGTCCAGCAAGAGGAGAATGCAAAGTTTACCTGAATCCCTGATAGTGTCCATCTGAATATTTAAGTCCAACAGTGCAGTTCCCGTGCTATGTTTGGGCCTAAATCCAGATTGTCTAGTGCCCAGGAGCTTGTTGTGTTCCAGATGGGCTTGAACTTGGTTGTAGGCTATTTTGTCAAGTATTTTAATTAGAAACGGGACTGTTGTTATTGGTCTATAGTTGGTGGGCACGGTTGGATCTAGGGACATTTTTTTTAGTAGGGGTGTAACCCAAGTTTCTTTGATGCTGGCTGGGACAAGATTGGTCTTGAAAGAAGCGTTAACAAAGTTGGTTATGATCAGAGTGAGTGTGTGGGCGCAGGATTTGACTACTTGCGCTGGGACAGAGTCTCCTTTGCAGTTAGAGGCTTCTAGTTTAAATATGGTGTCGAGCACCAATTTTTGCGTGACTGGAGTGAAGGAGAATTTGGGGTTGACATTCACAGTTTAGTGCTGGATGTGGTTGTCTGTGTGGGATTTGTCGGCAAGAAATTTACTTTTGGTTGTGATTTTGTTTTGAAGGAGGTCGATCTTGGCGGCTAAGGCATCTTGAATTGTGGTACGGCGAGGTTACAGACAGCTTGATAAAGACATTTGGTATCAGACCCTTACAAGGAAGATAGTGTTACGGATACATAATATTTACAAAGGATATACACAAATAAAAATGGCAGCAAGTACAACTAGTGCAAGAAATGTTTGCAACTTCTGGACACCATTCTTTGCTGGAATTGGTGGGGATTGCGGTAGGGGAGGGATTTTCCAATTCTCTCAGGATGGAGAAGAGTTCTTTGGAATCAGAGGCAGCGTTATTAATGCGAGTGTTATAGGCATTGGCTTTGTACGTAATGATGGCTGTTTTATAGGATTTGTTTGCCGCCTGGAGGGCTTGGGCAGACTCAGTAGTGGGGTTTCTCCTGTGGGCATGTTCAAAGGCACGTTTCTTTCTCCTGAGTAGAACTAGGTCGTCATTAAACCAGAAGCAGGATTGCTTGACATTGCGTTTTGTTTTAGTGGTTAGCGGAGCTATGGCATTAACAGTGCTAGTGAGACAATTTTGATATGCATCTGCAAGAAGGCAAGGGTTATTGCCAGAAGTATGCAGGGTGTCTAACATTTTGCAGAGCAATGTATTAAGATTTCCCGGCGTGAGCTTGCAGAGATTTCTAGTTTCGTAGGTGTTGGATACCTTCGGTTTAGTGGGACAGGGTTCATCAGCGATAAGGGTGAACTTAATAAAGTGATGGTCTGTCCAATCTAGGAGGGATACAGAGTCAATGGTGATGGTAGTGTTGAGCGAGAGGATCCAATCTAATTTTCTACCTTTATTATGAGTAGGGACATTCACTAGTTGGGTAAAGCTCATATCCTTGAGGGCCGAGTGAAAGGCTTCAGCTTCGGGATCTAGGATGTCATTAAAGCCTAAGTTTAAATCTCCAAGTAGGATGCATTTAGTGTTGGGTTTGATGAGAGGAGCTATCACAAGAGTTTGTGGCCTACATCTGCTCAATGAGGCAGGGAGGCCTGCATACGGTTAGCCGGGGTCGGTCGTGTGGGTCACTGGCGTCCTCATCTGGCATCTTTGCAGAGGGTCATCAGGGGGTTCTGTCTGGGGTTCTGCTTCACCCGCTTCATCCTCCCTCACGTGCATCTCTTCATCAGAATCCTCTTGGAATAGCTTGTGAAAGAATGATGCCTTTCTTGTTATGTCTCTGTTCTCTCCGGTGGCCGTGATCATTGGCCCTTTGACTTGGGTGACCACGTGGGGTTTGGGTCTGTATCTAGACTCTAGAGTCTGTTTTCCGCTGTTGCGTCTGTCGGACCAGTACGACCTTGCCTTCTGGGATTTGGTGTTCTTTGTCCTTCCTCTTTTGATCTGTCCACTCTTTGGCCTTCCTTCTCTTCTCTGCCTCTCTTTCCCTGATCTCAGTGTCTTCGGCCGGGGTGCAGTCTTCCAGTTGCAGTAGTCGTGTTCATGGCTTATATTTTTTCATGAGTTCTGCCGGGGTTCGGCTGGTTGTCTCATGAAGGGTATTTCTGTAACTCCTCAGCATCTGGGATATGGCTTGGGGCATGAATGCCAGGTCTGCAGCTGCCTTCTGACGTGTCTTCTTTATGGTTGCCATGAACTGCTCCACCATGCCATTGGACTGCGTCCACAGTGGGGTGATCCTTTGATGTTGGAATTCTAGATGTGCTGCGAACCTCCTGAATTCTTTTTTTTAAATAATTGTTATTGATTTTAACAACATAAACAACCAAAATAAGTCAAACAATAAACATCAGTCATAGGTGCAACAAAATTATGATAAATCCATCGCTTCCCTGTTACTCCCCCCCCCGAGCTTACCCTTCTTCACCATTCTCTATCTTATCCTCGAAGGGTGTACACACTTCTGCGCCTATAGAGGAGTCTTCTTCTACAGAGTCGGTCTGCGCTGACTCAAACAGTGCAGCCACTAAGTGCCTCCACGCCATCAATGACTCTCCTAGGTTATCCCCCCCTCTGTTAACTGCTTCACCCCACAACACTGTCTCCACTTCTACCCATTTCTGAAGTCACACCACCACACCTCCACCCTCAGTCTATTAATAGCTTTCCAGCTCATGGCAATTCTACGCTTGGCTAGTATGTAGGCTGAGTACTTAACTTTACTCACATGCTTCATCTTGCGTGGCCTGGGAAACCCTTCCACCATGCACGCCCACAAAGATTCCACTTCTAGTTTAAGGCCTTTCTTGTTCAAGCAGTGGGCCACTTCCCCCCAAAATCTCCATATTTCAGGGCATGCCCAAAACATGTGTACCATTCCCGCATTTACTTCTCCACATTTAGGACATTTTTGTATCCCTGCATTCTTGAATCGTGCAATCCTCTGAGGAGTCATGCACGCCCTATGGGTAATATACAATTGGATTTGCTGCAATCTCGCATTTCTAGACACCTTTTTGTGGTACCTCTGGGCTCTCACCTACAACACGTCCCTCCATAGGTTCTCCGGCTTCCTCTTCCTAGGACCGTCTCAACTGGACCGCCTATTTCCCCACCCTGGACATTAGCAGTTTATGGATCCGGGAGACCTCATTGCCCCCATCCGACACGTCATAGATTGTATCTATGGCCGTGTCAGGCTAACCCTCCAGTACTGTATCAGCCCATGTATCTTTTACCATCCAAATCAACCTGGTGTAAGTGATATATTGTCCCCGGTACAGACCAGTGTTTTCAACTAGCATGTCAAATTCCACTGCTTTTCTGTCCTGCCATATATCTCCTAACATCGCAATGCCATTTGGTTCCCAGTGTCCACGGATTATCTTCCGCAGTTGCTCATCCACCCCAGCCAATGCAACTAAGGTTATCTGTGGGGAATACAGGGCAGGGATCTCCATAGCCTGGCAAGCTCTCTGCCAAACCCTCCCTCCCAATTCCAACATTCTCTTGCATTCCCTTTGTCTTGATTTTGGAAGCCAGATCCATTCTTTCAGAAAGAACAGGGTACATTCCGCATTCAGTAACCTAGACTCCGGTGTTGAGTCATCTGACAACCACATTGCCACATATTGTAATTGACTAGCTAGGAAATAAATCTCGAAGTTTGGCAATTTAATGCCCCCTATCATATGTGTTTTTCAATTTCCATAGTGCTAACCTATTCCTTGTATTGTGCCATATAAACCCCATGCACAAGCTTTGGAGCTTGACAAAGAATCGCTTGGGTATCATGTAAGGTATGTTTCCAAAGAAGTGCAACAACCTAAGCAACACCACCATCTTTAACAATGCCACTCTTCCCATTATAGTCAAGGGGTGCTTGGCCCAGAACTTCATACTGCGTTCGATATTAGTCACCAACTTTTTTGTGTTATGTTTATATTCGACCTCGGTCGTATCATAGACATCTATCCCCAGGTACCTAAAGCTCACATCTCCCATTGTATTTGGAGTACCGTTTGTTCCTCACATGGTATCCCTCTATACCTGCCTAGGGGAAATATACATGACTTCTTGGGGTTCACTGTTATCCCGGAAAATGCTGCGTATCTGTCCATCACTTCCAATATGTATTCTAGATTCTCCTCGGGGTACCTTAGATACAAAAGCATATCGTCAGCATACATGGATTTCAAATGCAGCCCTCCCTTCGTGGGAGCATTGGGGACCACAGGCATCCCTGTCTGGTGCCCCTACCGAGTTGCCACCGATCAGAGATGATTGCAGCTGTCTTAACTCGAGCAGTGGCACTCTATATAGCAGATGCACCCACCTCAAATACACTGGCCCCATCCCATAACCTTTTAGGGCTGCCATCAGCCAAGGCCACTTGACAGAGTTAAATGCTTTCACTACTTCTAATGATATGATTGCAACCTCTTGTGAGTCCTTGTCCATTTGTTCAATGATGTGATGGAGCCTCCTAAGGTTATCAGATATGTTCCTATGCGGGACATACCCATTCTGATCGCCATGTATGAGTCTATCAATGACTGGCCTCAACCTGTTCGCCAATACTGCAGTAAGTAACTTGCTGTCTTGGTTAAGCATGGATAGCGGTCTATACAACCCGCAATCCATGCTTGGTTTGTCAGGCTTAAGGAGCAGGATGATAATCGCCTCCCTCAGGGATTCCGGTAATACCCCATTTTCCAATGCTTCATTTAGCATCGCCAGCAGCGGGGGAAGCAGTTCCTCTCTGTATACTGTATAGATCTCACTAGGGAGTCCGTCCTCCCCCGGTGTCTTATTGGTAGGTAGGAGCTTGATCACCGCCTCCAATTCCTCTAAGGTAATTGGGGCCTCTAGGGTCTCTTTATCTGACACCTCTAGTTTGGGAAGGCCAGTGTCTTCCAGTGTGTCTATTATGTCAGTTTCTGTCTCCCCGCCAGTATCTGCATACACTCGCTGATAAAACTCTACAAAACCTTTGTTCACTTTCCTTTGGGTATCAAGTGTTTGCCCATTTTTGTCCCATATCGCTCTAATTGTCTGCCTGGGCGTTTCACATTTGTATAACCAGGCCAACAGCCTGCCCGGTTTATCCCCTCCTGCATGCTGTCTTTCTACATATTTTCTGTAGTTCAGGTTACACAATCTCCCCCAGTGTGTCTCGCAATCTTGTTACAAGCCTCTAACAGTCCCAATCTCTTCAGGAGAGTGCCCACCCTTATGTATGATCTCCTCTAGTGTCTTCTCTGCCTCATGTAACACTCTAGTGATCTCTCCCTGCAGCCCCTTGGATTTAGATACTCCTGCTCCTCTCACTACCACCTTAAATACCTCCCATAATGTGCTAGCTGACTCCACACTCCCTGTATTGTGTTTAAAATATTCTACTATCTCTTTTTTCAGGTCCTCTCTAAACATTATGTCTTTCAAGGCCTCCGCTCTAAGTTTCCATGTCGGGATCCGTGCTCTGGGTGGAGAGTACTGCCATTCCACGATAAGTGGTGAGTGGTCCGATAGGACTCTAGCTTTATATTCCAAACATACTAGTTCTCCTGTCAGGTCTGATGTGGCAAACACATAGTCCAGCCGTGTATATAAGTCTTGTGGTGCTGCATAGTGAGAATATTCCCTATCCTGTGGGTGATGCATCCTCCAAATATCTACTAGAGGAAAATCTCCCAATAGGGTTTCTGAGGGCCTTAGCCGCTGAGGCGGGCTTCATTGTCTTCGTATCTGACCTATCTATCCTAGGATCTAACATGCAATTGAAGTCCCCCCCGTATAACTGCCCCTCCCATATATGGGCTGAGTTTGCTATATAAGGTCTTGAAGTAGCCCACTGTGTCTTGGTTCGGGGAATACGTGTTAATAATACTTAGTTCTCTATTTTCTACTAGGCCCTTTATCAATACCATCCTCCCATCCGGTTCTATGGTGGACTGCAGCAGCTTAAAGGGGACATGTGGTGCTATCCACGTGATAACTCCTCTAGCATACGCTGAGTATGTCGCTCCTATGGTGGTGCCTCTCCATTTCCTCCCCACTATTTCCTGCTTCTCCCTCGTTAGGTGAGTTTCATGTAGTAGAGCGCTATCAATCCTTTGTCATTTCAAATACATCATGCCCTTATTTCTCTTCAAATAACTATTGAGCCCCCTGACATTCCAGGTAGCTATCCTAAGTTCTCCCATCTTATCCATATCCCATCCCACCCTTTTCCTCTCTTCTCATCTGACGCATTGGCATGTAGACGTAAGCTAATTCCCTGACTATTGTTATCACACCAAACTCCCCAAATCTCCTCCCACCCCCAACCCGACCCAACCCAGACTCAAACTCTCCAACTGCCACCCCCTTTCCTCCCCTCCCCAACCCCAACTGATGCCCAGCTCCCTCCCTGGATCTCAGGCTACCCTGCATCTAGCCCTTTCCTGGCAACTACCAGTATTCGGGACACAGCAGGGGTATATCACCCTACTGGTGATTCAACTACTCTAACTACTGGGGGTAAGTCGTGCTCCTCCTGCATCTCCAGAATTAATGCTATAGTATGCCACGAACGCCTGTCCCACATCTGATGTTGCTCAAACATATATTCCAGTCCAATAAGTCCACATGATGAGTGTGCAAGATTGTCAGTATCTACACCTCGCTAACATGCCTAGTGCACCCCCTCCAGTTATCATCGCTACATTAGCATCTATCTAAGCAATTAATAGTGAGACGCTGGTTCATTTATCCTGTCCGCCCCGCTCTGAGCCATCCTCATCCACTGGGCAGCCTTGGGCATCCAACCAGCTCATCTCCGGTGTCTCAAAGAAGAGTGCCTTGCCCCTGTTTAGGACTTTAAGCTTTGCAGGATACAAAAGCATGTATTTAAACCCAGCTGCTCTCCGTCGTCTTTTCACAACCACGTAGTTGAAACGTTGCCTCTGTACCAACATGGTGTGATCTGGGTACACAGAGACAGTTGCCGATGCTCGATTTATATTCCGCCCTTGTGAAAATATTCCAGGATCTTTTCCTTGTCCCTGTAGTTCAGTATTTTGGCAATAATTGCTTGGGGAGGAGCTCCAGGTTGAGGCTTCCTCGTCTGGGCCCTATGCGCCCTTTCGACTGCAAACCCTTGGGTGAGCATGCCGGCACCTATTTCTTGGATCATCATGCTCTCCACGTAGTTTGTCGGGTCCGAGCCCTACTCCCCTTCAGGCAGCCCCACCACGTGGATGTTGTTGCATCTTGCTCGCCCTTCCGCTTCCTCCGCTCGGTTTTCCAAGTGGAGCACCTGCTGTTTCAGTATGTGAACATCCTTGGCGTTGGCAGTACTGACATCTGTATTAGTTTTTACTGTGCTTTCTAAGCCACTCATGCGATCCGCCAGCACTCTCACATCCTGTCGTAAGAGGTTGACGTCCATGCCAACTGCGTCGATCTAGGATTCCAGCGCCGCCTTCCGTTCCGCTATGGCTGTATAAATCTTGGTCCCCCATGAGGATTTCAGCTCCATTATGGCATCCAGGATCAGGTGATCGTTCTGCAGCGATGTTTTCATCTCCTGTGTGTTATCTTTAGTCTGTGTGGGCATGTTCGGGGTTTGCAGTGGTTTGGTGAAGATGTCAATCGTAGGCTGTCATCCTTTAACTTTGCCACTTTTGAGCGCCATTACTCTCGTCGTCCGCCGGCCTGGCTTGTCTACTTCACAAAATCATGTGGCACTAGCGTGGTATAAGTTCACAGGCTGGACCCCAACCCCTTCTCAGCGAGTGTTTGGGGCCCTCAGATGGTACAGTCTCTTACTCCCTTCTTCACCTCAGTGGGCAATTCCGTCATGTCTGAAGTACCCACGTCACTTGTCCGCAGGCTTGCTTAACCTTGTGTGGTCACTAATTCCCCAGTGGGGGTCCTCAGTCACTCCTCAATCCTATTTCTATCCTGTATTTTATTGCCAACGGGGTGTTCCGCCTGTCTGATTCCTCATGCATAATTGCCCATTCCAGCTGTTCTGCGTGCTCAATGTGGCCTGTTATGTTCATTGATCATTATTGTACGTTCCCGTAGAGGTACTCCTGTACTTTGCGTTTTGCCCCTCAGCCCTTTGTTTGGTCAGTGGTCGGGTGCCATCTTGATTTCGCTGTCCATGCTTCGTGTGGCTGCTTATTCAAATAATTTGTCTGGCACCGTTATGGTTTTGTTCAGTTTTATTGTTCTTATGTGCACTTCCTCTTTTCAATCCAACTTAAGGTCTCCACTTCAGCCCCTGCTCGCGTCCTCATACTCTGCTCCCATTTGCATGCAATGTTCTTATCAATCGGGTCACGACGTGAGCCTATCCCTTGCCCATCAAACCAGCTCTTGCGCTCCGCAGTGCATGTGTCATCCGTTGTTGCATACACACTGCCTGCTACATGCTGGGGCTGACCGCACTGGAAGCTGTGTGATTTTTAGTGTTAGGGAGAGATACTGCTCGCACCGGGTGCAAATCTCAAGGGGAACCAGCCTGCAGCGCAGCCCGCTCTTCCACTGCGCTTGGGCAGCTCACACTGTGTGCGCGAGCCCTTTCCTAACACTGTTCACGCTGAGTCTGCTACAATCGTTTCGATTAAGGTACAGGGCTCCTTTCCAAAATGTTTCCAGCTCCGACTCGACTCGTTCTCTCCCGGTGTGCCGCAGCAGTGCAGGGCGCACATCATACATGATGCAGCTACAATGTTGCCATACTGCGAATACAGGGCCCTCCGTCTGCCTCCAGGACTTTCAATGCAATGTTTCTTTATTCCGGCTCCCCCTCGGAACAATTCAATGAATGTTAAGCATGTGTATCACCTGGGCACCCCCGCTTCTGTCAGCGCTCCCCGCTGCCACCGCCCAGGCGTTGGGGGTCTATCTCCTGGTCAGCCTCTTTGTTTCATGTTGTCTGCCATTTTAGCATCACCGCTCTCAGATTTACTCGGAGTACTTCTCGCTGATTCCTCCTGAATCGTGTCAGTATTCTGCTCAATAATATCTCCAGTCGTGCTCCAGTATCTCACGGACTGTTGCCTGTAATTTCCTTCCCCCAGGATCTCTCGGTGCTAGTTTATGCAAGGATTATTGTCGGATCATTGGGAGCTCTCAGAGATGCATGTCTATTCACATGGCTGTCTAGCCACGCCCTCCTTCCTGAATTCTTGTCCTTGAAATGGTGGACCGTTTTCCGTTTTTACAGCTTTGGGGACACGCCATTCGCTGAATAGTTCGTCCACTTCGGCCACTACCTGATGGAATACCGTGGACGGGACATGCTTCACCAGGGGAAATTGTGAATATTCATTGATGGCCACCAGTAGATGACCTCCTTCTTCCAAGGGCCCATAAAAGTCCATTGCCACCCTTTGCCAGGGTCCTTCATGTAGCAGAACGTTTTGGAGTGGGCATGGTGGTGTGGTCGCTGCTGTCACCTGACATGGTGGACAGTGTCTCAATGTATCCTCGACTATGGTGTCCATGTACGGGAACCACACCTGATTGCGTAAGATCTTCTTTGTCTTGGCTATGCCCCTGTGTCCTTCATGCACTTGGGGGCTACCAGCCGATTTCCTCTCAGGAGTGTCCATTGTTCAGTTGTGGCCAGTTCTCTCTGTATCCTTGCCATTCTTTGCAGGTCTCTCCTGTCCACCTCCCCCATTTCAAAGCACTCCGTGGTCACATGGCGCCATCTGTTGGTGTTTGTGAGTTGGATGGCTGCCCAAATGGTGGGGTCAGTTCTGTATCTCTTGGCGAATTGCTCCTTTGTGATTGCAGGGGTAGGGAATTCAGGGATAGATATGCAATGTATGATTCTGCCTCCAACTGCATATCAGTGTCCGCAGCACTGCCGGGGTGCCTTGGTAAGTAGTCTGCAAAGTTGGCTTTGCCTCCCGGCTTGTGGACAATGGTGTAGTCGTTCTCTATGTGGTGGCAGCTTGATTTTAGGATTCTCAAAAAGCGAGAGGAGTGCTTGTTGGTCAGTTATACGGAGAAACGTTCTTCCGATGATGAAATGGTGAAATTATTTGCACGCCCAGACCGCGGCCAGGCACTCACGTTCCGTTTGGGAGTAGGTCTGCTCGATGGAGGTGAGCGCTCTGCTGGCATACGCTACTATGCACATTTCTGTCTTCCGGCACAGGCTGGTCTGGGCTAGGATGGCGCCTAGTTCAACTGGGCTGGTCTCCACTGTGATTTCGATATCCCACTGTGGGTCAAAATACGTGAGCTGGCGGTTGTTCGCCAGTTCCTTTTTGATAGTGCAGAAGGCGTCTTGACAATGTTCGTCCAATGTGAAAGTGAGGTCTTTCTTGAGGAGCTATCTGAGCGGGCTGGTTAGTGTTGCATAGTGGGGTAGGTATCGGGTACAGTAACCCGCCATCCCTAGGAAGGACCGTAGTTCAGACACGTCCTTCGGGGGGTCCAGATCATCGATGGTGCTGATTTTATCGGGGTCCGCCCTGATGCTTTGGTCTGAAAAGATTTTTTCCAAAGAAGCACAGGCTGTGCTTGTCAATGATGCATTTTGGGACGTTAAGGGTGAGGCCTGCCTCGTGGAGAATAGTGCACACATGTCTTAGGGCATCATCATGGTGTTCTTGCGTGACTCCAAACACTAAGATATCATCACTATAGTTGAAAGCGTTGGTGACTGGAGCTATCAACCTGCGTATCATCTCCTGGAATATCGCGGCTGCCGAGGATATTCCAAACTTAAGCCGCTTATAGCAGAATAGGCCTTCGTGTGTCGTGAAAGTTATCGGCCTTGAACCGGGAACAATGACCAGCAGGTGGTAGCCTTGGTTCAGATCTAACTTCGAGAAGCGAGTGGCCTGGTTGAGTCTTACTAGCATGTCCTCGATGTTGAATCCCATATGTCTCTCCCTCTGGATTGCGGTAGGTGGAGGCGTCCATCTGACTTGGGAACTACCACCGGGGGGGACCCAAGGGGTGGGTCCTTCAACTCTTTCAATGATGTCATTGTCCATCAGCAGTTGTAGCTCGTGTGTCACTTTGGCTTGTAAATGGAACCCTCTCCTTTGTGAGTGCTGCGGGATGGGCCGTACCGTGGGATCCATGTGCAGTCGGTTAACTGTATCCTTCAGCATGCCTATACCCTTGAATAGGTTGGGGCACACCGTTTTCAGCTCGTCTACGTCTAATGCTTTTTGGGCCAGGGTTCGTATTGTTTGGGACTGTCGTGGGAAGCCCTGGATCGTCTACTGAATGTTGAGGAGTTGTAAGGCGTTGGCCGTCTTGTAACTGAGGAGACATCTCCCGGTCACTGGGCTGTGGATGACATGAATCGTGACAGGGACTCATCGCCCCCTGTGTACTAGGTCACAGAAGAATTGTCCTTTGGATTGTAGCAGTAGGGCGCGCTCCCCACTGGAACATGTGAGCTTGAGATGGTTGTAGTGTGTACATGCCTGCCATGGTCTCGTCTGTTTTCTTATTCATCACATTGACGGTGGCACCTGTGTCAATGAGGAACGGTGTGTGGAGTCCTCCTAGGTGCACTGTCACCTTCGGGGCCATACTATCGTTGGAAGTGTCGTATATGAGCCAAACGTATTCCTTACTGTACCAGCCATATTCATAGAACGGTTCTGCACCTGGAGGCTCTTCATCTGTTGGAGTGATCTCATAGGGGTCATCTGTGGAGAATTCTCGTCGATGGTCTTCCTCTTGGCATAGCTGTGCGCAAAAGGGGTGCTCCGGGCTGTCAAAAACTCGGTCTGGCATGTTGACATGTACGTTTTCCACAGCTCGATGAATCCGGAGTGTGTCGCATACTCTGCTGTGTTTCTGTTGAAGCCAGTCCTTGCACTGTCTCTCTCTGGGTATGACCGTAGGTTGGGTGGTGGCCTCATCGGGTCATATCTCCTGGAGGGAGTCGATTGTGGTGGTGGTCTGTATGCCAGCAGTAGTGGGACCCTTTCCCAGCACATGATTTGAAAATGGTTCTCCTGGCTGCACCTCATGCACATTTGGCCGATGGCAGGGCATTTGCCCTTATGTGGGACCTTGATCCCGCATCTATAGCACTGTCTTTCGGGTTGAGCTCGGCGGGTGGCATTCCAAATGTCTTGGCGGGATGGTGAACCAAACTGTCGGGCCTGCCCTTGCGGGTTGTTGACTATGGTGACAACTGTGTCTGCTTTCTTCGGGTTCTCTGTATGGCCCGCCTGTACATTGACCCGTTCGTAGACCCTTGCCAGTTCAGCTATTTCCTGCAGTGGGAGAGGTTTCTTTAGCGGGTGTTTCCTAAATTGTGAGGATACACACCCCTCTATCACCCTCAGCCTGATTGCTTCGTCATCATTCAAGTTTGCAAAGTCACAATATGTAATATTTCTCTGGAGTCGCAGTATGAACTGTCTGATTGTCTCATGGGGTGCCTGGGTGCAATGATTGAACGTGTATCATTCATAGTCTCTGTTGGGGAGGTCTACCAATCATCCATTGGCTGCGGTAATGAGATGTTGGTAGGTGTCATGCACCGGTCTCTGCGCTCCTTCACATCTGTGCATTCATTCCAGTCCGGATGCTCCTCCCGGGACCATTTTCGTTGTTTCCATCATTTTGCTGCTCCCTTTTGGCACCGTTGGAGGTTTCCAAGGAAACACATCCGGGCGATAGTACGAGGTAGCGATCATGTGTCTAGTCAGCTGGTTACATGCGCTACGCAGGCACACAGGCTCTGCCCCACGTACACTGCTTAAAAGGAAGCCAGTTCTTCGTAACGCTGCTTCCAATTGTAGAGTTACTTGGATCTTTGTTTTGTGAACCTATTGACCTTGGATATTCCTATAGACCAATCTCTGTCTTCTCCTTGGAACCTTCCAGCCAGTTTGTTGCCGAACCTCTGAATCGGACTTCCTTGCCTGCCAAATTGTGTCCCGGCGCGTCTCCCGCTATGCGCTGGCCCTCGGCCATTCCCTCTGCACAGCTCGCCTCAGTTGCAGAACACCACAAGTCCAGCTACGTTCCTCCTGTGTCACCAGTTACCTGCTGACTCTCTCCGGATACGTCCAGTTCTGGAAACTCTCCGCTGGCCCTGCAACATTCCAGCCGTGTTACCAGTTGCTGGCAAAATCTTTCCGGGTAAGACCTGCTCTGGTGGGTTATTTATATCTCTTTGTCCTGTGAATCCATACCCACTCCAGAAGCCTCCTTTCCTCAGAACCTCCTCCAAAAGACTCCACAACATTCCAAGAACTCTGTATTCCTTCAAGTGCACCCTAATAACTGTGTATTACTTCAAGTGCACCACGGGACGCTCTGCTGACTCAGTGCACCAACCCAACTCTAGTGCGGCCCTCGTTCCACCAGGGAGTTTTCCCATACTAACCATCCTGTTTGTTGTTTTGTCCTGCCGTTGTTCTCTGACTTCAGGAACCCTACCCCACCATACCGCAGGGAGGGGGTAAGCTTATTTTGCCTTTCTCTTCACATTCCTGAATCCAACTACAGTGGGATTCAGATTGATACAGTGTTCTGTTTTGGGTTCTCCTATAGGTACGTCCATCGGGTCCCAAAAGCCATAGGCCCTCATTACGACCCTGGCGGAAATCGAAAAACCATGGCGGAAATGCAATACCGCCATCGAATACCGCTCGGTGCGATTATGACCCGTCACCGTAAAGTACGATGCCAGTAGCGACACCGTAGTGAACGCCAACGCTAACTGCACCAAGTACGCGCACGTGCGCCATGCGAAACCGTAATTACCACCATGGCGCAACGGTACAGGAATTCTGACCCTAGCGGACATGTACCTAACGCCATCAAGCATGGCGGAAAGTACCATTCCGCCATGGTGAGAAGTACGGCATCGCAAACCAACCGTAAAAGGCCCTACTGAGTGCCTGTACACCACTCCCTGGCCACATTGCACAACTCCTCGTAGGTGCAATGAAGTCACACAATGCAACCAGTGAAATGTACAAGTCACCCATGCATGCCAACGAACAAATGAATGTAGGGGCTCCAAGTGCCTTGTGAGTGGCCATCCATATTAGCCATGGCACCATTGCCGTACTGATGCAGCACAGGCATGTGAAGCTTCAAGTACAGCAACATGAACTGAAAACTGAGACAAACAAAAACAGGCCCCCCATCGCTTGACACCAGTGTAAGGCAACATACAAAGCAGTATCCTGAGTGAGACTGCACCAGCCCTGTACTCCTGCCAGTAAACAAACCAACCATCAGCATAAGCATGTACCACACAAGTTGGCAGAGTGACTGAGCAGCCAGGCACATCTCAAGAGGGGCCAATGGGAGCAGCAGGGCACAGATGGCACGAATACAGAAGCTATTCCAATGGACATGACCTCAGTCTCCCTCCAAGAAACGCACGCAAACACAGGCACCTGTGACCAGCCATATTCTGAAAATCACATCATTCCACCAATCCACCTGGCTGACCGGCATCTGTTACTCAAAAGCTAATCCCCCTCCCATGAGCATGACATCATCAAAACAGACATAATTGCAGCCCCTATCCCTGACCTTACTGGCCTTCGTAGGCAAACGCGCCCAGTACAGTACCACGCAACTATACTCAGAAGCCGGAACCCAAAGCAGATCTCCTCACAATACATCGCTCCACAAATAGGAATATGCTACATTACTTGCAAAGAATAACGCTACACGGTCAATATCATAATCAAAATTTAATGCACAACAAAATCACCCGGCCCATACAGCTATTAGGTCATGAACTCCAAATCATATCTCATAATTGTGTGCTGCATCCGCAATAAATGACCAGCTTCTTCTTGTGTGACGCCCTGTTCCTCCATGGTACACAGGGGCTACATTCACGTTCAAAAAGGCAACATGAAAGCGCCTAGAACCGCAGGGCCGTCCCATTAGGTAGGCACTAGTCCAGCTGAAAGGTCGAAATGTTGCTCCTAGCCACTAGTACTGCGTAAGGGCATGTGGGCCATTGGCGATCGTCCCATAAGATCGTAATGGTGCTCCACTGATTAACACGAAGCAGCAGGTGTCGGGAGTAAAAGCCATCTGCAGGAGTGGCATACAGATGGCAGCGGCAAAAGGGGAGGAGATACCTGTCACCCAAATGAAACAAAAAAGAATAGTATGGGCATCTGAACTCCATTTGAATTACTCACTTCAAAGATCACACTAAATCCACAGCCATATGCATGCTAGCCCACTCAAAAGGATTATTCGCACCCAAAAATCACTTGCGAATCATAACTATATAAATCAAGGTGAAAACACTATTACAAACGAGTGTTTGTGTGCATGCGTCTGTTAAAACAGAATCCATTAGATGGGATTAGTAACGTGCATAGACACAAGTGTTTGAAGGCGCGTCGAGACAGGGAGGGTTCAACAAGGGCAGATAGACGATGGTCCCACTATGGCAGCCCTGCATCACATAGCGCAGGGGAAGTTGATAGATTCCAAAAAGCCATGTACATGGCAGACTCTCTATTAAATCATCTGTCCATGCATCCATACATCATTCCCTCATCCCGGTATAAAAACGCCTGATTATTTACTCACATAACATTTGAAATTTCCATTGAGTCTGTGCTTAATGCAATCTGCAAAATCCACTGTGCTCCAGGCCGGAATTCTAGTGTTGTGAAGTAACATGTATTTGGGAACGTCCTGCCTTATCCTCCACTACGCTATTGCGCATCCCATACTATTCATATCAATCATTGCATTCTCGCCATGGCCCCTGTCCCAAGGACATTAAACAATAGAACTTTATATCTGCAGTCAGACCTGTGGGCGTCTCCTCGCCGCTAGCTGGAAACCGAAAGCGCCGTCCTTCGAATTCCTCATTTGCAACATCACGTCGAAAAGGCATCTGTGACCGCTTGAAATCACAAATCCATCCATTTAGTGCGGCAGTGTGTGAAAATGGCAACTGGCTTCACTCACAAATGGGACGCCCCGCCCGTCGGTGAACCGCGGTACAGTGCTGCATGTGGGTCCACCGTTAATCGAGTACTACATTCCACTGACCCTTCACAAGTTTGTTCCCGACTGCAAAGATAGTATGTGAAACAATGGACCATAGCAGAATTAACATATGAAGCAATATCTCACTGCCATCGGGATGAAATACATGATTGTAATAGCAAGATGCCATGCGTCGAATTGCAGCGTTGTGTGCGGGACGTGCTCGCCCAAAGGGGATTGCAGCTTGCACAGGTGGAATGAATCACCACAGGTGGAGGCTATACAGCTTGAAAACACATAAATTGCACACCAAACCCCCTCCCACAACCACACCCACTCCAAAATGCTACCGGCAGGACTAGCGATGTTGGCCCTGGGGGACCTGATAGCACTGCAAGTACTCCAACTTCAAGTTGAAGACGAACACCAACTACTACAACAACCGGCCGCACAGAGGAGACGCAGGAGGAGGAGGAGGGCAAGGCAGGGCCAGCAAGGCCCACCAGCACAGCCACTACCACCACGCAGGCAGCCCGCAATCCCACGCCTCCGAGCACATCTGTTCAACCTCACTGATGAGCAGATCCACACCCTCTACCGTTTGGACCGGGACACCATAACCGCCATTGTGGAGATGACACACGCTGACCTTGTCAGCATGATAGATAGCCCAACCGCCATCCCACCCCTACTGAAGGTGGTGTCTGTACTCCACTTCCTGGCCACAGGCACCTACCAGCACACAGTCGGACAGTTGCATGGCATTTCACAGCCACTGTTGTCACGGACACTATTGCAAGTGCTCGATGCCCTCCTGAAGCATACAGACGACTACATCTCTCTACCACGCTCGGAGCAGGAAATTACGAACACAAAAGTGGGATTCCATGCACTTGCCGGCATACCGGGTTGCATTGGTGCCATCGACTGCACCCATGTGGAATTGGTTGTCCCACATGCCATGGAGGCCCAGTACCGCAACCGAAAACAATATCATTCTCTTAATGTACAAATGGTGTGTGACTCAAACAGGATCATTACACATTGTTGTGCCCGATTTCCTGGATCAACCCATGATTCCATGGTCTTACGGAACTCTACAATACCACGCTACATGGAGCGACATGCAGGGAACAGATCCTGGCTACTCGGTGAGTCTCATTTCATGCATGATAATGTGGGGTATGTGATGCGGCAATGACCTGGCAGGAAGGGGGGGGTGCTTACGTAGCAATGTCATTCCTCAAACATCCTTTATTGTCCACATACAGGTGATGCCGGGTATCCACTGAAGAGATGGCTCCTTACACCACTCCGGAACCCACAGAACCAGCATGAGGAGGACTACAACCATGCCCACTCACGTACCCGTGTAGTCATAGAACAGGCATTCGGCCTACTGAAGGGTCGTTTCCGCTGCCTCAGCAGGTCTGGCGGGGCACTCCTGTACCGCCATGAGAAGGTTGCAAAGATGGTCATGGCATGTGTCATGCTACACAACATGTGCATACGTAGAAATGTGCCCATGCCCCCTGACGCAGAACTGCAAGCACCTGAATATGGTCATGATGTGGGTGGGGATGTGGCAGCACCTCAAGGAGTCCGCGAGGCACAGGAGGGCCGTGAAATTCGTCAGATTATCATAGATTCATGCTTCTAGCACTCACGCCTGGTGGCTGATACATGGACACGGGACTTGTGGCACTGTGTGTGTCTGGAACATGCACAATATGGACTGTACGCCTATAATGGCCTCGTACACAAAGATCAATGTCCACACATCTCATTGGATGATTGTGAAATGTTTATAGCATATGTGAAATTGTGTTACACACCCCATCGACCCGCCACCCAAGTAAGCCCAACACACCCCCTCCACCCTCCTACCTCCCCCCCGAACACCAGTGTCCAAGGATGCTCATTGTCAGTGGGCAGACGCTATTGCAAGCCCCCTCTCCGGGTATCAGGGGCACCCCTGCCTGTGGAGCGCAGGTTCCTCCCAGATCTACGTTGGGGGCTGCCCTGGACGGAACTTGCAACGGATGATGTCTCTGCCTGCTCACGTCCATGCATGTCCCTAAGGGTTTGTGAGAGCTCAGTGAGCACACGGCGCACAGCGGCAAGTTCAGCACATACGTCTTTGGACGTTGCATGCAGTTCCCCCCTCAGGCTCTCGGTGCTTCTCTCCATTTGTACTCTCAGGCTCTCGGTGCTTCTCTCCATTTGTACTCTCAGGCTCTCGGTGCTTCTCTCCATTTCTGCCCTTAGTGTCTCTGTACATGTTTCTATGGCTGCCTTGGTACCCCCACATTCATCAGCATGGTCCTTGAGGAGTGTGGCCAGTTGCTGCTGTTGCACGATCACCTGGTCGAGGGACTGTTGCCTCTGCTGGGCCATGGCCATTTGCGGTGGTGTCACAGAGGGGCTGATCACCTCATGTTGCCTTGACACAGGGCTTGTGGGGGATGGCCAGTCGTCGTCTTGTGAGTGCCCCTGCGTGGTATCCTCATGGTGTACGGGATGAAACAAACGGGGATTGAGACAGGTCATGGATGGATCGTACATCGACATCACCGTTTTCTGTGTCGGAGCATGCTGCCATTAATGCAGTGTCACCTATGGTGCTGCTGCCACCAGAAGCAGTGCCTTCTGTGGCATCCATTGGGGGGGCCTGTGGTGGTGTTGTTGTGGCCATGCTGGCTGCTGGGGTGCCTGTTGAAGTCCCCTCCTGTGTGCTGCCACTTGATTTGTGCTGCTGCCGTGTCTTGATCCGTGCAGCTGAGGTGGAGGGTCTTTGGCCGTTGGTCTTGGCCCTCTTTGCAGGTGTGCTGGTAGGGGTGTCCTGGAGCTCATCGTTTGAATCGGACCCTGTGGTGGAGTAAAGGAGGGCGAGCGTTATTTATGGGTCTGTGGAAATTGGAATGGCAATGTATCACATGCATTGGGGTGGTACCTGAGGGTGATTTGGGTCAGGGCCTTGGAGGTGGTTTCATTTTTGTGTGGATTGAGGGTGCAGTTGTATTGCAGCCTGCAGTTAGGGGGTGTCTGCTGCACGTGTAGAGGGTGTTTTTAGGAATTTTAATTATTTATTTATTTAATTCGACTTTTAATGTGCGCTATCAGGCCAATGTAAGTGGACGTTCTCCTGGACATGTGTTTCTGTTGCACTATGTGGACACATGGTACTTCACATGATTGGACATTGTGGTTTTAGCATTGTTTTATTTGGGACACCTACCTGATTCTTCGGATGTCTGCACTCCTTTCTCCATCCCTCCGACTCCCTCTATGGTCTCCATTCCAATGGTGGAGGCACAGATTTCTTCCCAGGGGGTCAACTTGATGGGTGATTCCGATCCTCCCCCGGTAGCTGTGGCAATGTTACGGTTGGCGGATAGTATGCTCCGTACGTGTATCCGCAAGTCGTCCCATCGCTTTCTGCATTGCTGTGGGTTGCGGGGTGCGGTCCCCACCGCACTTACCCGCTGTGCCACCGGGGCCCATATGGCCTTCTTGTTCGCAAGTGCCGTCCTGGTCATTTGCGTCGAGAAGACAACGGCAGCATTCTCCTGGAGGGTCTCTGTGAGCACCGTGAGTTCCTCACCGGAGAAGTGGACCTGCCGCTTGCGGTCGCACGCTTTTTTCGCTACTTTTCCCATTGTTTTGGTTTCACTAGGGTGGATGACGGGTTGGGATGTCTCTCAGGGTAGTATTTTTAATGGTTGTGTGGAAATTCTGATTTTATAGGTGTACGGCGTGCTGTTTCCCGTTCCGGGACCATGTTTTTGCTTCCGTTTCCGTATATTTACGGTCACCGTATTTTCCGATTGCCGCTCATTATGGTGACCGCTATGATCGGTGGCGGAATCGCACCTAGGTCGCCGTACGACGGCGGTGAGGGGCGTTTTGGGGACATTTCCGCCATCGCGGACTTTGCACTTCGCCAAGGCGTAGTGCTCGTGCCCGATGGGTCAGAATTAGCCGCACTTTACTCCGTCGTGCAATGGCGGAAACGCTATTTACGCTATGGCGGTCAGGTCAGTTGCTTTCCGCCAGGGTCGTAATGAGGGCCATAGTGTCAGGTATACTGATAAGTGCGCTTGTTTGTTGAATTATTCACTGTTCTCTCGACTGGTGTTAATCTGTGTGTCTTTCTTTGCAGCATTGATTTGGCGGTGTGGGTTTCCCTGCTCTTTTGTGTAATCAACACCTCTGCTTGTCTACCTTAAACAACAGAGGGGTGTATTGCAAAGAAGAGCTCCCTCAGGTTGAGGAGGCTGGGTTCTGATTTAGCCTTGACTGGAGGAAAGGCTACCGATTACTTTAGCTGGTGATACAGTGTAGGAGGGCGTCCATCATCCTGGTCAGTTTCCTCGAGGTCTTCTATTACAACGCCCCGGCACGATCAGCAGTGGTGAGTAACAGTAGGTCGACTTTTCTTGAGGAGGAATGGTCTTAATGACACTTTTCATCTCTTTGCCTACCAGGTTGGGGAAGATGTCTAGTTTGTTGGGTGCGTCTTGGTTTCCTACCGCTCTGATGAACTCCTCAAACTCGTCCATCCACTCCTGCCATCTTTGGCTTGATCTTCTTGTGGCTCCAAGGTGAAAGGGTTTGGGCGGCGTAGGAAGGACACTGGGTTGGTGGGGGCTACTCCTGCCGCAACTTGTGCAGCTTGGTCCATTCGGCCTCCTCCTGCTTGGGACATCTTAGCCCCTTTCCGTTATGCATATTAATTGCTGCGTCCGGGTCACCTTGGCTTGAGAGCTGCAATGACTTTGGTGCTTTTTCTCACTTCGTAGGGGATGTGGTATGTCCTTGTTTGCGTGGTTGGTGTCATGGATGGTGCGCAGCGGGCTTTGATGCGTGGTTGTGGTGTCGCTGGCTGGACTGCGCCTGTGGTGCTGTGCAGGCTGTGTGGGCCTTTGGACCACTTGCTGTGTGGTGTCTTGTCTGTGGCTTCTTGATGGGTGGAGGTATTGTTTTGGCGCTCCACGTGTAGGGCTTTGCGGGCTGTGTCTTTAGAGCGCTGTGATCCTCGCTTTCAAGTGGGCTTATAGAAGTGTGCCTGAATCACTTTGCGCTCCTTGCTTTCAAGTGTATTTCGTAGCACTTTTATGACTCCCTTCATAGTCCTCACTTTCTAGTGGGATTTTGTAATGCTTTTGTCTATAGTTGTGTGGCCCCTTTACACCTTCCAATCCTCGCGTTCTAGTGGGTTTAAGTGAGCTGTATGCACCTGTAGCGTGTGTAGAGGTGTTCTCTCCTTACCGCTGGCTTCTCCTCTCACGTGGTAGCGTCCGTGAAGCAATCTCTGCTTACCGCTGTCTTCTCCTCCCTTGCAGCATCGTTATTCTGTGTGCAGCGGTGTTCTCTCCTTACCACTGGCTGCTCCTCCCACGTAGCGGTGTCCGTGACGCAAACTCTGCCTACTGCTGTCTTCTCCTCCCATGCAGCAGCGTTATTCCGTGTGCGGGTATCTGGGCTCACTCCTCTCACTGCCGTCAGAGTTCCTCCTCTCTCTGCCGCTGTCACAGCATGCGTCTGATGGCCTTCCTGCTGCCACCGTGACTCCTCCGGTCTCCCTCTACCATCAGCAGACACTGGCGCCGGCCACCTTTGCAGGCCGCGCTGGTGCTGACCCCGTTCGTGTCAGCCTCCTCCGTCACCGGCAGCACGATACTGGTGCTAGCAGGTGGGCTGACGTCCTTCTTCTTCTCCGCGCCTCCTCATCCTTGTGGCAGCAAGCGTGAGCCTCTGGCTCGTCGCCAGTTGTTGTGTTCTGTACACGGGCATGCGACCAAGAATACACCGACACAGGCCTCACATCTTACTCCTTTTATTTCTATACATTAATTAACTTCCCCCAAGTTGGTTCCCTCCCCCAGTCCCTTGTTCCGTCTCCCTTAAGGGGACAGTGTCCAATTAGTCCGTAACACTTTGCACTGCTGAAAAGTGACTTTGCACTGTCGACACAAACCCTTATTCATGGCACTGTGCAAAGTGCATTTTTGCAGTGCAAACTCAGTACAAAGTCATTTTTGCAGGACAAGTGTTAAAATACAGTACAGTTAAAGTGTAGAGTGTTTTTTTGTTGTTGCTGGAATGGCCAATACCCACCACTAACCTGAGTGGGGGTGTGGTGTGGATTCTATTATGAAACATAGAGTTGAGTATGATGCACTTTATAAATAGGGTTCCGGTGTTATAGTATTTATTTTTCTGCCATTTCTGTCAATATTTATCCATATTTCTTTTTTTGCATTTTTTCTGTATTTATCCACATTACTTTTTTGTCATATCAAAAGATAATTCTCAACCAGAATTTTTCTGCATTTATTCTAATAAAAAATGCATTTATTAGAGCACATATAAGCCATTTAGGAAAGAAATGCTAGCTCAATTTGTTTCCACAACAAGCTGTTGCTCCTTTGATTGCTGCTGCCTGAAGATGTATGTTGTCAGCAATTTGAAGACCTTTAATGCAATTTTTATACAACCTTTACACTCTCCATTCTGCCAATCTGCAATGTGATTGGCATGTGATGTATGAGTGACACACATCAAGGAGAACAAGAGAGAAAGACCAGTTTTTCCATTTTTTTCCATTTTTATAAATAAATACAGATGGAAAGCAGATTGATTTCCAGCTGTATTTATGTGTAAAAATCAGTAAAACAGAAAACTGAAAGCCTTATAAACCTACATTACTTCCAACCAGCAGCAAAGAAACATGTACTTTTTTCTTTGAACAGAAAACATTGGGTACATCCCACTCAAGATTGCTGATAAGGACAATGTCCAAGGTCATGCACTCACCACCAAACTCACGTTTTAAGCAAATTGTATTCGCTTTTCAAAGTATAACAAACAGGGACATAATTTCACCAAAATGCCTGGGGTAGCAGAAGTGACATCACACCACCCTTGACCTCTGATGACATCACAGGAAGTGATGTAATTTGACCCCATTCCAAAGTGATATCGCTAGAAGCGATGGAACATGACTTTTCACCCCTTGACTAAACAGGAAGTGGCATCACATAGCATTGTGCCTAAGTACACTATGAAACATATGGTTACGATATCACTATAATGTGATATACATTTCATACAAGAATGGATTGCCATATGTATCGTTAATATCAGTGTGTATAGGCCCCTATTACCAAATTACTGTGAATACAAGCAGATGTTCATGATCAAGTGATAATGATGTGTTATTATATAGCACTTACACTTAAGCGCTTTGTATAGAAAAAAATACATACCACATCACTCAACCTGTGTTGGTACTCATTTATCGACCTCAGAAGGAGAAAGGCTGAGTTGAGGTGTTTAAGAACAGACCAAATCAATGAGTCACTCCCTGAAGTGTGCCTGAAATAAACCTTTGAGTCTAGCAATTATCGTATAGAATTACAGAGAGACACATTATTTGCCATTCCTATTCTTTCTTAGTTAGGGTCACTGCTTAAAGTGACTTGTGGAACCCCTGTTTAAAAAAATGAAACATGAAGAGACTTGAACAAGAAAGCCAGCCACTCCAGAAGCAAAGAGTCACATGGCGCTGGTCACAGCCCAGAATCTTCCATTAAAAAACAAAAAAGTAAAAAAAAAAAAAAATTACTTTACTTTTAGGGGTAGCAAGGGAGACCTCAGGGGTCACAGTTGCGACCACTGGCGACCCCTAAATGACGTCACTGATAACAAATCCAACTTAAACCAACATGCAGAAGGGCAATAACAGGCATTGTAAAATGATCCCCAAGTATCCATTTCTTGGTCGCCCTCACTCCCCTGTTCGTTTTCCAATCACCCTATATTTCCCCCATATGCTTATGTCTAATCCAAATCCCTGCTTCGCTTCATGTCTTGATCATTTATTGCTGTGATTTCATCCAACCTTTCTTTCATTCCCATTCAACCCAAATGTTTCCATATTTGCGCGGACACCCTCTTCTATTGTAGACCAGTTTACCACATCCTCCCCACATATTTTCAATGGCCTCCTACCCCAAGGCTACTGCATCTAACGTGCCAACCGGCCAGGAAGGACAGGAGGCGGAGTGTCAATCATCCACTGGAGCGATTGGCCATGCTGAGGTTAAAGACTTATAGTAAATAAAAAATGGGTTGGGAAAATAGCTCTCTAACCCTATTCTAAAGAGGAGCTTCCCTACTTAAAAAGCAAAACTATGGATCTGTCTGTGCCAGGATGTAAGTAACTGAAAAGCGTTCCTTGTGTCCAAATAGGTACACCGCCCTCACACTATAAACAAAACAATAAAGGGTGCAAGGAAATATCTTCAACCATATGTTGGCAAAAAAAGAGTTCACAAACGAAAACAAGAATAGCTCCAACAAAAATGTTGTCCAAGGTGGAAGACCTTGGATCCAGAGGCTGTTCCCCTTCCCCTGGATTCTTAGTAGGATGTCCATTGTCTCTTTTTCTATTAGAGAGATCGGCCTATATGAGGTGCACTCCAATGGATCCTTTGCCTGGCTTCAGGAGCAACGTGATAACCCATGCCTGTATTGTCTGGGGCAGCATCCCAACCTGAAGTAGATATCCTGCCACAATTGGCCCAAATTCTTAATAGAACTCTGACGTGATCCCATCGGAACCCAGAACCCTAGAGGTTGGCATTGTCTGAATTGCCTTCAGAATCTCCACAACCGTAATGGGGGCCCCCAATATATCCTTAGGACCCTCATACAAGCAAGCCACTCCTGTGTGTACTACAAAAGCTTGCATATCTTCTGGATCCACAGGTCCCCTAGATGCATACAAATTCTCATAAAACTCCTTAATTTCCTCCAGGATCTTCCCAGGCTCTGTAACCAACACGCCATCCCTCCGCCTCAGCACAGGCATTCCTGCTTCGCCCCTTTCCCCTCGCACCAACCTAGCCAAGTAGCTACCAGGCCTCCCCTCCTCCCCGTAATGATGAGCTATCTGTGGAGCCGCCAAGAATCTCACCTCCCTCCCCGCATCAACCCGAAACAAGTCCACCTTCTCCTGTACCACGGCAAAGCCTCCTTGCCCCCCACCTTCCGTGCCTCCAATCTGTAGTGTTTTCAATTCAGCTTCTAGATTCATCAATCTCTTCGTTATTGCTTTGAGGACCTCGTTCTCTAGTGGAATACAGCGCCCCCGCAATAAGACTGTATAGGCTTCCCATTTAATCCCTACTGAGGACACCGACCCCTCGTTTGTCTTGAAAAAGGATGAAATAATCTTGGTCACCGCACTATGGTACACCACATCAGACAGCGCCTGCCCCTTGAACTTCCAATGTGGTCTATTGATCAGTAAGTTTGACCACCAGAACTGCCATTGAAATGGGGAGTGATCAGAAGCATTCTTGGGAGCTTCCGGAAGCCACCCGTACTATGGACCTCATCCATCCCCAACAGAGTATAATCTATTCATGATTGCATGTCATGGACCGAGGAATAGAATGACAAATCCTGTGTGTAATCCTCCACAAGTCAACCAAACCAAGATCCTCCATTGCCTTATGTATCGCCCTAGCAGCCAATGACAGCATCCCTGCACCAGGCGATGACCTGTCAAACTCTGAATGTAATATCGTATTGATATGATATGATATGGCATTTATAACACGCCTATACACAAGTATTTCAAGGCACAACAAGACAAGGGAGGGGAACAAAGGAAGGACAGACAACGATCCTACTTGGCCAGGTGTCATTCAGATCGCGCAAGTGCGTGGGAATGGGGCAGGAACAGTGCAGTACATGGGAATAGATAATAACAATAAGTAAAGTATCGGCCAGCATGTGGCAAGTGCATGGGTAAGTGCCGACATTAAGTGTCAACGGCTGGTAGGGGGACTGTAGGGATACAGAAACAGTCCCCAGTGTGGTGGTTGCCAGGCGGACAGTGCAGGTGTGTGACGCTGGCTGGGGAGGGACCTGGGCCCGAGATCAGAGGGTGTCCAGGTAGCCAGTGTAGTTCCGGTTTCAGCAAGGAGGTTAGCAGAGGAGAGGAGGAGAAAAAGCAGAAGCAAAGAGAAAGGTTTTGAGGTGCTTCCGGACCCGGAGATGGTTCTCGTCAAGTTTAAGGGAGGCATGGAGGCTGTTCCAGAGGGAGGCACCATCCGAGGAAAGGGATCTACCACCAACTCGTTGCTTGGAGAAGCGACTGACCCTGAGGGAGTTGGAGGTGGATGAGCAAAGAGCTTGAGAAGGAATATATTTAGGAAGTATTGAAGTCCCCGGCTACAATCAGCTGTGTGTCTACTTACCCCATAGACTTTAACCAGAGCGATTTGTACAACCTAGGATCATTGATGTTTGGACCATAAATATTGATCAAAGTGACCTTCCGCCGAGCTCGGATCCCAGAGATAATTACCCACCGCCCCTCCAGGTCGCCCGCCAAACTCACAATCTGAAACCCCAATGATTCATGGATAACTGAAAGGACCCCATGGGAATGCGAGGAGTATGAAGCATAGGCACGGGCATTCCACCATGTTTTTGCAAAGGCCTCATTCACCCCCCCCCCGACCAGGTGGGTCTCCTGAAGCATAAGGATGTTGGTCCCATGACGCTCAACATATGCCTGTACCTTGCGCATTTTAGCGTTATTGTTAAGTTCCCGCACATTCCAACTGAGGAGAGGCACGGCTCACGTCCCACTCCTCTGGTCACTGTATCAGCCTCACCCAGTGAACCATTATTCTTATATCGTGACCTGCGAACCACAACCAGCTCACCCGGCAAGGCGCAGAACAATGTGAACCATTATGAAAACAGCCCTCCCGACCCCATACATGACCCACCCCCTGCAACCTGCAACCATACCACTAGCCCCACTGCCCAGATCCAAATAGTAGTGATGTCCCCCCGATAACCCTCCCTAAACTACCCCAACACCTCCAACGTGGGCGCCTACACGGGGACACCAGACTCAACGACTCTATGGGCCCGACCAATGTGAGCAGCCTCCCAGAGGAGGAGGCCCATCTTACATCAGGATACTTAGCAGCAGACCAGCCTCGTTACATAACCAAGAAACCAAACAATAGGGTGCTTAATAGCCATCACCGGATCAAGACCCCACACCCTCTCCCTCCCAGAAATTAGGTACACTGTCCAAAAAATATCAATGCCCAGAGAACGTAAGGACATTCCAAAGCCAAAAAGCAACATACTGCCTAGCAGCCACCCCCTCGATGTTTCAGCAGAGACTCCACAAAATCTATCACTTCAGCAGGAACTGTATAAAAAGGGTCTTATTGTGAAGCATAACATGTAATTTAGAGGGGTACAGAATGGCACATTGAAGACCCCTTTCTCTCAGCATGCGTTTCACCGCCAGAAATGAGAGCCGAGCTCACTGCACTGATGGAGTAAAATCTTGATTAAACGACACTCTGGCTTCCTTATAATATAAATCCCCAAGTTCATGTGTTCTGCGCAAGATAGCATCACAGTCTCAATAATTCAGTATTCTCACAATAACCTGGCGTGGGCTCTGCCATGGTCTGGGCTTCTGCACTGACACACGATGGGCTCTTTCAATCAAAAACTGGGAAGAAAGCTTGGGAGCCCCAAGGACCACCCTAATGAAGGACTCCATAAACAGTTCCATGTTCTGCGCCAACACCGATTCAGGGATCCCAACCTCGCTTCAAGGTCCTCATTTTTATCCGTGACTTCCTTCAACTCCCGCTGCAGGTGTCGAATAGATTGGGTCACTTCGCTGCTCATTTCTTCAAGCACTTCCACTCTGTGCTCAGACTCGCGAAGGCGTCTACTCTACTTCTCGATCCGCTCCTGCAAATGGTCCATTTTGTACTCCATTCTGTCAAGTTTGATATTTACTGACTGAAAACTGCTCTTCCTCTCCATTAATACGAGGCTAAGTTTTGAAGCCTAACCTGTGGGTACTCCTGGTGTGGTAGGAGTAGACCCAGGCACCACCACCTCCTCTTACCCCACCGAGCACTGCGTAGCCATAGTCTCCTTACACAGAGCCAAGCACTCCTTCTTAGTGAAATGCAGGCGTCCCTGCGTCTTACTACCTTTGCCCATCCAATGACCACTCACTGACACCCCAGCAGTCCTCCACCACTCCCCCTTCCTCGCAGCCATTACAGATATTTTTCCAGCCCGGGGTCCAGCAGGGACTCCTGAGTCACCACAGACATCAACTTGCGTGACCGCAGTACCACCAAACAGCATAGCCCAAAAGACTACAGGAAGAAGGCCACACAGGTTGCTTGCATAGAAATGAGGACTACAAAACACAACCCCCCGTCTGTCTACCACACATGCCACTAGTATCCTCCAGCAGTAAAACCAGTAGTAGCAGCACACCCACCTGCTTTTTGAGCAGCATCAATCCCTCTGCAAACGTTGCTTAAAACCTTCAGATTAAGCAAGGGCAGAGCATGCACAGTACTGTCCAAAAGTATAATAAACCTGATGCTTCATCCCCACCAGCCCAGCTGCACGTGTCGAATTGCCCAACTTGTACTTCACTCTCCGATCCAACAAGCTCCCAAAGCCTGGCAACCCTCATCAGCAAGCAGCGCTGTTACTCCCAATCCCCATCTCGCAGTCGCAAGGAACAGCAGGCTCCACAACAGAGATGAAATAGGCCCAGGGGCTGCGACGATCGACCTTCAACCTTTGAGCACAGTGCAAGCAGTGGAGCGGGTGCACAGTTATAGCCAGCTCTGTGCACTGCAGGTGCCTTCTTCTGGCCATCCTTGCATCTCAGCCAAGGGGGACCAGCACCCCGCCTCAGGGCACACACTTTCCACCGGTGCAGGGCCAACCAGGGGCCCTCTTCACCCCAGCCGCCCTCTCGCTTGTGGCCAGGTCTCCGGTGTTCCCGACTTTTCCTCAGTGCCTTCAAGCCGCTCACTGCCGCAGGCAATTTCTCGCTCACAGTGCATCAGGCGACCAGCAAAGTCAGCTCAGCAATGCACCAATGTGTATAGCACTGCACCCTGTTGTCAGAAAGCTGATTATCAGGCCACATGAGACTTCGTCCTCCCCCTGGCGTACTCCCACAGAGCAAGAGCAGCACCAGCCATCTTGGTTGCGAGCTTGTGAGCACCCCAACAGTCGTTCTTCCTCTGTTTGGAAAACACTGTTCTTCTTTATTGTTTCTGGTAGCTTTGCAAATCGTGCGGTATGCTCCCATTCTAGGACTCTACCCAAGTTCTTGCTATACTCTCCTGCCTGAATTCCTCATTCAGTTCTAACTGTCTGGTGTACTCTCCTGCCAGGACTTCTCTTGTGACTTCACTACCTGGTATACTCTCCTGCCAGGACTTCTGTTGTGACTTCACTGCCTGTTATGCTCTCCTGCCAGGACGTCTTATGCATTTCAATTGCTTGGTATCTTTTCTTTGCCAGGAATACTTATGTGTTTCAATTGCCTGGTATCTTTCCTTTGCCAGGACGTCTTATGTATTTCACAGTTCTTCTGTATCACCAAAATTGTATGTGTTGTTCTTGGTTTGGTATATATGTCTGTGGTAATGATGGCTCAAGCTTTGCCCCACACTTACAGCTCATGCATCTGTAGCTTAATGGGGTTTGAATCTGCACTTTGCCTTTTTTGCATTCAATCAAATTTCTCATATGTGTTTGATTCTGCACTTTGTCTTTTCTTCATTTAAACAAACTTGAGTGCACAATGGTATTACATTCAAATTGCTGTTGGCTCGGTTGCTAGAACGGTACAGGCTCCCCAGTGACTTGGGGTGCACTCACCTTTTCTCTCCAGCATCTCTGATTCAGATTGCGCTTATGCAGTGAAGCTCTTTCACTCACTGCCAATTCTGGAGGGTGCAGACATCTTTCTGGCTTCCTTCGCGGCTCCACGTGTACACACCTGCTTCCGTGCATGTCCCGGTCTGGAGAACGCTGGCTCTTCGAGCTGCCGAGCACCTGGGGACTCTTTTGCGGTTTCTGGTGGCTGTTCTTGTGGGGGTGGGCTAGTATGTGTTTTGTGTGAGAGATTTATTTCTGGCCCAGGGAACATTTAATTTTATTTTTATTTATTTATTTTCACATATATATCAGCACACAAACCCCAGAGGCATCTAGGCGCTAGTCACAGAAAGTGCAGTATGATTGCGCTAAATTCTTTAATACACAGTTATCAACCATCCCAATGGTATATATTTTGCCTCTTAAGCCTGAAAAGTAGATCCTCGCAGGTTTGACATGTGGCCAACTTTGCACCAGATCTGCAGATGAACTGGCCTGCTGTTAAATCTCAGTTACCAGTTTAATGGTATCCACTTCAGAGTGTAATTTGCTTTCTGACTTACACAACATTCCGACATGTAATTGCTAATTTTACTATAGCCAGTAAGATACATATAGCTGGAAAGATAGCTCAGTGGGTTGAGTGTTCGCTGCTGTGATGTGTGTGTGATCTGCAGGTTGCAGGTTCCAATCCCGGCAAGGCCATCTCAGCCTTTTATCCTACTGAGGTTGATAAATGAGTACCAACACAAGTTGGGTGATAATGTATGTATATTTATTCTGTATAAAGTGCTTAAGCGTAAGTGCTATATAATAACACATCATTATCATTTGGCCTTGGACGTGGTATGCAGTGATTTTAATAAATTAAATAGCTGAAAATGCAGTAACAACGAAAATGTTATGGCGAACAAATATCAAATTTTTGTTTAAAATGTATATGGAGGGGGAAAAAGGCTGGAACACGGGTGGGTACGGGGGTTGGAGCGGGTGTTTAAAAGCATAGGGAAATGGGAGATTTAGGGGAAACCCCCCAAAATATATATTCTTTTTAAATGTATATTTTTCGTTAAAACATTTTCGTTATTACAGCATTCTCTGTAATTTCATTAATTAAAATCACATGTAACCACTTCCTGTTTTGTCAAGGTGTGAAAGGTCGTGTTCCATCACTTCCCCTGATGTCAATTCGTGGTGGGGTCAAATGACATTACTTCCTATGATGTTATCAGAGGTCAAGAGTCGTGTGATGTCACTTCCGCTACCCCTAGCATTGTGTGAAATGACGTCCATGCCAAAACTGATCAATTGACGAATGCCTGATGAACTTTGATCTTTGCCTGATGCACATTGCATTCATTGGCAAAGAACTTGGAGGGTCCACTGGAAACAGCATCTGTACAATGCAGGGTGGCAAATGAACCTTAGCATGCTCCTGAATCCTTAAGAAGGTGAAATGGAAACTATGATTTCACAATTCGCGGAGTGCTATTTCCAAAACCCAGGGATGGCCCCTGCATAATGGCCAGCAAAGCGCAGTCCCTCCCATTTTGTGCAGGAAGTTACTGCTATTTTCCGTTATGCACAGCGCTCCGGCAAAGTGCCAGCTTCTGAGGTGCGCTGATTGGGGGCTTCAGTGCGACGCTCCTACTATCAAAGGAAGCACTGGGTAGATGTTGGCAGGATCAACACTAGGACGCTCATTTTCAGTACAGTGCGCAGGTAAAATCAGCAGTAACGGAGTGGTAACTCCATTACCACACCGCCGTACTACAAGTTAGGCAGTGAAGTGAAGGATTCACCTCCAGCAACAAGCTGGAGCTAAATCTGGCACTTTACCGTCGAAAATTGGCAAAATTGCCAGAATTACCTCAGGTGGTCATTTTCGCCAGAATCCATGGAGTCCTGTGGACTCCAATAAATAGGGTAAATCCGCAGACCAAGTGGCGGTAATGGTTGTTCCATCTGGAAGTATTCCAGCTAATTTACCTCCGGAATACAACCAAACTTGTAATGAGGCCCTTGGTACATATTTTTCAATTAAGAAGGCCCCGGAGAGGGGCACACTGGGAGCAGCCACAGAGCGCTGAAGGACAGGTCTTCCCAGCAGGAGTGTATGGATCAACTCTCTAGGCGCAATGGTTGCTCCGATACTTTTACTGTGAGCTGTGTTTACATTTAAAAGTCTAAGCTTGAAAATCCCATGAAGGTGGAAAGAATGTGCAAAGAAAGCCCAGGGGAGCCTGGGCTGTACCAGCTTTGTTAAATAGTCGACCCAATGCTGTGTTCTTGAGGAGGCAATAAGCATACTGGAGGGGCCGAAATGGCACTTGCAACCACCTCAATAGAGGTAATACCAGAAATAGAGGCAACACAGTTATTCAGTTCAAGGGTACACTTGCCTCCATCTTATCAGTTAAGCTCCCCCATAACTATCTGTTAAGATGGATTTCTAAACTCTGACCTGGTGGGCAGATGTTCAGAAGGCCAGCCTAGTTTCTTGGAACAGGGTAACCTCTGGACAAGCCAGACCAATCAAGGTAGCTATGGTCTGCGGTCAAGACTAAGTCTCAGGAGGGATGAGGGTGACTGAAGGACCTCAATTAGCACACAGAGCAAGGACGCTTACAAATGACTCCCAGACAGGTGTATATATCAAAAATATAAACACATTTATTACAAGGCCTTTGTAACTCGACATACAGTAAAAGAATCACAGCAACACCATCAAACCAATGCAACACAATCAATACAAGATATATACAACACCATTGGGGTCTAAAGGGTTAAAGGCACGGAATATGTTCACAACCTAGAGGGGAAGGAAAATAGGTAATGCAGATAGTCTTTAGTCCCCTTCAACATCAAGCACACACCTAACTAAGAGTCAGTCCAAACCCTAAGAAGAGAGGAGCCTTATGCTCAATAGTGCATGCAGTGCATGCGCACGCGTTCGTTCGAATGGGCAAAACACGGTCTCTTCGGGGGTCTCTAGCAGCTCAGGAAGGTGGGGGAGGAGATGAAGAATACATTCCCACTATCCTAGGAGGGCCTCCACTTGAAGGCAGAGGTGATTTAAAGGTTCGGGAATAGTTCGCTAGTTTGCACTAGCAGTGGCAACGAGAGGGATCCCCAGGGGCCACTCGTGCGTAATAATGGATTGAGGTGCTAGGGGACACCGGTTAGGGTTAGGGTTAATCACCGGCCCCAGTTGCACTCCGGACCAAACTTCGCCAGTCCAGTCCACTTCAGTTGCAGGTTCAACTGCGGCAATATGACGGCTCTGCGGCTTTGAGTTCCGAAGATACAGTGATGATTCCCAAACGGGACAGTGGCGATTTCTCCGCTCCTGATGGATGGATCAGGCCAGTTTCACTGCAGCAGGCTTCGGGGGCAAGAGGGTCACAAATGCAGCGCACCTCTAAACATCGTTGCTGCGGCTGAGCAACACAGTAACCGTGTTTACTCCGGTCCTGGCGCACTCGTCTCACTTCAGACCTGGTAATGCCAAGTATTCGAAATTCAGTGTGAGGGTGCCGGGGACAATGAGCTAGCAGTATACCAAGTTTCGAGGACCTCCTCAAAACGATGGCAGAGACAGAGCAAAGATCCTGCGTAAACTGGTCAGTCCACTGGTTGGCCCAGGGACACTCCCAAGAAGGCTTACTTGCAGGTTTTATTTAAGGTGCCGAGAATAGTTGGTCCCACTATTCTAATGGGTCGAAGCGTCTTCGCAGACCTTCTAGGGAGACCAGATGCAGAGGGGTCCCACGGGACAACAGCGGGTTCAGGGTGCAATCCATCCAGCGGTTCACCAGCGGTTCCTCGACTCGGGTTCTTAGTTTTAGGATTCTTGGATCCTAGCCTTCGTTCGGTGAGAACTCCAAAGATCGACATGATATGGGTGTTTTCAGCCTCCTCTTATCCAAAGTTCCCATCACGCCAAAACGGAAAGGACCCAATGGGAGATCTGCTCACAAACACACACTCCATACGTGGACCAATCATGGACCACGGTGGTCCCAGGCATTCACAGCACTCCAGACTCTCGGGCACCCAGGATATGTATTGGGGACAGACACCTCAGCCCACATCCTGGAGGCACACACACAAGGCATGCAGAAGCCCGCAAAAGCTTGGCATTTTGCGGGAAACTGCATGACCAAATAAGGACAGAACCGGGTCGGCTCGACCTGGGGAAGGCAAAGGGGCACTATGGCCAAAGGCAGGATAAAGAACCTCGTGGCATGGCCATTTTGGAGCCAGGCCACCTATTCGTGCCAAACGCGGTTAACACGGTTTAAATGGCAGGAAAGGTTTAAAATTATATGAAAAGATAAGCTGCCACAAGCTTTGTCCATGACACATCTGCACATCTCCCGAAAAGTCCTAAGAGAGTATCTAGGGTCTTTGGAAATGACTATGAGACCCAAGTGCACTGTACTCTAAGGTACATTGTGCACTTGTTACATGTTGCAGAAAAGTTGCAACATTGATGACTAAGGGAAACAAAGTCTCCCAGCAATGACTGTCTTAAGGGCATGTCCGTTTCCCCATAAAAAGTGAGCGAAAGTCCAGAGGAGTGCTGCAGAAGGCTGTGCTCCCCTGGCAAAGTCAGACTAAGGTGTTTAAACAGCAGCAAAATGTTTGGGGGTGTACAACTGGAGGGAAAATTATATATAAAATGAAATCTTTCCTAACACTACCCTAGGAGCTGTTTCGTCAGTCAAAGAACCTAACGCGCACCCTGTCAGATTTACAACATAAAGTCAGTAAACGATGTTTGACAAGTAGTAGAGGTTACTGGTTTCTGATCAGAGCCTCCACCATATTTAGCTCTGATCGAATCAGTCATGCCCAGAATGGTCAGTAAACGTTCAACAAGGCCCTTTAATACAGAGCGAACCTCCTGAAATTCAAATTGTGTTGCATCATGGTCTCTGTCCATGGAGTCCAGCATCCGAGATAACACTGGGGAAAAAAAGCATCAATAGCTGGTATGTCCTGGCCACTCTTGGGGCAAGCACCTGAGATAAGGATGAAGTATGCTGATCAGAATGATGTCCGAAAGCTCTTGGGGACATAGGAGAAGAACAGTTTGAAAAGACAGGACCCGGCTGTTCAAAAAACCTCTGTGCGTCAGCGCGGTTCATAGGGCTAAGTGAATGCAGGGGAGAGTCAGCATCCTATTGAAAAGGAACTGGCGTAAAAATATGTGCAGATCTGTACAGCTGAACCTCCTCCAATTTGCGATTGGGGCAGCTGAAATGTCCTTGATGATGCTCTGTAGAGACCCCTAGGGAGAGGTGGGCCCTTCTTGCCTGTTCGGAGGAGATGATAGGTGCTAAAATTGAACATCAGAGATTGAATTGGAATCTGTGCAATCCCGCAGATCTTCCGGGTCAGGATGGTTAAGAGACCCAGAACCTTTGTTATCTTTCCATGCACCAGATTTCCCTAAAGGTGCAGAGGACAATGGACCACCCCAGCCATTAGGTGGAATCTGAGTTGGCTGTGGATGCACGTCTGCGCTGGTTTGTTCCGGATTTATGGGGACAGGCACATCCTCCTGTGCACCAGCGAATATTGCAGGAGGAGGAGCTGAATTAGATTCTTCATCGGGCAACCCCACCAAGTCAGAGTTCGATCCTAGACATTTCCCTCTGCGCAAACCACGCATATTGAGGGGGAGATTAGCAGCCCAATAAAGCAGCACCAGAAAACGTACCTTGTTATGATGATAGTTGACCGCTACGGGGTGAAATTGTCACAGGGCCAGAACTGATATACAATAAGAGCTCCTCACTGCCTCCTTCCCTCGGTGCTCATGGGAACACGTAACACACAGCGCACACTGCATGCCCCCTGATGTAATGGGGGTTTCAAGCACTGCCTCCACACTGCCTCCTTGCAATAGAAATGAAGGAGAGACTCTGGCGATTCACCGGCTCTGATAAGGCAGAAACAGAGCTCAGAGTCACACGGAACACACAGCGCACAGGCAGTTGCCTCCAGCCTGGTGAGGTTTATGTAGTCTCTATACCCTTCATGTATCCATCCTTGTAATCCCTGAAGAGCATTTGATTCTGGCTCATCCAATGCTTGAAATTACATCTGTGCCTCCTTCTTCCCCTGTACCCCTTGCAGAAACTATTCTTGGTGGAGGAAATCCCAGACAATTATTACAAAGGAAAAGGTCCAACTACCTCTCAGCAGCAGACATTCCTGATCGATATCGGCTATTTAGCCACACAGAAAACCTTTTTTTACTCCCCCCTCGCACCTGGCATTCAAGCAGCTGCAAATGCCAAATGGCTCCAGCTGACCAGTTATGAACTCTTGCTCTTTGTGAACACTTCCAAGTCAGACTTTAGTGCCATTAAGGAAGAATTGCAGGCACTAGGCTTATAACTTTGCAAAACCAGTACAAACTCAACCTCTTGACAGCAATGGAGGGCAGAGTATGCCGGAAAAGAGTACCTGCTGTACATTTGTGACTCCAAAGGACACTGAGAATGGCACACTCACCAGAACTATCGCTACTCTGCATAAGCTGAAAGAGGTCATAGAAAAGGAGGCTGGGATCACCAACAACTCATGGATAAACTTGTTTTCATGGGTACCTCCCTGGGTAAGTATTGACATGAAGATTCTGATACCTATTTGTGTCTATTTTCTTGTTCTTTTTTGCTCCTGCCATATCGTTTTGCGTTGTTGCCCTGCCCAGGTACCAACAGGTGCAACCACTACTTCATCCCATACAAGTACTCACTGTTTTGTTTCCTCCACCAAAGTGGCATGCTTCTGTGGAGTGGCGGGTAGATTATGGAAATTGTGGGAGGACGAGTTGGGTTGATTCAGCAGAGGAGTATGTACATATTGAGACCCGGGTAAGAGATGGTTGTAGAAATGTTCCCAAAGAGGATGGTTATTTGTTAGTTAAATTATTAACTAAAGTGGGGAATGTCGGGGTGGTCAAGGAGGGTGCCCTTTATTGCGAAGAATGTATGAGATAGTGTTGCAAATCATATGAATCACTTAGGAAGATGCAATATTAAAACTGTAAATAAAACACAAACACAAACTCATACAGGGGGTGTTTTTCTTTCACGATTAGTTGTTACACAGACATTCTAAAAGTAGCAGGAACATTCTTGAAGGTAAAGAGAATTGGTTACCTAGTAATAAGGTTGTACGAACAGGGCAAGGTTCACAGTGCTTTCAAGAGAACAGATGTTATCTGGCCCTTTATATTAAAATCTTTAGAGGGGATTAGTCATTTGTTTGGTGGTAGTAAAGAGGGCACGAGGCCAGGGTCTGATGGTTAAGTATTTTTTAAGGTCATCAGAGATTGTATGTGGCTGCATAGATTGAATTAAGATGCCAGAGGTCTGTGCAATGGAGATGGCTATCTATAGTTATAGGGAAATAATGGTTAAGCAGATCTTCCTCTCTTTGCTCGAATACACCAGCGAGACCTTGTGCAATCAAACTTAAAGTTAAAGGTTTTAGGACAGTTATTGCTAGCAATTAATTATGTTTTCAATCCTAATGTTTAAACCATGCACCAACGTCAGGATCTACTACAACCAATCTCAAGAAGAGCTGTGTTTTGAATATGATATAAAGATAATAATGAAGATAAGCATGACCAATGAAAATGGAAGAATTGGGGGGAGATCAGATTTCTTTGAAGAGGTTTTGTCCAATCATATTTGTTGGGTGGAGAGTAATAAAATGTATCTGGAAGTGTTTTAAATAGTTGCAAAAAATATATAAACTGCCAACTGATATTGTATTGTTGAGACTTGGGTTAGTTGGGTCCTGCAACAACATCTTACCGATTCCCGGAGCTTGTATAATAAACTTGCTTCATGAACAGCTGTGTACTCGCTTCTTAAGTGGTGGGCCTGTTTTGGGTTAAGGTGATTAAAGGTCCACCCCCACACACTCGTGAACTCTTTTCATTGTTAAGGGAATTGGACTCCCCGTCCTTGCCTTCTACCAACCACACCAAAGTGTAACTTGGTGTACTAATATCCAAAATGCCCTCCAAGACAAAATTGTGACTCCACAAAAAAAACAACTAAAACAACCTCCATCAGCAGCAGCACTTTGCTCTCTCCAACTCATTAGCCCATAATCTCGCTGCAGTTCAGATTTAACCCAGTGTCCGATACAGATGTTAACCGCATCCTAAAAGGGCTAAAACCATCATGGTGCAAAGGTGATGCATGCCTGGCAACAATCATTAAAGACTGCTCTGACACTTTGATTCCCTTCATCACACGGTTTATCAGTGCATCCTTCTTCACCTGCCTTGTTCCCACACGTCTCAAGGACGCTTGGACTCTTCTGCTGCTGGAAAAACCCACCCTGGTCACCAATGGCCCCACCAACTATCGTCCTATCACAACAGTCCCCTTCCTCCTAAAAATCCTGGATTGTCCAGCATACTTTTAAATTCAGTCATATCTCGAGACCAACAACATCCTGGGAATCCGACAGTCATGTTTCTGCCCAGGTCATGGCATGGAATTAGCTCTGCTTGACCTTAAGATCCAGCTTCATGAGCTCAAAGATGCAGGGAAACCTGCTCTCCTCCTCCTCCTAGACCTCTCTGCCGCATTCGACCTGGTCGGCCATCAAATACTCTGCCAGCATCGGACATCTGCGGCCAACTTCTTTGCAGAAGCTACTAGCTGGATCGCCTCCTTCCTGACAGACAGGATGATCAGAGTCTCCTCGGAAAGCGTCCCATGGGACTCCATGGGAATGCAGACTTCCCAAGTCTGCCACGTGAACACCTGCGTCACCGTGTCTAGCAATGACCCTGTTGCACAGAGTAATCAGGTGGCAGATCCACAGTCAGGTTGACAGCCACAGCCTACCCAATGCACCACCGGAATACGGCCAACCAGGCAACGAGTCGCAGTGTTACCTGCACACAGAATCACACACACACACCCTGCAGGCACCCCCATACACACCTGCTGTTCCATATATTCACAAACAACTCATAGCCACACATCAACATGTCAAAACGTACATGCCCAAACAGTACGAAAAAGCACCAAACAACCTCCAACCCCAGATTCTACAAATAGTGTGATAATACATTCCAACTCCAGTCCTAGAAAATTTGGGCAAAGTACTGGATACTGCATTTATAAAAGTTGTTGTTGTATAAGTGTTGCAATGTAAAAGCATTATAAGAAAACGTAGAACATGTACACTGTATACCCACAGCTGCATGGTCACCATGTTGCATGTAACTGTCCAACTGATAGCCCTGCTGGTGACTCACATCATGTCTTTCATTAACCCACAGGCACATCATCTGACACATACAGTGGACAACCGGACACATCGAGCAGCACCAGGCGTGCAAGGCGGATGAGTCAACATCCATCCACATACCGGGACATGTCCACTGCCACGTGACTACCACAGTTGCCACTGTCCAACAGGCAGCTCCCGTGGAAGACAACCCAGCTGCCACTGTCCAACAGGCAGCTCCTGTGGAGGACAGTCCAGCTGCCACTGTCCAACAGGCAGCTCCTGTGGAGGACACCCCAACTACCACAGTCCAACAGGCAGTGTGCACTGTTCAAGAATTACCCACAAAGGCAATTGCAGGGTGGCCATCACAACCCCCACCCCAGCAGCCCATCTACCACGGCACTGACTCCAGTGATGGTGGTGCAGCAGGAGATGCTGGTGTTGACATGGGGGACGGCACAGAGCACACACTGGATGTGCCGGATGCATTCAGCCCCAGTGGAATGTCCAGCCCAGAACGCTCACCCTACCCCAGCATCAGGGAAATGGAGGGGTGTCTGAGACGCATGGAGGAATGGCAGGGCATCCTCACTGCCCTGGTGCAGCAACACCTAGAGGAGGCCCACCTCATGAGGGAGAGCACACAGGCCACAGGAAGTCGCACTGCTTGTGCACTTGGCTGCTCAACTTGCCATTGTTTTGTTGGCCAGGAGGTTCCGTGAGGGGAACAGCGCCATGTCCCCAATAGCGGAGACAATGGCACTGGCCCTCCAGGTGTGCATGGACAGATGGGGCAGTGGGCAGACATCCTCGGCCTCCACCAGCACCACGCCTGCGAGCTCACAACAGGGCTCCCTAAGGAGGCGATCCATGCACCTGTCAGGCACGACACCAGGTTCTGGCCATGACGCCAGGCATGTCCTCAAGCAGGGCTACCTGATCTCGACGGCATGTTTGTTACATGGCCAGGGAACACTTGGACTATGTGTGACTAGTTGGGGAGAGGTAGTGGGAGGGATAGTTGGGGAGGGGGAGGGATAGTTCGGGTGTTTGTTTTTTGGCCACATACAGTTACTTTACTTGAGTTTAAATACACTTGGTGTTGCATTCAAATCACGACTGGACATTCCTGCTTATTGTGAGTATAATGTGTTTAGTTTCATGTGCTCTGCAGTTTGTGTCACAAGTCCCACACTATGTGGCTGTGAGAAGTGTTCAAAAATAGTGATGGATGAGTGCATCACGTGCATCACGACCATCCACGTCCTCCCAGTGAGGTTGCAGTGGCATCTCGTCATCATTGTCATCGCCATCATCCTCTTCAGCAGGGTCCATATGCGGGGGCAGTGGAATGTTGCATCTTATACACATGCTGTGCAACATTGTACATCCCAGGACGATCTTGCCCACCTTAATGGGGCTGTACATAAGGGCACCACCAGATCGGCTGAGGCAGCCAAAACCTCTCCTTAAGCAACCCAAATGTCCATTCAATAGTGCCCTGTGTAGGTATATGTGCATGGTTGTAGGCTTCCTCATGCATGTCCTGTGGTCATCTGACGGTTGTCATCAGCCATGGTGCAAGGGGGTAGCCGGCATCACCTGCATGGGGGGACAGAAGGAGGGTGCAATCACTGTGGTGCCACTGTCGTGTCAGTGAAGTTTGCATTGACTCATTACACAAATATCAAGGCACAAGACGTAGCAAATGGCAGAGACGAACCTATTGTCTGGTGCAATGTCATATGTAAAGACATATCCCAATTCAAATGGTTGGTCAGTCATTTGATCTAAGACTGATCTGCATGCTCACTGTCTGCAGTCGTACATGGAAATGGCATTGAATGCTGCTACGTGTACCTATGTCGGTATGAATACAAGGGTGCGCGGCCGCCTACCAGGAGCCTTGTATATGGTACGGTGCTACAAATCAGGCTGCCACAGCGCAAAAGATACATGCGTTCCATGCCATTCTACTCAAGCATGCTATTTGTATGTATTAGGTTGCATTAAGCGCATGCTCTGGTTCATGTGCATGTCCCCCCCACTACACAGAGCTCATGCATTGGTCAGTCTACTGACCCAACAGCAAGGTGCACTGTGGTGAATGGGAATGTACCCCTCCACCCCCACTACACAGAGTTCATGCATTGGTCAGTCTACTCACCCAACAGCCAGGTGCATTGTGGTGAGTGGGGATTTACACCCCCCCCACTACACAGAGCTCATGTTACGCTCACCTGGCTCCCACAGGGGCGTCGATCTGAACTGGACAGCTGCGGTCTCCACCAATGTGACGCGTAGTACCGAGATGACGGAGTGGACTGGCCCACCTAGCTTCATTTGCTTGGCCCGTAGGAATATTCTTCTGCAAATGGAGAAAGGGAATTAACCACCCGTGGAGTTGAGCGTTAACCCCCCCCCACTCCCGCTGTTCTCCCCACTGATCACCTTTGGTGTCCCCTCTTATAGTGTCACCTGATGGTTTGGAAAGATGAGCTCTCCATCCTGCATTGAGCGCAGGGGCGCGTAGATAACCAGTTGCTTCACTGGCTCGAAGGAATTGATGAGTTCCAGAACAATATTGACTCTGAGATTCCCGGCAAGATGCCGTAAGTATGTAGTTGGTAAGAGTTCAAAGGTCTGACTTTCACTCTTGTCCGATTCCTTGCAGGTTGCAGCTTGACCCTAGCGAAGAGTTCCTCGTGGCAATCGGTGATATTCAGGTAAGGATTTGTATTATCCAACACAGTTCGATAAAATAATGTCAATATGTAACCTGTTGCTTTCTCCCTTATTCAGGCGCTGAGAGAAAGTATGAAGCCTCGGGGAATAATGCCTCCGGCGGTAAAATCAGGTAAGTCTATTGTGGTGAGGAGGTTTCCCCTTGTTTGTCCCTTTGTTTCACCTTGCTGTCCTTTTGTTTCCCCTTAGGGGCTGGGGTTCGGCGAGGATGCAGTGGAAGCTGCGCGGACCCGTGAAGAGGAATAGTACCCTCGGTGGTAAAATCAGGTAAGTCTATGGGGGGTAACTAATATTGCCTCTGTGTATTGCCTTGGCTCACCTTGCTGTTCTTGTCTTCCCCTTAGGTGCCGGAGTGCTGCGGGAGCATGCAGAAGGATGCGTTGGAATGTGAAGATGCTTCGAAGGTCGGTGAGTTCAGCGCGGCGCTGCTGCAGGTGAGGCGATGCGCATAAAATAACTTCTTTCTTCCAGCTCGAAGGCGCGATGGTTCGGGAATTCAGGTAAGGATCAAAGGTATTGCTCTTGTTCTAACCTTTTCTCCTTCTTTCTCCCTTTTTCGAGGAGCTCCGGACTCGAGGCGGGCGTGGCAGAAGACTGGATGCAGACTTGCAGGCACGATGAGCGTTACGCTGCTGGATGCAGAATAACGCGAAGCGTTTGCTGCTCTTCGGGCGTGGTTTAAATAGCCACCAAAGTAGTCCCAGGTAAATATTCCTCCCCAGCCCCACCCGAGTAAAAAATAGTCCCTAGGTAAAGTAGTCCCTGCCAAGCCTCCTTTGGCTTGGAGCTCTTGCAGCATGTTCTGCATCAGGTGAGTTTGCAGCATGGTCTGCATCAGGTATTTAATCAATGAGCCTGGCACCTATGGCGCCAGGACTTACTCTCCATATGAGCCTGGCGCCATAGGTGCCAGGACTCCACCCAAATAGCCCCTAGCAGGGGTTGTTGGGCTTGCTTCGTATAACTTGATGCCTGCTTCCTAGGTTGCTGGACTTGGTCTGGGTCCAGGGGGGTAGGCATCATGACAGCACTCTCCCCAAGGCCCCTCCTAAAGTCGTTCTTCCCTGTGGTTTCGGTTTGTCTGGGAAATTTCGGTGGAATTTTTTCACCAATCGGGGTGCATGAACATGGTCACTAGGTTCCCAAGACCTTTCCTGTGGTCCGTAACCTTTCCAGTCGATTAAATAAAAGAGTTTTGACTTTATCAGCTTGGAGTCCTGGATGTTCTTAACTTCAAATTCGGGTTCCCCGTCTACAAGGATGGGGTCTGGTGGCTTGGTTAGTCTTGTCCCTGGTTGCACTGGCTTCAAAAGTGACACATGAAAGACGGGGTGAATTCGCATATTAGCAGGTAAATTCAACTTGACAGCCACTGGGTTGATAATGGCCTTAATAGAGTAAGGTCCCAAATATCTGGGGTTAAAGGTCCGTGTTCCCTTTAGAGGTATATGTTTTGTGGCTAACCATACTTGGTCCCCTATCTGGTATTGTGGAGTATCACTTCTATGCCGATCAGCATCTTTCTTGTATTTTTCTTTAGCCTTTTTTAAATGTTCAGTTGCTTCCTTAAAGGCTTGTGTAATCATAGCGTGCAGATGGTCCACTGCGGGCATTTCTGAGTGTTGGGGTGAGTCAAGGTCTGAGGTTCGAGGATGGTGCCCATATAAGGTATAAAAGGGGCTCTGTCCAGTTCCAGAATGTACTGAATTATTGTATGCATATTCGGTGATCCAAAGAATGTCTTTCCAATTACTCTCAGTCTGATGTAACATACAACGCAGGTATTGTTCGAGAGTCTGGTTGGTCCTCTCCGTTTGACCATCGGTTTGGGGGTGGTGACTCGTCGATAACCTCACATCGATTTGCGCCAATTGACAACATTTTTTCCAAAAATGTGAAATGAATTGACTACCCCAGTAAGAGACCAATACGGACGGAAATCCGAGTATGCGAACAATGTTTTCGAGGAACTCCTTGGCCAGGATTGAAGCTGAAGGTAATCCCTTTAAAGGAATAAAGTGGGCCATCTTGGAAAAAAGATCCACAATAACTAGAATGGTGTTAAATCCATTGCATGGGGGTAGATCAGTAATAAAGTCTAACAATAAGGTGTGCCATGGTGTAGGCGGAATGTCTAAAGGTTGTAAGAGTCCAGCTGGTTTTTTCTTTTGACTTTTGTTTTGGGTGCAAATGCCACAAGACATCACAAATGATTTAATATCCTTTTGCCAGGTGGGCCACCAGAATTGTCTCTTAATCTTAGCTTCAGTTTTTGCAATACCTGGGTGCCCCTCCATTAGGGTATCATGATAACGGGAAATGACTAGCTCTTGTAGTTCCTTATGTGGCAGAAATAGCCGCCCTTGGTAATAAGGCAGGTCATTGGTGACAGAGTATTCCGGGCCTTTCTTTACCCAGACCTGCAGGGCTCTAGGATCAAAGAGTTGTTGGATCTTTACCGGAATGTCCTCTAGTGTCTGTAGAGTAGTCATGCCAAGAATCCTTTGTTCGGAAATTATAGGTACTGATTCTGGGTTCACTTCTGCCTCTCCCATCCCTATTTGGGATAAGGCGTCTGCTTTACCATTCTTACAACCTGGTCGATAGGTTATCACGAAATATAACTCGGCAAAGAACAATGCCCATCAGAGTTGGCGTGACGATTGGGCCTTTGCTGTCTTTAAATACTGTAAGTTCCGGTGATCGGTGATCACAGTAATGGTATGCCTGGCACCGAGAAGATAGTGCCGCAAAGCCTTGAAGGCAGACTTAATGGCTAATAACTCCTTGTCGGTAACCGCATAGTTTAACTCGGGTGCCGAGAACTTTCTAGACCAAAATGCTACTGGGTGAAGCTGGCCAGTTTCAGGGTCCTTTTGAGACAGGACAGTTCCCATGGCTAGACTGGATGCATCAGTTTCCACTATGTATGGAAGTTCAGGGCGCGGATGCTTTAATACAGGTGCAGACGTGAATTTCGCTTTTAGCTCTTGGAAGGAATTTTCAGCTTCTTCAGTCCACATAAAGCGTTTATTTTTTCGCAAGAGTGCTGTGATGGGATGTACAACATGTGAAAAATCCGGGATGAATCTGCAGTAGAAATTGGCAAAGCCGAGCATGCTTTGTACTCCTTTAACTGAACTTGGTGATGGCCACTTAAGGATTGCGTCCACCTTTCGTGAGTCCATTCGGACTCCTCTTGGGGTCAGGATAAACCCAAGGAATTCAACTTCTGTGGCATGAAAAACGCATTTTTCCAGTTTTGCATATAGTTTGTGCTGGCGCAATTTCTCAAGGACTGCTCGGACATGCTTCACATGGTCAGATTCTGAAGAGGAGTATACTAGAATATCATCCATATATACGACAACACAAACGTCAATGATTTCACGAAGGACATTGTTCATGAAGTATTGGAAGGCTGCTGGTGCATTGCACAACCCGAAAGGCATCACCTGGTATTCGAATAACCCATACTTAGTGCGAAAAGCAGTCTTCCATTCGTCGCCCTCTTTTACACGTACCAGATGGTATGCCCCCCAGAGATCTAATTTAGTGTATATGCAAGCGTCCTTCACTTGGTCTAGTAGTTCAGGGATCAGAGGCAACGGGTATCGGTTCTTAACAGTTATCTGGTTCAATGCGCGGTAGTCTATGCACGTTCTGAGGTCACCTTCCTTTTTGGGCACGAAGAACAAAGCTGAAGATGCAAGGGACTTGGATGGGCGGATGAAGCCATTAGCAAGGTACTGGTCTAAGTATTGTCCTAGGTGAAGGTTCTCAGGTTCTGTAAGGGCGTAGATCCTGCTACAAGGGGGTTGTGCACCAGGTGTGAGATCGATTTGACAATCGTAGGATCTGTGAGGTGGTAAGGTTTTTCTTTGGGTAACAGGTTTGTGCACAATCCGGGAAGGTTATTCTCTTCTCTCGCCAATCAATACAAGGATTATGTGTTTCCAACCAAGGTATCCCCAGTATTATTTGGAACTGTGGAGCTTTGATTAGATCAAACATAATAGTCTCTCGATGCCCATCCTGACCCAATAGTGTCATCTCTGCGGTGGAATGAGTTACAGGCCCAGAGGCAATTATCAACTGTGGTGATGACATCTGAGGTGGTTTTTCGGCAGAGAGGTAGATTCATCCTGGAAGCCAATTCGTAGTCCACATAGTTTCCTATGGTGCCGCTATCAATGTATGCCCTTACTGCGTGCATACGCGATGGCTGCCTTGGATCTACGAGGACCATTGGTATGATGAAATGGGAGGTCTGAGTATCCTTCTTCAAGCTCGGCAAGCGGATCTCTCCACTTTCGGGCGTGGTTGTTTCCCGAGTCTGACTCCATATGGCTTTTATGAGCAGCTCCTACCACCTTCTTGGGTGGTTTTACAGGGCAATCCTGTAGAAAATGCCCAGAAGTTCCACAATATAGACACAATTGTATTTGCCGTCTCCTTTCTCTTTCCTTCTGGGTTAAGGGTTGTTTAACCCCTCCGATTTGCATGGGTTCTGAAGCATCTGCTCATTTGGGGTTAACGTGGGTCTTGACCAACACCCGATTCTCAAACTTGGCTCGATCAGCCTTTCTGTTCTGAAGTGTGTGATCTAACTGGACCACTAAGTCTATATATTCAGCGCAGTCTTGAGGTGTGTTCACGACTTGAGCCAAGACATCCTTGAGTTCTCCTCGAAGCCCTCGATGAAATAACGTGATTCGTTTTACTTCAGGCCATCCAGTTTCCGCTATCAACCTATTAAAGGTTGCAATGTAGGATAGAAGGTCCTGGTTACCTTGTCATAGAGACAAAAGTTTGTTATCCAGGGCCTGGGGAGTGCCGGGCAATTAGTCTTTCAATGCTCATTTGAAAGCCCTGAAAATCCCGAAGAATTGGGTCATCCTGAGTAACTAGCGGAATTGACCAATCAGCTGCACTGCCGCTGAGATATGACAATCCAAAGGCTACCTTGGCTTGATCGTTTGGGAAGTCTCCAGGTCTGCATAAAAAGTGCAAGCAGCATTGGTTCATAAACACGGCAAACCTTTTGGGATCTCCGGCAAAACGTTCGGGCGGAGCTAATGGAATATTTCCTGGTAGGTTTATTTGCACAGGGTTACTCGATGACACAGGAGCTGGATTTCCCCCGGGACCTGGTAGGGGTGATTGTCCAGCCTGGCTTTGCAGCAGTTGCCTAGCAAGGTCATCAGTTCGCTCCTTTGACAAAATCAGTTCTCTCCTAAGGGCATTGGTTTCTTGACGGGCGGAATGCACTTCAGCCCTCAGTTCCCCTAGTAATTGGGCCAATTGGTCAGTTTCTGAGGTATCCATAATGCCCGGGTGGGAATTTGTGGGTAGGCTTCGCGTTCTGTTACGCTCACCTGGCTCCCACAGGGGCGTCGATCTGAACTGGACAGCTGCGGTCTCCACCAATGTGACGCGTAGTGCCGAGATGACGGAGTGGACTGGCCCACCTAGCTTCGTTTGCTTGGCCCGTAGGAATATTCTTCTGCAAATGGAGAAAGGGAATTAACCACCTGTGGAGTTGAGCGTTAACCCCCTCCACTCCCGCTGTTCTCCCCACTGATCACCTTTGGTGTCCCCTCTTATAGTCTCACCTGATGGTTTGGAAAGATGAGCTCTCCATCCTGCATTGAGCGCAGGGGCGCGTAGATAACCAGTTGCTTCACTGGCTCGAAGGAATTGGTGAGTTCCAGAACAATATTGACTCTGAGATTCCCGGCAAGACGCTGTAAGTATGTAGTTGGTAAGAGTTCAAATGTCTGACTTTCACTCTTGTCCGATTCCTTGCAGGTTGCAGCTTGACCCTAGCGAAGAGTTCCTCGTGGCAACCGGTAATATTCAGGTAAGGATTTGTATTATCCAACACAGTTTGATAAAATAATGTCAATATGTAACTTGTTGCTTTCTCCCTTATTCAGGCGCTGAGAGAAAGTATGAAGTCTCGGGGCATAATGCCTCCGGCGGTAAAATCAAGTAAGTCTATTGTGGTGAGGAGGTTTCCCCTTGTTTGTCCCTTTGTTTCACCTTGCTGTACTTTTGTTTCCCCTTAGGGGCCGGGGTTCGGCGAGGATGCAGTGGAAGCTGCGCCGACCGGTGAAGAGGAATAGTACCCCCGGTGGTAAAATCAGGTAAGTCTATGGGGGGTAACTAATATTGCCTCTGTGTATTCCCTTGGCTCACCTTGCTGTTCTTGTCTTCCCCTTAGGTGCCAGAGTGCGGCGGGAGCATGCAGAAGGATGCGGTGGAATGTGAAAATGCTGCGAACGCCAGTGACATCAGCGCGGCGCTGCTGCAGGCGAGGCGATGCGCATAAAATAACTTCTTTCTTCCAGCTCGTTGGCGCGATGGATCGGGAATTCAGGTAAGGATCAAAGGTATTGCTCTTGTTCTAACCTTTTCTCCTTCTTTCTCCCTTTTTGTAGGAGCTCCGGACTCCAGGCGGGGGTGGCAGAAGACTGGATGCAGACTTGCAGGCACGGTGAGCGTTACGCTGCTGGATGCAGAATAACGCAAAGCGTGTGCTGCTCTTCGGGCGTGGTTTAAATAGCCTCCAAAGTAGCCCCAGGTGAGTATTCCTCCACAGCCCCACCCGAGTAAAAAATAGTCCCTAGGTAAAGTAGTCCCTTCCAAGCCTCCTTTGGCTTGGAGCTCTTGCAGCATGTTCTGCATCAGGTGAGTTTGCAGCATGGTCTGCATCAGGTATTTAATCTATGAACCTGGCGCCTATGGCGCCAGGACTGACTCTCCATATGAGCCCTGCGCCACAGGCACCAGGACTGCACCCAAATAGCCCCTAGCAGGGGTTGTTGGGCTTGCTTAGTATAACTTGATGCCTGCTTCCGGGGTTGCTGGACTTGGTCTGGGTCCCCGGGGGTAGGCATCATGACAGCTCATGCATTGGTCAGTCTACTCACCCAACAGCCAGGTGCACAGTGGTGAGTGGGAATTTCCCCCCCCCCACTACACAGAGCTCATGCATTGGTCAGTCTCCTCACTCAACAGCCAGGTGCACTGTGGTAGTGTGCCATGTAGCATGGAGTTCCTCAGTACCATTGAGTCATGGGAAGATCCCGGAAACCGAGCACAACAATGGTTGATGAGGTGTTCAGCATCAGGGACCATCTGCACATTTAGGGAGTGGTATAGTTTCTGGTTATGGTACACTACCTCAATGGCATGTCTGGACACCAGCTCCACATGTGTGCAATCCAACGCAACTCATTCCTATCTCGGGTGACTATGCAACAGACAGCAAAACCCTCAATGAAATCTACGCAGTAATACAAGCATGGATGGCACATCATGGACTTTGCCTCAATGACGAAAAAACTGAGTTGCTCATCCTTGGTACTCATGCTAAACTAAAAAATCTAAACACTGCGTTCAAATCTTTCACCACAGCTGGTAATCCTATCCAGTCTCAAACAACATAAAAACCCTTGGTATCTACCTTGATGCCACCTTATCCTTCTCCAAACAAACTGATGCAGTAGCATCATCAGCCGCCTACACCTGCAAATTGATCACCGCATGTAGGCCGTTCATCTCCTCACCCAACTGCATTACTCTGGCTAGAGCGTTAGTTAGTCTTGTCCAAAGTAGACTATTGTAATGCCCTCTATCTAGGCACTAGCCACAAAAATATCAACAAACTACAAGTAATTTAAAATAATGCCATCAGGGCAGCTCTCAACATCCCTAAAAAGTCGCACATTTCTCAGACTAGACATAATCTGCACTGGCTCCTAGTAGAGCGTAGAATATCCCTCAAAACCTTGGCCCTTACACACAAAGCCAGTGCCAACCTTGCACCAGCCTACCTCACCAACCAACTTACCCCACATACGGTGGTCAGTTATAATGTAGAATGCAATAATGTTGAAAGTCAAAATGTCGAATATTTTTTTTAGAAAACAATAATGTCGAAAAACAATAATGTCGAATTTTTTCTACATTTTTTAGAATTTTTTTGAAAAAAATAAATAAATATATATATAATTAAAATGTGTTGAGTATGAGGGTGGTGGGGGGTGGGGGTTGGCCGGGCGGTGTTGGGTGAGGGGGGTGGGGGGGACCCCCCCCTAGTAAATGATACTCTTCTTGTTTATTTATTTATTGATAGTGCTAATTGACATTTTTTTTTCGACTTTTTTTCTAAAAATTGACTCTTTTCATTATATGTATAGGTTTTTGACATTATTGTTTTCTACGTTTTTTTTTCTACATTTTTGTAAGTCGACATTTTTTCCGGGCAGAGTTCCAGTCTGCTCCTGCTCGCATCGCGTGAGGACGTGTTTGGAGTTTCTTCTGCATCTGCTTTCAGGGAAAACAAGCCCAACTGCCCATAAAAACCCTACTTCCGCACGGAGCGCGCGCAGAGTTCCGGGCAGAGCTCCAGATTGCTCCAGTCCGCTCCGGGAGCTGGGAGCTGACTGGCTGACTGGCTGACCGCCGCACCAAGGGAATTCCAAGGATACAGAGGTAGGCGCTCATTGTCCAGCGGCACCCCTCTTCAGGTAAGGATTTGTATTATCCAACACAGTTTGATAAAATAATGTCAATATGTAACTTGTTGCTTTCTCCCTTATTCAGGCGCTGAGAGAAAGTATGAAGTCTCGGGGCATAATGCCTCCGGCGGTAAAATCAAGTAAGTCTATTGTGGTGAGGAGGTTTCCCCTTGTTTGTCCCTTTGTTTCACCTTGCTGTACTTTTGTTTCCCCTTAGGGGCCGGGGTTCGGCGAGGATGCCTTTCTGAACTGCCTTTCTGAACTGCCTTTCTGAACTGAACTGAACTGAGAACTGAGACAAATTGGGGACTAAAAGTGAACTTTGAACCCTCCTTTGCCGTCCCAAGTCGTTTGATCCCTGTTATCTGGCGGCGACGCTCCAAAACTCTGCCTCGGTTGCCGCCTGTTCTTGCCTTCTCTGTCCCTTCCTTACCCTCCGTTCCTCTACCTCTGTCCCCCTATCCTGCTCCGCCCCGCCCCGCCCCGCTCCCACCCTTCCCTCCCGGTCCTTCGTCCTCCCCTCCTTCATCCCTCTACCTCTCCCGTCCCCTCTCCATCCTCCACCTGAGATGGAGGAAGATTCGGATCAGCGTCTACTAAGGAGCCACACGAAAAAGACCCCACTTACCTTGAGTCAGCCCGCGCTCTCAACTATAAGGTCTTCTCAGTTAAAAGCCACGGACTTCTCCCAGGCCAACGCCAAGGTCCGGCAGCATCACCCGGTGATGGCCGCCCCCTCACCGCTTCGGCGAGTGACCCATCCTGTGCGGGAGCCGGAGGGCCCCTGCCAGGGGGTCTGAGGGTGGCCACATCGGCGACGGCAGCCGCCCACGACGCTTATCTTCCCACGTCCCCGGCTGTCACCCCTGAGCCGGCGGCCACCTCTGATGCGTCCAACACCCAAGTAGGAATGGGCGGATTTGCACCGGCCCCGCTTTCTCCGGAGGCCTTGAGCTCTGCCAAGCCTAACACCAATCTACCCGTCCTGGAACAACACCGCAACTGGCAGAAGAGCCCGGCCCACCAGACCACCATGGCCCTGATTCACCAGGCTCTGGAGGGCCAACTGGGTAGACCCGGCCAGGTCGGTGCAGTTCACTCACGGAACCTCTCTACACCCGGTGCAACTGATGAGGCCACCTTCTACCCGACACCCAGCTCACCCGCGTCGCCTTTGACGGTAGAGGCCACAGTGCCTCCCTCAGACTTAGATGGAACTCTGTAAAAGCAGGGCGTGTGCTGACACGCCCTCAGATACCCATAACCAACCTTCGCCTACGAACCCCCTGCAAGAGGAGAGTCGTGATTCAGATTCCGACAACTCCTCTGCTACATCGGATAATTTCAGTTCCAAACCTTCCTCCAACCAAAACAAAAAAAAACAATATAATGTCGAATTTTTTCTACATTTTTTAGAATTTCTTAGAAAAAAAATAAAATAAATATATATATAATTAAAATGTGTTGAGTATGAGGGTGGTGGGGGGGGGGGGTGGCCGGGCGGTGTTGGGTGAGGGGGGTTGAGGGGGACCCCCCCTAGTAAATGATACTCTTCTTGTTTATTTATTTATTGATAGTGCTAATTGACATTTTTTTTTCGACATTTTATTTTTCTAAAAATTGACTCTTTTCATTATATGTATAGGTTTTCGACATTATTGTTTTCTACATTTTTTTTCTACATTTTTGTAAGTCGACATTTTTTTTTCTACATTATGACTATAAACCCCTACATACATCATCAAGACCACTCAGAGCAGCTCAAGCAAACACCATGTCCATACCGAGATTCAAACTCCATAACTCGGGCGGAGCTAGTTTCCCTGTACAAGAATCGAAATTATGGAACACACTCCCTTCTCTCCTTAGGTCAGAACCATCCTTTAACCTATTCAAACGCAACACGAAGCGTTGGCTTCACGACATGGACACAATGACAGCCTAAACTTCCCAGATCCTTGACTTGCTGACTGCCTACTGTGCCTATTGTAAATCATTTATTCTATGTTATACTATATTTGATCTGCAGCCCCCATTGCATACATGAACATTGCAACATGTATGTATGTATCTGTAACACTAAATGTCTGTATTTATCTGTAACCATTGTAACCTTTGCCTACCACATTCAAATGTAACTGTAACCAGATCTAAACTTACGCGCCCGTATGCCCCTGGGCCTGGATGCGCTTTATAAATAAAACAAATACAAATACAAATACAAATATGACGTTGGGCATGCCTGACAGGGCATGGAAGGCGACTTTGGTGGCATTCACCTGGGCAGGTGTTTGGGGTAGGGCAGTATGGTCTGCCACATGGCATAGGAGTGCATCCAGGATATCGAAGAGGACCCTTGAGAAACGGTTGGGACAGCCTGTGCAACTCACCCACGGTATGGTGATAGGTGCCGGTTGCCAGGAAATGCAATACCAACACTACCTTAAGCAAGGGTGGGGATTGCAATCTGAATGTTTATCAGGCTGGCTAAGTCGTCATGTATCAGGGCGATAATTCAGGTTATGTCTCCCTGTCAAGCCGGTATAGGGTGTGCATTTGGCTTGGGGCCAGGTTCCAGGGCTTTGCCCTGATACAGGGTATTGGTGGCTGCATGCGGGGTGCTGCCTGCTGTCCATTGATGTTCTGCATGGCCCTCTGGTTCCTCATTCGCCTCCTGAGCCTCCTCTGCCTCTCTGCTGCTTCCTCTTATATCCCTCCTTGCAGAGCCCCCAGCCCAATTGCTGCTACTGCAACTGCCAGCATGGTTGTGTTGGGAAGGGGGGTTGGGAGTTGGATGTGGGTGTGGTCCTTTTGTACTTTCCCAGTGGTCAATGGTGTGCAGCTGGGCTGATTTTGGGCACCTCGGCTAGTTGCTGCACACCTGTCACTGTTTAACGCCTGGTCCACGATGCCGGTATTACAGGTGCGGCCTTCACGGTGCTAATGCCATCTTTATGGCAGTGTTTTCATGTACTCAGTACTTGGAATGTGCCCGTATTACCGCTGTGCCGGTGCTTCTGGCATGTTTGGTGGAACATTCTGCTGTTTATGTTCACAGTGCTGCCGGATGCGGTATTGCCGTGGCTGTGGGGTTGTGGTGGTGGTTTTTCCACCATCGCGACTCGTGATATGCCGGTCCGGACAGTGGTGCCGGCACCACTCTTTCCGGACCAGCATGCTTGCAATGAGGCCCTATGACCAGTGTGATGACACATCATGGGCTTTGGTGGAATTTGAGTAGGGTGGCAAAATATACAGGTGTGGGATATAATGTAAAGGGGGAGGAAGCCCCAGTGGTGTACCGAAGTCCCAAAGAAGGTAATGGGAGGTATGTGAGACCCAGAGGGGCCACCTCTGTGGAAGAGAGGCAGGCTCTCCGCTGGCCCTTTGGAAAGGGCCCTTTGAGCATCCAAGGAGAGCTTCCCTGTCGCAGTGGCAGCAATAAGACCACTGACCACCAGAGAAGGGTATGGCACCCCAGGATAAGCGCATTGAGCATTCGAGTAGAACTTCCTCATCGCAATACTAACAATAAAACCACTTGAACACCAGAGAAGGGTATGGGGCCCCAAGAAAAGCACATCGAGCAACTGAGAAGAACTTCCTCGTAGCGGTGGCAGCAATAAAACCACTGATCACCAGAGAAGGTCTTGGACCCCAAGACAAGCACGTCAAGCATCAGAGGAGAACTTCCTCAACGCAGCGGCAGCAACAAGACCACCAACCACCAGAGGAGGGTCTGGGACCCCGACATAACTATGCTAAGCATCGGAGGAAAGCAGCCTCATCGGAGTGGCAGGGAGAAATCCACTGAGGCCCCAAGAAGAGCGTGGGACTTTGCCAATACCAGGAGAAGTAATTCCCCTGTTCTGAAAATTGAAGAAATTGAAAGTCTTCTTGATCAAGAGACGCCAGGGGAAGGGAGTCATTCCCCCTAGCTTTTGTGTGAATTATATTGGAGTGTCATTATCAGGAGAAGGAAGTCATTATCCTGGTTCCGAAAGTGACTGGTGCAAAGGTTTGTTGGAACCACAAGCCAGATCCATTACCCCTGTTATCCTTGTGCCAAAGAATATTGCATCCTTTTGCTAAAGAACATTGCTTGGAATACCACCCAAACACCAGGAGAAGGGAGTCATTCTCCTGGAGAAGATACTTTATGTTTGCTTATTCTTTAGTTGTAGTGTGATGGATAGAAGTAGGTTATGACACAGGATGGTGGAGTTTTATTTCGACAGACATCCTGACAGACCCTTTCAGTATTAATTTGAGGCAGGGAAACCCCTCTTAGAAGATAGAGATAGAGAGGGTTTCTTTTCTTGTTCAATAAAAGTTTTAGCCAATAAAAATGCCACCCTTGTGTCAGCATCCTTCTTCGACATCCTTGCGGAGCACACAGTATTATAGCTCATCAGCTAAAATCTTTCTGTAGACTAGAGTATCCTTCCCATGCCGCTTCTGGGGCTTACATCATGTAGGAGGTGCAGGGGCCGGGCCCCCTGAGTCACCTCCAATCACAACCTCAGGATCAAGCAGGAGATATTGCCACCGTACACAGAAAATTGTAAGTCACTTTGTGGCAAATGATTGTAGTACTTGAGCATAGAATGGCAATTATGTGGCTAAGGTAGCTCACTGTGTTACAAGCTCACCAAAGGGATCTGTGAACAACCTACAAATATCAGTTAGAATCTCAGCAGGTTGATAATTAGATCACCATAAATGTCTGCAATAATAGGGCTTATTGTAGATATTACAAGCAGGACTCATCCGTATGAAGTACTATAAAGCAATGCAAAATGATTAACACAAGCTGATTGGTGTGCCCCTTGTATTGCGCAACAGACATGCACATGTAACGTGTGCAATATGTCCATTGTGAAAAACAATGATTCGAACGGGACAGGTCTGGGCAGCAACAAAGGAGGGGCAGTAACTGGGGAGTGGTCACAGAGAAGGGGACTTGGGAGACGAGTGTGGGAAGTGGAAGGCAGAGGGGGAGTGAGTGGCAGGGGTTCCTGGGGTGTCTGCCAGATAGATAGTTTCTGGGGGTGTACCCTGGAGAGTCGGCAGTGGTGGGGAGGTTGTTGTGGGGGTGGAGAAATCTTTTCACAACTGCTGTTGCGAGAAGGGATCAGCCAATGGAAGCTGCAAAAAGGATGTTTTAGACAGCACCACATAGAATCACACTGATCTAGCAAATGCCATGGCTGCCATTTTGTACTGTCATCTCTACTGTCATCTATTGAACTGCACTGACAGCCAGCAGGGAAAGTGGGCCTGCCAGCGATTCAGACAGCCTTTGCCTTTTATATATGTAGATTTTTAATCAATGCTGGCATGCTGCAAATAATATACAGAAGGACAAACTATTTTTCAACTAAGGTTCCTCCAACCAGAAACCTGTTGTATAGCTTCTTAGGCGTGCCCTCCTACTTAGTAATGTTGCATAATTGCAGCTGGAAATACCTGTCTGTGAGAAAAGACACAAGCATACATTTCAGTATAGAACAAGGAACACAAACATAGCCATCGTTGTTAGAAAAACAGGACATTGATTTCACAACGGATTGATGCAGTCCAGCAAAAAGCAAAACTAATCAAAGGGTTAACTTTATTTTTTGTATAACCAACACGTTTTTATAAGGTGTTCCTACAAAGTGAATGACTTTTGAGACAGACATGAAAAAACCTGCAACTGTTTTCATATAATAAAACCACCTCAAACATACTACATCTTTATTTTGGAGTAGCACAATCAATTTTTCATGAGTGTGTTCAAATGGCACGAAAACTCTAGAACACACTCCCATTACACATCAAAAATGAGGCCTCAGACTAGTGTTTCAAGAAGTCACTAAAAACTTGGTTATTCAACCAATACTAGTCCGCTGCCTCCCTCTTCTCCCACATCTACCACTCAAGTTTGGGAACCCCTCCCCTCCACCCCTCTGCATAGCGATAAATTCTCCCCTAGCGACCTGCTTTACCTATGGAATTAAATACAGCATGGAAATATTGTGAAATGTAATGCTTACCTGTGCCGTGTACAATGCATTTTCTGAGCTGTGCCATGTACAAATTTAATGTAATGCTTATTTTTACTGTCTCAAATTATAACTTGTCTGTAACTACGCTGTGACACCCCAGGGTTTGGGCGTACAACAAATGCAATAAATAAATGACTTGTACATAACGTTATGGAAACGCTGAAGAAGGATCAACTTCACCTTTTCCATCCACTAACAGTTGCCACATTAAACTTTAAAAGATATGAAAGCTCAAAAGGATCTACATTATTATTGTGACCCTCCAGAGCAAGAGGTCCCAGCCAAATATCTGCCAGCATTACTCGCATATCTCGTGCACGCCTCACGTTAAGGCAAGACACCTCATGGCTCTGTGCCACCAGTTCAATTGCTATTTTACTACCGATACAATATAGTCTGATGTTTATAACGTTTACTGCTCTAACACCGTTCATCCTTGTGCATGTTGATCTAGCCTTAGGAGCGCAAACTCGATGCATGGTGGTTGTCGTTGTGCATCACATTCGCCTCTATATAATAATCTATGAACTGTATTGACTTACACTGCATTGTATTTGTCAACGTGCCACAGTATTTTATGTTGTCAATACCCCGTAATTATATATGCCTCAATTGACATTGAAATATATTGTTGGAGACTGTTCAGTATGTTGTCAATGAACCTGCAATTGTTATCACCAAAGGTGCTCCCCTAATCAGGATTCTGTATACTGCTTCGGTCTCATCATAATACCATAGCGGCGCACGCAGGATCCTCATTGTCTATACCGTAGCCAAGTAAACAACAGTTACCAGTACTCTGTTTAAAATCATGTCTACTAAACTGATAAAAATGCCTGCCCTTCTAATCAAACACCACTCTCATGTAAGTCAGGGAAAGATATGACCAGGCCCTAGTTTCTCCCCAACCATCTCAATGCCTCCACTACTTCCACTCTCGCACCATCATACCGACTAGCTTCCTACCAGCAGTCCTCAACTATCACCCTAGGACGCCCCTAGCGATAACAACCTAACTAAGTATAATGACAAGGAGAAATCAGCAACTGGGGCTACCACTCAGTGCCAGAATTGCCCTTGCGCCCTAACACACAGAAACAACAAATTAGCAACCAGAACTAGGCCCTTGAGAGACACCCTCATCAATAACATCCCCACCATCCTAAGAAAGAACTCCCTCTTAACACTTAGAACGGTGCGCCATTGTACCCAACGACCCAAACTCTGTCAGACTAACACTACAACCCCAGACCTTAGCATCCTTGGTGCCCTCATCAACGCCAGATCCCTATCAGCCCATGCTCTAGACATAGCAGACGTCATCACATCGCACAAATTGGACTTCCTAACCATAACAGAATCATGGCTCCATGCGGCATCAGGCCCGGCCCTTGCCCTAGCAGTTCCAAATAGTTACACCATCTGGAGGAGGACATCATTGCCAAAAGTGCCTTGAACATGAGGGAAATACCTAGCACTCCTGTCACATCAGGAAAACTACTTTCAGTGAAAATGTCACTGTCAACTACTGCTACATTAAATATCTACCTTATCTACAGACCCCTAAGGCCTGTACTCACCTTTGAGGATCGGTTTACAAAAATCCTAGCATCAAATGCCAAACCCAAATCACAAATGATTATATTGGATGACTTCAACCTAGGTCTCAATGACCCACTTGACCAAAATGCCCTATCCCTCGCCAACACCATGTCAGCACTCGGCCTATCGCACCGGATCCAGAATCCCACTCATGCAAAAGGCTGCACACTTGACTGGCGAGCGGATATCAACTGCAAATCGACCATCACCTCAAACTCTCCCTGTCCCTGGTCAGATCACCATGTCATAACCTTCAATATTGACACTAAGATTAGCTGTAAGAACCTCCGCAAGCTGGCTCCAGCAGCCCCATCAAGAAATAAACAGAATATCACAGCTAATAACTTATTATCCTTGATGCAACCCATCCTACTTACTCACAACCCTGACAACCCTGATCCGGGAAAAATGATGAAACAATACAACAAAACTATACTAGCTGCCATAGTTATACTTGCTGCTCCTGTCCTACATAAAGCCAAAAAAGGCCCACTTAAATGGGTGTTTCAGTCCCACGTTAAAAGCATTAAGAGCTGCAAAAAGAAAAACGGAATCTCAATGGAAAGAATTCCCAACCGAAACTAATAAACTAGAATTTAAAAGAGTCGCCCTTGAATACAAACAACAAGTTATCCTAACAAAAAGTTTGTTATACAATGACAGAATCACCAAGGCCAGCACAAAAACAAAAGAACTGTTTTCAATCCTCAGGGAATTAGAGACTCCGATCCCTCCAGTGGAAAGTTGCTACAGGGACGTAAATTGGTGTCTGAACATACAAAATGCTCTCCAAGATAAAATTGTATGACTCCAATCCAAAATCAAAGCAAAATCAATGCTAGTCAAACCTCGTGATCCCTCTAGGCACCCCGCTAACACCTCTACCACCAATGAACTACCTCAATTTGAATTTGCAGAGGTCACAAACACAGGAATACTCCAAATCATAACTAGCCTAAAACCATCAAGGTGTCAAGGTGACCCTTGCCTGGCGACAGCCATCAAGGACTGCGCTCCCCCAACTAACACTGTTTTTTTTCTTTTTCATTTGTTTTTATTTGCATTTCTTAAACATTAACATTGGGACTTCCAACACCGTCCCTTAACCCCGCCCTCCCTTCCCTCCCCGTATCCCACCGGACAGTTCATAATGGTGCGTATTTGTTCCCTCAGAGTTCAATTAGTTCTATTTAAACATGTCCAATATTCTTATTTTGTGTGGACACCATTGTAGCATAAACTCGCTTTGTAAGTATTCTAGCATCATCCTCCAGTCTGTTATGAAGCTCTGGCGTGCTTCTTGAATGTTATATGTTATACGCTCCATTGCTATATGCTGCCAAACCCTCTGTAGCCATTCAAGGTTGGATGGAGGTGTTTCCTGTTTCCATTTTTTAGCTATGGCTAGCCATACAGCCACTAGTAGTCCCATAAAGTTTATTTTTTGCGTCTTTGACATTGTTCTATCCTGGGGTTCCCACATTCCTCCCATCCAAACCTCTTCTCCTAGGTTATCTGTCCCCTCGAACATTTTCTGCATTTGGGCTCTTACCTCTGTCCAGAAGCCTTGAAGTTTTGGGCAGTCCCACCATATGTGTCTCCAGCTGCCTTCCTCATCGCAGCCTCTCCAGCATTTGTTGTGCGTTGTGCTGTACATTCTGTGAAGTCTTTCCGGTGTGTAATGCCATTGAATCATTATTTTTGTCCATGCGTCTCTTGTCGTCCATTTGGGGATTATTTGTCATACATATGTCCATTGTTCTCTCGAGATTCCGCTTCCCAATGTTTTTTCCCATCTTTTCATGTATTGCCATTTCGTTTCTTCTGGCTGGGTGTTTAGAAATCCGTACATAGTAGAGATACATTTCCTATCCCCTGGTTGTGACATGATGTATGATTCGAATGGGGTTAATGCTCTTGTTGCAACCTGTGTTATTCTTGGGGATAATAGTCAGTGGTGAAGTTGTTCATACTTAAATTTATCTGTTTCCGTGAGACCAAGCATATCCCGGCAATCTGCAAACGTCCTAATTTGTTGATTTTCGAACATATCTCCCACCTTTGTACATTCCGCTTTTATCCATTTCTGAAATGCCCCTTTTTCTGTGCCAGGGTAGAATTCGGGGTTCTCAAATAGCGGCATAAAGGGGGCCGGATCTATCATCAATGTTTCTTTTTTTGTTGCCCTGTTCCAGATTTCTAGTGTTGTGTTCAGGACCTCGCTTATGCAGACATTTGGGTGTCTATGTTCCGGTTTTAGCCATAGCAGATGGTGCAGGTTTGTCATTGCCACTGCCCTATCCTGTGTTTCCCATAGCTTCTTGGACCTGTTTGGGATCTATTCTCTCAGGACCCACATCTGTGTCGCCTCGTAGTATTTTCTGAAATGTGGTAATGCCATGCCTCCCATTGCCTATGGAGCTGTGAGCGCGATATTTGGGTGTCTATGCTCCGGTTTTAGCCATAGCAGATGGCGCAGGTTTGTCGTTGCCACTGCCCTATCCTGTGCTTCCCATAGCTTCTTGGACCTGTTTGGGATCCATTCTCTCAGGACCCACATCTGTGCCGCCTCGTAGTATTTTCTGAAATGTGGTAATGCCATGCCTCCCATTGCCTATGGAGCTGTGAGTGCGATATTGGATAGTCTCAGAGGTTTTTTTGCCAGATGTATTTGGATATCATCTTTGAGAGTGATTTGAAAAAGGAGGGTGGGATTTGTATGGGGAGTGCCTGGAAGTAATACAGCAGTCTGGGCAATATCGTAATTTTTATGACTGTTATTCTGCCCCACCATGTTATTGAAAGTGGATTCCAACTTTCCACGTCTTTTTTCACTTGTTCCAAGAGGGTCGGATAGTTCCCTCCATACAGGCCTTTAACGGTATCTGTCAGTGTGACGCCCAAGTACCTTACCCCCTCTTTCGCCACTCGTAGGTGAAGTTCTCTTGCTCTCTTATGGATTTCCTGTTTGTCTCCGTATAACACCATCACTCCGATTTTTGTTTGTTAATCTTTAGTCCGTAGATCGTCCCATATTCATCTATGCTTTGCATAAGAAGGGGAAATGTTTCCTCTGGGTCCGCCAGGGCCACAATTATGTCATCTGCGTATGCCGCTGTTTTGTGGGCTATGCCTCCCATTGATATGCCTTTGATATCGGGTGTTTCTCTTATTTTCACCAACAGTGGTTCGAGAAATATTGCGTACAGTAGTGGCGGGAGGGGACATCCCTGCTTTGTGCCCCCTTCTATCTTTATCGTATCTGATAGTTCTCCGTTCACTGCTATTCTGGCCGAGGGTGTTTTGTAATTGGCCCGTATCATTTTTAGATATGTATCGCCCATGCCCATTTTCTCCATGATTCTAAACAGTAGGGACCACTCCACTCGGTCGAAAGCTTTTTCCGCGTCTAGTGCCAATACCGCTGCTGGCGTTTTAGTGATTCCCACTTTATCAGGTGAATGATGCGTCGAATATTGTTGTGTGTTGTTCTGTTGGTGACAAATCCGGATTGGTCCTGGTGTATCAGTTTGGGGAGGAGCGATGTGCGTCTATTGGCCAAAATGTTCGTGTACATTTTGGCGTCCAAATTTATTAGGGCTATTGGGCGATACGAGCTCAGATTCTCTGGGTCTTTCCCTTTTTTATGAAAAACTAGGATTTTTGCTTCATTCATGGAGCTTGTAGTGTTAGCTGTATCTTTAAATGGTTCTACGTTATTTCGCCGAATGAATTTTCATCGTGGGACATTTCATCGCCGATTTTTCATCGCCAAAAACCCTGTTTTTTTATTTTTTATTTCTGAAGAGGGGATCCCCCCACCAGACCCACCCCCCTACTTTAATAATCATACCCCAACCCCTACAAAACACCCCCCAAAAAATATTTTTAAAAAAAGGGTTTTCAGCGATGAAAAATTCGGCAATGAAATGTCCCACAATGAAAATCCATTCGCCGAAATGCGTGCATACCTCTATAAATGTATTACAGAGAACCGTCAGGATCGACGCGAGGGCCCCGGCATAGGTTTTGTAAAATGCGGCTGTGTAGCCGTCCGGTCCTGGGGCTTTGTTTTTCGGGAGTTCTCTAATTGCTTTAGTTACCTCTTCCATCGTTATTGGTGCTTCGAGCAGCAGTTTCTCCTCTGGTGATATGCTTGGGAGGGTTAGGTTCTTTAGATAGTTTATCTGGTCCTCTTCTTTTGGCTTATCTGTAGTGTATAGCTTTTGATAGTATTCTTTGAATAGTTCTTTTATGTCTTTCATTTGCGTTTTCCTCTGATCGTGCTCATCCCTCAGCGCCTGTACCATCTGGTTTTGTTGTTTGCCTTTTAGTTGTCTTGCCAGGAGCTTGTCCGCCTTGTTTGCTTTCGTTGCATACCAGTGTTTCAGGTGCAGTAATTGGTTCTCCGCTCTTTTCGTTCTAATGGATTCTAGCTGGCCCTGTATGTGTCTGTAGGATCTCTTCAATTTCAGGGAGTGATTGTTTGACATTTCCTGAGTTATTTTCGCTAAGTTGTCTTCCAGCTCTTCTTCCCATTTCTGGGATTGTCTATCCTTCTGTGCTTTGAGTGCGATCATCCGTCCTCGCATTACCACTTTGAATGCTTCCCATATTGTAACTTTTGTCACTTCTGGTGTGTCGTTTTGGTCAAAGTATTCCGTTATTTGTTGTCTGATCATTTCTCACATTGCCGGATGACTTCCTGTGGTAGTGTCCATCGCCATAAGCCTGATTGTTTGCGGCATGTGGGGAGAGTTATGCTCAGCAGTGCGTGGTCTGATAGTGATATTGGTCCTTTCTCTACATCCTTTACCTCCCCTACCAGGCTTGCCGAGACCCACATATAGGCGATCCTAGAGCTTGTGCCATGTACATGAGAATGGTACGTAAATCCCGGGGTTGTGCCACTGATACGCCGCCATACATCTTCTAGCGCCAGTTTCCTCATGGTTTTCTTCAGAGTTTGCGTTGGGGTTCCCTAATGTGTCATTTCTGGGTTTGATTGATCTTCTCTGTGGTCCCATGCTAGGTTGAAATCTCCTGCTAATATAATCTCCCCTTTTGCAAAGTTTTCCAGTTTGTTCAGAGTATCTTTTTTTCATGATGCCTACCCCCGGAGCACCAGGCCAGGCCCAGCACCCCCGGGAGCAAGCATCATGCCCCCGGGTAAAAGCCCAGCGGCCCCTTATAGGGGCTCTTTGGACTCTGGCTATTTAAGCCACGCCCAGACAGTAGCTCACACTTCGCGTTGTTCTGCATCCAAGCAGCTGAATGCTCACCGTGTCTGCTCCTGCACCTGGTCTCCAGCCACGCCCGCCTCGATCCTGGAAAAACCTGTAAGGAAAGAAAAGAAGAGAAAGGTGAAAACCAAGAATTTTATCAAACTTCTTACCTGCATCCGGAACCTTCACGCCAGCGTTCCTGAGAAAAGACTTTCATTTAAAAGCACCGCGTTGCTCGCTGCAGCGCCGCGCTTCACTCACCTGTCCTCGTGAGTTCTTCTGGCTCCACCGCGACTGTCTGCACCGGTCGCCACATCTCTGCGCCTAGGGGAGAGAAGAAGAGACAAAAGGTGAGCAGAAGGAACATATGAGGAAAGCCTAATTTTCCGCCATAACACTTACCGGTCTTCTGTTGGTGGATTATTCCTCATTTCGGGTCGGCGCCGCTTCGTTGGTAGGTACCGCACCCCGGCCCCTATGGGGAAAGGACAAAAGACATTACTGGAGGAATATAAAGACATTAAGAGGGATCGCCCCCATCGCTAACTCACCTGAGTTTACCATCGGCAAGTCAGTCCCTCAACGCATCGCCTTCATTCTGCACCTGAAATAAAGGACAGATCTCAGGTTAGGAAGGCAACAGAAAAGGAGGCTCAACACTTGAACTTTTGTAATCTTCATACTTACGGCGTTCCGCTCGGAAAAGTCAAGTGGATTTTGCCAGCGCCATTCTGAAAACCAGTGAAGTAACTGGACAAACATGCGCCCCTGCACCAGAAGCAGGATGGAGAGTTCATCCTTTCAAACCATAAGGTGAGCTTCAACCGGGGATTTCGGAGGAAGTTAGGGAAGAACGAAGGGGGGAAGGGGGGAGCAAGCACACTATTCTGCAGACTGTTAATCCCCTTTCTCATCTGCAGAAGGATATTCCTACGGGCCAGACAAGCAAGATTTGAGGGTCCTGTTCAGTCGGTGTTCCGAGTTCTGCGCATCACGCTCGAAGAGGCCACAGCAACCCAGACTAGACCAGCGCCTCCGTGGGATTCAGGTGAGCGTTACACTTTTATGAATCCGTCTTGTCCCGTGTTTGGAGCGTATAGTGTAGCGAGTGTTAGCCTGCAGGTTTCAATTTGGATGTTTATGAACAGGTATCTTCCTTATTTATCTGCTTGTGTTTCTTGGATTTGCACATTGAGAGTGTTAGCGAATGTTATTAGGATCCCCTTCTTTTTTTCCCCATCGTTAGCTTGTATTAATTGTTTGTAGTTTTTTAAGCAGAGTTTCTCTGTTATTATGCTTTCTGGTGCAACACGGGATGGGAGACAGAGCCCTGCGCATGCACGTCTTCCCTCCACGGCCGCCATCTTGAAGTCCCAACTAACACTATTTATTTCAAATTTCATCAATGCCTCATTCAAAAACAACAGTGTCCCCACTGATCTCAAAAATGCCTCAGTATTAGCCGGGCTAACAAAAAAAATCCTCGACCCAAATGTACCTACAAACTACCGCCCTATAACAACCGTACCCTTTCACTTGAAAATTCTAGATAGGGTACCTTACCTCCAAATTCAGAAATATCTTGAAGCCAACAGCATCCTCGGACTACGACAGTCAGGATTCCGCCCGAGACACGGGATGGAAACAGCACTTTTGGATTTAAAGATCCAAATGGACGACTTAAAAGATGAAGGGAAGCTAGCCTTACTTCTTCTCCTTGACTTGTCGGCTGCCTTCGATTTCACTGACCACAACATATTGTGTAATCAGTTGGCATCCGCAGCACACTTTTCCACTAATGCTACCCAATGAATCAAATCATTCTTAACAGACAGATCTATGAGGGCCCGATTCATGGAATGATTTGTGTGGAAAATAGGGGGCATGCACGTGAAATTGCGTGCAAGCGCCAGAAAGTGTATTAATGGCACAAAATGCGCATGGCTTACCAGGGACTTGCAAGGAATCTGCACCGGTCCAACACGTCGGTGCGACACCACAAACGCCTTGCGCGAGACTCGTAGCGAAGGGGCATTTGGTTCTGCGCAGTTACCTAAAAAGGGGGTATAACATGTGGAATGGGGAACAACAAGAGTAAATGTGGGCGTTACATGGGAAGTACCACAGTAAAATACTCGCAACGCCCACACGCGCGCTAACAACACATATTCATGGAATCGAACCGGGTTCACTGGCGTGCAGAAAAAGACGTGCAAATCCGGAAACACGTCCGCCGCGCCAAAGCTGGCGTAAGCATCACTGCGCACTAAAAACAATGCATAAAAAGGGCACGCAAAAAACCAACGCGCATATACAGCTACAATGAATGTTCCATTTTTCGCAGCAGTGATCGTGGGACACTGCAGGAGGAGGAGGAGGATAGCCAGGGGATGCATGTTTTTACCCAGGACCAGCCTTTTTCAGATGCCTGATGACCAGGTCTATGGAAGGTATAGGTTTCCACCTAATATCATATTAGACGTGGTTACGGAGTGGGAAGATGATCTCACATTACCCACCCTGTGCTCCCAAGCACTGAGCCCCTTGGAAAAGGTGCTCAATGTACTGCATTTTTTGGCCACTGCGTCATTTCAGCAGACAACTGCCATAGTTGGGGGCATTTCACAGCCCACGCAGTCATGCTGCCTACACCAGGTGTTGGCAATCATGACTGCACGCCCCTCAGTCCGCAGGCACATTTACATTCCCAGAACACCCGCAGAAAGGCAGGCCGTGGTCACGAACTTTTACTGGGTGGCGCACTTCCCTAAGGTGCTTGGTGCCATTTATTGCACCCATGTGGCCCTACGTCCACCTAGGGCCACAGAGCACATCTATCGCAATCGCAAGCACTGGCATTCCATCAACATGCAGGTTGTATGTGATGCTAAGGGATTCATTACCTCTGTATATGCTAACTATCCAGGGTCCACCCATGATAGTTTCATGTTCAGAATGTAACTCCTACACCGGGCCCTGGAAGCTGGGAGGCATGGCAACACATGGCTCATTGGTGAGTACAAATGGCCCTGCAAATGCATGCATGTCTCACACAGACAAAACCACACCACTTACAAACCATGTCACCTCCACAGGGGACAGGGCCTACCCTCTGAGCACCTACAGGATGACGCCAATACGGAACCCCACCACACCACCCCAGGTAAGATACAACGCAGCTCATATTGCAACTAGGGCCATAGTGGAGGCCACATTCGGAGTGCTAAAGTCATGCTTCCGCTCCCTTGACCACTCTGGTGGTGAGCCACTATATGCACCACCAGTACTGTGCAGGATCATTGTGGCAGCATGTGTCCTGCACAATGTTACAACACAGCGTGGCGTACCGGTGGACATGGTGGTGCCCCCACATCCCAAACCACATTCACGGTGGCTGCACATGGGAGGGGAAAGGGCATGGTGGCGAGGCTGGCCATACCCAGCTTGTTTCACAATTGTTCACCTAAAATCAAACCCCTGCGGAGTGCACACAGCCGTGGCACATTTCAAGTGACAATCGATGATGAAAAAGGGACAGTCATCTCTCCCAGCCTTACCACCCTGAGAATGTGTCCTTGGAAGTGCTACATTGTGTGCATCCCTTAGAACTTAATATAACTCAATCTGGTGTGCACAAAAGGAGCACATGGAAGATGGAGTATACCACTAACACCATGCCAAAGTACACATCTAAATGCTGGTATGTCACCTAAACCCTGCCACACTTCATGTCACCTGGTTGGCACACCATGCCATGGCATGCAATGTCAAAAGAGACAAAAAAATGGCCAACGCATAACACTACTGTCACAAAACGCTCAACGATCAACGGAACAAGTTCAGAAATAACTCACTCTCACACAACAAAATAATAATGTACACAGGAACATCAATTGGCCAGTACAACATACCAGAAACACAGGACCCAAGAGTGAATCTGTCTGACAGTGACCAATCATAATTGCACATGTGCCTCAATGTGTCGTAACTTGCACATGGCACCCTTGTATCTTCGTGTGGCACTGCTAACTAAAGGGGGCAGAGAATGGAGATAGGCAAGCTAATACATGAAGATGGAACATGAACAAAGGATGGATCTCAATGTCCAAATGAAAAGGGATGCTAACCATGCACTGGGCAAACAATAATGAATCCCAGTAGGGGTATACACAGGTCAGACCTGAGACTGCCCACATATATAATGGAAGCCCAATGCCTCTGTGTAAGTTACTTTTACACGCTGCACTCCTTAGAAGCCCATGGGAAGTGGAAGCAGGAGTGGCATATGTGTCTGGAACCTAAGTCACAAACAAGGGGTGTGTCATGATGCCTACCCCCGGGTATAAGGACCAAGGCCCTCAGCTCCGGGAGCAGGCATCCAGACATTTGTTTAAACCTCAGCACCCTAGGGCTAGGGGCTGTCTGGGTTCAGTACTGGCGCCTTAGGCGCCAGGCTCATCATAGAAATCAGTCCTGGCGCCATAGGCGCCAGGCTCATAGACTTTACTTACCTGATGCAGACCATGCTGCAAAAGAGTCCAAGCCTACATGAGGCCTGGATGGGACTATTTTGTTACAGGGACTATTTTTTACTCGGGCGTGGCTCTAGGGAACTTCTTACCTGGAACTACTTTGGAGGCTATTTAAACCACACCCGAACAGCAGCATATGCTTCGCGTTATTCTGCATCCAACAGCGTGACGCTCACCGTGCCTGCAGCCAGCATCCAGTCTTCTGCCACACCCGCGTGCCTGCAGCCCGCATCCAGTCTTCTGCCATGCCCGCTTCGAATCCAGAGCTCCTAGAATAAAGAAGAAGAAAAGGACAAGGTTAGAAAACAAACTTATTTCAAATTCCTCACCTAATTCCGGAACCATTTCATCTTCGGACCTGGAAAGTACATCAGTCCTGCACGCGTCGCTTCGCCAGCTCCAGCACGGCGCCATACTCACCAGTTCTCACAGCATCTTTCGATCCGGCACTGTCTCCATCATTTCTTTGCCGTAATCCAGCACCTAGGGGACACAAGAAAAAACAAGGTGAGCCAAGGGAATCAACAAATACAACCTCTTACCACCATAGACTTACCTGATTTACCACCGGTGGTATTATTCCATAACTCTCCACATTTTCATATGCCGCATCTGTAAAGAGGGAGAAAAACAACACGTTAACGCATGCAATAGTTACCGGACAGCGTTGGGTAACAAAGACTCTTATCTGAACGCCAGCAGCAGCTACGAGACCTTCTTCTCACTAACTCAGTTGCAACTTAAGGAAGGAAGGGGACAAGAGTGAACATCGGGCACATTGAACTCTTTGAACTTGATACTTACCAATGACTTCAGAGTCAATACTTACCGGAACTCTCCCAACGCCTTCAAACCAGTGAAGTAACTGGTATCTACACACCCCTGCAAGACACGCAGGATGGAGAGCTCATCTTTTACGAACATAAGGAAAATACTTCTTCGGGTCCAGCAGACAAGACCAGGCGGGCCAGTCCAGACAGTCATCTCTGCACTACGCATCACGTTGAAGGAGACCGCAGCTGTCCGGGTCCGATCGTCACCCCTGTGGGGTCCAGGTGAGCGTAACAGAACGCAAAGCCTCTCTACAAATACCCACCCGGGTGTTATGGAAACCTCGGAAACCGACCAACTGGCCCAATTATTGGGGGAAACCCAACCCCTGTTTCATCAAGCAATCCTGTGCAAGTGGTTTTACCAGGAAATATTCCGTTAGCTCCACCCGAACGCTTTGCTGGGGATCCCAAAAGGTTTGCCGTGTTTATGAACCAATGCCGCTTGTACTTTTATGCAGACCGGGAGTCTTTCCAAATGACCAAGCCAAAGTAGCCTTTGTATTGTCATATCTTAGTGGCAGCGCAGCAGATTGGTCCATTCCATTAGTCAACCAGGATGATCCTCTTCTCCGGGATTTTCAGGGTTTTCAAAGGAGCATGGAAAAACTATTCGCCAGACACTCACAGGGTCAAGCCCTGGACAACAAACTTTTATCCTTACGGCAAGGTAACCAGGATCTGCTAACCTATATTGCAACCTTCAATAGGTGGAAACCGGGTGGTCGGAGGAAAAAGGAATTACATTGTTTCATCGTGGACTTCGGGGAGAACTCAAAGATGTCTTGGCTCTAGTTGTGAACCCACCTCAGGATTGCACAGAATTTATAGACTTAGTATTCCAGCTAGACCACCGACTTCAGAACCGAAAGACTGATTGAGCTAAGTTCGAGAACCGGGTATTGGTTAAACCCAACGTTGCCCCCAAAGGAACAGATGCATCTGAACCAATGCAGATCGGGGGGGTTAAAGCACCCTTAACACAAAAGGAAAGAGAAAGAAGACGACAGATGCCGTTGTGTCTGTACTGTGGAACCTGAGGACATTTTCTACGGGATTGCCCTACAAAACCACCCAAGAAGGTGGTAGGAGTTGCTGATAAAAGCCACATAGAGCCTGATTCGGGAAACAACCACGCCCGACAAGCGTAGAGGTCCGCTTGCCGAGCTTAAAGAAGGACACTCAGACCTTGCATCTGATCATCCCAATGGTCCTACTTGATCCCAGGCAGCCATCACGTATGCACGCAGTAAGGGCATACATAGATAGCAGGGCCGTAAGTAACTATATGGACCACAAATTGGTGTCAAGGATGAATCTACCTCTTTGCAAAAAGACCACTTCGGATGTCATCACCACAGTTGATGGAACTGAAATTGCCTCGGGGCCTGTAACTCATTCCACTATAGAGATGACACTGTTGAGTCAAGATGGGTATCGAGAGACTATTGTGTTTGATCTAATCAAAGCCCCACAGTTCCAGATAATACTGGGGATGCCATGGTTGGAAACACATAATCCTTGTATAGATTGGCGAGAGAAGAGAATAACCTTCCCAGATTGTGCACACACCTGTTACCCGGAGAAAACTTTGAACAAACGCCTGGCTACAGTCGTTAACCCAATCGTGCAGTTACCTCAGGAATACCAAGAATTTCAGGATGTTTTTCAAAAAGAACAGGCCAATACATTACCTCCTCACAGATCATATGATTGTCAAATCGACCTCCTACCTGGTGCACAACCCCCATGCAGTAGAATCTACGCCCTCACGGAACCTGAAAATCGTCACCTACGGCAATACTTGGACCAATACCTTGCTAATGGCTTTATTCGTCCTTCCAAGTCTCCTGCATCCTCAGCTTTATTCTTCGTGCCAAAAAAGGAAGGTGACCTTAGAACGTGCACAGATTACCGCGCATTAAATCAGATTACTGTAAAAAACCGATACCCATTGCCTCTGATCCCCGAATAACTAGACCAAGTAAAGGATGCTTGTATCTACACTAAGTTAGATCTCCAAGGGGCATATCATCTGGTACGTGTCAAGAAAGGCGACGAATGGAAGACTGCCTTTCGCACCAAGTGCGGATTATTTGAATATCAGGTGATGCCCTTCGGGTTGTGCAATGCACTAGCAGCCTTCCATTATTTTATGAACAATGTCCTTCATGAACTCATTGACGTCTGTGTCGTCGTATACATAGATGATATTGTAGTGTACTCCTCCTCAGAATCAGACCATGTTAAGCACGTGCGTGCAGTCCTTGAGAAACTACGCCAGCACAAGTTATATGCAAAATTGGAAAAATGTGTTTTTCATGTTACGGAAGTTGAATTTCTTAGATTTATCCTGACTCCAAAAGGAGTCCGAATGGACTCTCGAAAGGTGGACGCAATTCTCAGGTTGCCATCACCCAGTTCAGTCAAAGGGGTACAAATCATGCTCGGATTTGCTAATTTCTACCGCAGATTCATTCCGGACTTCTCCCATGTTGTACACCCCATCACAGCACTTTTGCAAAAAAAACAAACGCTTCTTGTGGACCGAAGAGGCTGAAAAGGCCTTCCAAGAGCTGAAAGCGAAATTCACATCAGCACCTGTCTTAAAGCATCCACGCCCTGAGCTTCCATACATAGTAGAAACTGATGCATCCATTTTAGCCATGGGAGCTGTCTTGTCCCAGAAGGATCCTGAAACCGGTCAACTTCACCCAGTAGCGTTTTGGTCCAGAAAGTTCTCAGCACCTGAGTTAAACTATGCGATTACCGATAAAGAGCTATTAGCCATCAAATCCGCTTTTAAGGCTTGGCGGCACTATCTTCTTGGTGCCAGGCATACTATTACCATAATCACCGATCACCGGAACCTGCAGTATTTAAAAACCACCAAAGCCCAATCATTGCGACAACTTCGATGGGCATTGTTCTTTGCCGAATTCGATTTCGTGATCACTTATCGACCAGGCTGCAAAAATGGCAAAGCAGATGCCTTATCCCGAATAGGGATGGGAGAAGCATATGCAAACCCGGAACCGGTGCCAATAATTCCCAAGCAAAGAATTCCTGGCATAACTACTCTACCGACACTAGAAGATATTCATTCAAAAATCCAACAACCCTTCGATCCAACAACCCTGCAGGACTGGGTAAAGAAAGGCCCGTACTACTCAGTCGTCAATGACCTACCTTACTATCAAGAACGACTATTTCTACCACACAAGGAATACAAGAACTAGTCATCTCCAATTACCATGACACCCTGATGGAAGGGCACCCAGGTATCGCAAAAACTGAAGCGAAAATTAAGAGACAGTTCTGGTGGCCCACTTGGCGAAAAGATGTAAAGTCATTTATGATGTCTTGTGGCATTTGCGCCCAAAACAAAAGCCAGAAGAAAAAACCCGCTGGCCTTTTACAACCTTTGGATATTCCACCTACACCATGGCACACCTTGTCTTTAGACTTTATTACAGATCTACCTCCATGTAATGGATTTAACACCATCCTAGTTATTGTGGATCTTTTTTCCAAGATGCCCACTTTACTCCTTTAAAGGGGTTACCTTCTGCTTCGATTCTGGCCAAAAATTTCCTCGAAAACATTGTTCGATTACACAGATTCCCTTCCGTATTGGTTTCTGACCAAGGTAGTCAATTTATCTCGCATTTTTGGACGAAATGTTGTCAACTAGCACAAATCGACGTGAGGCTATCAACAAGTCACCATCCCCAGACCGATGGTCAGACAGAAAGGACCAACCAGACCCTTGAACAGTACCTACGCTGCATGTTACACCAGACCGAAAGCAATTGGAAAGATATTTCATGGATTTCCGAGTACGCATACAATAACTCTACATTCAGGAACCGGACAAAGCCCTTTTAATACCATATATGGACATCACCCTCGAACCTCAGAACTCGATTCGCCTCAGCACTTAGAAATGCCCGCAGTTAGTCATTTGCACTCTACTATTACACAAGCCTTTAAGGAAGCCACAGAACATTTGAAACAAGCAAAAGAGAAATACAAGACAAATGCTGATCAACATAGAAGTGAAACTCCACAATACCAGATTGGGGATCAAGTTTGGCTGGCTACAAAACATATACCTCTGAAGGGAACTCGGACCTTTAATCCTATATATTTGGGACCTTACACCATTAAGGCCATTATCAACCCGGTGGCCGTCAAATTGGAATTACCCTCTAATATGCGAATTCATCCTGTCTTTCATGTTTCACTTCTAAAACCAGTTCAACCAGGGACAAGATTAACCAAACCACCTTACCCCATCTTTATAGATGGAGAACCTGAATTTGAGGTAAAAAATATCCTGGACTCCAAGATGATTAAATCAAAACTTTTTTATTTGATCGATTGGAAGGGCTACGGACCACAAGAAAGATCATGGGAGCCTAGCGACCACGTTCATGCACCTCGGTTGGTGAAAAGATTCCATCGGAACTTCCCAGACAAACCGGGGCCAGGGGGAAGAACAACTTTAGGAGGGGCCTTGGGGGGGGAGTGCTGTCATGATGCCTACCCCCGGGCATCAGGACCAAGGCCCTCAGCTCCGGGAGCAGGCATCCAGATATTTGTTTATTCATCAGCAGCCCCGGCTAGGGGCTGTCTGGGTTCAGTCTTGGCGCCTTAGGCGTCAGGCTCATCATAGAAATCAGTCCTGGCGCCATGGGCGCCAGGCTCATAGACTTTACTTACCTGATGCAGACCTTGCTGCAAAAGAGTCCAAGTCTACATGAGGCCTGGATGGGACTATTTTGTTACAGGGACTATTTTTTACTCGGGCGTGGATCTAGGGAACTTCTTACCTGGAACTACTTTGGAGGCTATTTAAACAACACCCGAACAGCAGCACATGCTTCGGGTTATTCTGCATCCAGCAGCGTGACGCTCACCGTGCCTGCAGCCAGCATCCAGTCTTCTGCCACGCCCGAGTGCCTGCAGCCAGCATCCAGTCTTCTGCCACGCCCGCCTCGAATCCAGAGCTACTAGACTAAAGAAAAAGAAAAGGACAAGGTTAGAAAACAAACTTATTTCAAATTCCTCACCTAATTCCGGAACCATTTCATCTCCGGACCTGGAAAGTACATTAGTCCTGCACGCGTCGCTTCGCCAGCTCCAGCACGGCGCCATACTCACCAGTTCTCACAGCATCTTTCGATCCGGCACTGTCTCCATCATTTCTTCACCGTAATCCGGCACCTAGGGGACACAAGAAAAAACAAGGTGAGCCAAGGGAATCAACAAATACAACCTCTTACCACCACAGACTTACCTGATTTACCACTGGCGGTATTATTCCATAACTCTCCACATTTTCATATGCCGCATCTGTAAAGAGGGAGAAAAACAACACGTTAACGCATGCAATAGTTACCGGACAGCGTTGGGTAACATAGACTCTTATCTGAACGCCAGCAGCAGCTACGAGACCTTCTTCTCACAAACTCAGTTGCAACTTAAGGAAGGAAGGGGACAAGAGTGAACATCGGGCACATTGAACTCTTTGAACTTGATACTTACCAATGACTTCAGAGTCAATACTTACCGGAACTCTCCCAACGCCTTCAAACCAGTGAAGTAACTGGTATCTACGCGCCCCTGCAAGACACGCAGGATGGAGAGCTCATCTTTTACAAACATAAGGAAAATACTTCTTTGGGTCCAGCAGACAAGACTAGGCGGGCCAGTCCAGACAGTCATCTCTGCACTACGCATCACGTTGAAGGAGACCGCAGCTGTCCGGGTCCGATCGACACCCCTGTGGGGTCCAGGTGAGCGTAACAGAGTGTACCAACACGAGACAAGCCTGTATGGGTTTGCTGGAACCTACAGTGGATGCCCTTGGATACCCCACAAAGCAACACACTGTCACATAAATGCACAATAGACAAAAAACATGTAAACAAAAATCAAAAATTACCATGTTGGACCGGGTGGGGGGAGGGTTGACCCAGGAGGGAGGAGGTGCAGGGTGCACATCAACCCTCACATGTATGGATGTAGAGAAGACAAAAAAACCTCCATGGGTTAATGGGCCGCATGGCTAGTATGGATCGGGAGACCTGTCGCTGTTGTCGCCACCCTCTGATGTAGCATCAGAATGTGGAAGTGTCAAGGGAGGATCACCACGCATAGCCCTGGCCTGGTTTTCCATGGCAGTGGCAATGTGGGACTGAGATAATTGCATCTGCAACATGATGGCTCATAGGTCCCCATGCAACACCTCACGGGATACATAGAGTTCCTACTGATGGTATGAGTCAACTGTTGCATCTGCTGTTCAGACTGTCTACTGCGGGCTGCCTCGAGTGCAGCCAGTGTAGCGCTGAGAGACCTATACTCTAACCTCAGGGCGTCCTTCTGGACCCGACCCTCTGCAACCAGCGATGCCTGCAGAGCTCTCAGATCCGCCCGTCGGCTCCTGTTGCTGGCCTCCATGTGCAGCCTGTGTGAGCGGCATGTGGACTGCAATGCCTGGAGCTGGTGCTCCACCTGTCCTTCTGGGGGGATCATGGAATTGGCCACCCTATCCATGCCCTGAGCCAACATCTCATATTAAGCACCCTGTTGTTGTGCAACAGTATACATGGACTGCTCCCACACAGTATTGCCAGCTGCTACACGGCCACCACGTTGGCAGACCCCACGCCTGCCTGGGCCAAGAGAACCTGACCCTTGATGTGATGCTGCTCTCTGGACTGCATCCCTCCCTTGATCAGCTGGCCCAGGACCAGGAGTCAATACTGTGGAGCGTGACCCTGCGGCCGTAACCACCACAGACGGATGTAGCAATACTGACTGCCCCTGTGAGGGGTTGTCCCCGCCTTCAGACATTTGGGATACAATAGCACCCATACTTGATGCACTCACCTGCGACAGCACAGCAGAATCAAATTCCGGTTCACCACCAGAGCCATAGGTATCATCAGAGGCGGACTCATGCTGAGTCAGACCCAGGATGGACTGTAGCACCAGTGGTTCATCATGGGCTGCCACACCACTTCCTCCACTGGTGCTTGTTTGCAGATCAGTAGCCTGTTCCTCCTCCACCTCCCCCTCTGCATCCAGTGCCTCATCACCTGCACATGGACAGAAAAATGCATCAAGACCATTGCAAATAGCATAGCCCACACACATAAGCATCACAATGTTGTCATGCAACACATTAACCTGCCATGTCACAAACTCCTGCACATACGCAGTGTCAATGGAAGGGAAGGGTAGCATGAACGCGGCCATGGACGCATGTGGAAGGGTTAAATCCCCCATCTTATGCATTGTGCATAGCACCTGCTTCACACAAGAGCACCTGACTGGCATAGTTCAGTCACCCACATCCCTGATGCAAACACACAGATGCCACGTAGCATAGCCGTGCCTGAACTGTCAAACTGCATGAGATGGAACTTGCTGACTACTGTCCCAGAGCCATGTACAATGGATGTGACATGACATGAAATCTAATTCACAAACTCAAAACGCACAAGTGTCACAAGTGCACTGATGCAAGGGTGGTGGAATGGAGTGAAGCAAGACACACCCATCCCATGAGGCCAGGTCACATTGACATCACGCAAGTGAATAGGCACGGTGAAGGGGAGACCTGGGGTTGGAAGTGGGAGTGGGCAGTATAGTACAAGGGAACAGCATCCAAATAAAATACAACTACATAATCAGTAATAAAAAAGCAGCGGGCTGGTGGCAGTGGAAGTCTAAGTGCAGACATCATGTGTCAATTACTGGTAGTGGGCTGTAGGGATAGAGGAAACAGCCACCAAGTGCGGCGGATGGCAGGGAGCCAGTGCATGGGTTCAACTGGTGGCTCAGAGGCCCTTGTCGGAGATCAGAGTGTGGGCAGGTGACTAGTGCATTCTCTCAGTCATCCAGGACTCCAGAAGGGGAGAGGAGGAGAGAATGCACAACACATGAGGAAGCATCAGAAATGCCTCCAGACCCGGAGAAGGTTCACCTCCAGTTCCATTGAGGCACGGAGGCTGTACCAGAGGAAGGCCCCAGCCGAAGATAGACATTAACCACCAACTAAATGCTATGAGAAGCTACTGACCCTGGGGGAGTAGGAATGGGATGATTAAAGACCATGAGAAGGAAGCGAATTTGGAAGATGGAGTTGAAGGAATTGTGGCCCCAGGACCCATAAGGCCTTGTGGACAATGCACAGGGTTTGGAAATGAAGAGTCGTAGACACTAGGAGCCAGTGCCATCATCACAGTCCCAAGGAGATACAATACCTGGCCCCAAGACAAAAGGAAAATTCCCACAGAGTTGCAGAGGGAAGAGAGTAGAAGCACAGAAATCTTGGTGGAGGCTGTTGAAGTAGCCCACAATAGGATTGACCAGTCCTCTGGAGACAGTGAGCTGCTGGGGGAAGGAGAGGAAAGGAAGAATACCTCTGAGGAGGTTCAGCTGGCAGGGTGACATCTCAGAGATGTCAGAGATGTGAGGAGAGAAGGCGAGTGTGGAGTGGAAGATTATCACAGGCTATCCGCCATCACAGGTGGAAGCAGGAAGAGGGCCAAGAGAGGCTGGACAGAGAGTGACATGGAAGGAGTGAGCAGGTGTGGTGATGAGAATTGTCACGTGTGCAGTACATCATTCGTATACAGTCTGCAGGACAACAAGCACATGTCAGTCCACCATGACATGGTTCACCCATGGCAGTCATGTAAATGCAGGCAGAACTGTCAGACAATCATTACACTTCATCCAAGCAACATACACATGTCCTGGACGCACACACATAACCACTCACTGGGCATTCCCTCATAAATTGGCAGGTCTGCCACGCTTTGTATATGCTTCACATCAATCATATCACTAATGATCTCTTCATGTGGAGTGAGTTCATCATCCTCTCGTGGTGACCCACTTCCAGTCACCAGAGTAGAGGCAAAGGCGGCACCCAGCTTATCTTTGGCTCAGCACCGGAGGCCATTCCAATGCTTCACTGCCTCAGGAGCTGTGTACCTCTCATAGCCCAAGGCGTTGATTAGATCCGTGACGCGCTGCCAGTAGGCCATACGCTGGGCATGCGTATGTGTGCTCCCTGCTCGCACGAGCATGTCACGTTCGTGTTCCCGCACGTAGTCCACAAGGATCTTCAGTTCCTCATCACTGAAGCTCCTCTTCCTCGACGTATGGGTCTTCTGTGCCGTACCTTGGGTTTGAGCCTGCTTCCCGACGGCACGCTTTGCCTTCTTGTAAGGTCGTACAGAACCTGAGTGGCTGGGACCACTTGGGTCAGTAGGGGGTGGAGCACTGGTGGACTGGGCTATGGCATCACCCACTGATGCTGGGACAGTAGGTTGCCTTGTAGGCATCTGTACCTGGGTGCTGGTGCCAGGACCTTTCACCGCATGTCTCTTGCCCTTAGAGACAAGGACATCTGTCCCTTGGTCTCTGTGGGCCTGGGCCGCGACCACTACAGGCCTGGCTGGGTGACCCTGAACTTGAGTGGTGGTTGCTGCAGCTGCCCCTGCAGCTTCCTGACCCTGACCGGTGTGGACAGCAGATGGCAATGCTGCTCCAGTACCCTGGGTGCTAGTGCCAGGACCTTTCACTGCACGTCTCTTGCCCTTAGAGACAAGGACATCTGCCCCTGGGTCTCTGTGGGCCTGGGCCGGGACCACTACAGGCCTGGCTGGGTGACCCTGAGCCTGCGTGGTGGTTGCTGCAGCTGCCCCTGCAGCTTCCTGACCCAGGCCGGTGTGGACAGCAGATGGTAATGCTGTTCCAGGACCCTGGGTGCTGGGGACGTCAGCATCAGCTGCATCCGCAGGTGGCGGATGTTTCCACACAAACGGAAACACCAGTGCCTGCGTATCTCGCAATACGAGAAAGGGTGGAACCGTTGCTAGCCGGTATCATGAGGCGTGCAGGCACCATTCGTGATAATGAGTGGGCTTGTACATCATCACAATGAGGCCTTGCGTCTCATCAACTGGCTAGCTCAGTTCATGGTCTCGAGTTGGGTGCGTGGGCTGGCCACTTATGCGACTACCTCCTGGTCTTCCTCCTCTGTGCGCCAGTCATCCTCCCTGGCGCCTTACGACCCAGATGCCACCAGGGCCACCAGGGCCTCCTATGTACCAGTCCCACCAGTCCCACCTCAAGCTGGCCCGTCTGGTGGAGGTCACATCCCAGCCTGAGTCGAGAGTCGAGGTTGGATCGGCCGAGGTGGTCGCCACGCCGATCCAGTCGACAGGAGCTGTGGCAATGGAGGCAGAGCAGGCACCAAATAGCAGGGTACGTGCACGACGGCCCCGGGCGTTGTCATCATCCCGGAGGCTGTCCTTAAGGAGCAGGGGCCAGGCAATTTGGCAGCAGCAGGCTTGGAGTAGGAGGCTACAAGACTCAGGGCATACCACCTCAGAGAGGCATGTATTGGGCATCAGGCAGGATGCCAATGTGGACCTTTGGCAAAGGATGTCTTCCATGGTGGAGCGTTTGGGGCAGCAAATCAGGGCAGAGAGACAGCGGGCACAGGAGGCGAGACTCACCATAGCCAGGGCAGAGATTACACTGCGTCGGGCAGAGAGGCGGGCTGAGGTTCTCGAGGAGACTTGCAGGGAGTGGGAGGGGATGGAGAGGACCATGTTGGAGTCCCTGCAAGCCCTCAAGGAGAGAGCAGAGGCCCACCTAGGGGAATTGGACACAGTGTTCAATGATGCCCTGGATGAAACATTGAGGGAGCATGGTGAGGCGAAGGACTAGCCCGCTGCCTTTGTAAATAGTTCTTTAGAAATAGGTTTCCTTTAATTTTTTTAATGATTTGGAGTTGTTGGACTATACTCCACTTTTTGTACATCGCTGTTTGTGTGTGATTTCGCTTTTTCTTGATTTTATGATTTGGAGGGCTATTGTTTATTTGTACATAGTTTACTTGTGTTTTGATTATTATTTTGAAACACTTGTATGGACATGGACCTCTTTTCAGACTTAGTTTTGGACAATTGAACATTAGTTTCATTTCTTATTGAACATATTTTTATTTATGATTTGCAGTGAATATGGCTCCATACAACTGTATAATATCATTTATTTTGATTACTGACACTAATTGCTTCTCTGACTTTTTTTTGCAAAATATACTGATTTGTTACTCGGTTTGGTGTCCATGCTAAGGACCATTGTTGGTCTTATGTGTGCTTACTTGCATGCATGTGTCATGTTTGCTATCCATTTGCGTGGGGCATATACACATGTGGATGATCAGTGGATGTGTGTGAATATGAAGTTTGTGTGTGCATGGTGAAGTGTCATTTGCTTTCAAATGTGAAGCATCACTGTGTATTGGTCCTCACTGTGTTTTGGGTGGTTTGGGGGGTGACTAATTGTAGTGTAAAATGTTCACGATATTTGACCAGGTTTTGCTTGATGCAGTGTAATGCACATGTTGTGCTTTGACCTTCACCAGCAAGTGTTTGTGCTGTTATCATGGTCTCTAGTGTTGTTTTGCATCTTGCACTGGAAGGCAATTTTGCCGTTATTTTGTTTTTACACATCGCCAGACCAATGCAGCAGTGTTGGTGGATAGCACACTGTCTGATTGCCATGTATTCAATCAAAACTTGAGTCATTCCTCTTTCATTGTGCTTTTGGTACTCCTCTGCCCTGATGAACTCCTGTCTGAATCTGAAACGGTCGGCTGGATACCCGCTGAACTTGTCCAAAGTTCCCCTCGCCCGCCACTTGCATGCCAGCACTGCCTCCCTGGTATCCCACAAACTTGGACTGCTTTTATGTATGCCAACAGACACCTGCCGGCACTTCACAACTGCTGACTGCGCTTAGGCTTGCACTTAACATCAGCTGGCCACAGTTTGTTAATTTCCTTTAATGTTCTATTTGTTATGATGTCCTTCACATGTACTGCACTGCCCCCGAACCCCTGAACCCTTTTCTCCTTCCCCACTTCCCATGCACTGGCGCCATCTCACTGGCACCTGCCTTAACAAGCTTGTTGTTGCTGTCTTCACTGTCTTCCCCTTCCACTGAATCTTTGGGCCTTTGGACACTTGTGTATATGTAATTTATGAATGACATGTCATTTGATTACATGTCATGTCATGTAATTCACACATGGGAGGAACAGTGATGTGTTCATTAGGTTATCTGTTCAGGTAATGTCGGCTCATTGAGGCTCAGGCTGTGACACGCCTGGCCAGTGTCTGCTCATGTGGCACACATTGAGGGTGCTTAGAAATCTGTCACTGTCTGACTATTTCTACATTGGGATTATTGGGATTACATCACATGGGCTGCAGGGCCTCACTTTACCATTCACTTGTGTGATGTGTATTTTGGGATATGGTTGCAGACAGCAATTGTGTTTGAGCAGCTGGCACACTCAATGATGTGGCCCAGTTGTATGCTTTTGTTTCTGTTTGCAGGATATATTTTGACCAGGAGGTTCAGGGTGGTGTCACTACATGGCAGTCAAGGTGCATGAAACACCATCGATGGAGTTAACATGTGTCACCATGTCAGCATCCAGCATGCAGGTGATGTCCAGTCTGGAGGGGGCTGCCTGCTGGGTGGCATCATGGGTGATGGGGGCTAGGGTTTCCCATGTGGAGAGGGCTGCCTTCAGGGTGGCGTCATGACTGATGGGGGATGGGGTGTCCCATGTAGTGGGGGCTGCCTGCAGGGTGGGGTTATGGGGGCTGGGGTGTCCCATGTGGAGAGGGCTGCCTGCAGGGTGGTGTCATGGGTGATGGGGGCTGGGTTGTCCCATGTAGTGGGGGCTGTCTGCAGGGTGGGGTGATGGGGGCTGGGGCGTCCCATGTGGAGAGGGCTGCGTGCAGGGTGGCGTCATGTGTGATGGGGGCTGGGGTGTCCCATGTGTTGGGGGCTGCCTGCAGGGTGGCATCATGGGTGATGGGGGCTGGAATGTCCCATGTGGAGAGGGCTGCCTGCAGGGTAGCGTCATGGGTGATGGGGGCTGGGGTGTCCCATGTAGTGGGGGCTGCCAGCAGGGTTGCGTCATGGGGGCTGGGGTGTCCCATGTAGTGGGGGCTGCCTGCAAGGTGGGGTGATGGGGGCTGGGGTGTCCCATGTGGTGGGGGCTGCCTGCGTGGTGGCGTCATGGGTGATGGGGCTGGGGTGTCCCATGTGGTGGGGGCTGCCTGCAGGGTGGTGTCATGGGTGATGGGGGCTGGGGTGTTCATATGGTGGGGACTGCCTGTAGGGTGGCATCATGGGTGATGGGGGCTGGGGTGTCCCATCTAGTGGGGGCTGTCTGCAGGCTGGGGTGATGGGGGCTGGGATGTGGGTGTCCCGTCAGGAGAGGTATGCTTCCTGTGGAATTGTGCGGGTATTGCAGGTTGTTTTGGAGCGAATTGGCTAGGGTGCGGATTGGGTACGTGCTGAGTTTTCACATGATTTTGGATGGGGTGCGGATGGGGTACGCGCTGAGTTTTCACGCGATTCGTGTGTACCTCCAACATTATACAATGTCTTTACCAAGCCCCTATTTGACTGCCTTGACAATCTGGGCATGAACTATACTAACTATGCAGATGCCACCCAGATCCTCATACCGATTACTGGGGACCCTGCCATCGACTCCGCCACACTTAATGCCATCTACCTAACCATCCAATCATGGATGGCACACCATGGGCTATGCTTGAATGATGACAAGACTGAGCTGTTCATCATAGGATCTCAACTCAGGCTGGCCAAACTAAATGACTCCTTCAAATTTTTTAACATTAATGGCAACATCATCAAAGTTTCAAATGAGGAAAAAGCTTTAGGCTTCTACTTGGACTCATCGCTAACACTCTCAAATCAAGTAAATGCTACTATTTCAGCTACAACGTACACATCTAAACTCATTAATGCATGCTGACCATTTCTCTCCCCAGACAGTTGTATCACCCTGGCCAGAGCCTTAGTCCTGACCTGACTAGACAACTGCAACGCCATATACTCTGGCACCAAGATCCAAAATATGCAAACACTTCAGGTACTGCAAAATAACACCATTAGAGCGGCACTTAACATCCCTAGATCAGCCCATATCTCTTCAGAGAGAAGAAAATTCACTGGTTACCAGTACAAGAGCGAATTTTGTTTAAAACACTCACGTTAACACACAAATGTCTTTACCGGGTGGCCCCCTCTTACCTGGTGGATAAGTTCTCAGTGTGCAAGGCCTACCAGTGCAGCCTATATGCACCTCCTTGCCACGCCACGATTCAATTTACAAGCAGCAGGTGGCAGCAGCTTCCCCACGATTACTAGCAAGCAATGGAATACCTTACCGGTCCAACTCAGAGCATACGTTTCCTTCTGGGAATTCTGTAAAGAATTAAAGACCCACCTCTTTACTCAAAGCTTGTGTAAATAATTCACACTACTTAGTAAATATTGGAATGTATTGCCTACTGTATACTTTATTGTCAAAATGTTTGGACATGTGTAACCATGGAAACAATTCTAACCTCTTTCTGTAAGACAGCGCCCAGATGCCTGAGGGCTTGGCGCGCTATATAAGCAACAAAATAAATACATACATAAAATAAATAAATATGCCTGACATGCAACTAAAACATTAAAACAGAGCAGAAGATGTGCTTTTTTCATTTGCACTCATTGCTGTAATTCACCTTATTCTCAATGGTGACCTGCCCATTTCAGGGGAGGCTGCACTGTGCAGCAAAAATGCACTGTCCAGTCCCCATGCATACATTAGTGTTGAGAACGTGCTCCTGAAACTAATGTATGACAAGCTCCCAGCAGCCACGTGGTTGCTGGGACCTCTTTTGGGAGCAAGTGCGCAGCTCATCAACTGACCCAAAAAAGTTTTAAAAATCTGGACCTAGTGTCTTGGGATCTGAGATCAGATATGCAGAGATTACTAGCACATTTTTTCCATTTCCTGTAATTGTGTTCACGGGTAGAATTCCGTCTAAGATGAATAAACAGTGTTCACAGATTGGCAGGGAACATAAATTCAAAATATGTATGAAGGCTTTGTAACCTTTGAGATTCCCAGGAAGCAACAGATAGCTAGCTATCTGTTCTCACCGAGTACTTTTTAAATGAATTTGCCTAGATGTAACAGCCTTTGGGATCAATATGTGTTGGGGAGGAGCTAGTGCCTTCCTGCATCCCCCAAGCGCTTTATAATTAGGCAAGACTTCTCTAAGCACTAGAGCATTGAGAAAGCTTTTTTCATGCAAAAAGAATCACACACAGGGGTGGCCAGGCACTAAATGAGGATAGTTAGTATTTAAATATAGGGTGCAAATAACCGTTAGTTTAATACACTTTTAAAATGTTATTGCATGTAGTTTTAAAATCTATATTAAGAGCACAAAGACACCACTAGCTAGCCAACTTCCCTACACAATGGTAATGGGATGGTACTCCTATAAGCGGTCAAAAATTCCACTTAGCTGTATTGATCACATTCACATTGGTATCAGAATTTTTTTTTTTATTAATATACATATATTTAAAATGACCATCTGTAAGCCAGGCATTTCAATGGTCTGACTAAAACACAAAAAAGATACAGAAAATATATCAGCGTTATTTTGGGGTACTTCAGAGTACAAATCAAGACATCAACATCACATGTGTCACAAAAACATAGTAGTGACAGCTTTTCAAATTTTTTGAATAGTTATCTCATTATTTCTATTCCGACAATTGTGATGTTAGTACCAAAGTGACATTTGGTTAGCATGACATCATAACTTTTTGTCATGACACGTCTACACCGACTTGTGTTTCTGGAGGTAGAAAAACAACACAACCGAAAAGATCTTGATATTAGGTGTGTAATCTGCCCCCTTCCTCAGGACGCTATCAATCTTTGGATATACAAACCGTTAGGCAGTGAATCATGTACTCTGCATGTTCTGCCTGCTACTTTCGTAGCTTCTTTCACGTGTGGGAGTCAAATCGTGTTATTTTGCATCATATTTCTGCCACTGGGATCATTCCCAACTTTTATTAAGTTGAAGCGTAGTATGTGTCCTGGTGCAATGTCGCCGTGTAGTATGTTTACAGAGCAAGGTCAACACCGTGTTCTCTCAATCCACCTCCTGGTCTGTAGTCTGGATGGGTACGTAGTGCATAGGTATAACACCGCCTGTAGATTTGTTCTGGCTGGACAGTCGCAGCTTTAGATTTCTCAATTTCTATGTCCGCTGCAGGTTCACGCTGGAAACTGTCTGTGGGTTGATCCTCCCTGTGCCAAAGCACATCTAGTTTGTTGTGGATCACGGTGGCTATGTGAGCTTGTGTCGTGGCGGCGGTCCGTCTATGGCTTTGTTTGTAGTTTTAAAATCTCAAAGCACGGTGAATGCAGCTTGTGCTAAAAATAGACTACAGGCATTGCCTGGTGTCCGCTAGCTCTGGCAGAGCACATGAAGTGGCTGAGCAGCTGTTTCCTGTCCATCAAAATACCCAGGTAGGCTGGGGTTCATGTACACAATGTAACAGTATGGGGAAACAAGGTTTTAAGGAGAATTACAGGACCAAATAAAATATGAGCATATTGAGTATATTGAGTGAATTGTGGAGAGTATGGCGGGAAGGTGTGTTTAGATATAAATGTTTATAATATAGTAAAATATGATAAACATGAGCTACAATGTATTCCTGCATGACCAAGTCAAATAGTATATAAGGTGCCTGCTTAGCACCAGTCTGGAGGTGCCAGCCACGGAAGAAGGACAGAATGCTGGTCAGGGAGCAGAGTCCTTTACCCCCCATCCTCATTTTCTATAAAGATTACATTTGTTATCCTTGCAAGATAAGACTCTTGGCCTTAATTCCCTAGAGGGGTGAACTATTAATCTGGTGTGAGAGTGATTAGGGGTACCTGTATTTATGGGGTACCCCTCTAAGTTGGGCTACCTTTCAGTGGTGACCCCTTAATGTGACCTCAGTTTCACCCCTGTACTTTGCAAAGCCCTAGGCCAGTCACCAGGAAAAGAGCCACACCCATCTATAGTGATCAATCTCCTTAATCAAAAACCCCATGTATATTGAGCGACTTTAGTAGCAGCCATTTTAAAAGAAATCCTCTCTGTTCTCTGAAGCAGGGCGTGGCTCCAGAAAGACAGGCAAGCTTTGTAATGGAGGAAACTCACCCACTTAAGTATACTCTTGCAAGTGATAACACCATGGGAACATGTATATATGATATGGTGATGTGAATGACACTATGGTGATGTGAATGATACTATGGTGATGTGAATGATGTACAAGGTCAAGGGAATAGATGGAATAGGACTTTTGGTGCTCTATTATGGAAGAGGACTTTTGGTGCTGTATTATGAAATAGCACTTTTTGGTGATAAGGAAAGGATTGATAGGATAGAATGGATAGGATTTCAGGTGATGTGTTAAGGAGTAGATTGGAAAGGAGGTGGGTTATTTATCGAACTTGTCGCATATTTCTGTTTTTCTACTTTTTATAAATGAAAAAGGGATCCTCAGCATATAAAGACTGAGATGACAGGAAATCTCAGCATATAAAAAGACTGAGATGAAAGGGAGCCTCAGTTTATAAGGACTGCGAGGTAAGGGATCCTCAGCCATAACAGGTTGAGAAGGTAGTACCACCCATTATTCTTTTATGATGAGAGAAGCAATAGGTGGTATTACAAAGGATATGGAAAAACAGTAGTGGCTCAGTATAAGGAATGGGCCTGGATTTTAGTCAGTTATTTTTTGTATTTTTTCTCTTGCTGTCTTTTGTGGTAAAAAAGGAAGGAAGGTGGATGAATCACTGTGTGTTTATGTGTGAAATCAAAGGGGGAAATTTATAAAATCAAATTAGAGAATGTGTGAAATCAAAGTGGAAAAAGTGTGAAATTAAAGTGGAGAAAGTTTAAAGGAGGTGGGGAAAAAGTGGGTTGATCTGTACTTTTGTGTAAAAAGTACTGCATGTGCAGCATAGCAGTAGGGTCTAAGTGAAGTATTAGGGACGTGCGCAACATTATGGACGAAGACACTCCAATAAAACACTTGCATAGGGTTCTGCCACTGTATTGTGACAGAATAGGAAAACAATGGATAGTGGAAACAAAGGAAGGGGGGGTGTCCTGCTCCTGGCCAGAGCAGGGCTCCCAAAACAGAAACATGCTAAAACAAATGTCCATCTTTTTAGCAGCAAAATATAAAGGAAATAAGTTCCAAAAAAGAAAAGAGATTTTAGATCTCTGGGAAGTATTTCAGAATATGGAAGATCAGGAAGGTGAAAAAGAGATCCAATGTAAGGGGCTATACCCAGTAATACCTAAACCTGCAGTACGATATACAAACCCAGTCTGTAAGCCTCCAGTGGTAGAGAGAGTGTCAACAGGATTAGCAACTAGGGGGTATAACTCAAGAGCTTTTGCACCTCCATATAACCCATCCACAAGTGCTGATATGCCCGTAGCCTTGGTGTACCCAGAGGATCCACACGTAGACATAGACAATGAGTTAAGAGCACTGTGGGAAAGGTTGGTCATGTTACAAGAACCTGAAGAAGTATCATTGGAAATAAGGGTACCGGTGCAGAAAATAGGGGATTGGAAGACAGGAGATTTTTTGTTTAGATTCAACCCTGGGGCAATAAGAAATGTTTGTGTTGAAAAAGATGATGGGCAGAGGGTATGGACGGTTCCGGGACAAGAAGTAGAACAAGCAAGGGAAAATGGAGGGGAAGATCAAGGTGATAGAAATAATGAAGAGGCAGGGCAAGAAGGAGATCAAGGAGAGGAGGTAGTGAGAAACCCGTCCCTGTCACAAGAGGCAGTGAGGAGGGATAGACCAACAAATAGACCAGATTAAATGGTGCTATTACAAGATCAGAAGAATATTACAAAGGGGTAGAAAAAAAATAGATATAAAGATGCCTCGTATACATAAAGGAGTAGGGATAACGTAGTAAGTGCCATTGCCTCAAATGGACAAAAATAATTTGATTAAAACGTTCCCCCAGCTTATAGCCGAAGCTAGTAAATGGATCTATGAATTTGAAAAACAAACAGTAGGGGTAGCCTTAGCACTAGGAGATTTTAAGAGTCTACTGGTCGCCAAAGTGGGGACCAGGCTGGCGGCATATGGGCAAGGACTTGTTACTTGGGGTAAGTCTTGCAGATAATAAACACGAAGGAGCAGCCTTTAATGAGGTAAGGGCAATGGTATGGGATGCCCTACGAAGATGTACCCAGATACCCCTGACTTACATTCTTTAATGGAGTGCACAATAGGTGATGATGAGGATCCTATTAGGTTTATTCTAAAGTTACAGGAAATGTGGAGAGTTGAGACAGTACCATGTTTCTATTTAATTGTAAAGAGAGGATTACCAAAAGAGGCCTGAAGGCACTAGATAGAATTGTGGGGGAATTGAAGCCAAAGGGTGGGCAGAGAGACAAAGTATAATAGTCCACCATTGTAAGAGAATCAAGGAGCGGGACAGAGAGACAGCCCAGAACCGGCCAACGGACGAGGCAAAACTAGTAGAACAGAAACTAAATAAGGTTGTTGGCCAAGCACCAGTGACGCCAACTGCTCAGGGGGAAAGGACAGGTGACACTCAACAAATTGGGAATGCCACAATTGCGGCACTATGGGGTGAATGAGGACAGGGACAATGGGGTGAAGGGGACAGTACCCCAACCCACAGTGGCAGTATGAAGGAACACCAAGGGGAAGAGGAGGATTTCGAGAAGCAAGAGCAGGAGGCTTTGGGAGGATAGGGACCCGGGGAGGAGGATTGGGAACACCACAGTGCTGGTATTCCGTTAAATGGGGGCATGTCGCAAGGGAATGCAGGAACAGGCCTGGGATGGGATTTAATTAGGGGCCATCACCTCCATGGCAGGGATTCCAAGGGCCTTAATGAATGGGACAACAGCAGTTTGGACAAGAGGGTAAAAATCAGTTACCTTATGGGACTGACAGACAAGGGCAACATGGGCAACAACTACAGCAGGGCGAGGGAACACAGTTTAACAGGATGGCAGGGGAACAGGCACCCCATTCCAAGGAGTTGCAATGGTGGGGGTGCCGCCCGTTTTTCATTCCCCGGGACAAATACATATTCTGATTAGGACAGCCTACATAGAGCACTCGCATGTCCAATCCTATTGATAACTGCACACCCGGAAGAGGAGTCCTTGGTGGAGGAGGAAATAGGAAACAAGCAATTTATATTTATTACCTGGGGAACTGATCAGCCCCAGGTTTCAACGTCCATATTGTTGGGGGGAGATCTCTCTCCGCAGCAGGGGCCTCCCTCTGGAACAGCCTTCCTGCCTTCCTGCCTCCCTGAAACTTCAGGAGAACCATCTCCGGTTCCGGAAGCACCTCAAAACCTTCCTCTTTGCTTCTGCTTTCTCTGCTTTCTTCTGCTTTCTCTCTCCCTCTCCCCTGCTAAATCACTGAAACTGTACTAAATCAGCAACTGGGCCACTCACCAGTCTCGGTCCTTGGCCCAGCCACTCTCCCCTGCACTGCCTTCCTGGCAACCCCTGCACTGCGGGACTGTCTCTGTATCCTTACAGCCCCCCTTCCGAGTACTTGTCTGCACTTATCTTGCACTTGCCACCAGCTGGCCCTTATTATTTATCTTGTTCATTACTAACCCTGTACTGCACTTTCCCCTCTCCCTTTCCTCCTTCCACTTTTCCCGTCCCCCCTACCCATGCACTTGCGCGATCTGAATGACACCTGGCCTAGTAGGATCGTTGTCTGTCTCCCCTTGTTCCCCCCTCCCTGCCTCGTCGCGCCTTGAAACACTTGTGTATAGGCGCGTTACAAATGCCATATCATATCATATCATATGAGGTGGTGTTCAGATTATTATTAGTTGTATATTGGTAATCTTCAAATGGGTTCTGTTTTACCTGTGCCAATTTATTTCTCGTTGTAATATTTTATTGGTATTCTGATAATTGTTTTAGCATATGTTCACTGTGTTGACATGTTGTTGCTTTTTGAAAATTAAAAGAAAGTTTAAAAAAAAAAGAATTAACTTGTCTGCCTGAATGGGAGAAGAGACTGATGTATATCTGTCAATAAAAACTCAAAACATTGTTTTTTCTTTTTTTATATTGTTTTTTTATTACTGCTTTTGTAACATTGACAGCTTACTGGGCATATACATATATCGAGCGTACAGATTAGAGTGTTACAGTGAAGCAATGCCCTTACGGTATCCAGGCACCAGTGCTATTAACAGTGCTTAAACAAACATTAAACCAATAATGGAGGCTTGCATGTTTTCATGTTAATTTTGGTGGTGATCCAGGTCGGTGGCGGCCAAGGCAAGAAAGTGTTTTTATACAGCAAGCATAATCACAGTCTGACTTGGGGGGCGGGGGGTGCGAGAGGGGCAGAGCTTAGATGTTTGTCTATTCCTCCAACAAAGGCGTATTTAAGAGTGAGGTAATGTTCAGGGCGGTTTATCGTCTGATGGGTGAACCATCGCTATAATGAGCATTCTCCAAGCTTCAAAGTTAGTGGCAGGGTCCCCTTCAAGTGTCTGTATCTCGCTAAGCCATGCTTTGGTTTCGGTTTCGGACCTTGTCTCGAAGTACCAGTGCCATGCTTCACATCGCAGGCCGTGCTTTGTTTTCCACGACATGGCCATATGCAGTTTAGCGAGGACATGCTTGTGTTTGCTAGGTTTGGGGTAAGCGCCCAACAAGCATTCATGAGCAGTCCATTTATATCGAGCCACACCAGCTCCTGCGCATGCCTGCTTAACGCGTAACCAGAGGGTTTGTGCTTTGTTACATTTACATAGCATGTGTATTAAGTCAGCCTCTTCCTGGTACACCAGGGGCAGGCCAACGAAGCGTTGGTGTTGAATTGGGCCACTCTGCTGGGAGTCATATATGTGTGGTGAAGCATGTTGACCTGAAGTAATCGAAATAGTGCATTCCGGGCTACATTTTTTGTGAAAGCTAGGGCCAGTTCCCACTGTTTGTCTGTGATGTCAGAGCCAACGTCGGTCTCCCACTGTATCCTCAACTTAGTGACACTGATGCTGGTCCTTCTCAGCAGGCATTTGTACAGTCTAGAAACAGGCTTCCAGCCATCACCCAGGGCATACATCAGAGCTAAGAAAGTGTCCTCTTGTGGTTCCACAGGCCATTCTTCCCAATTGGACCTAGCCACCTTCGTTACCCTCATGTGCCCCATAAATTGTCCCTCTGGAAGGCCCCCCAATTGTGTTAGACTATCCAGGTCCCTGAACTTACCATTCTCGTGCATGTCACCCCAGGTGTATAGCCCCAGTGACTCCCAGCACCTTGCGATACCTAGATCTTCCGCTCGTGTCCATACACCAGCCATCAATGGGGCATTCAGTGAGTAGGGCTGTTGTGAGTGCAATAGTTTGAGGGGTTCTAGCCCAGATCTGTCTGCCAACATGCACCAACAGGGGTCAGGGGTCAATACGGCTATCTGGGAGCCACAAGATCTCTTTGAGGTGAGAAGGTCTCACCAGTGTTTGGAGTAGTGCAGTCAAGGAAATGTGATCATCTGAGAGCCATTTGGCAACAACGCTGACCTGTGCAGCTAGGTAGTAGAGCTCCAGCTTGGGTAGTTGCAGCCCACTTTCCTTATAGGGACGGCACAGTGTGCTGCTGAATGCTATCCTGCATCTTTTAGGTCCCCATAGAAAGTCTCAAACTAGTCCATCTAGGGAGCGAAAAAATGCGGGTGAGATGTAGTAGTGAACATTTGTGAAACTGTACAAAGGTCTGTGAAGAACTATCATTTGACCAGTCCCACCCTACCCATAAGAGAGAGTGGTAGGCGGGACCAGAACGTCATAGACTTCTTCACACCTTCAACAGCCCTAAGTGTGTTTTGCATGTGAGTACTCCTGGTTGTATGCGTAATCTGGATCCCAAAATACCGAAATGAATGTGTCTCCCATCACACCCCCAGGTCAGGCAGGGGGGCCCCGTCTGTCTCGCGCAGCCCTGCCAGAGGGAAGAGGCAAGACTTTTGTTTACTGAAGGTGATACTGGAGAGCTCTGCGAAGTCATTGAGGGTTTCCAGTACAATGGGCAGATTGTGCTGTGGCTCACATAAGTAGAGGAGAACATCGTCTGCGTATAACGTTATGAGGAACACCTATGAGGTTCCATCTAGGTTCCATCTATGTTAATGCCCGCCCCCAAGTACTCCTGCCGCAAGTATACCGCTATTGGCTCTAGTGCTAATATATAAAGCATGGGTGATAGCGGACACCCCTGACGTATCCCCCTCTGTATATTCCAAGGTTCAGAGATTTGCTTGGCCTACTTAACTCTTGCTGTTGGGGAAGTGTACAGCAGTATCACCCATCGTACATCGTACAAAGTTCCCTCTGAAACCGAATCCCTTTAGGGCAGCAACCATCCACTCCCAGTACACTGAATCAAAAACTTGGACAGCATCTAGCGATGCCACCATGCAGTGTTCGGTGTGAGAATTGGTTACGTTAATAATATATTGTAGGCAGCGAAGATTAAGAGTGGTGTTGCGGTAAAGTACAAAACCGGCTTGGTTGACGTGTATCAGAGAGGGAATAGATTTATGTAGGTGGTTGGCTAATGTGGTCGTGAGTATTTTCATGTCATAGTTAAGCATGGATAGGGGACAGTAGAAGTCGCACCATCCAGTGGGTTTCCCAGGTTTAAACTCAAAGCATACTGATATTGCTTGTATATCTTTGGCTCAAAGTAATGCAGAACCTCCCCGAAACACAACAGCTGATGAGAAGCAACACACCCCCTGGAATTACCATGGTGAGAATTAAGGAATGACTAATCAGGAAAGAGAGTGAGAAATCCTTCGTAGAGGTGATCCTCTGATGATATAACATCCTGGAGGGGCGGAGCTGTACTGCACCGCATAGATAGAGGTGGTGTGGAGAGACCAAAACACGGAAGAGAGACACTGGGAGGCTGGCAGCAAGAAGTGAATATAGCAGAGGTGGAGACCGGAGAAACTCTACAGTACATGGTGGCGTGGCTACGCTGCAGTGGTGGTGGGCTTGGGGCCCGTGAACAAGCGCAGTGTCATGATCTCTGCTTCCAAAAGATCAGGACTTGCCCGACTCCCTTGGAAGCAGACCCATAACCCCGGTTCCGAGTGCCAGCCAGTCCCAATTGGGACCTTTTGGACCCTGTCCTGGCGCCAGTGGCACCAGGCTCATAAAGATGCCCAGTCCAAGCGCTGGAAGCGCCAGGCTCATAATGCTTGGGTGGACTTACCTGCAGCAGACCATGCTGCTTACTTACCTGCCAGCTGAACCCATGATCCTCTTCTGTTTGGGACTACTTTTCCTGTTGGGTGGGGCAGGAGCCACTCCCTAGGTTCAGAACACTGGAACTCTTCTGGAAAGCAGGAACTCTTTTCTTACCTAGGCGTGGCTGTGGAAGGAGACACCTAAGCACTACAGGAGGCTATTTAAACCACACCCGATGGATGAATCTTGCTTTGCGTATTTCTGCATTCTCTGCAGCAGAACGCTCATCGTGTCTTCTGCTTCTGATCCTGGGCCTAAGGGAACAAAGGCTTACCATCCTGGAATCCAGTCTTCAGCAGCACCTGTAAAGACAAAGAAAGAACAGGTTAGCACTACGGTCTTCAGTGGCAGTGCATCTCTTACCTGGTCCATCGGCTGTCACCAACGCCTCGCGCTGCATTCCGGCATCTGAAAGACAAAGGCTTACCTACTCTTCGCATGCTCCGGAGGTCTTCGCACTGCATTCCGGCATCTGAAAGACAAAAGCTTACCAGCTCTTCGCACGCTCCAGGTGGCCTTCGGCGCTGCATCCCGCATCTGAAAGACAAAAGAAGGTGCGTTTAAAGACATTGGGCAACTTTATTACTCACGTGCCATTACTCCTTCCCACGCCGAATCCAGTGGGTATTCCAGCACCCTTCAGCCTCTCTAAAGCTCCGAACTTGTACCTGCAAGATAAAAGGGACAGTTAGTGCGCAGCGTGAAGCAGGCTACAAGCTCTTACTTACGTGCTTCCAGGCGCTTCTATTCCTCACGCGGGTTCGATCCTCAACTCTCATCAGCCCGCCATCCGCCATCGCCGGAACCCTGCAAAACAAGAGATATCATTACAAAAGACTTTTAAGACATTTGAAGTGCCCAGAACTTACTGTTCGTGCAGTTAACGACGGACAGCAGTCCTCTGAGGTCAAGAGGCCTGCACCCTTATCCAGTGAAGAAACTGGTTACGGCACCCTGCCCCGAGGCAGATGGAGAGCTCGGCGTTCACTTACCTAAGGTGAGGGCGTTAACCTTTGGGGTTCTACAGGAGAAGAGAAAGGGAAGAGGAGAGAGGCACCCAATAACCCCAGTTCATTAATCCCATATTTTCTATCTGCAGACATCTTACTCTTCGAGTCAGACATACAGTGCACAGAGGTCCAGCCCAAAAAGCCAACCGTGTGTTACACATCACCTTTGAAGATACGGCATTCACCCAGTCAAGACCGGCGCCTCTGCGGGAATCAGGTGAGCGTTACAGAACGCAAAGCCTACCGCAAAACTCCCACCCAGGCGCTATGGAAACCTCGGATACCGACCAGCTAGCCCAGTTACTTGGGGAACTAAGAGCAGAAGTGCATGCAGCCCGTCAGGAAACGAATGCTCTAAGAAGGGAACTGATTATTTCCAAGGAGCGAACAGACGATCTCGCTAGACAATTGCTACAGTCACAAGCCGGACAAACTCCGTTACCCGCATCAGGGGCAAATCTTCCTTCAACATCCTCTACGAACCCAGTGCAGATCAACCTACCTGGGAATGTACCTCTGGCTCCGTCCGAACGATTTTCTGGTGACCCAAAGAGGTTTGCAGTATTTATTAATCAGTGCCGGTTGCACTTCTTATGCCGGCCAGCAGCCTTTCCAACTGATCAAGCTAATGTAGCTTTCGTGCTTTCGTACCTTAGTGGCAATGCGGCAGACTGGTCGATCCCTCTAGTTAATCAAGATGATCCGGTTCTCCATGATTTTCAAGCTTTTCAGCTCAGTATGGAAAAACTGTTTGCAAGACATTCACTGGGGCAGGCCTTGGACAATGAGCTCCTTTCATTGCGACAGGGTAATCAAGACCTTTTGGCTTATATTGCGTCTTTCAACAGACTGATAGTGGAAACTCGATGGCCTGAGGACAAAAGGATTACGCTCTTTTATAGAGGTCTACGTGGAGAGCTCAAAGATGTGTTAGCCCAAGTAGTGAATCCCCCGCAAGACTGTTCGGACTATATTGACTTAGTCGTTCAAATTGACCACAGACTGCAGAACAGGAAGGCCGATCGTTCCAAGTTTGATGCTCGAGTATTTTCCAAACCACCAACTCCTACCAAAGGAGTAGACTCTGGGGAACCCATGCAAATAGGGGGCCTGAAAGGACCACTAACACAAAAGGAGCGGGAAAGGAGAAAACAGCTGCAATTATGCCTCTATTGCGGAAACTCGGGGCACTTTCTTCGAGACTGTCCGGTGAAACCAGCCAAGAAGGCAGTAGGAGCTGCAGTTACCAGGGTCACAAACTCTGAGCAGGGAAACGACCTCGCCCGACAAGAATAGAGGTCCTCTTGCCGAGCGTTAAAACCAGTTCCGTGACCTCGCATTTCGTGATACCTATGGTCCTCATTAGCCCTGAACATCCGGATCGATTACATGCGATTGAAGCTTACGTCGACAGCGGTGCCATCGGCAATTATGTGGATCATGAAATGGTTTTGAGGATGAATCTCACTCTTTGTCCAAAGGCTGTAAAGGACGTCATTACTACGGTGGATGGTACGGAGATAGCCTCCGGACCAGTAACGCATACCACCCAAGAAGTGACGCTAGTAAGTCAAGATGGACACCATGAGAAGATCGTGTTCGATGTGATCAAGGCCCCTCAGTTCCAGATTATTCTAGGAATTCCTTGGTTAGAGAAGCACAATCCTCAGATCGATTGGCGAGCAAGAACGGTTCAGTTTCCAGAATGTGTCTCTACTTGTCACCCTCGACCTGGTGTTGCACTGGCAGCAATTTCCTCGGAGGCTCCCCAGTTACCTCCTGAATACCTAGAATTCCAAGATGTTTTCCGGAAGGATCAGGCTAACTCTCTACCTCCTCATAGGTCTTATGACTGCCAGATAGACCTGATACCTGGATCTACTCCTCCTTGTAGTAGAATTTATGCCCTCACCGAGCCTGAGAATCTTCACCTCCGACAATACCTGGATCAATACCTAGCGAATGGGTTTATTCGTCCTTCCAAGTCCCCCGCTTCCTCAGCTTTGTTCTTCGTTCCAAAAAAAGAAGGGGACCTTAGAACTTGTATAGATTATCGCGCCCTGAACCAGATCACCGTTAAGAATAGATATCCAGTACCTTTGATCCCTGAACTCCTGGACCAAGTCAGAAAAGCATGCATATATACAAAGCTGGATCTTAGAGGAGCCTACCACTTGGTACGAGTAAAAGAGGGCGATGAATGGAAGACGGCCTTCCGCACCAAGTATGGGCTATTTGAATATCAGGTCATGCCCTTCGGACTTTGCAATGCCCCGGCCGCCTTTCAATATTTTATGAACGATGTCCTCAGAGAGCTCATAGATGTGTGTGTTGTTGTTTACATTGACGACATCCTCATTTATTCTTCATCGGAAACTGAACATCGGAAACACGTGAAAATGGTCCTCGAGAGATTGCGTCAACACAAACTTTTCGCTAAGTTGGAAAAATGTGTTTTCAACGTGACTGAAGTTGAATTCTTGGGATTCATATTATCACCTAGCGGAGTGCGTATGGATTCAAAGAAGGTCGATGCAATTCTCAAATGGCCATCGCCATCCTCCGTAAAAGGTGTTCAAAGCATGTTAGGCTTCGCTAACTTTTACCGCAGGTTTATCCCCGAATTCTCTCGAATAGTCCAGCCCATCACCGCCTTGTTAAAGAAAAACAAACGTTTTGAATGGTCTACCGAGGCGGAACAAGCTTTCCAGAATTTGAAGACTAGATTTATCTCTGCACCGATCTTAAAACATCCTCGCCCAGAACTCCCCTACATCGTTGAAACTGATGCTTCGAGCCTTGCCATGGGGGCAGTTCTATCACAAAAGGACCCAGTAACCAATCAGTTGCATCCCGTGGCATTTTGGTCCCGCAAATTCTCGCCTCCTGAAATCAATTACACTCTTACTGATAAGGAACTTCTAGCTATCAAGTCCGCCTTTAAGGCTTGGCGGCATTATCTTCTGGGGGCTCGACACACCGTTACTGTGATTACAGATCACCGAAACCTGCAATATTTGAAAACTGCAAAAGCTCAATCCTCTAGGCAACTCCGTTGGGCACTATTCTTTGCCGAGTTTGACTTCATAATTACCTATCGACCTGGTACAAAAAACGGTAAAGCTGATGCCCTTTCTCGGATGGGAGTAGAAGAACATTTGATCAATCCTAAACCTGTACCTATCATTCCCGAACACAGAATTCTAGGTGTAATCGCCACACAATCCATAGAGGAAGTTAAGGATAAAGCCAGGCTACTGGTAACTCCAGCAGACATACAGAATTGGCATCTGCAGGGAAAGGACTTTACGGTGAAGGACAACCTATTATATTTCCAAGAACGGTTATACCTGCCCAGCACAGATTTACAGAAAAAGGAAATCTCTTGTTATCACGATTCTTTAATGGAAGGACATCCCGGTATGACCAAGACCTCGGAAAAGATCAAGCACTACTTCTGGTGGCCGTCTTGGAAAAAAGATATCAGAGACTTTATAATGTCCTGTGGAGTATGCGCCCAAAACAAGAGTCAAAAGGAAAAACCAGCCGGCCTCTTACGCCCTATTGACATCCCGCCTCACCCTTGGCATACGCTTTCTATGGACTTCATCACCGATCTACCTCCATGCTCTGGATACAATACGATCCTAGTAATCGTGGACCTATTCTCCAAGATGGCGCATTTCATTCCACTCAAAGGCTTACCAACAGCAGCAACTCTGGCCCGAGAATTTCTCGAAAACATCGTCCGACTGCACGGTTTTCCTTCAGTTCTAATTTCGGATCGAGGTAGTCAATTTATTTCTCATTTTTGGCGAAGTTGCTGTCGGTCGGCTCAAATTGATGTGAGACTTTCGACCAGCCACCACCCTCAAACCGACGGACAAACCAAGAGGACCAATCAAACTCTGGAACAGTATTTGCGCTGCATGCTACAACAAACTGAAAAAACTTGGAAAGATATCCTTTGGATAGCCGAATATGCCTACAATAACTCTGTCCACTCGGGAACTGGGAAGACCCCGTTTTTTCTTTTATACGGTAGTCACCCTCGAACCTCGGAGTTGGATCCACTCCAAGATCTTGGAACACCAGCAGTAGACCACCTGCATTCTACAATCACCCAAGCCTTTAAGGAAGCCGTTTCTCACCTTCAAAGGGCTAAAGAACAATACAAGAAAGGAGCAGACCAACATCGGAAGGAAGCCCCCCAATATCAAGTAGGAGATCAAGTCTGGTTATCCACCAAATATCTACCTCTAAAAGGACCACGCACATTCAACCCAAGATACCTTGGTCCCTATTCCATCACTACCATAGTAAATCCAGTAGCGGTCAAGTTGGACTTGCCCCCTCACATGAAGATACATCCGGTCTTCCACGTCTCTCTATTAAAACCCGTGCAACCTCAAACCCGACTAACTACATCTCCAAAACCTATTCTAGTTGATGGAGAACTCGAGTTTGAAGTCAAAAGCATCCTGGATTCCAAGATCTCCAAATCTAAACTATTTTACCTGATTGACTGGAAAGGCTACGGTCCCCAAGAAAGATCCTGGGAACCTGCAGAATATGTCCACGCGCCTCGTCTAATCAAAAGATTTCATCGAACATTTCCTAACAAGCCCAAACCCCCGGAGAAGCCCGGTTTGGGAGGGGCCTTGAGGGGGGGTGCTGTCATGATCTCTGCTTCCAAAAGATCAGGACTTGCCCGACTCCCTTGGAAGCAGAACCATAACCCCGGTTCCGAGTGCCAGCCAGTCCCAATTGGGACCTTTTGGACCCTGTCCTGGCGCCAGTGGCACCAGGCTCATAAAGATGCCCAGTCCAAGCGCTGGAAGCGCCAGGCTCATAATGCTTGGGTGGACTTACCTGCAGCAGACCATGCTGCTTACTTACCTGCCGGCTGAACCCCTGATCCTCTTCTGTTTGGGACTACTTTTCCTGTTGGGTGGGGCAGGAGCCACTCCCTAGGTTCAGAACACTGGAACTCTTCTGGAAAGCAGGAACTCTTTTCTTACCTAGGCGTGGCTGTGGAAGGAGACACCTAAGCACTACAGGAGGCTATTTAAACCCCACCCGATGGATGAATCTTGCTTTGCGTTATTCTGCATTCTCTGCAGCAGAACGCTCATCGTGTCTTCTGCTTCTGATCCTGGGCCTAAGGGAACAAAGGCTTACCATCCTGGAATCCAGTCTTCAGCAGCACCTGTAAAGACAAAGAAAGAACAGGTTAGCACTACGGTCTTCAGTGGCAGTGCATCTCTTACCTGGTCCATCGGCTGTCACCAACGCCTCACTCTGCATTCCGGCATCTGAAAGACAAAGGCTTACCTACTCTTCGCATGCTCCGGAGGTCTTCGCACTGCATTCCAGCATCTGAAAGACAAAAGCTTATCAGCTCTTCGCACGCTCCGGAGGCCTTCGGCGCTGCATCCCGCATCTGAAAGACAAAAGAAGGTGCATTTAAAGACATTGGGCAACTTTATTACTCACGTGCCATTACTCCTTCCCACGCCGAATCCAGTGGGTATTCCAGCACCCTTCAGCCTCTCTAAAGCTCCGAACTTGTACCTGCAAGATAAAAGGGACAGTTAGTGCGCATCGTGAAGCAGGCTACAAGCGCTTACTTACGTGCTCCCAGGCGCTTCTATTCCTCACGCGGGTTCGATCCTCAACTCTCATCAGCCCGCCATCCGCCATCGCCGGAACCCTGCAAAACAAGAGATATCATTACAAAAGACTTTTAAGACATTTGAAGTGCCCAGAACTTACCGTTCGTGCAGTTAACGACGGACAGCAGTCCTCTGAGGTCAAGAGGCCTGCACCCTTATCCAGTGAAGAAACTGGTTACGGCACCCTGCCCCGAGGCAGATGGAGAGCTCGGCGTTCACTTACCTAAGGTGAGGGCGTTAACCTTTGGGGTTCTACAGGAGAAGAGAAAGGGAAGAGGAGAGAGGCACCCAATAACCCCAGTTCATTAATCCCATATTTTCTATCTGCAGACATCTTACTCTTCGAGTCAGACATACAGTGCACAGAGGTCTAGCCCAAAAAGCCAACCGTGTGTTACACATAACCTTTGAAGATACGGCATTCACCCAGTCAAGACCGGCGCCTCTGCGGGAATCAGGTGAGCGTTACACGCAGAGACCAGAGAGCGACGGAGGAACGAATCCTCCGTTCTCATTGCGAGCACTAAAGAAAGCACCAAAGCAGGCGGACAGAACGATTACTTGATGGAGAAGCTGAGGAGAGTAAGGAACTACAATGTTCCCTCAAAGATGCCACCCTGCTCGAACACACATGAAGACAGTGAAGGTACCAGGGTTGCCCAGGGTGGAGTGAGGCTAGCCAAACAAAACCTAAAAAGGGAAAGAAGAATCAGTGGAGTAGAACCACGTACGGTTCAGTCCAGCACCCCAGAGATAGAACATCCTGGAGGGTTAGGGAGCTCTAGAAAACAGAGTATTGGACATTGGCAAAGACTCAAGTGACACCACAAAGAGCTAAGAAAGTAAGAGGACCAGAGGGGTCTAGAGAGCCCTATCGACATAAGTGGAGCATTGCAAGCTATAAGTAAAAGGGAACCTGGAGGGTTCAGTCCGCCAAGCCAAGAGGAGAAACAAGGGAAAATAGGAGACGCCCTTTGTATGCAATCAGAACAAGAAATTGAACAACACAACTGGTGGAGACGGATTAAGGGAATCATCCCCTCATTTAAAGAGACATTTGGTGTCTTTAAAGATTTAACATTTTCTTTGAGGAACTCAAGGAAAGACTAAGGAACTGCTTTTTTGATGAACTGTGAACACCAACATTCGGATTTTGACACAGACCCAGAAAGAAATCCTGAGTTATCACATTAAGGGCCTTATCGCGAGTTGGGCTGTAGCCCATAAATGTAGCGGTAATGGTATTACTGCTACATTTAAGGGCTGGCCCTATCACGAGTGGGGCACTAAATGGTCTGTTTTACCTCCAGCTTTTTTCTGGAGGTGAAAATCCCATTTAGCGTCCTGTTTTCGACGGCACGGCATTACCGCTCGCTGTATTAGGTTGCAGCATTAGCATTGAAAATGCCCCATTGAATCCAATGGACCCAATGGGGAATGCAGATTTACTGTTAACGCCTAACCTGTGATCCGGCTGTAATACTGCCGGACAGGTGGGTGCTAAGGCTTTTACAGTCGAGCGGTATTACAGCTGGGATACCGCCCAACTCGTGATGAGGCCCTAAGACTGGTATAAAGAAGCCTGAATAGAGGGCATAGTACTCTGGCTTATACTTACGCCCTTTGTTAATGTGGGGGGTCAGATAGTTGATAGGTTTTGAACTGATGACTATTTTTATTTTTGACTAAAGATGAGCACGCTTAGTATAGTTGATAGGAAGGGAAATCCCTCTTAACAATAGGGACTGAAGGGCATTTTTCTAATCTAAATAATCACCTTCAAGTGATGTCTGTGAGGGTGTGGAAGGAGGAGACTGACACACAGGAGGCATGCTTTTGGGCAAAGACTTTTATTTTATACCAAATGAAAGAAAGAAACCTATCTAACCTTAATTCTAAGAGGAGTTTCCATGCCTCAAATAAAACTAAGGAAATGTCAGAATGTCTGTAACTAAAAAGGCCACGGTCCTATGTCAAAATCCTACTTCTAACCCTCACATTTATAACAAAACTAAAATGGATTAATCTTTTCAGGGTCCAGAAGAATTAGTCCCTTCTTCTGGACGGTATGGTTTGCAAAGCAGGGGGAAAGTCTTCCTTCAACAGGCCTTTTTCAGGCTTCTCTCGACAGTTTATTGTGGCATGGGGAATGTCTCCCTTCCCCGGGCCCTTCTCAGGTTTTTATTGGTAATTCAATGTGGTTGGGGCAATGTATCCCTTCCACAGGTCTTTCTCAGGCACCTTTTGGCAATTTGCTCTGGTTGGGGGAATGTCTCCTTTCCCCAGGCCTTTCTCAGGCTTTTCTTGGTAAGTCAATGTGGTTGGGGGAATATCTCCCTTCCCCAGGCTTCTCTTGATAATTCACTGGACAGCCCCGGTGTGCTCTCTTGCACCTGCCTTTCTTAAATGTGGGTACCAAACCCCTTCTTAGGCTTCTTATCTGCAAGTCCCAGACCCCCTTGTATTGATTTCTTATCACCCTTTGGTCAGGTTTCTTAAGTGCGGGTCTCAGATCACTTTGTATTGACTAATCAAGAGCAGGTCCCAGACCCCTTTACATAGGCTTCTTACATGCGAGTCCCAGAGCCCTTTGTGTAGGCTTCTTAAATGCGGGTACTAGACTCCTTTGTATTGGCTTCTCAAGTGTGGGTCCCAGACCCCTTTTCAATGGTTTCTACAGTGTCTCATAAGTCCCCAGGCAGCCCCCGTACCTTCTTTCTGAGCTCCCAGTCCTTCGACTCCTTCTTGGGCCTCTGTTCATCTTCTTGCAGCCCTTCTAAGCTGTTTCCTGTTCACGCCCTGGTTTATGCTGCTCTGGCACTCTTCTGTGGAGCCACTCGGCACGTACCTGCTTTGCTGCGTCATGCAGCGCTCTCCTGCTCCTTCTGTCGTGTTTGTTCTTGGCACGTCGCACTTCAGCAAAGCAGGTAGGGACTCTGGAACTCTCCCAGTTTCATCCAGGTCAGCAGCTGCAGGTTCAGCTCTTCCTGGTGCGGGCAAGGACCTCCCTGCTCGTGGTGGCTCCGAGGAGGGACTAACAATGTTAGTCTCTCTTCCATCTTTAAGCTACTTGTGACTGGATAACTAGACAGTTCACTTTGGTTTTCTTAGAGGTTGTTTAGGGCTCTGTGCATATTCTTCGTCACAGTACTTTGAGGGGATGACTCAGTAGAGTCAGCCTTAATCTTCCTCTTCCCAGTAGAAATACCACTGCTATAACAGAAATACATAGGGCATCCTATAGGATCAGGGAAAGGCAAAGAAGATGAGGAAAGAAAGTGGGGTGAATTTGTGTTGTACCGCATTGCCTCCTGATGTCCTCTCTGTATCCAAGAGGGGGAATCCCTCCCCATGAGATCCACCCGCTGAGTACCACCCCCGGGGAGACTATCGGGTAGCGGCATCAGCTCCCTGGCCTCATGGGAAAGGTCTCCCCCTCGGGGAGCAGGGATGACATGAATTCGTCACATGTCCTTGAGTCGGACTCCTTCTTCTGGTTCACCACGATCCTTAACTCTAACCAACTCCTCCAGTAACTCTTTCAAAACCTCCACAAACTTCCCCAGGTATATAGTGCCCAGCTCTCTCAGGGGTATAGTGCTTGGCACACTCACCTCCTCCTTCAACTGCCCCAGGGATAAACGGCCCAGCTCACTCAGGAATGTTGTGCTCTGCTCACTCACTTTCTTCTTAAGGTTCCCCAGGATTTACTGCCCAGTTGAAGCTGGATATCGTGCTCTGCGGCTATCCCTGAGTAATCTAGGATATAGTCCCCAGCTCACTCAGTGCCCTGCTCACTTACCTCTTTCTCTCCCTCTATAATCCGACAAACTCCCCTACACTCTCTGCTTCTCTGGCATGTTGTCCTTGCTCCACTTCAGACCCTCCTTCTTCACTCTGTTACGGCGCCTGCCCTCGGTGGGCCTACCCACCTGCCACTACTTACTTCAAGGGGTCTATCTCATCTGCCCTTGCTTGCATCACAGAGACCTCACTGCCCAGCCCTGCCATGGCACCTCTATCCCCAGTTTCTCCCCACGAGTCCACTCTATGCAGACGCAGTTTCCACTGTGAGTGGCCATCTTTTTGGGTACGCGCATGTGGACAGGTGTGTCCCATGCTCAGTGCAGGCGTGGCACTAAACCCCGGGGCAACGATGGATTGCTGCCCAGGCCTTGTTATCAGCCCAGGACTTCATAAACTTCCTGGTTATGCTGACCATCTGCATCTTAACACGGTTTGCTTCTGAACCGTACAATGCCCTGAAATTCCTTCGGTTAATTCCAGTATTTTGCTATTCCCTCTCGTTGATCCTGTTGCTAGCCGGGTTCCTGCTTTTGTTTACCGCTTCCTTTTGCGTGTCCCCTTTTTTGCCTCCAGTCTGTACCCTTGTCTGCCTCCAGTGCTGTTGTCTGCCTCCAACTTGCGCCTCTACCTGCCTCCAGCTTGTGCCTCTGCCTGCTTCCAGCCTGTGCCCTTGTCTGCCTCCAGCCTGTGTCCCTACCTGTCTACAGCCTGTGCAATTGCCGCCTACACCTGGATTGATTCATTTTTCAACAACATTCAGTCTGTCCATCTGCCAGCCTCCATACAATAACTTCTGCTGCTATTTCTGTATTTACTGCGAGGATATCATCGTGAACAACAGAATTCAGCTTGGCCTTCCCTGTCTGTGCCTGCACTGTTCCTGCACTACAGAAATCTGGGAAGCGCTGTTCCGTGGCATAGCGAGCTGATTCAGGACTTCCCAGTCACATCCTGGGGTGTTTGGGGTTGGTTCCTTGCATCACACTGACAAACGAAACTACCGTCATCGACAGCCTGGCTTCTACATCACAACTAACAGCACAAACAGGTATGCAGTGCCAGCACGATGCCTTGCTTAACAGATTAAGACGCCTACCCATCAGTTCAGACATGGATGCTGCACAGGATATAAGGGACGAAGTCCAAGCACTCTGCCTGGAAATGTCAGCTCTCTGGCAGGAGAACATCACCCTTGCAATCAATGGTTGCTACTCAAGGAGTTACAGTCACACCCTAAGCAGAGAATGCCATGGTGCACACTACTCCTATGAGGTTTGATGGAGATCCCAGACATTTGGCTGAGTTTTGTAACCAAAGATAGGATATATACTTGGGAATCTAACAGGCAGTGCCCTTTCTGAGAAACCTGAAGGTGTCATCCAGGTGGCCAGGACATGGCCATCGCTATTGGATCCATTGTCTGGGCATGGACCAGTACGGGAGGATCACCTGGATGGAGGGTTCTCGGGGGGTGGATGTGGGACACCGAAAGTTGAGACGCAGTATCCGCTTCCTTGTGACACCTTTTCCCCATCCTGCATAGTAGGATACTTAGAAACTCTACCGCCCGTTTTTCCAACACAACATGAACGACAACGTACTAATACCCCAGCCGTTTACCTGACATGGCCCAACACATGGGTCAGGCAGAGTCAGTCATTTGCCGATAACTACACACACCTGACTACCCCTTCCCTTCCACATTGGGATAAAAGGCAGAGCACAAGAGCACACTCTGGAGGAAGGCTGAATGCACGAGGAAGCAGCCATTCCAGGATGGCAGTTCAAACGGAGAAGAAAGGTGGCAAGACCTGAAAGGACGTCAAGGAGGGAGTTGCCCTTGCCCTTTTCTACTCAGACCCACACAACCTCAAACATAAGACTGGGAATCGTAGCTGGCCCATGGCGTGACAGATGTCAGTGGTACATGCCACCCTCCCGCACAGATAGCCAGGGCGGGGGGAGACAAGGTTGCCATTGTGGTACCGTCCTTGACTCCCGTGGCAAAGGAACCGCTGACGAGTTCAGCACAGCCGGTGAGTCGGAAGAAGCTGATAGTCAACAGGACTGTGTTAGGCTCAAGGTTGCAGTAAGAAGATAATTAGACAAGGGGTCATTTGTGAACACATTGGTACCAGAGATAGAGGGGTCCGGTGCCACGTGGGTGCCCATTCGAAGGTCCCTGGCTGGTACCCCTCTTATGAACAAAGAAACTGTATTGAACATTGGGAAGAAAGGTATAGAGTGTTAAGGTGGTCATAGAAGAGTCGAGCCAAATCCCTTGTATCAAAAGTCTTTTACCCATTGTGGAAGTTTTGACATTGTTTTGACATTGTGGAACAGGCGTTTGCGCCCGGCTGACGGAAACGCTGTGCGAACTGTGAATGTGTGAAATTTACGCCGTAGGCAAACAGAGTGACCCAGCGTGACGAGATCGCCCTTCGTAAGTCTCTGTTTGAACTGTCAAAATGCTTTGGAAGGTCTGAGCCCGGATGAGGGGGACCTCACTAAAACCAAAGGGGGTGTTTAAAAAGACATTAAGACTGGTGAAAAAGCAAATAAGGAGATTGTGATTGAAAGGCAATAGTAAGCCTGACTGAGGGAATCAAGAGGCAAATTGTGAAGAAGCTAAGTGAAGGACATTGTGATGAACCCGACTGAGGGATGCCCACAGTGAGTGGTTGGTCTGAGCCCGACTGAGGGAGGCTGCCGACTGATAGAAGGATCGGAGTCTGGCTGAGGGGGATCTAAGGGTGAAGGGTAATCACACGACACAAAAGGATAAGAGAAGGAACTTTTGTTTTGTTGTTTTGAAGTATCAGGCCCTCTGAAGCAAGAGACTTTGCATGAGAAGAGACTTGGCAACAGAAGTCCCTGATATAGAGAAAATAAACTGTAAGCTTGTGCCGGAGATGCCCAAGAGTGTGCTGTGCTCGAGAGTCCTGCATTGTCCCGAGCTAAAAAATGTGGGGGAGGGAGACCCGGCCATAACATCCTGACTTTAATTTTGTGAACACTTCTTTCTTTTCATGTGAACATTATCCCACACACTTTTGTAGCATACTGGTAAGGATTGGCAATAGGTTTTTTAGCATTGGCCCTTTTTATTTGACTAGACTCCACTAGGACTGTATTATTATTATTTGATGGTCGTAGCTTGCTCCCATCTTAGATTTAGGTTTAGATTATGCGTTTATCTCACCCACTTTACGGTTTAATAAACACAGTTGAACTGTGAGCACTTGTGTCTGTCTTACTTTGATGCCATGCCTTCCTTAGACCTAGCCTGGGCAGCACCGTACGTTGCCTCGAACAGTCCCATATTGGATGACTTTTCCGTGTTTGAAAGAACTTTTTTGGTGGTGTTTCAATCTCCAACCTTGGCGTCAGTAGCCCAAACCAGTTGATCGAAATCAGGCAAGGAGGTGGAGACATTATTACCTATCTGAGCTGCTTCAAGCAGTTAACAACGGATTCACAATGGTCTGAAATAACCCAGAAAACCAGGACCTTTAGCAGCGTTGACTGAACAAGTCCTGAAAATAGATCATCGACTTACAGAAAGAAGAGTAGAGAGACAGAGAACAGAACAAATGTTTCCTTGAATCGTAGCCGCCCTTCAGTCCCTACTAGTTCTTCAGAAGTCACCTCAGAACCCATGCAGTTGGGCGCTGTTTGGGGTCCACTCTCTGAGACTGAAAAGAAACCTTGGCGTACTCTTCGTCTATGCCTATAATGGGGAGCAGCTGGACATTACTTGGGATCTTGTCCACTACGCCCTCCCAGACGATCGGAAAACTACATCACCCAGGGCATACATCAGAGCTAAGAAAGTGTCCTCTTGTGATTCCACAGGCCATTCTTCCCAATTGGACCTAGCCACCTTCGTTACCCTCATGTGCCCCATAAATTGTCCCTCTGGAAGGCCCCCCAATTGTGTTAGACTATCCAGGTCCCTGAACTTACCATTCTCGTGCATGTCACCCCAGGTGTATAGCCCCAGTGACTCCCAGCACCTTGCGATACCTAGATCTTCCGCTCGTGTCCATACATCAGCCATCAATGGGGCATTCAGTGAGTAGGGCTGTTGTGAGTGCAATAGCTTGAGGGGTTCTAGCCCAGATCTGTCTGCCAACATGCACCAACAGGGGTCAGGGGTCAATACGGCTATCTGGGAGGCACAAGATCTCTTTGAGGTGAGAAGGTCTCACCAGTGTTTGGAGTAGTGCAGTCAAGGAAATGTGATCGTCTGAGAGCCATTTGGCAACAAAGCTGACCTGTGCAGCTAGGTAGTAGAGCTCCAGCTTGGGTAGTTGCAGCCCACTTTCCTTATAGGGACGGAACATTGTGCTGCTGAATGCTATCCTGCATCGTTTAGGTCCCCATTGAAAGTCTCAAACTAGTCCATCTAGGGAGCGAAAAAATGCGGGTGAGATGTAGTAGTGAACATTTATGAAACTGTACAAAGGTCTGTGAAGAACTATCATTTGACCAGTCCCACCCTACCCATAAGAGAGAGTGGTAGGCGGGACCAGAACGTCATAGACTTCTTCACACCTTCAACAGCCCTAAGTGTGTTTTGCATGTGAGTACTCCTGGTTGTATGCGTAATCTGGATCCCCAAATACCGAAATGAATGTGTCTCCCATCGCACCCCCAGGTCAGGCAGGGGGGCCCCGTCTGTCTCGCGCAGCCCTGCCAGAGGGAAGAGGCAAGACTTTTGTTTACTGAAGGCGATACTGGAGAGCTCCGCGAAGTCATTGAGGGTTTCCAGTACAATGGGCAGAGTGTGCTGTGGCTCACATAAGTAGAGGAGAACATCGCCTGCGTATAACGTTATGAGGTGTTGGGTTCCATCTATGTTAATGCCCGCCCCCAAGTACTCCTGCCGCAAATATACCGCTATTGGCTCTAGTGCTAATATATAAAGCATGGGTGATAGTGGACACCCCTGACGTATCCCCCTCTGTATATTCCAAGGTTCAGAGATTTGCTTGGCCTACTTAACTCTTGCTGTTGGGGAAGTGTACAGTAGTATCACCCATCGTACATCGTACAAAGTTCCCTCTGAAACCGAATCCCTTTAGGGCAGCAACCATCCACTCCCAGTACACTGAATCAAAAACTTGGACAGCATCTAGCGATGCCACCAGGCAGTGTTCGGTGTGAGAATTGGTTACGTTAATAATATATTGTAGGCAGCGAAGATTAAGATTGGTGTTGCGGTAAAGTACAAAACCGGTTTGGTTGACGTGTATCAGAGAGGGAATAGATTTATGTAGGTGGTTGGCTAATGTGGTCGTGAGTATTTTCATGTCATAGTTAAGCATGGATAGGGGACAGTAGAAGTCGCACCATCCAGTGGGTTTCCCAGGTTTAAACTCAAAGCATACTGATATTGCTTGTATATCTTTGGCTCAAAGTAATGCAGAACCTCCCCGAAACACAACAGCTGATGAGAAGCAACACACTCCCTGGAATTACCATGGTGAGAATTAAGGAATGACTAATCAGGAAAGAGAGTGAGAAATCCTTCGAAGAGGTGATCCTCTGATGATACAACATCCTGGAGGTGCAGAGCTGTACTGCACCGCATAGATAGAGGTGGTGTGGAGAGACCAAAACACGGAAGAGAGACACTGGGAGGCTGGCAGCAAGAAGTGCAATATAGCAGAGGTGGAGACCGGAGAAACTCTACAGTACATGGTGGCGTGGCTACGCTGCAGTGGTGGTGGGCTTGGGGCCCGTGAACAAGCGCAGAGACCAGAGAGCGACGGAGGAACGAATCCTCCGTTCTCATTGCGAGCACTAAAGAAAGCACCAAAGCAGGCGGACAGAACGATTACTTGATGGAGAAGCTGAGGAGAGCAAGGAACTGCAATGTTCCCTCAAAGATGCCACCCTGCTCGAACACACATGAAGACAGTGAAGGTACCAGGGTTGCCCAGGGTGGAGTGAGGCTAGCCAAACAAAACCTAAAAAGGGAAAGAAGAATCAGTGGAGTAGAACCACGTACGGTTCAGTCCAGCACCCCAGAGATAGAACATCCTGGAGGGTTAGGGAGCTCTAGAAAACAGAGTATTGGACATTGGGAAAGACTCAAGTGACACCACAAAGAGCTAAGAAAGTAAGAGGACCAGAGGGGTCTAGAGAGCCCTATCGACATAAGTGGAGCATTGCAAGCTATAAGTAAAAGGGAACCTGGAGGGTTCAGTCCGCCAAGCCAAGAGGAGAAACAAGGGAAAATAGGAGACGCCCTTTGTATGCAATCAGAACAAGAAATTGAGCAACACAACTGGTGGAGACGGATTAAGGGAATCATCCCCTCATTTAAAGAGACATTTGGTGTCTTTAAAGATTTAACATTTTCTTTGAGGAACTCAAGGAAAGACTAAGGAACTTTTTTTTGATGAACTGTGAACACCAACATTCGGATTTTGACACAGACCCAGAAAGAAATCCTGAGTTATCACATTAAGGGCCTTATCGCGAGTTGGCACGGTAGCCCATAAATGTAGCGGTAATGGTATTACTGCTACATTTAAGGGCTGGCCCTATCACGTCACGAGTTGGGCACTAAATGGTCTGTTTTACCTCCAGCTTTTTCTGGAGGTGAAAATCCCATTTAGCGTCCTGTTTTCGACGGCACGGCATTACCGCTCGCTGTATTAGGCTGCAGCATTAGCATTGAAAATGCCCCATTGAATCCAATGGACCCAATGGGGAATGCAGATTTACTGTTAACGCCTAACCTGTGATCCGGCTGTAATACTGCCGGACAGGTGGGTGCTAAGGCTTTTACAGTCGAGCGGTATTACAGCTGGGATACCGCCCAACTCGTGATGAGGCCCTAAGACTGGTATAAAGAAGCCTGAATAGAGGGCATAGTACTCTGGCTTATACTTACGCCCTTTGTTAATGTGGGGGGTCAGATAGTTGATAGGTTTTGAACTGATGACTATTTTTATTTTTGACTAAAGATGAGCACGCTTAGTATAGTTGATAGGAAGGGAAATCCCTCTTAACAATAGGGACTGATAGGCATTTTTCTAATCTAAATAATCACCTTCAAGTGATGTCTGTGAGGGTGTGGAAGGAGGAGACTGACACACAGGAGGCATGCTTTTGGGCAAAGACTTTTATTTTATACCAAATGAAAGAAAGAAACCTATCTAACCTTAATTCTAAGAGGAGTTTCCATGCCTCAAATAAAACTAAGGAAATGTCAGAATGTCTGTAACTAAAAAGGCCACGGTCCTATGTCAAAATCCTACTTCTAACCCTCACATTTATAACAAAACTAAAATGGATTAATCTTTTCAGGGTCCAGAAGAATTAGTCCCTTCTTCTGGACGGTATGGTTTGCAAAGCAGGGGGAAAGTCTTCCTTCAACAGGCCTTTTTCAGGCTTCTCTCGACAGTTTATTGTGGCATGGGGAATGTCTCCCTTCCCCGGGCCCTTCTCAGGTTTTTATTGGTAATTCAATGTGGTTGGGGCAATGTATCCCTTCCACAGGTCTTTCTCAGGCACCTTTTGGCAATTTGCTCTGGTTGGGGGAATGTCTCCTTTCCCCAGGCCTTTCTCAGGCTTTTCTTGGTAAGTCAATGTGGTTGGGGGAATATCTCCCTTCCCCAGGCTTCTCTTGATAATTCACTGGACAGCCCTGGTGTGCTCTCTTGCACCTGCCTTTCTTAAATGTGGGTACCAAACCCCTTCTTAGGCTTCTTATCTGCAAGTCCCAGACCCCCTTGTATTGATTTCTTATCAGCCGGTCCCAGACCCCTTTGGTCAGTTTTCTTAAGTGCGGGTCTCAGATCACTTTGTATTGACTAATCAAGAGCAGGTCCCAGACCCCTTTACATAGGCTTCTTACATGCGAGTCCCAGAGCCCTTTGTGTAGGCTTCTTAAATGCGGGTACTAGACTCCTTTGTATTGGCTTCTCAAGTGTGGGTCCCAGACCCCTTTTTAATTGTTTTTTACAGTGTCTCATAAGTCCCCAGGCAGCCCCTGTACCTTCTTTCTGAGCTCCCAGTCCTTCGCCTCCTTCTTGGGCCTCTGTTCATCTTCTTGCAGCCCTTCTAAGCTGTTTCCTGTTCACGCCCTGGTTTATGCTGCTCTGGCACTCTTCTGTGGAGCCACTCGGCACGTACCTGCTTTGCTGCGTCATGCAGCGCTCTCCTGCTCCTTCTGTCGTGTTTGTTCTTGGCACGTCGCACTTCAGCAAAGCAGGTAGGGACTCTGGAACTCTCCCAGTTTCATCCAGGTCAGCAGCTGCAGGCTCAGCTCTTCCTGGTGCGGGCAAGGACCTCCCTGCTCGTGGTGGCTCCGAGGAGGGACTAACAATGTTAGTCTCTCTTCCATCTTTAAGCTACTTGTGACTGGATAACTAGACAGTTCACTCTGGTTTTCTGAGAGGTTGTTTAGGGCTCTGTGCATATTCTTCGTCACAGTACTTTGAGGGGATGACTCAGTAGAGTCAGCCTTAATCTTCCTCTTCCCAGTAGAAATACCACTGCTATAACAGAAATACATAGGGCATCCTATAGGATCAGGGAAAGGCAAAGAAGATGAGGAAAGAAAGGGGGGTGAATTTGTGTTGTACCGCATTGCCTCCTGATGTCCTCTCTGTATCCAAGAGGGGGAATCCCTCCCCATGAGATCCACCCGCTGAGTACCACCCCCGGGGAGACTATCGGGTAGCGGCATCAGCTCCCTGGCCTCATGGGAAAGGTCTCCCCCTCGGGGAGCAGGGATGACATGAATTCGTCACATGTCCTTGAGTCGGACTCCTTCTTCTGGTTCACCACGATCCTTAACTCTAACCAACTCCTCCAATAACTCTTCCAAAACCTCCACAAACCTCCCCAGGTATATAGTGCCCAGCTCTCTCATGGGTATAGTGCTTGGCACACTCACCTCCTCCTTCAACTGCCCTAGGGATAAACGGCCCAGCTCACTCAGGAATGTTGTGCTCTGCTCACTCACTTTCTTCTTAAAGTTCCCCAGGATTTACTGCCCAGTTGAAGCTGGATATCGTGATCTGCGGCTATCCCTGAGTAATCTAGGATATAGTCCCCAGCTCACTCAGTGCCCTGCTTACTTAACTCTTTCTCTCCCTCTATAATCCAACAAACTCCCCTACACTCTCTGCTTCTCTGGCATCTTCGTCCTTGCTCCACTTCAGACCCTCCTTCTTCACTCTGTTACGGCGCCTGCCCTCGGTGGGCCTACCCACCTGCCACTACTTAGTTCAAGGGGTCTATCTCATCTGCCCTTGCTTGCATCACAGAGACCTCACTGCCCAGCCCTGCCATGGCAGCTCTATCCCCAGTTTCTCCCCACGAGTCCACTCTATGCAGACGCAGTTTCCACTGTGAGTGGCCATCTTTTTGGGTACGCACATTTGGACAGGTGTGTCCCATGCTCCGTGCAGGCGTGGTACACTGAACCTCGGGGCAACGATGGATTGCTGCTCAGGCCTCGTTATCAGCCCAGGACTTCATAAGCTTCCTGGTTATGCTGACTATCTGCATCTTAACACGGTTTGCTTCTGAACCGTACAATGCCCTGAAATTCCTTCCGTTAATTCCAGTATTTTGCTATTCCCTCTCGTTGATCCTGTTGCTAGCCGGGTTCCTGCTTTTGTTTACCGCTTCCTTTTGCGTGTCCCCTTTTTTGCCTCCAGTCTGTACCCTTGTCTGCCTCCAGTGCTGTTGTCTGCCTCCAACTTGCGCCTCTACCTGCCTCCAGCTTGTGCCTCTGCCTGCTTCCAGCCTGTGCCCTTGTCTGCCTCCAGCCTGTGTCCCTACCTGTCTACAGCCTGTGCAATTGCCGCCTACACCTGGATTGATTCATTTTTCAACAACATTCAGTCTGTCCATCTGCCAGCCTCCATACAATAACTTCTGCTGCTATTTCTGTATTTACTGCGAGGATATCATCGTGAACAACAGAATTCAGCTTGGCCTTCCCTGTCAGTGCCTGCACTGTTCCTGCACTACAGAAATCTGGGAAGCGCTGTTCCGTGGCATAGCGAGCTGATTCAGGACTTCCCAGTCACATCCTGGGGTGTTTGGGGTTGGTTCCTTGCATCACACTGACAAACGAAACTACCGTCATCGACAGCCTGGCTTCTACATCACAACTAACAGCACAAACAGGTATGCAGTGCCAGCACGATGCCTTGCTTAACAGATTAAGACGCCTACCCATCAGTTCAGACATGGATGCTGCACAGGATATAAGGGACGAAGTCCAAGCACTCTGCCTGGAAATGTCAGCTCTCTGGCAGGAGAACATCACCCTTGCAATCAATGGTTGCTACTCAAGGAGTTACAGTCACACCCTAAGCAGAGAATGCCATGGTGCACACTACTCCTATGAGGTTTGATGGAGATCCCAGACATTTGGCTGAGTTTTGTAACCAAAGATAGGATATATACTTGGGAATCTAACAGGCAGTGCCCTTTCTGAGAAACCTGAAGGTGTCATCCAGGTGGCCAGGACATGGCCATCGCTATTGGATCCATTGTCTGGGCATGGACCAGTACGGGAGGATCACCTGGATGGAGGGTTCTCGGGGGGTGGATGTGGGACACCGAAAGTTGAGACGCAGTATCCGCTTCCTTGTGACACCTTTTCCCCATCCTGCATAGTAGGATACTTAGAAACTCTACCCCCCGTTTTTCCAACACAACATGAACGACAACGTACTAATACCCCAGCCGTTTACCTGACATGGCCCAACACATGGGTCAGGCAGAGTCAGTCATTTGCCGATAACTACACACACCTGACTACCCCTTCCCTTCCACATTGGGATAAAAGGCAGAGCACAAGAGCACACTCTGGAGGAAGGCTGAATGCACGAGGAAGCAGCCATTCCAGGATGGCAGTTCAAACGGAGAAGAAAGGTGGCAAGACCTGAAAGGACGTCAAGGAGGGAGTTGCCCTTGCCCTTTTCTACTCAGACCCACACAACCTCAAACATAAGACTGGGAATCGTAGCTGGCCCATGGCGTGACAGATGTCAGTGGTACATGCCACCCTCCCGCACAGATAGCCAGGGCGGGGGGAGACAAGGTTGCCATTGTGGTACCGTCCTTGACTCCCGTGGCAAAGGAACCGCTGACGAGTTCAGCACAGCCGGTGAGTCGGAAGAAGCTGATAGTCAACAGGACTGTGTTAGGCTCAAGGTTGCAGTAAGAAGATAATTAGACAAGGGGTCATTTGTGAACACATTGGTACCAGAGATAGAGGGGTCCGGTGCCACGTGGGTGCCCATTCGAAGGTCCCTGGCTGGTACCCCTCTTATGAACAAAGAAACTGTATTGAACATTGGGAAGAAAGGTATAGAGTGTTAAGGTGGTCATAGAAGAGTCGAGCCAAATCCCTTGTATCAAAAGTCCTTTACCCATTGTGGAAGTTTTGACATTGTTTTGACATTGTGGAACAGGCGTTTGCGCCCGGCTGACGGAAACGCTGTGCGAACTGTGAATGTGTGAAATTTACGCCGTAGGCAAACAGAGTGACCCAGCGTGACGAGATCGCCCTTCGTAAGTCTCTGTTTGAACTGTCAAAATGCTTTGGAAGGTCTGAGCCCGGATGAGGGGGAACTCACTAAAACCAAAGGGGGTGTTTAAAAAGACATTAAGACTGGTGAAATAGCAAATAAGGAGAATGTGATTGAAAGGCAATAGTAAGCCTGACTGAGGGAATCAAGAGGCAAATTGTGAAGAAGCTAAGTGACGGACATTGTGATGAACCCGACTGAGGGATGTCCACAGTGAGTGGTTGGTCTGAGCCCGACTGAGGGAGGCTGCCGACTGATAGAAGGATCGGAGTCTGGCTGAGGGGGATCTAAGGGTGAAGGGTAATCACACGACACAAAAGGATAAGAGAAGGAACTTTTGTTTTGTTGTTTTGAAGTATCAGGCCCTCTGAAGCAAGAGACTTTGCATGAGAAGAGACTTGGCAACAGAAGTCCCTGATATAGAGAAAATAAACTGTAAGCTTGTGCCGGAGATGCCCAGGAGTGTGCTGTGCTCGAGAGTCCTGCATTGTCCCGAGCTAAAAAATGTGGGGAAGGGAGACCCGGCCATAACATCCTGACTTTAATTTTGTGAACACTTCTTTCTTTTCATGTGAACATTATCCCACACACTTTTGTAGCATATTGGTAAGGATTGGCAATAGGTTTTTAAGCATTGGCCCTTTTTATTTGACTAGACTCCACTAGGACTGTATTATTATTATTTGATGGTCGTAGCTTGCTCCCATCTTAGATTTAGGCTTAGATTATGTGTTTATCTCACCCACTTTACGGTTTAATAAACACAGTTGAACTGTGAGCACTTGTGTCTGTCTTACTTTGATGCCATGCCTTCCTTAGACCTAGCCTGGGCAGCACTGTACGTTGCCTCGAACAGTCCCATATTGGATGACTTTTCCGTGTTTGAAAGAACTTTTTTGGTGGTGTTTCAATCTCCAACCTTGGCGTCAGTAGCCCACACCAGTTGATCGAAATCAGGCAAGGAGGTGGAGACATTATTACCTATCTGAGCTGCTTCAAGCAGTTAACAACGGATTCACAATGGTCTGAAATAACCCAGAAAACCAGGACCTTTAGCAGCGTTGACTGAACAAGTCCTGAAAATAGATCATCGACTTACAGAAAGAAGAGTAGAGAGAAAGAGAACAGAACAAAAGTTTCCTTGAATCGTAGCCGCCCTTCAGTCCCTACTAGTTCTTCAGAAGTCACCTCGGAACCCATGCAGTTGGGGGCTGTTTGGGGTCCATTCTCTGAGACTGATCTTGTCCACTACGCCCTCCCAGACGATCGGAAATCTACAAGGCTTGTCGTTAATAAAGAAGGCAATGACGAGCCTACTTTCCCATCCAGTCCTTCTCACCGTGGTACCCATGCAACCAGCGACCCTCCTGGTTCTGAAAGTCCGGATAGATTGGAGTAATAGGCATGAAGAAACCATTGCACTGCTCGATTGTGGAGCATCTGGAAATTACATAGATGCAACATATGTCGCGCATACACAGATTCCAGTCCATCAAAAGGAGACAGCCACCTTGGTGGAACTGATCGACGGGACACCTTGTCATCAGGACCAATTTGCCAACATACCAGAAGTTTCAGATTTTGGATCAATGATCACACTGAACAGATCTCATTTGATGTTATCAAACACCATCATATCCTGTGGTCTTGGGATTACCCTGGTTGTTGTTTCGCAACCCACTTATCAACTGCGAGACTCAGACTCTGATTTTTGCATCCAGTCACTGTACTCAGGTAGGTCATTTGTTCCTTGCCTGTACCCAATGTTGCTGCTTCATCTCTGGGATCCAATAAGGTGGAAGACCTGCATCATCTATGTTCTCTGGGTACCGTGCCGAAGGAATACTAGGAGTATTAACATGTGTTTTCTGAACCTGAGTTAATTTTTGACCACCACACAGGGTCTTTGACTGTTCAATTGAACTGTCACCTGACAAGATGATCCCTCATTGAAAGATTTACTCGTTTTCTCAAACTGAGAAGGAAGAATTACAGACATACAGAGAGGATTGCATTGCCAAAGGGTACATCGCCCCCTCTTAATCACCAGTGGTCTTTCCTCCGTTCTTTGTGCATAGGTAGGCGAGTACTCTTCATACCTGCATAGAGTATTGTCTACTGAATGACATCGCTCGCAAGGATAGATACCCTTTACCCCTGATCCGAGAAATAATCGAATTTCTCCATACTGCAAGACACTTTATCAACCTAGACACCAGAGGGGCGTACCATCTTGTCCAAATCAAAGCAGGTGATGAATGGGAGACAACCTTCAAGATACTTATAGGACACTTTGAATATCGAGTGATGCCATTTGGCCTTTGCAACACTTCCACCATCTTCCAACGCTTCATGGACTCAATCTTTACCGATTTGATCAGACTTACTAAGTAGATCTACCTTGTTTGGCATGCTCAGGGAGTTTTGTCCCAATTGGCCAGTAACCATCTCTATGCGAAAGCCAAGAAGTGCCTCTTTCACGAAGACAGCATCGAATTTCTTGAATACATGCTTAGTGGCTCAGCCGGTCAAATGGATCCAGCTAAACTAAAAGCAATCTTACAGTGGAATTCGCCTCAGGACCTTAAGTCCTTACACCGCTTGCTGGGATTTACCAATTTTTACTGCTGCTTTATTCATGGCTTCTCTCGGTTTACCGCCGTCTTAACACAACTCACCAGTGTCAAAGTACCATACATCTGGTACACCAATGCCAAAAAGGCATTTGAGGAATTAAAGAAAGCATTTGTATCAGTACCCATTTTGCGACATCGTACCGAAGAGTTACTCTTCGTTATTGAGTCTGATCCTCCATCAGGCTGTTTTGTTGCAAATGGATATGGCTACCAGGATAGAGCATCCCATTGTCTACTTATCTCGGATATTTTTCCAGAGTATACGCAACTATTTGGTCATAAAGAAGGAACTATTGGCGATAAATGCTGCATTTGAGGAAGGGAGGCATCATCTCCTGGGAGGTCGGTTTGCGGTAGAGGTCTGCACCGACCATAGGAACCTCCAGTTTTTACGCTTGCTGTAATGTCGTCACTGTGGACCTTTTTCTTTTCTCCTTTTGACTCCACCATATCGTATATACTGTGTACCCAGAACCGGAAAGCCGATGCATTATCACAGTCTTTAGAAAATGAGAAGATACCCAACTCTGAGCTCCTGATACTCCTGTGATCACTATGAAATATTTCCTGTCAGGAGTCCGCCCCCATTTGGGCATCCTTCTTCATGATACCCTGTTTGAACCCAGGGACTAATTGCATGGCAATTATGATGGCAAGGATGGGCTCACCAAGTACAAGACTATGTGATGTCTTGCCCTGTCTGTGCTCAAACCAAGACCACACACAAGAGACCCCTGGGTTTGTTACAACCCACCGAAATACCCTCTTTTCCTTGGCACCACAGACTTAATAGTAGAGCTGCCGCCATCTGAAAGGGTATACTTGCATAATGGTAGTGAATGATTGCTTCGCCAAGATGGCACACTTTCTACCTTTTCCGAAGATACCTACGGCAGTCCAAAGGGCACGTGCTTTGCTTCATGACATATACCCTTTGCATGGTCTACCCGAAAAAATACTATCTGACCGAGGATCTCAGTTTATCTCCTTCTTCTGGTCCCAAGTATGTAAACATCTAGGAGCGCATCGAGCTTTAAGCTCTGTACATCACCCCCAGAACAACAGCCAAATGGAACAGACTAATCAGACCCTTGAACATTACCTGTGCTGTTACACCAATGATTCTCAAGACAACTGGTTTTCCCACTTGGATGTGGTGGAAGTGGTTTACAATAATTCCTTACATTCAACCATTGGCTGTAGCCCATTCTATTGTACTTATGGAATACATCCTAAGGTGTTACCTTTTTGCCCAATTCTACCTAGTCCTGTTCCATCAGCAAATGACCTGGTTGCCCGGATACAGACTCACCATCTGCTGGCCATGGAGGCTTTGGATGAGGCTAAGAGACTCATGAACTGCGTGGGCCCGGCGAGGCCGAATCAAGTATGGCCGCCACTGCCTGCCCTTGTCCTGCCTCCCCCTGCCTGGAGGCTGATCCTACTGGACCATCATTCTTTAAAATCCAGCTGGCAACGGAGCTGGAGGCGAACGCCGGCCTTCTTTCAAGGGCCGTACTTAAGGGCACTGAGGTTCCTGTCTGGGCACCATCCCTCAATTGCAGGCTGCAAGGCTTTTTGCATCTGCCTGCAGCCCTGGACCGCGTGGGCCCGGCGAGGCTGAATCCAGAATGGCCGCAGCTGCCTGACCTTGTCCTGCCTTCCCCCTAACTGGATTCAATGGAGGTACTAGTCCTCGCCCCGGCTCCTCTATCACACCATGGTTCTCCTGAATATGATGTGCAGGAGATTTGTGACTCTCGGATCAGGCATGGGGTTCTCCAGTTTTTTGTTGACTGGATGGGTTACCCGGCTATTGATCACACATGGGAATCTTGCTCGCATGTACATGCCCCGCATCTGGGGCAAGAGTTCTTTCTTCAGTATCCTTGGAAGCATGGGGCCATCAGGCCTTCCTGGGAGGGGACATAGAGTTACGGCGCGCACCCTCGGAGGACATACCCACCTGCCACCACTTACCTCAAGGGGTCTCTCTCTCCTGCCTTCAATCACATCACAGAGGCCTCGCGACTCGGCACCATCATGGCGGCTCTATCCCATATTGCTCTCCCCACGGGTCTACTCTATACAGACACGGCTTCCACTGGTAGCAGCCATCTTTTCGGGTCCGCACATGTGCAGGCAGCTGACGTTCTGCACATGCGCTGTACACCGAACATTGCGGCAATGATAACCTGCTGTCCAAGCCTAGTTGTCAGCCTAAGGCTTCATAAGCTTCCTGGTTATGCCGGTTCTCTGTGTCCTAATGTGGTTTGCTTCTGAACTGTGCATTGCCCCTGCAATTCCTCCTGTGAATTCAAATCTTTCACTATTCCCTCTCCTTGTTCCTGCTGCTGGCCGGGTTCCTGCTTTTGTTTTCAGTGCCTTCCTTTTGCCTGTCCGCTTCCTTGGCTCCAGCTGGTACTCTTGTCTGCCTCCAGCTAGTGCCCTTGTCTGCATCCAGCTTCTGCCACTACCTGCCTCCAGCCTGCGCCCTTGTCTGCTTCCATCCTGTGCCCCTATCTGTCTACAGCCTGTGCAATTGCCACATACACCTGTATTCATTCACATTTTCAACAGCATTCAGCTTGTCCATCTACCAGCCTCCCGACAATAACTTCTGCTGCTACTTCTGTATTTATTGAAATGATAGCATTGTGGACAACAGAATTCATCAAGCCTTCCCTGTTGCTGTTGCTTTCACTGTTCCTGCGCTGCGAAAATCTGGGAAGAGCCGTCCCGTGGCATGGGAAGCTTATTCAGGACTTCCCAGTCACATCCTGGGGGTTTTGGGTTGGTTCCTCGTGTCATACTGACAACGAAACTACCGTCATCGACAGTCTGACTTCTTCATCAAAACCAACCAAACAGGTACACAGAGCCAACGGAATGCCTTACTTAACACATTCCAGCCATCTTCAGGCACCCTCCAGTCAGCTCTCCTCCAAAGGAGCATGGTTGTGGCTATTTTTCTACTCTCCTAACTCCACCCCTTGGGTAGGCTTCAAGCTGAGAGTTTGCAGTTGTGAATTCTCTGAATCCCGGGTAGGTGATTGGTACCTGGAACATTTTCCAGGTGTGAGTCCTTTAACATTTCATAGCCTACCAGAGGTTATACAAAGTCAGTAAGCCATTTTAGAAATCAAGGGGTCCTTTGATCTGAGTACAGACTCTATGCTGCTTTCACTCTCCTTGTCTCAGATAGTAGCCTCTCTTCATGTGGCCAGGAGATAGCAGCTGATACTTGATCCTGACCCGGGGATGGCTATGCGAGGGAGGATTACGTAAGGGAGGCGATCCTAAGGGGGAGGGACAGGCATCATCAGATCAGATATGGCATTCGTAGTTCCGTTTTAGGGATATCCCCTCCATTCCCCATGCCTTAATGGTATATTGTAATAACCCCCCTCAGCAACCCGCAAAAACTTTCCAACGGGTTCCTTCAAAACTCTAACAGACGGAATAAAAAGAACTGACTATCAATCCCCTGCATATGAATCCTTTGAAAATACTGGGACGAGGAAGAGGAATGGAGTTGTGAGGGTCTCTAGAGCACGGAAGCCAACATTGTGCTCTAGTCGTTGGGGAGAAGCAAGCAATGCCAGGATTTTTAAAAAGCTGACAGATTAAGGAAGAGAGAAAGGTTCTGACATGTGCAGGCACCTCCTGTCAAGTGGAGTGAAAGCCCGGGAAGAGCTGTGCTGCAGGCGAGACCAGATGGAGAGTGGGAAGCCAGGAAATGCTACCCGAATGCGGAGGACTGTCAGAACCATTGTTTCCTGTACACCGGAGAACCGGGGGTGAGACCATGTGAGGACGAAAACAGCGCAAGACTGTCAGAGAACAATGGGTATCAGACGAGCGGCAAAGAGGGAGCAGGATGCTCCACTCATTCATCAGCGGGCATCAGCAACCAAGCAGCGTGAAGCATGCCGGAAGTGACCACAGCAGACCGGTGAGTACAGCAGGAGGAGATGGACCGCCGGGGCGCTTCACTGCAAAAACCGCACATCCGGGGAAGGAATAAAGGAGTTGATTGATAGAGTGGAAAGCTTTCATGAGTGGAAAGAAAGCCACAAACTAACAAGCTGGGGGTCCTGGACCCAATAAATGGGAAGAATATGAACATGGCCTAACAAACTGTGCAAGTCGGGACCTGCACCCAAAGTGAAGAAGCTGAATGTCATCTTGAAAAGAGAAATCCCAAGGAAGGCTCATGTCCTTAAGATTTTGCATCAAATATATATATGAGAGAACCTGGCAGAAGAGTATACCAAGTGTTTGTGTAAGGGAACTATATGAGACAACCTGGCAGGAGAGTATATCAGGTGTTTTGGGAGTATGGGACCCAAGTTCTGAAATCTTGAAAAAGAGAATCCCAAGGAAGATTCATGTCCTTAGGATTTTGAATTGCATCTGTTGTATTTTTGAATAGAGAATCCTAAGGAAGATTCATGCCTTCAGGATTGTGAATTGTATTGAATGGGGAAAAGACTTGGGGAAGGGAGTCATTTCCCCTGGAGTGGATTGCAACACCAAGAGGAGGGGTTATCCTCTTCTGCTACAAACAACTTATTCTTTTGAACTTTTGTTTTGTGGAGAGAAACCTGGTGAAGGGAGACATTCCCTGGAACTGTGAACATTATACATTTTGAACTTTTGTTGGAGTTATACCTTTTTGCTGAACTTGAACATTTGTGCACTGACAGTACCCTTAACGCCTTAGAGTTACTTTTAGAATGCGAGGGCTAGGATAGGATTTTGGACACAGGACATTTTTGCTTTGGACATCTTGACACAGGAAAGACACTTAGTTTTGTTTGCGGTAGAGAAATACCTCCTAGATTCAGGATAGCGCGGCATTTTCCAACCCCTTTATCATTTAATACAAGTCTATAAACACAATCATGGGTCCCTTGTGTCTGTGTCTCATTCCTGGTTCCTCCCAGTATTTAAATAATGGCCCCCTCTCTGCAATAGCTTGTATGCAAACATGCTTTGATAGTGCATGGGGACTGTTTTCAAAAGTGTGCTTTTCTTTCTGAGGTGTTCCCTTGTGTTACTGTTTAGGTTTTCGAGTGCAACATTTACTTTCATGGCAATTTGGGAATTCCTGTTCTAGGGAAATCTTTTGAAAGTGTTTGGAAGTTGAAATCCAGTTCAACAATGGCTTAGAATTACATTGTAACCACTCACAAGTAGACACCTTTCTCAGTAAATGAACTTACTGAGAATCATAAAAACAATGTTTTAATTTGCTGATGTATGTTTTCTTAAGCTAGAAATTCTCTCCAGGCGTAGTACGGCAGGCTTGTGTGCCTTTGGCTTTCTGTATGTGTTTCATTACAGTCGTCCTCATGCAGGTAAAGTTGTTCAATGGAGGTGTAGTGCATTGTGGTGCTTGTATGCCATTAATGCTTTTTAAAGAAAACAAAGTGTGCTGTGGCTTCCCTTCCGTAGCAGTGATTTTGAAATGGTAACATATATTTTGTCTCTTCAGCTGTCTGTCTGCAGCTTGAGTGCATCCATGGTCAGGTATTGTTGGGATGCATCCATGGTCAGGTATTGTTGAAAAAGCTACATTTTGAATTCAACAAAGGTAGCAGGCGCCCCTCTCTCGGAAGAACAAGGCATGATAACCTGTTCAGTGGTTGTTAATCACATTGAGAGTTCGCAGCCATCTGCTTTTTGCTCACTGTACCTTTCACAGATGGGAAATATCCATTTGCATATCAGTCTTTGTCCCACCCACATGGGCAGTCCAGCACCGAAATGCTATGGCAATTCCTCTCTGAACAAGAGTACCAACAGAAACCCCATACACGTGTTTCAGCCTTGTTGGGCATCATCAGTGAGGTGAAGCTGAGCCTCTCTAAGCACAGTGAGCAGGGAGCCCACGTCTGGTTGCCCCCAGGTAACCTAGGGTGACCAACCCAAAATTCCTTCAAAGAATTTAACAACGGTAGCAGGCGCCCCTCTCTCGGAAGAACAAGGCATGATAACCTGTTCAGTGGTTGTTAATCACATTGAGAGTTCACAGCCATCTGCTTTTTGCTCACTGTACCTTTCACAGATGGGAAATATCCATTTGCATATCAGTCTTTGTCCCACCCACATGGGCAGTCCAGCACCGAAATGCTATGGCAATTCCTCTCTGAACAAGAGTACCAACAGAAACCCCATACACGTGTTTCAGCCTTGTTGGGCATCATCAGTGAGGTGAAGCTGAGCCTCTCTAAGCACAGTGAGCAGGGAGCCCACGTCTGGTTGCCCCCAGGTAACCTAGGGTGACCAACCCAAAATTCCTTCAAAGAATTCAACAACGGTAGCAGGCGGCCCTCTCTCGGAAGAACAAGGCATGATAACCTGTTCAGTGGTTGTTAACCACATTGAGAGTTCGCAGCCATCTGCTTTTTGCTCACTGTACCTTTCACACATGGGAAATATCAATTTGCATATCAGTCTTTGTCCCACCCACATGGGCAGTCCAGCACCGAAATGCTATAGCAATTCCTCTCTGAACAAGAGTACCAACAGCAACCCCATAGACGTGTTTAAGCCTTGTTGGGCATCATCAGTGAGGTGAAGCTGTGCCTCCTCCACCACATTTTCTCTCTCTCTGAATTCCCTCCTTCCAAAATGGAATCATGTTGTAATTCCATTCCATTCCTCCCCTGAAGACATGATTTCACAACATATTTTCCCCCTTTACACTTCACCTAAAATGTATACACTTCACAACTCTGCCCAGATTCCACCATCAATCGTCCTTTGTCAAAACACTGGTCTTGGCCACTCTAACCACTCTAATGGAGCACCCCATTTTGAGACCCCTTTATGCACTGAATCTGGCAATCTCACCCTAACCATATCACCTACTCCAACACCCACATACCCCAAAATGTTCCTTTTATCATACTCAATTTCTTTTTTTTTTTTTTACTTCTCATCTCAGCATCTTCTTCCACATTCCTCTTCATCATTCTCCTGTCCTTTTCGAACATGTCCTCTAAGCATCAGGGACATCTGCATTCCCATGACATTTACCCCTCATCAACTCAAATGGCGATTTGACGGGAGACACATTTTTCTTTGCTCTGTATATAACATCGTATCCGTTTCTTCCTCTAGTTCTGATTCCAATGTTCTGCTTAATTGTACTGTGTCCATAATACCTGATTAAAGCGTTACACAAAACCATTCCTCTTTGTGTGATATAATAGTGTGGTTATATGTTTAATTCCATTTTCCTTTATGAACTTTGTCATTTGTTCAGAAACAAATTGTGTCCCATTGTCTGTGATCATTTCACGAGGTACTTCCTCTCTCCTAAATAAGTTCTCCACGAGCTTAAACACCAACATTTCCCTTACACATTGAATTTACGGCCAATGGCTGTAATAATTTATCAACACCACCGCAAATCTTTGTTTTTCCCTGCTGTTGTGAAACGGTCCTATTATGTGTTATATTGCTCCATGGCTCCGTTTGCATTTCTGATGGTACTCAAGGCGGCATCCTGGTGATTCATACGCTATCACTCATATTGCGCTATATACGCTCCTTGACGTATCTGTCCATCTCTCTATCCATACCAAGGCACCAGAAATGTTCTCTGACACAGTGGGAGACTGCGGAGGCAGTGAGAATCTGGACTGCCTCCCCAGAGACTGGGTCATCAGACGCAGCTGATCCAACCCTGTGAGCACCGAGGTAAGGAGAGACTGCACGCCAAGGGGCATTGTGGCTGAGGGACACCGGGGGGCCACTACGGGGGAGACAGAAGAGCCGATGTTAATGCCATTGGGCCCGCGGTGTGCCGCACAGATGCTGGAAAGCACCAGGGGGCCCTCCCCGTCCACCTTCGTACAGCGGGAGACTGCAGGAAGCGGAGGGAATCTAGACTTGGCCGCCATTGGGGCTGAGGGACACCCGCCAATATGGGGGAGACAGAGGAGCCAACAGCAACACCACTGGAGGGAGTGTGCCAGTGCCATAGAGGCGTGCCTGGACCGCTCCCCCTGCTTCGGCCTCCATCAGAGGTGGCACAGCCTCCACGGAAAAATGGGCCGTTCAAACTAACAACGAGCTGCCACATTGCAACATAGGGCTTGGAGTGCCTAAGTTAGGCACACACAGACCTCCTGGCTGGAGGATTTCAGGCAGCATTTAGGACTGCCCCACCGGACTCTGGACCAAGGTGCTTCAAGGACACTCACCTGGTCAGTAAGACCCCTCAGGCTGGCGCTGAGGCCAGGTGGTCCGGGCACAATGAAATGCACTGGGAATTAAACAGGAGAACTCTGGGGGTAGAAATACTGTACTGGAATAGAGCCCACAAGGTGCAGAAGGGGTGCTCTCCTGAGAGCAAAGGCGTACCCTAGATCTCGGTGGAAGACAGATACTGCACAAGGCTGTGACTGAGGGCTCAACTTGAAAGTGGGGATCAGCCACTGGATGCAACCCGCATGGACCTGTACACAAGACACCTGATACGCGGAGGGCCTGTCCATATAAGTGGACCTACCCCAGGAAGAAAACAATCAGGTCCACTACTGTTGTGCAAAGACACAAGCCTACGCTGCTGGGGTTGGCAGCTGGTGCTGACACACATCGGGGAAGTCATGGTCAAAGATAAAGGCAAGAAATCCGGACAACAGTGCAAAATTGACCAATTTACAGTGGAGGCCAGTCACCCTCTCACAGCTCTGGTGCAAGAAACAAGCAATGTGGAGGAAGAAATGGGAGACCCCCAGCTCTTCCACTGAGATGGCTTGAAGGCTTGAAGGCCATAAGGGACTCCAGCGCTATAATTGAAGTCAAAGTTGAGGGCCTCGCGGCAGAGGTATCCTTCCTGCGACAGGATCTACGGAACCTGGCAACAAGAATAGGAGATGTCGAACAACACATCTCTGACACTGAAGATGCAGCTAATGTTGGTCACCCTAAAGCTCACCCAGCTGGAGAATAGTGGGGAGGACAGTAAAGGTAGGGCATGTCGTAACAACCTTCGCTTTATCGGTGTGCCCGAGAAGGAAGAGGGCCCCAGCATGGAGCTTTTCCTGTAGGATTGGCTGGCGGACCTGTTTGCACCAAAGAGACTTTCAAAATATTTGTCAGGGTCCCAACAGGCCGACTCACCCTGGAACGATCCCGCGCATGATAATAGCAAGACTGTTGAACTATCGCAATAGGGACGCCCTACTGCAAATGGCAGGGGCCAAAGGGCCCATCACCTACAATGGCCACTGGGTGGGCTTCCTCCCAGATTACAGCAGGGAAGCCCAAAAGGCACAGCAATAATACGACTCAATCAAAAGAAAACTGCATTCACTTGGCATAAAATAAGCCCTTTTTTTCTCACCCCAACTCAAGGTGTAGCATGGAGGGTCCATTCATCTCTTCTACAACTCTACAAGAGGCATGGTCTTGGCTAGAGACTCAGGTCTTGTCGAGACCAGGATCCCAACTGACAAGAGCAGTGCTGCAAGGTGAACTGGCCCAGAACAGCCCGCTGGACGCAGTTGATATCCAACCTCCGGAGCAGTCAGCATTGAATGAGGCTCGATCCGAAAAGGGAGTTAACGGCTGAGGGAACAACCACAGGAAGGGAAGTCTAGCTGCAGACTGAATAACAATGCAACGAAGTACCTGGCAAAAGCGGCTACGGAATCGGAGTGTGGGCCATTGAGACTGTTTTAGCAGCCTCCCCAAAGATGTTTTTCACTGTTTTTTGCACCCATTGGTGCGATTTTGGGTGACAGGTGCTTCATGTTGGGGGGAAGTACGGGGTGGGATATAGAGGGACTCTCAGGGTGAGTTTGGCAGGTTATTGTTCTGTGGTTGGGGGAGGGAGGTTTTATGGAAGGTACGACTGGGTAATGGTTTGATGCTGGGAAGATTAGTTGCTTAGAAAGGGACGAATGATCAAGGGGTTGACATGGATCAGGGCTGGGAGAAGAACCCCGGTCTGGGATGCCCAATTAGCTTTCTGGCGGGGCGCTGGCTGATGGGAAAATCTCCTTGTTGACGTGGAATGTTCACGGACTGGGCTACAGCATTAAACAGTGCCTGTTACTCCAGTATCAGAATAGACACACCCCGGACATAGCATTCCTCACAGAGACACACCTGATGGGGAGCAAGTGTAAAATGTTTAAGAGGACAAATTACATCAAGACATATCATGCAGGCTTCTCAAGGGGAGCGAGAGGGGTGCTGATATTAATTCACAAGAGGATTCCCTTCCACATTACAGATCGGACCCCCGGGCAGGGGAGTTGCTAGGTCTGGAAAAGACCCGGGGCTAAGCTGATGTTGGAACTGTTGGGACCGGGGGCTAGCTAGTCTTTTGGCTGTAGTTCCTGAGATTCTATCCGGGGCTACAACCAAAAGATCAGGGGCTATAGCCCCCTTAGCCCCCCCTAGCAACGCCCCTGCCCCCGGGGCAGATATGTATAAATTAAAGGGGAGCTGTAGGTTACTGCATGGGGGGAGGTGATGGCTGTATATGCCCCACCCCCTCTGACGCTTGAATTGTTGAACAACCTCCAAGCTCAACTACTCCTAGACACAGCATGCTCGTGGGTGCTAGGGGGAGATTTCAATGAAGTCATGGATTTGAAGGCAGACCGCGCAGACCTGGGAAGCAGTAACCCATCCCTCACCACTATATTACGATCATTTACCACAGCAGTGAGGTTAGTGGATTGCATGGCGACTGTTGCACAAATCTGAGGTAGGGTATTCCTTTTTCTCGAATGCACATAGCTCAATGTCACGCATCGACTACTTCTTTCTTCCCCACGCGGTCACACACAGGCTTATATCAGCTAAGTATCTGGCTAAACACTTGTGTACGAGCACAATAGAAATAAAATATCAATCAATCAATAGAGGGATTTCTGACCACTCACCATTCCTCATTGAACTGAAAAATGGCCAGACTATACCAGCAGCAATGTGGCAGCTTAAGGCATACTACCTAGGGGTTCCAGAAGTGATGGAGGGATTGTTCCAAAAAACTGCAGAATACTTTACTATGAATGAGGGGTCTGTAGACAGCCAAGTTGTACTTTGGAAAGATTTCAAGGCAGTACTCTGGGGGGGAGGCAATATCACTGATAGCAGCCACATGAAAGAAACACACACAGGAAGTAGAAGAGAAGGAAAACCAAGCTGTAAAGGCAGAGGAGGGGTTCCTTGCCTCCGGTACCAGGGCTACACGGGAGACCCTGGTCACAGCACAGGACGCTCTGAGCAATTTAGCACTAGATAATACGAGGCAGGCACAATGGGCAAAACAGAGCCAAGTCCATGAGTCTGGGGACAAGGCTGGGAAGATGTTGGCGTGGTTGGAAAAGAGAGGGAACGTGGGGACAGGTACGGGCTATACAGGACTCCAATGGTGCAATACTGAACAGCGATGGGGAGATCGCAGGTGCATTTGCATCCTTCTACAAGGAGCTGTACAGTACTTTGAGGGATCAAATTGGGCAAATGGACTGTGGTTTTATTGGCCCCACTGAGCTCCCTTGCCTAACAGCACATCAGAGAGCAGGGTTAGACATGGATATAACAGCAGAGGAGGTAACGAGGGTTCTCATGCAATTACAATTGGGTAGGACAGGCGGTCCTATCAGATTCCCGGTAGAGATTTGGAAGCAGTTTGGAGACAGGGTCACCAAACCTTTGCACCGTCTTTTTTGGCGGTGTAGGGTTGATGGGGTCTTGCCCCCAGACTTGAGAAAGGCCTTCATAGTGGTCCTACCGAAACAAGGAAAACACCCCGACAGATGCTCCTCATATAGGCCGATATCACTGATCACACACAAAGAGCCCAAGGTGTTGGCGCGGGTGCTGGCCAAATGCCTCCTGGGAGTCCTCGACTCTTTGGTACACCCGGACCAGTGCGGATTCATGCCCACGAAATCCATGCAAATGAACATCCGCAGAGTGCAACTGGTGATCGACCAGAGGGCGCACCTACAAACACCGGCAGCACTCCTGGCAATTGACTTAGAAAAAGCTTTTGACTCAGTAAGATGGGAGTCACTCTGGGAAATCTTGGGACACATGGGGTTCCTTGTGTGGAGGAGTTCCTTGTGTGGATCCGCCTCCTGTATATATCCCCTGAAGCTTCGGTCAAGGTCAGTGGGGTCCTATCAGAGGGGTTCACCCTCTCCCGTGGGACGAGGCAGGGGTGCTCCCTATCCCCCTGCTGTTCATCTCAGCCATTGTCGATAAAACTTGAAACGACCTGGCCTGGGTGGGCGTCCGCTGGCCCTGGGGAGGGGAGGACCGGGTTTCATTATACGCTGACTATCTTCTGGTTTAAATGGGCGAACCGGCAACCTCCTGTCCTGCAGTGATTAAGACATTAGGAGAGTATCAGGCCTATTGCAGGCTCAAGGTGAACCAGCAGAAGTCATTACTGTTCCCGCTGGTGAGGTGTGGGGGCTATCTCCCCGAGCTGCCCCTTCCCAGTCTCAGTCGCAGGGTTCAGGTATTTGGGCATACATTTGGGCCCCGAACCAGAAGAATATCGCTAACTCAATCCCACCCTGCTGATGGACCGGTTCACATCCGATGTGGCGCACTGGCAAACACTCCCGTTGTCATTGATGGGCAAAGAGGCGCTTTTTAAAATGTTGGCTCTCCCTAGATTCCTATGTGTGCTACAGAATGCTCCTAAACCAATCCAAATCATGTAAACATTTTTCGCAAGGAGCTAGTCTCCAGCCCTGTCAAAATGTGCTTGTACGAGAATGTCAGAGCAAGCCCTGCTGCAACCCCCTCCTGCCAGGCTGTGATCCCCTGAACCCATGACCCCAGTTCCCTTTGAACGCATCTGGTCGCCAGACCCTAACCCTGCACCACCTCAACCTCACCTCCCATATACCTATTCTGGATAGGTCATATATTCTGGTAACGCTGACACCTACCCCCACTGCGTTTGAAATCGTAAGACTCTGAGGGCTGCAGATCAAGGATCGTCCCCTGTGATAAGGCATCCGATAGCAACGACCCCTAACACATGCCCCCATAAAAATATAGGTCAGAATGCACCTATTTCTCACCAACAACCCCCTTTGATGCTCTGTTTTGCTTACAGTCAATAGTTCTTGCGTGCCAAGTATGTATCTTATCTTACCTAGGTCTCATTCCTTTTGTGGAACGTGTATTTATTCAGCTATTTGGACAAGTGTTTGGTTAAGGCAACTGCAGAACCCCAAAGTTGCTTTCATGCTGTTATCCATCTGACCCTCCCCCGATCAGTGAAGGACTCACAAGAGCTTGACAAAACCAGGAAGTGTGAAAGCACAGCGTTACATTGTATGGCATTCTCCGAAAGGCACTTCTTGCAAAATAAATGGACAAAGAGGATACATTTCAAAAGACAAATTGGACGCTTTATTTGGACCCTTTATATAAACATTGTTGAACAAATAAATAGCTGCTTATCATTTGAACCGGGAAGTGAACTGTTCCACGAGATCTGATTTCGGTGGGCAGGTCACGTTTGCAATGTTTTGTGGCAATGTATGTGTCCTCTGAACAAAATCATGCGTGATTCCATGAGCATGTATGTCCAACACAGTTAAAATGACATCTTTCACAAAATCAAATTCCATTTCCTGGTATATTGGCTTGACCACCCATTTTTTGCTTTTTTTTCGTAAAGGCCATTGTGTAACAAAGCATCCCAAAGTTTCCTGCAGTCCTCGATTGTTCACACCCTACGTTCTTGTTATGCGCTAAAACTGCTAGTAATGTCCTGTATTGCATCCCGTCTATGCTGAAATGCAATCTCTAGGGCCTGTACTTTAGGCACATATTGTGGAACACCTCCAAATCTCCCATGTGACAGAATTCTGTGAGTCCCTTCAGATCTCTTGATAGAGTTTTATCAAACACAATCTTCTCAAGAGCTTTGTGTGGAGGTGAAGATGGAATCAACCACTTCTTCCTAAGGGCGTTCATCCACGACAGCGCTTGAAGGCCATACCAATGCAGTAGGCACTATACAAATATCACCTCTGTTGCTTCTAGAAGCTAGGTCTGCGCTCAATAAATACCATAATAAATACAATAAATAACCTAACATAACATACTTCAGACACAGATATTGCCTCCTTCTTCAACATTTCAGCACTGCCACTTTGCTTCTCCACTATTTCTTGACAGCTGGCTTCTTTATTATGTTGACATTCCTAAACTCTACCCTGTAGTTATACTCCACTAATCTGAATGCAATCCTACATAATCTAGATGATGTATTTTCTGCTCCCCCAACACTTTATATCCTTGGCAATGGCTTATGGTCAGTTCTTATAATGGATGGTGCACCCCACAAAAACTGCCTATAATGCTGTACTCAGGGGGCGTGGCTACATGGCCACTGACTAGGATGTGATCCAAACGGGCTCCTGCCAATCCGACGTTGATCCGATGGAAAATACACACTTTGAACGGGCAGAGTGCCGTCCTTTCCAAAATACAGATTTGTGAACATTTGGGGTATGCAGTGGTCGTGAAGCCGGGATAAATCGAGTGCAGTAGGCTGTAGTACAAGCTAAACGAAGTCTGCGGCCACCGGACGGCGAGTGACACAAGATGGCGCTCACCTGAGAAAAAAAAGAGGCGAGCCGCCGAGCAGCCACACCCGGACGCCGCGGAGCTGCGAGAGTGAGCGATACAGCAGAGCCTGACGGGTTGAACAAACACTGCTATATGAAGGATCAGAGGCGGCGTGCTCCAGCTGATGCGCTCCGGCACACCGACAGAGCTGAAGGAACAGCTGACTCGGCGCAACATAGTATCGCCGTGTGAAGTTGCAGCTGCCGGACCCAGGCGGGCGCACTGGAAGCCGCAGTCGGGACTACAGACGCCTGATACAAGTGCAACAAACAGATTGTGAAATAAGAGCATGTGTGCTGTAAATGCAAACATATTACGGTACAGGGGAGTGAGTACATAATATCCCCCTAAGACCCCTGCTGGCCCCGGGAACTGGGAGCGCACGCAGGATGGTACAAGTGTAAAAGGCATTGAGGTGGCCTTGGAGACACTGCAGGCACAAAGATTCTGGGGCAGGTGAAAGCGAGGAACGAAGCCCGAAAGACACCAGTAGTGGGAAACTGTAAAAAAAAAAAAAAGAAAAAAAAAAAGAACAAAGACGCCGAGGATTCTGCCAAGATGGCGGCCTCCCACGCATAAAAGACGGTGCTGAAACCTTTCGAACCACATGATGAAAAGCGGCTAGGACACCAGAAGTCCGGAGGAGGCCGATTGGGAGCGCTGAGTGTAACTGAGGAACAGTGGGGAGGCCATTTCGGGCTACCCCCATGACCATAAGAGCGCCTCAAAACGTTGGGGACACAAAATATGGAGCCCTGGCTATACAGAGTGTGGGGCTGTGCTGGCCTGGGGCCCCGGGAAAGGACAAGGTGCTAGAGACCAGTAGCAAATTGATCAGGAGGCCTCTGCTGGGGTTGAAGGGGCCTTGATATGTTAGAGAGCGTTGGTAAGCATGTTGCCGAGGCTCACCTAGATAAAGGTACTACTTGTTGAACGGATCTAGCGACACATAGCACTGGCTGGACCAACATACACGAGAGGGGATAAGGACATTCGAGGAGTTAACGTGAGTTTCATGCTGGGGTGAAGCCCTGTGACAAGGGAGGCTGCAGGCGGGCCATTACACTGGGCATCCGCACCCTGGAGGGCTCGGCAAATCACATAAGAGAGCACCCCAGGAGCAGGAACCCCCCGTTGTGGGACTTGAGTGTAACCAAGCAAGTGAGAACGGAGGGGGACAGGCAAGACCCTCAGCATAACTAAGGATTGGCGATTTGCGAGAAGAATCAACAGGATGATAATGTCGGCCAGAGGAGGTAAAGCAAAGGCTAAGCAGCCATCAATTGACATATTTGCCAAAACGCAGCAGACCCCGACCACCCTGGCACATGCCCACATGAGCGCACCAACAGTGGTTGCCCCCCCCCCGAGAGATGACCAGGTGCTCCTAGATGCAATCACAGAATTAAAAACATCATGGGAAACAGCGTTGGCAGAGTTGAAGTTGTCGCTTGAAACTAAAATAGACGCAGTGGGAATAGAGGTCAATTTACTACGACAGGACATGCAAGCGCTTGCAGAGAGGACAACGTGCCTGGAGAGCGCTGTGAAAACCAACACAGATACTGGTACCAGCAATACTAAGGACGTCCACATACTGAGACAGCAAGTAACCAACCTGGAGAATCGAGCGGAGGAAGCGGAAGGGAGAACGAGACGCAACAACATACGCGTGGTGGGCCTACCAGAGGGAGAGGAAGGCCTAGACCCGACAGACTATGTGGAGAATATGATTATACAGGCAATTGGAGCCGGTCAGCTCTCCCAAGGCTTCGCGATTGAACGCACACACAGGGCCTTGATGCGAAGCCCACAGCCTGGGGCTCCGCCCAGAGCGATTATTGCAAAAATCCTGAATTATAGGGACCGGGAGAAGATTCTGGAGTTCTTCAGAAAAGGGGGAACGATAAATAGAGCATCGGCGACCATAACAGCGTACCCGGACTATACTATGCAAGTACAGAGACAACGCTATGGATATGTAGCAATAAAAAGGAGGCTACGCACATCTGGTCTGAAATACATGCTTCTATACCCATCATGCACAAGAGCAAAGTGCATTTCTTTGATACTCCGGAAGAAGCAGCGAGCTGGTTGGATGGCCAGGGCTGCCCGGATGGACAAGAGGAGCAAGGACGAGAGGCACAAAATAAGTGATACATGTTAATGCCATTGGCAGCCGAGAAAGTGAAACGGGGAGGGATACTTGATGATAAAATAATAGGGCTGCCTCACGAAACAGCATTGAGTGTTCATGATGTGCACTATTGGACACATTGGACTGGAATATAGACGGCACAGATAAAAGATGATAGCAATATTCTAATGTGAAGTCTAATGCAGGAGACGTAAAAGGAGCATGACCTACCCCCGGTAAATAGAGTTAAGAGGAAAGCCACTAGGGCGGAAACACCCCACTGAGCCCCAGACGCGCAAGCTTACGGGTTGAGGGCTAGTTGCGGGGGTGCCTGAGATCCAGGGATGGACCTGGGCAACAGTTGGGAGGGTGGGGGGGTGGTAGTGGGATAGAAGGGAAGGGTGGGGAAGGGGATGGGGAGTTGGGTGTGTTGTTTGTAGTTGGGGATCGAGCCTATATAAGCTCACAAGGAGCGACAGACTTTTTGGGCAGGGACTGCACCAACAGGGGGGGAAGAGGCATGTTGATAAACAACGGGAGACCTTAAAATCGTTACATGGAACGTCAGGGGGCTCAATAGTTATCTTAAGAGGAATAAGGTTATAATGTACCTGCACAGACAAAAAATAGTTATTGCATTGATACAGGAGACGCACCTCACGTGTGAAAAGCTAGAAGTGATACAAAAAAAATGGCGGGGGACTGTTGTGGGCGCTACATATTCTGCATTTGCCAGGGGAGTGATCACATGGGTGGCACCGCATGTCCCTTTCCAGTTGTTACAATCCACAGCGGAAGTGGATGCGAGGATGGTGATGGTAAAAGGGCTAGTAGAAAACAGAGAAATAACAGTTATTAATACATACGCCCCCAACCAAGACACAACGGCATATTTTAGGTCTCTGTATAGTAAAATGGGCAGATGGATGGGAGGGGTAATAATCTGGGGAGGGGACTTTAACTGTGCGCGAAACCCAAGAATTGATAAGTCAGACAGCAAGATAGATAGACCCACACCGGCGGCCAGAGCGCTGCAGTCACTATTGACGGACCTTGGGTTTGAGGATGCATGGAGAGGGCAACATGTATCAGAGAGGCAGTACTCCCACTTTTCAGCCCTGCAAACTTTACATACTAGATTGGACTATTTATTTGTCACACAAGAGCTGATGCCGGAGATAACGCAAACATAATATAAAGCTAGGGTCCTCTCGGACCACTCCCTGTTAATACTACAATGGCAATATTAGCCCCCGAGAGCTACGATACCCACTTGGCGCCTCAGAGCCGAGGCACTAAAAGATGTCATGTTCAGGGAAAGTCTAAGGGAGGAAATAGTGAGCTATTTTGATGTTAATACAGGGAGTGTTGAGTCGGCTGGCACGTTGTGGGAAGCCTTTAAAGTGGTGATAAGGGGAGATAGCTATAGCGCAATCCAAAGGATTACAAGGAGGCATTGTGCTGGAATTGCAAGAGATAGAAAGTGAACTGGAGAAGGTGTTGGGAAGGGGTGGTAACACTGAGGAAGAGAACGAGGATATGCTTAGATTGCAGCAAAAATGCGCAGAATGCTGGGAAAGATTGTGTAATCTGAACTACAAGAAATAAGTGGAGAGATTGCATGCTGGAGGAGACAAACCAGGGAGAATGTTAGCATGGCTTTATAAAAATGAAAGCCCCAGACCTACAATTAGGACAATAGTGAAAGAAGATGGGAGTATGGTGAACACCCAGGAGGGGGTCAACTAAGAGTTTGTTGAATACTATCGAGCTCTATACGGAGATGCAGGAAAAAGCGATCATGGAAGAATAAGGGAAACGCTAGAAGATATTTGCTTGCCCCAAATTAGTGCAGAGGGGCGGGAAGAATTCGATGCCCCAATTACCCTAGAACAATTGGAAGAAGTAGTGATGCAATTACCCAAAGGCAAGACCATGGGAGCTGATGGACTCCCGAGTGAATTTTACAAAAGATACAAAAATGAGGTGCTCCCCCCACCCTTAGCAATGTTAACTGAGGCTTATGACAAGGGGAAGCTCCCAGAGACCCTACAGGAAGCAATAATCATAGCCCTCCCGAAACCCAATAAACCTGCCAGGGAATGTGAGGTATGCGACTACACGATAAAAAGTTATAACTTGCTCTTTATTTACTCGCATACAATTATCTTCATCAATGTAACCGGCGCCCCGCACAGCAGCCTCCACCCTCACTCGACATCCCTTCTCAACCGCCTCGTCGTCTCACATCATACCTCTCCGCATTCTTTCACACACACTGGCTGGAAGCCGCGAGCTAAAGGAGCCACAAGCTTTCACGAGATAGAGCCATCATTAAAATACATTAAAATACTACATCACCCCCCCTAAACATTTTAAATGAAATTAAGAACTTACGATAAACCCAACCTTAAATAACAACTAGAAGGTTGCTACATATGTGGAAAACCTAATGAATAATATTACATTATGAAAGAATGCGTATTTGTAAAGCTGTAAGGTAACCAACGGAATAACATGGCTAAATGCAAATATAAAATATGTTACATGTCATAATCCCTAGACCAAAACGGCAATCTCCTCTCTCTTGAACTACGCACACTCCTTCTTCCAATCACCTCCTCTCCTTGTTGTCGCTGAACCATATCTTCACCAGCATGTCTTCCCAAACCACCATCCACAATATCATTTCTATTTAGAATATATTCATCACCAAACAAATCACTGCCTCGTCTCTCCACTTTGACTTGCATGTGTCCCCTCTTATTACCTTTCCACATCCATTTACTAACTCTATCCATATTCCATACAGATCCTCCTGCAACTCTAACCGCTCTCCTGAACACTTGTATCACCTTGACAGGCCTGCTGTATTTAGAGTCTCCCTTCTTAACATTCCGTCCAAACTTGATTCGTACGAAGTCTCCCGGCAGTATTCTCAATTTAAACTTTTCAATAGGTATATAATGTAAATTATGTATTTCTTGCTGTTTGCCATGACTTTGTGACCCTGTACTCAAACCCTTTCTCCGATTAACCCATTCCGGATTAAGTAACGTATTGGGAGCTCTCCCCCTCATTAATTCAAAAGGTGAAACCTCCATTCCTCTTTTAACTGACATCCTAGTACTCCATATCCTCTCCTTAAAGGGATGGTCTAGTAAAATTTTTTATTTAAAAAATAGATAGGCAACATAAAAATAAAAATACTAGCATTCTCTGTTTTAAAACTTCCTATGTAAAATTTTGAGCTATTCAAGCTCAGAATTCGCAAAAGCAAGCACATGGGCGCATCCATTTTGTGAAATGGAGGCCCTCCTGTGTTGGCTTTTGCTTTTGCGGCACTAATGAAGGAAAAGCCAGCCAACTGTAGTAAACAAAAGCTACCGCTGGGTGGCTTTCCCTTCATTAGTGCTGTAGGCGGAGGACAGGGACCGGAGACCAGAGCAGGAAAGCTGCAGCTGAATCTCGGTAAGTGCTATTTATTTTTTTTTAAAAATAAGCACTAGCTGCGGGTTTTTTTCTAAGTTTTCCGGGCTGGAGGAGCCCGGAAAACTTAGAAATAAAACCGCAGCTTTAAAAACGTATTTATGTTTGAGGTCGCTTTTGAAGCGACCGCAAACATAAATACAACGTTATTGTGTTGGAAAACGCTGCGGTTTTTCTTTCCAAGTTTCTCAGGCTCCTCCGGCTCGGAGGAGCCTGAGAAACTTGGAAAGAAAAACTGCAGCGTTTTCCAACACAACCGCGTGTGTTTCTGCCTGCTGTGGCTATCACTTTGGGTCTCCGGTGCTCCCAGGGGAGCACCGGAGACCCAAAGTGAAAGCCACAGCAAGCAGAAACACAATGCGGTTATGTTTACATGCCGTGTAGTGTTTCTACCTACAGCTGATTTCCCATTTGGGGCTCTCGGGCTCCCCGTGGTTGTTTTCCGCAATGCCGGGTTGTTTCTGCCTGAATCTGCTTTCCCATTTGGGGCTCTCGGGCTCGGGCCCGAGAACCCCAAATGGGAAAGCAGATTCAGGCAGAAACAACGCGGTTGTGTTGGAAAACGCTGCAGTTTTTCTTTCTGAGTTTCTCAGGCTCCTCCGAGCCGGAGGAGCCTGAGAAACATGGAAAGAAAAACCGCAGAGTTTTCCAACACAATAACGTTGTATTTATGTTTGCGGTCGCTTCAAAAGCGACCGCAAACATAAATACAACGTTTTTAAAGCTGCGGTTTTATTTCTAAGTTTTCCGGGCTCCTCCAGCCCGGAAAACTTAGAAAAAAAAACGCAGCTAGTGATTATTTTTTAAAAAAAAATAAATAGCACTTACCGAGATTCAGCTGCAGCTTTCCTGCTCTGGTCTCCAGTCCCCATCCTCCGCCTACAGCACTAATGAAGGGAAAGCCACCCAGCGGTAGCTTTTGTTTACTACAGCTGGCTGGCTTTTGCTTCATTAGTGCCGCAAAAGCAAAAGCCAGCACAAGAGGGCCTCCATTTCACAAAATGGATGCGCCCATGTGCTTGCTTTTGCGAATTTTGAGCTTGAATAGCTCAAAAATTTACATAGGAAGTTTTAAAACAGAGAATGTTAGTATTTTTTTTTATGTTGCCTATCTATGTTTTAAATAAAAAATTTTACTAGACCATCCCTTTAAGAACCTCATCAACCGGTATATTGTTACTCAACGCCAGTTCCACTGCTTCTACAATTACACGGTTGTATCTCTCCACCAACCCATTGGTTTGTGGGTGGTATCATGACGAAAACCTCCATTCAATTCCCGTCTTCTTGGCAAATTCTTTCATTTCACTACTTCTGAACTGAACTCCATTATCACTTATTATTATTTTAGGAAATCCTTCCCTTCTGCATATCTGCATTGAAAACTTTATTATCTCATCTGTATCAATTTTCTTCACCGCTTTGACTTCTACCCAACCTGAGTAATAATCCACTAACACAATCAGGAACTTTTTCTCTCCAAACAACTTCAAATACGGTCCGATGATATCAATTCCAAGCATCTCCCATGGTGCATCACCTTTGTCAATGTTAATTGGTCTGGACTTGACAATCCTAGAACTCTTATCACTGTTCTGACATGGCCAACAATTTCTGATAAACCTCTAAATCATAATATCCATGCCTGGCCACCAGTATTTCAACCGCACATTATTCTTAGTGCCTGTGATGCCAGGATGGCCTTGGTGCGCCTTCTCAATAAGCTCACTCCGGAACTTGTGTGGAGGAATTAACTTATCTCCTCTCACTAGAAATCCATCCTCCATGGACAATTCATCCTTAATCTCCCAATATCTCCTACAACCTTCGCTGATAACTTTTTTTTCAGGCCAACCAAACTCTGTGTACCTTCTTATCTCTTGCAACTCATCATCTTTAGCCAATTCTTCCATCCACATCTCCTTGGACGTGACCTCAAAAATAACTGCCACTATTTCCTCATCTGGATCTGCACTTGCTTCATCACTCTTTAATGGCAATCTAGATAAATAATCGGCAATGATATTCCTCTTCCCTGGCACATATCTCACAGAAAAATTGTAATCTTGTAATTTTAAACTGAGTCTAGCTAATCTCGGTGAGGCTTTACACATCCCTCTCACGGTGAGAACTTCTATCAAAGGTTTGTGGTCAGTTTGAATTATAAATTTGTTTCCCCACAAATATTTTCTGAAATAGTTCACTGCCCATGAACATGCCAACAATTCCTTTTCGATTGCAGAGTATCTGCCTTCTGTTTCTGAGATGACCCTTGAAGCATGACTGATAGTTTTCTCATTAGCATCCTCATCTATCTGTGTTAGCACTGCTCCTAAACCGTTCCCACTAGCATCCACTGTGATCTTGGTCAGCCTCCCATAAACAAATCCTCCCAATTCTACAGAATTGCAAATTCCTCCTTTTATACTTCTAACTGCCTCACTACATTCATCACTCCAAGCAAATTTTGCATCCTTTTTTAACAATTTTCTCAATGGTTCCGTTGTACTTGCAAAATTCCTTACAAATCTGTTGTAATATTCACACAACCCCAAAAATGACCTTAATTCGTCCTTGTTTTTAGGTTCTGGTTGTCACGATCCCTCATCATGCGGTCCCCAGGGCACTCCCTCATCCCCAGTCCCGCCCTTCTCTCAATTCCCCCCTTCCCCGGGACTCACGTGGACTCACACACGTCTTGCGGGCACACCCGCGCCTGGTTCGTAATAGGACGGCTGTCAGACTACGGCCGTTTCTACATTGGCAATTGCCTTGGCGCATAGGATCACGAAGGGCTAACCCTGAGCTTCCGCATCGCGGGACTGTGAGGTCACGTGATGCTCTTGCCCGATCACGTGACCATGCCACGCATCACGTGACCAGAAGCGCGAGTACATAAACCCGGAAACCTGGGTATTCGTTGCTTCTCAGCTGTGCTCTGCATTCTGTTTGGCGCTACGGACTTTGAATCATCTTTGGATCACTCACGGAATCGACCTGGCCTGCTTTACTGGACTCCTCTTGGATTTACCCATTCGGATTTGTTTGCACATTGATACACGGCTCTCGACCACGGACTGTTATCGGACTGCCTCCTGGATCACCCTTTTGCACCCTGGTTCTTTGAACTCCTTGCCTCACAGTTCCACAGCTCCACAGCTCCTGCTGACAGGCGAACAACTGAGCCTACTCCTCTTGGGGTACTGCCGTCCACGTGGGTCCCGGACCTCTCCACTAGGTTCCTCATCCCCTCCTTGACCCTGATTGTGTGGGGTCCCAGAGGTTCGCGTTCCCGGACTTGGACATTTGAACATCTTCGCCTGTGACCTCAACGGCTGCACAGAGAGTTGCTTTAGTTCTCCCTGTGCGGCATTTGGGGACGGAGGCCTCTACTGCCTACACGACACTCAAGTCTCAACAGACTGAGAAGCCTATAGTCGTGTAGGCAATGGAGGGGAACGCTGAAGACCCCATGTCTGCTATAGTCCAAGCCATTACAGTGCTACGAGCCGATATGGCGGCAGCCAACACGGCTATCCATCAACGTCTCGACCACATACAAAGTGCCAGACACCCTTTACCCCCAGATGTAGAATTCGGAGACACACCCTCTGTTTCTCGACCTGTTCCACCTCCGATTGTTCCCCAGAATCCCGTTCCCATGATGCTACCTACTCCATTCCCATTGGCGGCCCCTGAGAGATACCACGGGGATCCCAAGAAATTTAGAACCTTCCTAAACCAATGCAAGTTGCATTTCCTGTGCCGGCCTCAGGCTTTTCCAGATTCCACCACGAAAGCGGCATTTACCCTTTCCCATTTAGCTGGGATTGCCGCTGCATGGGCCAACCCCTTATTGGAGAACGATAACCCGGCCTTATATGATTTCGATCTCCTCGTCACCGAGATGTCCAGGGTTTTTGATACTAGACACAAGGCCCAATCTCGAGATCTGGAACTTCTGGATTTGTGCCAGGGTAGGGGTTCTCTCATTGAATACATAACCCGTTTTAACCAGCTATCCGCTGAAACCTCTTGGCCAGAGGGCAAGAAAGCAGTCGTCTTCTATAGGGGCCTCAACAACCCTATGAAGGACGCCTTATCAGTAGTACCCTCATTACCCACTGCATTCCAAGATCTGGTTGACTTGTCACTCCAGGTGGACGCACGTAGGTCCGAAAGAAGAGCGGAAGCAGGTTTCACTCACTCCTCCACTTCTCCCATGACAGTTCCTTCTTCTGACTCCTCCCAAGAACCCATGCAGATCGGGGGGGTCAGGAGTCCGATATCTCCTTTGGAAAGGGAACGCAGGAGGGCGGATAACGCTTGCTATTACTGCGGCACCCTAGGTCATTTTGTTAAGGAATGCCCACGTCGTCCCAAAAACAAGCCACAGGGTTTTCAGATAGCTCGATCATAGTACCGGGGACGGGATCGAGCTATACCACAGACACCCCGAACCCTACACCCTCTTTCGGACGTATCCGGCCCATTCATGTACAAGCCACTCTACAGCCCACAGCGTCCGTTTCACATCCTGTTACTCTGATAATTGACTCTGGGGCCACGGGAAACTTTATCGACATTTCCTTGGCCCGTTTGTTAAACCTGCCCCTCTTGACCAAGACCAGGCCTGAACCGGTACAGGCTGTAGATGGCTCGTCCTTGATTTCGGGCCCAGTCAAACAACAAACAGCCCCTTTGCTATTAACTATACAATCCAGACATAGGGAGACCATTAGTTTTGACCTTATCACCACGCCACAGTTTGGGCTCATCCTGGGAATCCCTTGGCTTCAGGAACATAATCCCCTCATTGATTGGAAATTGGGTTTGGTTCATTTTGAGTCGGCTGTCTGCCAGCATTTCTGTCTTCCCACAGACGCACACAGCGACAATCCTGCCCAGGCTATAGCTCATCTTACAGTACAGGATCCGCAAGATACACCATCAGAACACGTAGTTGGGTTAGTGGCACTAGACGTTCCCCAGGTCTATCAAGATTTTGCAGCTGTCTTTGATCGTGGCTCCTCTGAAACACTGCCTCCACATCGCCCGTACGATTGCCCCATCGATCTACTCCCTGATACAGTGGTTCCCACGGGGCGGATCTATTCCCTCTCGCCATCCGAGGAAATGACTCTCAAGGAGTACATTAGGAAGTCCTTGAGCTTAGGGCACATACGACCATCCACCTCGCCTGCAGCCAGCCCTATCTTTTTTGTGCCGAAAAAGGAAGGCGATCTACGCCCATGTGTTGATTATAGACGCCTGAATGCTATCACGAGGAAAGATCGGTACCCTATTCCCCTCATCACGCCCCTGCTGGACCGACTCACACACGCTACCATTTTTACAAAACTGGACCTCCGCGGAGCCTACAACCTGGTCCGCGTCCGTTCCGGGGACGAATGGAAAACCGCTTTCTGTACCCGGTACGGCCTATACGAATATACAGTCATGCCCTTTGGGCTGTGTAATGCCCCGGCGACCTTCCAGAGGTTTATGAATGATATCCTGAGCGATATCTTAGATGTTTACGTCGTGGTTTACCTCGATGACATCTTAATCTTTTCTCAATCCCTGGAAGAGCATGTGCGACACGTTCGTGAGGTATTAACACGCTTACAGAAACACTCACTATATGCCAAACCGGAAAAGTGCCTGTTCCACGTTGGTAATGTTGATTTCCTCGGGTTCTGTATCACTCCCGGGGGGTTGTCCATGAACCACTCCAAGGTTAAAGCGGTTTTGGACTGGCCTATTCCTGCGAACCTGAAAGCCCTTCAGTCCTTTTTGGGTTTTGCGAATTTCTACAGGAGATTCATCTCTGGGTTTTCTTCTATCGTGTCTCCCCTCACTGCATTAACCAGTCCTAGAGTTCCCTTCCTTTGGTCTGATACACAACAGAAGGCCTTTGATTCACTGAAGACTGCTTTCACCACAGCCCCTGTTCTTCAGCATCCCGACTCTGAACTCCCTTTTATCGTAGAAGCTGACGCCTCCTCCTTCGCTCTTGGTGCTGTCTTATCCCAAGCATGTCAGGCCACGGGTCGTCTGCACCCTGTTGCATTTCATTCCCGCAAGTTTACCACCCCCGAGTCACACTACACCGTGACCGAGAAGGAGTTGTTGGCGGTTATGGACGCTTTCCGCGTGTGGCGACACCATCTCTTGGGCGCCAAGTATCGAGTCACGGTGTTTACTGATCACCAGAACCTGCAGGACTTGGCTTCCCTGAAGTGCCTTAACAGCCGTCAGGTGAGGTGGCACCTTTTCTTCGCAGCATTCGATTTCCAAATTCGGCATCGGGCTGGTTCCGCACACGGCAAGGCCGATGCGCTGTCCCGCTCTCCCGGGGGGGTCTCTCTTCCCGTATACCCTAACACAATGTTGGACGACACTAAGGTCGTTTGTCTATGTACTCCCTCGATGCCCTTAGTGGACGCAGTACGCAAGTGGGTGTCCTTACATCCCGACCAACTAACTGAGTGGGATCCGGTGTTCCAGGATGGCCTCCCGTTTGTGCTGAACCGCCTATTCTTGCCCACTGCCGACACACGCAACATGGCAATGGAATGGTCGCACGATGCCCCTGTGAATGGTCATCCTGGCCAACGCCGTACGTTATCCCTCCTGAAGCGTTGGTGTTGGTGGCCGGGCATGAAGAGGGACGTGGATTGTTACGTCAATACATGCACCATTTGTACACAATGCAAAACCCGTAGGGGTCGTCCGTTAGGCCTGCTTCTCCCTTTACCAGTGCCCCCGAAACCATGGCATACGGTAACCATGGACTTTGTCACGGAACTCCCTCGGGTACAGGGTTACGACACTATTTGGGTGGTGGTGGATTCCTTCTCAAAGATGGCACGCTTCATCCCCTGCAAGGGTATCCCCTCTGCTTCCATCCTGGCCACCCTGTTCTTTGATACCGTCTTTTGTCTTTTTGGGTTACCCTCTGTCCTTATATCAGACCGGGGATCGCAATTCACTTCTCGCTTCTGGCGCGCTCTAACTAGGTTGTTGGGTATCGATGTCCGGTTCTCTTCGGCCTACCACCCGGAGACGGATGGTCAGACCGAAAGGACTAATCAAACAATGGAACAATATCTCCGCTGTCTGATCCTGCAACAACAGTGCTCTTGGTTGCGTGCCCTCCGACACGCTGAATTCGCTTATAACAATGCGGTTCATGCATCCACTGGGTTCTCCCCCTTCTATGTTCTCTATGGCCAACATCCCCGCACATTACCGATCCCTGACCTTGCGGCCTCCACCAATCCGGCCGCCAGCGCCTGTCTTAGGGATTTGTCCTCTATCCACGACCAGACTGCTTTACATCTCCGTGAGGCTCAGTCTTCCATGAAGGTCCAGGCAGATAAGAAACGGCTGTTGGCTCCGTCTTTCTCGGTGGGTTCCCGGGTATGGCTTTCCACTCGTCACTTGAGGCTAGTGGGTTGTAGGAAGTTGTTGCCCCGTTTTGTGGGTCCCTATGTGGTTTCCCGGGTTATCAACCCTGTCACATACCGACTGGTTCTCCCGGGTTCTTGGAGGGTGCACCCTGTATTTCATGTCTCCCTTCTCAAACCGTGTCCGGCCCCGTCCCGCTTGCGCGCCTCTGCTGCCCCGGTGTCCTTGGCTTCCCCAGACGAGTATGAGGTTTCCTCCATTCTGGGCTCCCGGGTCTGCAGGGGGCGCTTGCAATACCTGGTTGATTGGGTCGGTTATGGTCCGGAGGAGCGCTCTTGGGTTCCTGCTATTGATGTCCACGCTCCCCGGTTGGTGGCTCGCTTCCACCGGGATCACCCTTCCTGCCCACGGGGTCGTGGGCCTTTGGGAGGGGGTTCTGTCACGATCCCTCATCATGCGGTCCCCAGGGCACTCCCTCATCCCCAGTCCCGCCCTTCTCTCAATTCCCCCCTTCCCCGGGACTCACGTGGACTCACACACGTCTTGCGGGCACACCCGCGCCTGGTTCGTAATAGGACGGCTGTCAGACTACGGCCGTTTCTACATTGGCAATTGCCTTGGCGCATAGGATCACGAAGGGCTAACCCTGAGCTTCCGCATCGCGGGACTGTGAGGTCACGTGATGCTCTTGCCCGATCACGTGACCATGCCACGCATCACGTGACCAGAAGCGCGAGTACATAAACCCGGAAACCTGGGTATTCGTTGCTTCTCAGCTGTGCTCTGCATTCTGTTTGGCGCTACGGACTTTGAATCATCTTTGGATCACTCACGGAATCGACCTGGCCTGCTTTACTGGACTCCTCTTGGATTTACCCATTCGGATTTGTTTGCACATTGATACACGGCTCTCGACCACGGACTGTTATCGGACTGCCTCCTGGATCACCCTTTTGCACCCTGGTTCTTTGAACTCCTTGCCTCACAGTTCCACAGCTCCACAGCTCCTGCTGACAGGCGAACAACTGAGCCTACTCCTCTTGGGGTACTGCCGTCCACGTGGGTCCCGGACCTCTCCACTAGGTTCCTCATCCCCTCCTTGACCCTGATTGTGTGGGGTCCCAGAGGTTCGCGTTCCCGGACTTGGACATTTGAACATCTTCGCCTGTGACCTCAACGGCTGCACAGAGAGTTGCTTTAGTTCTCCCTGTGCGGCATTTGGGGACGGAGGCCTCTACTGCCTACACGACACTCAAGTCTCAACACTGGTGACTCCTTGATAGCTTCCAAGGCATCTCTTTTGGGTTTATAACCCTTACCATTCACTGCATGCCCTAAATATTCTACCTCCTCTAATCCAAATTTACATTTGCTATTCTCAATTTTCAAACCAACTTCTTCTAACCTCTTCAACACTTCCTTCAATCTCCCCTCATGCTCCACAGATCCCTTGCCAAATACTATTATATCATCTTGATATACAAGCGCTCCACTCAGACCCTTCAACACACGCGTCATAATTCTTTGAAATACTGCTGCTGCAGACGCTAGTCCAAATGGCATACGTTTGTATCGACACAACCCATGAGGTGTAACAAATGCTGTAATGTCTCTACAATCTTCTGTTAAAGATATCTGATGATAAGCGCTCGATTGGTCCAAAGTAGAAAATACATCAGCATTATCAATACGATTCAACATTTCAGATATGATAGGAAGTGGAAAAACATCTGTTATAATGTTCTTGTTGACGTCTCTCAAATCCACACAAATCCTAGGTTTGCCATTTTTCTTCAATGCAACTACAATAGGGCTCACCCACTCGGATGACTCAATTTTCTCTATAACTCCTTCAGTTTCTAATAAAATCAATTCCTGCTCAACCTTTTCAGCAATAGCAAACGGAATGGGCCTGGATTTCGTGTGCCTAACAGGTATCACTCCCTTCTTGAGGTGAATTCTGTGTGAAAAATCTTTTAACAACCCTAATTTTGCAGCTTTGCCTTGCTCTTTTTCCTTGACTTCCTTTCTTTCCCGTGCTTGACTCTTATTGACAACCAAGACCTGCTCTTCATTACATGGATCCAACCTGATTCTCAGTCCAGCTTGATCTCTCCACCCCAAAACGTCTACTCCTTTTTCTGCTACGTATACTTTTACTTGAGACCTTCTGTCTTTGAATTGAATAATACTCGAGAACCAACCAATCATCTTGATTTTGGATCCCTCAAAACCACCAGGATTTAATATGTCTGATGCTTCCATCTTAGTTTTGAGGCCACGTTTTGCTAAATTCTTCCATGTTTTCTTTGTGATAATTGTCCATGGCGAACAGCTATCCACTTTCACCTTGAGTTTCCAATTGTCCAGGAATACATCACAACTCGGGCATTTAAATTCTCCATTAGGTGGTTCTCATATCAGGAACACCCTTTCTTCATCCGATTCCTCTTCATCTTCCATAATGGCAGAGACTTTCTTCCTCCTTCTACACGTAACAGCGAAATGACCTCTTATACCACAATTTCCACATTTTTGTCCCAATGCGGGACATTGTCTAGCATAAGCATAATGGCCAGTTCTGCCACAATTATAACATCTGTCTCCTTCCCTATGTTGGTTATACTGAACCCTTTGATCATTTTGAGCCCTGGGTTCATTCTTCACCCAATTCTTTCCTATATATGAATTCCCTTTTTGCTCAAAATTCTTCATTCTGTTATTTCGTCCTGCATTGATTTCACCTTTCTCTTTGTTCTTAACATTCGTCCCACCTCTGTCTTTAGGTCGAATTACATTCACCTGAGCTTGCTCTTCTGTTTCCTTCTCTTGCATCTCCTTGCTGCTCTGGCTATGCTTTTGCATACTTTGTACAGCTTCTTCTTTCTTGCTTCTCATCTCCTTCGAACACAATTGAGTGTGTTCCACTCGCTTTGCTATGGCTATGGTTTCCGGTAGGGATGGGTTGCCCACCATCCATAATCTGTCCTGAATAATGTTATCTTTCGAGTGGATAATAATTTGATCTCTGATCAACTCATCCAGGGTGATGCCATTGCCAAATTGGCATGTCCGTGACAGTACTCTCAATGCAGAAACATATTCTTCAATGCTCTCATGTTCTTTTTGCACTCTAGTATAGAACTTGTACCTGTTTATATCTACATTGGTTTCTGGAGAATAATACTTGTCCAATTGCCTAATAGCTCTATCATGTTCATCCGCGTCACCAGCTTCATCCACGGTTAATTCTGGCAATTCTCTGAACTTCCTTTGTCCTTCCAACCCCAATGCGTGTAGCTGTAACGCTCACCTGGTTCCCACGGAGGCGCGGCGTCGAAGGCGCAGAACTCTGAAGATGGACAGGAAGGGCCCCTCTATTCTGGCTTCTCTGGCTCGTTGGATACCCTCCTGTGCGTGAAAAGGGAGTTTTACCAACTGTGGAACAATGCTCAAGCCTCCCACTCCCTTCCAACCCTCCACGATACCTCCTCCATGATTCCCCGTGAAGCCTCACCTTAGGGTTTGGAAGGATGAGCTCTCCATCCTGCTTCTGATGCAGGGGCGCGTTGAAACCCAGTTACTTCACTGGATTGAGGATTGATGGGAGTTCAGGTAAGCTTGACTGTTCAGGTAAGGCGCTGTAAAAGTTCTGTTCAAAAGTTCAAGCTTAATAATAATGTTCGTTGTCTAATTGCAGCAAGCGCTAATGCTTATGTCTTTTTCCCCTTAGGGGCCGGGGTTCGGAGTGCCGGAGATATGGCGCCGACCCGAAGTGAAACAGTTCTGGATGAGCGCTCAGGTAATGTCTTTGCATTCGCTCATTCAATGTCTTTGTCTTTTTTCCCCATAGGGGCCGGGGTCCGGAGATGCCAGGAAGCGGCAGGACCCGAAATGCAGTGGGAATAATCCAACAGGTAAGACTTAAAAGGAAACTGAGCTTTCCTTATTCCTTTTCTCCCTCTCACCTTTGTTCTTGTCTTTTTTCCTCTAGGCGCCGGGGCGTAGCTGAATCCGGAAGATCGCTGCTGAAGATGGAAGCGCCTTGCAAAGGTGAGTAAAATGCAGCGCTGCAGCGATCGAAACGAAATGCCTTTAAAATGATGTCTTCCTTTTCAGGGCCGTTGGAGAAATGACTCCGGGATGCAGATTTAGCAGGTAAGGGTTTTTCTTCTCCTATTCTCTTCCTTTCTCCCCTTGCAGGTGTTCCAGGGTGCTGGCAGGCGTGGCTGAAGTCAGGATGCAGGAGCTGACACGGTGAGCGTCCAGCTGCTAGGTGCAGAACAAGGCGAAGCATGTGTGGCTGTTCGGGTGGGGTTTAAATAGCCTTGGAAGAAGTTCCTGGTATGTATCCTTCCACCAATCAGGTATGTATCCTTCCCCGACCACACCCGGGTGGTGAAGTAGTCCTACAGGTTAAGTAGTCCCATTCAGGCCTCAAGAGGGCCTGGATGAAGCAGCAAGGTCTGCATCAGGTAAGTGTGCACCCAAGCACTTAAACACATATCCTCTTCTATGAGGCTGGCGCCTAAGGCGCCAGGACTGGGGTCCGCTATGAGCCTGGCGCCTAAGGCGCCAGGACTGAGTCCAAAGGGCCCCGACTTGGGCCCGCTGAGACTTCCCTGGGGAAAATGATGTCTGCCTCTGGGGTTGCTGGGCCCGGCCTGGCTCCTTAGAGGTAGGCATCATGACAGTACCCCCCCTCAAGGCCCCTCCCAAGGTCTTTTCCTCCGGGGGTTTTGGTTTGTGCGGGAATCTTCGATGGAATCTTTGAATTAATCGTGGTGCGTGAACATAGTTACTGGGTTCCCAAGATCTTTCCTGAGGTCCATATCCTTTCCAATCAACAAGATAGAAGAGTTTCGACTTAACTATCTTGGAATCTAAAATGTCTTTCACTTCGAATTCTAATTCTCCATCAATTTGGACAGGGCCTGGGGGCTCAGACAGTCTGGTTCCAGGTTGTACTGGTTTTAGAAGAGATGCGTGAAAAACGGGATGAATCCGCATGTTGGATGGTAAATCGAGTTTAAAGGCCACTGGGTTGATAATAGCTTTGATGGGGTAAGGCCCAATGAATCTGGGACTAAAAGTTCGCTGACCCTTGAGGGGTAGATGTTTAGTTGCTAGCCATACCTGATCTCCTACTTGGTAAGGAGGAGTTTTACTTCGGTGCAAATCAGCGTTTTCTTTATACTTTTTCTTGGCTTGCTGTAAGTGGGTTGTAGCTTCTTTGAAGGCTTGGGTTATTGTGGAATGTAGGTGATTTACTGCAGGCATCTCCAGGGTCAGAGGTGGATCTAGGTCAGAGGTCCGAGGATGGTGACCATACAGGGTATAAAAAGGAGACTGTCCGGTTCCAGAATGCACTGAATTGTTGTATGCATATTCTGCAATCCAAAGGATGTCCTTCCAATTCAACTCGGATTGGTGTAACATGCACCGCAGATATTGCTCGAGAGTCTGATTGGTTCTCTCGGTTTGTCCGTCGGTCTGGGGGTGGTGGCTGGTGGATAACTGCACGTCTATTTGTGCTAGTTGGCAACATTTCTTCCAAAAGTGGGAGATAAATTGACTTCCACGGTCTGAGACTAATATGGAAGGGAAACCATGTAACCGCACTATATTTTCCATAAATTCCTTGGCCAAGGTGGAAGCTGACGGCAATCCTTTTAAAGGGATAAAATGGGCCATTTTGGAGAATAGATCCACTATTACGAGAATTGTGTTGTAACCACCACAAGGAGGCAGGTCAGTTATAAAGTCCATTGACAAGGTGTGCCAAGGTGCTGGTGGAATGTCCAAAGGTTGAAGTAGGCCGGCTGGCCTTTTCTTTTGACTCTTATTTTGGGCACAGATTCCGCAAGACAACACAAATGACTTTATGTCTTTTCTCCAAGAAGGCCACCAGAAGTGGCGTTTGATCTTTTCTTCTGTTTTCGCGATACCGGGGTGTCCTTCCATTAATGATTCATGATGACGGGTAATGACAAGTTCCTGCAATTCTTTACTTGGCAGAAATAACCGCTCTTGGAAGTAGGGTAAATCATCCTTAACGGTGTAGTGGGGACCCTTTTGACTCCATTCCAGTAAGGCAGAAGAGTCAAAAAGCTGTTTTACTTGAGCTTGGATGTCCTCAATGGTTTGCAATGAAGTCAAGCCCAGAATTCTTTGTTCCGGTATGATTGGCACAGATTCTAAACTCAAATTGGGTTCTTCCATGCCTATCCGGGATAAGGCATCTGCCTTACCATTCTTGCAGCCAGGGCGATAGGTAATTACAAAATCAAATTCCGCAAAGAATAAAGCCCATCGGAGTTGTCGCGAAGATTGAGCTTTGGCCGTCTTTAAATACTGCAAATTTCTGTGGTCCGTAATTACGGTGATGGTGTGTCTTGCACCGAGAAGATAGTGACGCCAAGCCTTGAAAGCTGATTTAATAGCCAGTAGTTCTTTGTCGGTAATTGCGTAATTGAGTTCAGGTGGAGAGAATTTTCTGGACCAAAAGGCTACAGGGTGTAGTTGGTTAGTTTCTGGGTCTCTTTGCGACAGGACAGCTCCCATGGCCGAACTGGATGCATCGGTTTCCACGATGTAAGGGAGATCTGGGCGCGGGTGCTTCAATACAGGTGCAGAGGTGAATTTGGTTTTCAGGTCCTGAAAGGCTTGTTCAGCCTCAAGAGTCCATTCAAAGCGTTTGTTTTTCTTTAGGAGAGCTGTGATGAGTTGAACAGTTCGAGAAAATTCCGGGATGAACCTTCGATAGAAATTGGCAAAGCCAAGCATGCTTTGCACTCCCTTCACAGAGCTAGGAGATGGCCATTTGAGAATGGCGTCCACTTTCCGCGAGTCCATTCGGATTCCTTGAGGTGTCAGGATGAATCCGAGAAACTCCACTTCTGTGGTATGAAAAACGCATTTTTCGAGCTTGGCAAATAATTTGTGCTGGCGCAATTTCTCAAGAACTGCCCTAACATGGTTTCTGTGATCAGATTCTGAGGAGGAATACACCAGGATGTCGTCAATATAAACGATGACACAAACATCGATAAGTTCCCGAAGAACATCATTCATGAAGTACTGAAAGGCGGCAGGTGCGTTGCACAAACCGAAGGGCATTACTTGATATTCAAAGAGCCCAAATTTGGTGCGGAATGCAGTCTTCCACTCGTCGCCCTCTTTTATACGTACCAGGTGGTAAGCTCCTCGGAGATCTAGCTTGGTGTACACACGAGCATCTTTTACTTGGTCGATAAGCTCAGGTATCAGGGGCAAAGGGTAACGATTCTTAATCGTTATCTGATTTAGGGCGTGGTAGTCAATACAGGCCCTAAGGTCTCCTTCCTTTTTAGGTACGAAGAACAAAGCGGAAGAGACTGGTGACTTTGATGGGCAAATGAAACCATTGGCCAGGTATTGATCCAAATACTGGCGCAAATGCAGGTTCTCAGGTTCAGTAAGAGCATAAATCCTACTACAAGGTAGTTGTGCATTGGGTACCAAGTCGATTTGGCAATCGTAAGATCGATGGGGAGGTAAGGTGTTAGCCTGCTCTTTCTGAAAAACGTCTTGGAATTCTTGGTATTCAGATGGTAGCTGTACATGGGTGAAAGTTACAGAGGCTAGACCCATAGCTGGATTCCTTGGGTAACAGGTTGGTTCACAATCAGGAAAAGTTATCTTCTTTGCTCGCCAGTCTATTCTCGGATTATGTGTTTCTAACCAAGGGATTCCAAGAAGTACTTGAAATTGTGGGGCCTTGATCACATCAAACACGATTGCTTCCCGATGTCCGTCCTGACCCACCAGAGTGATTTCAACTGTGGAATGCGTTACAGGCCCTGAGGCTATTTCGGTTCCATCAACTGTAGTAATTACATCTTGGGTTACTTTCGGGCGGAGAGGAAGCTTAATCCTGGAAGCCAATTCACGGTCTATGTAATTTCCAATAGCTCCACTGTCTATGTATGCTTTTATAGCATGCAACTGCTGAGGCTGTTTTGGGTTCACAAGCACCATTGGCATGACAAAATGCGAGGTCAAAGAGTTTGTTTTCAAGTTCGGCAAGCGGACCCCTACGCTTGTCGGGCTAGGTCGTTTCCCGAACCAGGTGTCAATAACTCGTTATCAGTGGCTCCAACCACCTTCTTGGGTGGTTTAACTGGACAACTTTGAAGAAAGTGACCGGAAGTTCCGCAATACAGACAAAGTTGCATTTGTCGCCTTCTCTCTCGTTCCTTCTGCGTTAATGGTCCTTTAACACTGCCAATTTGCATAGGTTCGGAAACGTCAGTACTCTTGGAGTTAACGTGGGTCTTGATAGGTACTCTGGTTTCATACTTGAGCCGATCTGCTTTTCTATTTTGAAGTCTGTGATCAAGTTGAACCACTAAGTCTATGTAGTCTGCGCAGGCCTGGGGTGGATCTACTATCTGAGCTATAACATCTTTAAGCTCTGCGCGCAGGCCTCGATGAAACAATGTGATCCTTTTATTTTCAGGCCATCCGGTTTCCACAACTAGTCTATTAAAGGTGGCGATATAGGACAAAAGATCCTGATTACCTTGTCGTAAGGATAGCAGTTCGTTGTCAAGGGCCTGTCCCTGCGAGTGTCGAGCGAACAATCTTTCCATGCTGGCCTGGAAGCCCTGGAAATCCCGGAGAATGGGATCATCCTGATTTACCAATGGAATAGACCAATCGGCAGCACAGCCACTGAGGTAAGATAGTACAAAGGCTACTTTGGTCTGGTCGTTGGGGAAGGCCCCGGGCCTGCATAAAAAGTGTAAACGGCATTGGTTCATAAAAACGGCATATTTCTTGGGATCCCCCGCAAAACGTTCCGGCGGGGCCAAAGGCATGTGTCCAGGTAGATTGATTTGTACCGGGTTATTCAAACCCATTGTTGTAGAAATATCTCCGGAAACAGGTAAAGGAGTGTGCTCTGCCTGGCCCTGCAATAACCTTTTGGCCAGATCATCAGTTCTTTCCTTGGATAGGATTAGTTCCCTTCTGAGAGCATTAGTCTCCTGGCGGGCTGAGTGCACTTCTGCCCGTAATTCCCCTAAAAGATGGGCCAGCTGATCTGTCTCGGAAGTCTCCATAGCGCCCAGGTGGGAAATTGTGGTAAGGCTTCGCGTTCTGTAACGCTCACCTGGTTCCCACGGAGGCGCAGCGTCGAAGGCGCAGAACTCTGAAGATGGACAGGAAGGGCCCCTCTATTCTGGCTTCCCTGGCTCGTTGGATACCCTCCTGTGCGTGAAAAGGGAGTATTACCAACTGTGGAACAATGCTCAAGCCTCCCACTCCCTTCCAACCCTCCACGATACCTCCTCCACGATTCCCTGTGAAGCCTCACCTTAGGGTTTGGAAGGATGAGCTCTCCATCCTGCTTCTGGTGCAGGGGCGCGTTGAAACCCAATTACTTCACTGGATTGAGGATTGATGGGAGTTCAGGTAAGCTTGACTGTTCAGGTAAGGCGCTGTAAAAGTTCTGTTCAAAAGTTCAAGCTTAATAATAATGTTCGTTGTCTAATTGCAGCAAGCGCTAATGCTTATGTCTTTTTTCCCTTAGGGGCCGGGGTTCGGAGTGCCGGAGATATGGCGCCGACCCGAAGTGAAACAGGTCTGGATGAGCGCTCAGGTAATGTCTTTGCATTCGCTCATTCAATGTCTTTGTCTTTTTTCCCCATAGGGGCCGGGGTCCGGAGATGCCAGGAAGCGGCAGGACCCGAAATGCAGTGGGAATAATCCAACAGGTAAGACTTAAAAGGAAACTGAGCTTTCCTTATTCATTTTCTCCCTCTCACCTTTGTTCTTGTCTTTTTTCCTCTAGGCGCCGGGGCGTAGCTGAATCCGGAAGATCGCTGCTGAAGATGGAAGCGCCTTGCAAAGGTGAGTAAAATGCAGCGCTGCGGCGATCGAAACGAAATGCCTTTAAAATGATGTCTTCCTTTTCAGGGCCGTTGGAGAAATGACTCCGGGATGCAGATTTAGCAGGTAAGGGTTTTTCTTCTCCTATTCTCTTCCTTTCTCCCCTTGCAGGTGTTCCAGGGTGCTGGCAGGCGTGGCTGAAGTCAGGATGCAGGAGCTGACACGGTGAGCGTCCAGCTGCTAGGTGCAGAACAACGCGAAGCATGTGTGGCTGTTCGGGTGGGGTTTAAATAGCCTTGGAAGAAGTTCCTGGTATGTATCTTTCCACCAATCAGGTATGTATCCTTCCCCGACCACACCCGGGTGGTGAAGTAGTCCTACAGGTTAAGTAGTCCCATTCAGGGCTCAAGAGGGCCTGGATGAAGCAGCAAGGTCTGCATCAGGTAAGTGTGCACCCAAGCACTTAAACACATATCCTCTTCTATGAGCCTGGCGCCTAAGGCGCCAGGACTGGGGTCCGCTATGAGCCTGGCGCCTAAGGCGCCAGGACTGAGTCCAAAGGGCCCCGACTTGGGCCCGCTGAGACTTCCCTGGGGAAAATGATGTCTGCCTCTGGGGTTGCTGGGCTCGGCCTGGATCCTTAGAGGTAGGCATCATGACAGTAGCAGTAGTAATTTCTTTTTCCGGGATGTGAGTTCCTCCTGTTCTACAGCTTGAATATAATTTAACCAGAACTCTTTCCATTCTGACCACAGGACCACTGGTTGACCAGGAGTTGGAAGAAAACTTGCCGGCGGTTGTATGCTGATGCCTTGCAGCATCCTGCAGTATTAAACTCTTGTATCTTCTTGTTATGTAAATGTATCCTGTGTACACTCTTGGAATTGCTAAAATTGGTTTATTTGTCAATTGTATACAATATTTTCCTCCAAGTACTGTGAGGAGGAGGAGTGGATCACCGTCTACTCCTCATTCTGCCTAGTTGTCAGGCAGATCATGTGACTTGGATCATTCCGGGTCCTTTCCTCTACTTTGCCAAACACGCTGTAATGACACGCAACCTGTCACACGGGGGCGGGGCACAGCTCAACACAACTGTGGACCCGACTGTCTGCACAAATCAACGCACTGCCAACGCGTTAGTTCGGAGCGTCTGCTCTCCTTTACAGCACAAGCCTGCACCGTGTGGCGCAGCAGCTCGGAGCATACGCTCTACGTTATTTCCCAAAGTGAGCCTGCTCTCCGTTACAGCACAAGCCTGCACGGCGTGGTGCAGCGGCTCGGAGCATCCGCTCTCCGTTATTTCCCGAAGTGTGCCGGCAACGTCACAACTCCAATAAAATCAGCTGCTGTTGCTGCTTTCACCCAAGTTGGCCCGTGGTTCTCAAGGCGCCGGCATCCTCATCGCCATTTGAGGTATGCGACTACACAATAAAAAGTTATAACTTGCTCTTTATTTACTCGCATACAATTATCTTCATCAATGTAACCACCGCCCCGCACAGCAGCCTCCACCCTCACTCGACATCACTTCTCAACCGTCTCGTCGTCTCACGTCATACCTCTCCACATTCTCTCACACACACTGGCTGGAAGCCGCGAGCTAAAGGAGCCACGAGCTTTCACGAGATAGAGCCATCATTAAAATACATTGAAATACTACAGAATGCGGATCTTGCAGGCCACTTTCAATGCTAAATCAAAATAGCAAAATACTAACAGCAGTTTTAGCGAACAGAATGCAGAAAGTCATTACCAAACTAGTACATCCGGACCAGACCGGGTATGTCCCGAATAGGAATATTACTAATAATCACAGACGACTCCATCGAGTTATTGAGTTTGCCAAGGACAATGAAGGAGAGATGGCTATTGTGTTACTAGATGCAATAAAAGCATTTGATTCAGTAAAATGGCCTTGGCTGATGGCAGCCTTGACCAATTACGGGATAGGACCAGGGTACCTCCGATGGGTTAAACTGTTATATAGTGAGCCTTTAACCGGAGTAAAAACGGGAGCGGTAGTATCATAGAGATGGCAGTTTAGCAGAGGCACTAGACAAGGATGCCCGTGTTCCCCAATGTTGTATATCCTAGCATTGGAGCCCCACGCGATATGCCTAAGGCAACAATACAATGAGATAGGTATCACCATAAAAACAGAGCCACACTTAATTTCCCTGTATGCAGATGATATTTTGTTGTACCTCCGATACCCAGAGGAAAACTTCCAATATGTGCTAGAAGTGATGGAACAATTTGCTTTATTATCTGGTATAGCAGTAAATCCCAAACAATTATGCATATTCCCGCTTGGTAGATATAGGGGGCTCCCCCTAGAGCAATTGCCAGTCTTACAAATACCATGGGAGGTTGACACGTTTAGGGATCTTGCGATAGATATTTACCACACGGGGAGGCAGAACATCAACATAATACTGAGAGGGCGGTTAAGAGCATGGAAGGAAGCATGAAATTCTGGGCGAAGCTCCCCTTGGCATGATGGGAAGAGGAGCGTTGCTGAAAATGGTGGTCCTGCTGAGATTGCTACACTATTTTAGTAACATACCGTACCTGATCCCCAAACAATTCTTTGCCCGATTTCATGGTATATGCAGAGATTTCCTGTAAAGTGGGACGAGAAACAGAATAGCCCCCTGGAAACTACAAAATACACATGAGAAAGGGGGAATAAAATTGCCAAACTACGAAATCTATTACCTAGCCAGCCAATTACAATATGTAGCAAAATGGCTGTCAGAGGACCAGACTACGGAATCCAGACTGTTTAGATCAGACTGTGCGCCGTACTTCTTACAAGAAATGATATGGCTGCCCAGAACGGATATGAAGGAACGCCCAAAAATGATCTTACTGGGATGGGAGATATGGCACAGGGTCTGTCGAGCAATGGAGAATCCATTCCCATGTTCCCCGCAGGCCCCACTGGTGGCGCTCGTGGGAAAAGGAGGCCAACTACTGAAGACGATCAGGAAGCATGTTGGGATAGTAACGATGGGTGACATATGGCGAGAAGGCAGGATTGTGGAATTTGATACTCTGGAGGAGGAAACAGGGCTGCACAGGGGACAATATATTACATACCATATGGTGGTGCTGCGGGTCAAAGAAATATGGCGAGAGGCAGTATTGGAAGGTCAATCGGAGGACACCCTAGATGTGATATATGACATAGCAGACGGGGGGCATGAGATATCCAGAATATATGAGATGGTGATGTCCAAAGTCGAAAATGCAGATGCAGGATCCCACTTGCGCGGTGCAGGAACAAGTGGTGTGGAAGAATGGGCTTGGGGGGAGGGAGTGAGCAGTATACATTTTCGTTTTTGAAGTGAGGTCATTTGATGTGATTTTAAATGCACTGCAAGTTTGGTTTGTATTTTTGTTATAAAATAATAAAAATTGTTTAAGAAAAAGAAAAAATACAAAATATATAATGCTGTACTCCCCAAACAGATGCTACAGCTACTCTCTCTCTATTACTGAATATGCTCATTCAGTCTGTGACAATGACAATATTCTCGATGCAAAACGTATTGTGACTTCACTTACTTTTCATTTTCCTGTGACAGCACTGCCCCTAATCCTTACTGGCATCAACAGACATTTTTGTTCTCTTTTTTTGTATCAAATGGTTTAAGTGTGAGTGCTCCCAATATACACACATTTGTCCTTTCAGAGGCAAGCGTATATACTTGCGAAACGCAGAGTTGCGATGGGCTGGAAAGCATACCATGCCCCGAAAGTAGAAGTGTGTTGGAAAGATCTACAAAAATGGGCAGAGGCTGAAACTGCAGTATGACAGGAAGCAAACAACTCTGGGGGGGGGGGTGGGAGGAAGCAGAAACCTTGACGGCTTGGAAGCATTTAGTCGCTACACTATTTGGGCCCATGTATGACGAGTCGAGTGACCAAGATTCAGCAGAAAATGCAGATGCAGGATCCCACTTGCGCGGTGCAGGAACAAGTGGCGTGGAAGAATAGGCTTGGGGGGAGGGAGTGAGCAGTATACATTTTCGTTTTTGAAGTGAGGTCATTTGATGTGATTTTAAATGCACTGCAAGTTTGGTTTGTATTTTTGTTATAAAATAATAAAAATTGTTTAAGAAAAAGAAAAAATACAAAATATATAATGCTGTACTCCCCAAACAGATGCTACAGCTACTCTCTCTCTATTACTGAATATGCTCATTCAGTCTGTGACAATGACAATATTCTCGATGCAAAACGTATTGTGACTTCACTTACTTTTCATTTTCCTGTGACAGCACTGCCCCTAATCCTTACTGGCATCAACAGACATTTTTGTTCTCTTTTTTTGTATCAAATGGTTTAAGTGTGAGTGCTCCCAATATACACACATTTGTCCTTTCAGAGGCAAGCGTATATACTTGCGAAACGCAGAGTTGCGATGGGCTGGAAAGCATACCATGCCCCGAAAGTAGAAGTGTGTTGGAAAGATCTACAAAAATGGGCAGAGGCTGAAACTGCAGTATGACAGGAAGCAAACAACTCTGGGGGGGGGGTGGGAGGAAGCAGAAACCTTGACGGCTTGGAAGCATTTAGTCGCTACACTATTTGGGCCCAAGTATGACGAGTCGAGTGACCAAGATTCAGCAGAAAATGCAGATGCAGGATCCCACTTGCGCGGTGCAGGAACAAGTGGCGTGGAAGAATAGGCTTGGGGGGAGGGAATGAGCAGTATACATTTTCGTTTTTGAAGTGAGGTCATTTGATGTGATTTTAAATGCACTGCAAGTTTGGTTTGTATTTTTGTTATAAAATAATAAAAATTGTTTTAAAAATAGAAAAAAACAAAATATATAATGCTGTACTCCCCAAACAGATGCTACAGCTACTCTCTCTCTATTACTGAATATGCTCATTCAGTCTGTGACAATGACAATATTCTCGATGCAAAACGTATTGTGACTTCACTTACTTTTCATTTTCCTGTGACAGCACTGCCCCTAATCCTTACTGGCATCAACAGAAATTTTTGTTCTCTTTTTTTGTATCAAATGGTTTAAGTGTGTGTGCTCTCAATATACAAACATTTGCCCTTTCAGAGGCAATTTTCTGTCTCTCCTTCCATTCAAATTGTAATCCTTTACGCAATTGCACTCTGAGAGGTTCAACCATCTCAACAAAGCCCTTCATGATCTTTGTGTAAAATGTGCACATGCCTAGAAATTATAATAACTCATTTTTATCTTTTGGCGCTGGTGCTACTTTTCACCAATGACTCCTTTCAGCTGATTCCATCTTTTGACAGCTTATGTCCAAGATACTCTACCTCTTTCACACGCCTTAAGTTTATTCATTACTTCCCCCAATTTCTTTCTGTGTTCCTCCTCATTCTTGCTGTGTATTGTAATTGTAATTGTGTATTTGTATAGCGCTTATACCCAAGTGAAGTGCTTCAAAGTGCTTCAAGGCGGGAAGGGAACAAGGGAATACAGTCGTTATTCTTAGGCCTTGAGGATTCCGAAGGATCTAAGAACAATAACTAGCATACTATGCACAGAGGCATATCTACTAGTGAAGTTCTTGACAAAGGGTGAGGGGAGATAAAATAAAAATAAAGAGAGGGAAGAGGGAAGGGAACATACAGTACTGGTCTGGCAAACATTTAAGATTGCTTGGATGTTGGTCATCCAATGCGCCTGTGCATGAGTGTTTCAATCACAACCAAAACTAGAGGGGTTGGGGGAGACAAGAGGGAGGATTGAACAGACAGACTTGCTGGTCCTAGAACATACAAGGTTGAGTATGTGCATAGAACAGGTAGTGGGAGGTGAGGGGGTCAAGTGCGCCCAGTCCAGCAGGGGCCAGGGTTAAGTGCAGAGTGGTTGCCCTAATCATGGGGCATAGTGCTGTAGCACCAGTGCAGAGGCCCGTAGGTGTGTGCAGTATTTTTTTAATTTTATATTTTTAAATGTGAGCTCCTTGGCTGTTGCCAGTGTCATGTGGCTCTTTAGTTTTGGAGTGGCTGACTTTCTTGTTCAGGCCTCTTAAAAAAACAGGAGGTTCCACAAGTGTAACACTTTGAGCAGTGACCCTGAATAAGAAAGAATAGGAATAACAAAGAATTTGTCTTTCTGGAATTCTATCAAATAATTGCTAGACTCATAAAAGGTTTATTTCCAGGGACACTTCAGGGGGTGAGTCACTGATTTAGCCTGTTCTTAAACACCTCAACTCAGCCTTTCACCCTTCTGAGGTCGATAAATGAGTACCAACACAGGTTGGGTGATATTGTATATTTGTTCTATATAAAGCGCTTAAGCGTAAGTGCTATATAATACCATATCATTATCATTTGGTTTTGGATGTCTGCTTGCATTCACAGTAATTTGGTAATATGGGTCTATAAACACTGATATTAACAAAACATATGGTGATCCATTCTTGTATGAAATGTATATACCATGGAAGTGATATCGCAACCATATCTTTTGTTGTGTACTTAGGATCTATATGTGATGTCACTGCCTGTTTTGTCAAGGGATGAAATGTCATGTTCCATCGCTTCCCGTGATGTTACTTTGAGGTGGGGGGCAAATTACATCACTTCCTGTGATGTCATCAGAGGTCAAAGGCCGTGTGATATCACCTCCGCTACCCCTGGCATTTTGTGAAATGAAGTCGCTGCTGGGACCTGTGAGCTTCTGGGGTGCACCAGGAGACCAGTCGGCTAACTGAGCAAAGGGGGATGAGAAGGAGGGAGGGAAACAAGCAGAAAAAGGGGGGGGGGGTTAGCAGGGGAGAGGGAGATAGAAAGAGGAAGAGAAGAGGAAAGTCTTGAGGAGTTTCCGGAACTTTAGGAGGTCCGGCTCAAGACAAAGAGAGGTAGGGAGGCTATTTCAAATGGGAGGCACCTGCAAAGGACAGGGATCTACCCTCAAATCTCTGGAAAAACGGCTCACCCGCAGAGAGTTGGAGGAGGCAGAGCAAAGGGCTCTAGAAGGAGAGTATTTGGGGAGAGTGCGTTGTAGATATTAAGGGCCCAGACCCCAGAGAGCCTTGTGGACTATGCAGAGGGTCTTGAACTTGATCCTTGCAGCCATGGGGAGCCAGTGGAGAGATTTCAGTGCCAGAGAAATTCAGTCCCTGGTCTTGAGGCCAAGGATAAGTCTTGCGGTTCTGTTCTGGATAAATTGAAGAGGTTGGAGAGTAGAAGTAGGAATATTGAGAAAGAGACTGTTGCAGTAGCCCACTCCGGGGAGAACCAGGGCTCTTGAGACAGTAAACCTCTGGGGGAAGGTGAGAAAAGGCACAATACCTCTGAGGAGGTGCAGCTGGTAGTGGGATATTTTGGGCATGTCCGAGATATGAGAAGAGAAGGAGAGAGTAGAGTCAACAATGGCCCCCAGATTCTTTGCCTCATTGGTGGGTGGGGGCGCAGGACTAAGGGAGGCCAGCCAGAGTGAGAGTGGAAAAGTAGGAGCAGGGGTCTGATGAGGACGATCGCTGTCTTGCTGGTATTAAGGCAGAGGTCATTAGCAGCACACCAAGACCGAATTGCAGACAGACAGTCAGGAATGTGCAAGGAGGAGGAAGAGGCCGAGGGTAGCCTGAACGAGCTGTGTGTCTTCTGCATAGCACTGAAAGTTGGAGGTAAAAGCAGAGATTTTGTGCACCAAAGGGGCCATATAGACATTGAAGCCAGGGGGATAAATTAGATCCCTGGTAGACACTACAGGTAGAGAAGGTAATAGCTGAGAGAAACAACCCATGTTCCACTTGAGAGGGACGGTCATAGAGAAAGGACAAAAGCCACGCCAGGGTCTGATCTGTGATGACTAGGGTAGACGGTGTTGCATGGCACCCCTGTGAGGGGCCATGGTACGTTCCATGGAGTTGTGTGGTCACATGGTTACCCATGTGACCAACCTAATAAAAGGTCCGAGCCGCTTCCGGCTCGGCAGTCACGAGTGAACCTGACTCCGCGTGTGTGTGTTGTGTTTGTGCCTGGGGGGTGCCTCGCCACGTGTGCTGGGCCCAAGGTCGGGGCCCAGCTGGAGGACGGTGCCCCTGGCGGGCAACGCCGTCCGGACGGTGCCCCTGCCGGGCAACGCCGTCCCTGTGGGTCCCCCAACCATGTGAGGCGGGTTGGGGAGCGACCCCGGCCTGGGTGCCCCCAGAGCCGGGGCCGCGGTGGCCAGGTGGACCTGGCCACGTGTGTGGAGCTCCGGTGCCCCGGAGCGGGTGGGATGAGTCCCCACCCCTGAGTACGCGGCATGGGCGCCGCCAAGTGTCTGTGTTGTCGGGTGCCACCCGACCCGAGTACGGGGCTGCCCGGTGATCCGGGAGCGGCCCCTAACAATGGCGACGAGGCGAGGGGCCCCGCGTGCCCCCAGGAGGTTTTGATGCGGGCCCATTTCCAACGGGGCCCGCGCAGGAGAAATGGCGTGGCGGGCCCAACACCAGATGGGCCCGCGAAAAAGGAGGAAGGCGTGCTGCCTGCCCGTCCCCTGAGGGAGACGGGTGAAGCCCGCGGCATCGGCCGAATGGGTGGCTGCGACCCTCCCCCACCTTGGTAGCGGACTCTGCCGCAGCGGGGGAGGGGTGAAACAGATGGTGGCGTCAGCCGCAACGAGGAGCGGCTCACATCGCCGCAGGAGGAGTGATGCAGGCCCTACTCCAACAGGGCCTGCAAAGGAACTGCTCCTCTCCCAACGGATGAGGAGGATGCTGCCTCCGCCGCCCGGAGAGGAGGAGGGTCCTCCCCGCGAGGGGAATGGGGCCCCCACAAAGAAACGCTCACGGCGGTGGGCCGCAGTGAGACTCCAGGCGGCTCCCCCGCAACCCCCCCTTTCCAGGAAGAATTGAGCGGCATCCGCCGCAGTGGTGAGGTGGGCTGTCCCTCCACCGCGACCTGGCCGCGACGCGGAGGAGGAAGATTGAAAGGAGGGGCCGCCGAACAGCTGAGGCGGCCCCGACAGAGGAGCGGCATGGGCCACGGCACCGAGTTGGGGCATGGGCCGCTCAACAGCTGACGCGGCCCCCAACGTAAGGCGGGCCCATCATCAGCTGGGCCCGCAGGAAAAAAAAAATGAACAATGGAGGCCCTGCCCATTCCCCGTCTGTGAGCCGTGCGGAGGAGGAGCGGCGAACATCGCCGCATCATTGTGCAGCGGGCCCAGTTTCAACTGGGCCCGCAAAGAAGCTGCCCGCCCCGTGTGGGGGTGAAATTGCGGTGTCGCCGCACCGTGAGGTGGGCTGTCTGCCCCCCCCAACAGAAGGAAAGCATGCGGCAGTGCCCCTCAAGAACATGGGCCTGCCGTGCAAAAAAAAAAAAAAAAAAAAAAAGGGGAAATGAGAATGCAGGCCCAAAGACACACGGGCCTGCAAAAGTAACAATGGAGGGGGCGTCGCCCAATAAGTCTGGGGCTGCTGCCCCCGTGTGGAGGGAGATCTGCGGCATCGGATGCCATGAGGTGCCTGGCGGCCCTGGGCCGCAGCAAGGTGAGGCGGACCCGACTTCTACCGGGGCGCGATGGGAAGATGGATGCAAGCTGCCTGCCCAGGCCCCTGGAAGGAGGAACAGGGTTTTTCTGCCACCCTGCCACGATCTCCTCTCCAGGCTATGGACCTGACCGATGTGGCCCCTGGGCCTCCCCAGGTGCGGCTTTGCCGGTGTTTTGTGTGACCGTGTAGTAACTGTCCTAAATGAACTCTGGTGAGGGTGCGAGCTGGTTTCCGGCGACTCCATACTGAAGATTGACATCATGAGTGACATTCCCCGGAAGACTGTGAGCCGGCAGACATGGACTTGCTTAAAATGGTCCAGTTAGTGGGCAATGTTGTGTGGTGCGCACCTGTAGGCTCCGAGTGCTTTATGTGGTGCCAGTAGCCCTCACTGGTGCCGTTCAGGGACATGAGAGCCACTCACCCAGGTTAATAAAGGGTGTGTAAAGTAGTAGAGTGGCTCCAGTAGTAGTAGTGGTAGTCATGGTGGGATTTTGGAGTTTTTGCATTTTGTTATGAAAAAGGAGGAGTGTTGCATGGCACCCCTGTGAGGGGCCATGGTACGTTCCATGGAGTTGTGTGGTCACATGGTTACCCATGTGACCAACCTAATAAAAGGTCCGAGCCGCTTCCGGCTCGGCAGTCACGAGTGAACCTGACTCCGCGTGTGTGTGTTGTGTTGGTGCCTGGGGGGTGCCTCGCCACGTGTGCTGGGCCCAAGGTCGGGGCCCAGCTGGAGGACGGTGCCCCTGCCGGGCAACGCCGTCCGGACGGTGCCCCTGCCGGGCAACGCCGTCCCTGTGGGTCCCCCAACCATATGAGGCGGGTTGGGGAGCGACCCCGGCCTGGGTGCCCCCAGAGCCGGGGCCGCGGTGGCCAGGTGGACCTGGCCACGTGTGTGGAGCTCCGGTGCCCCGGAGCGGGTGGGATGAGCCCCCACCCCTGAGTACGCGGCATGGGCGCCGCCAAGTGTCTGTGTTGTCGGGTGCCACCCGACCCGAGTACGGGGCTGCCCGGTGATCCGGGAGCGGCCCCTAACAGACGGGAGAGTAGGATGTTGTGGTTTACTTTATCAAAAGCAGAGGAGAGGTCAAGGAGAATGAGGACAGAGGGAGTTGGAGTCATGGTTTGAAAGCAGGTCCTCACAGGTGTTCAGAAGAGCAGTTTCCGTGCCTCTGGATACTCTGAAGCCAGACTGATGGTCATGGAGACAACCAACAGATTCAGTGTGGAGGGTAAATTGCGAGATAGACAGCTTCTCCAGGAGTTGACCCAGGAAAGGGGTAATGGAGATCAAGCGATAGTTAGCCAGAATGGAGGGGTCAGCAGATGGTTTTCTGAGAAGAGGGTGCACAAGCGAGTGCTTGAGAGAAATGGGGAAGACTCCAGTGGGAAGGGAGAGGTTGCACAGGTCTGCTGAGGCTGGAGCTAGGGTGTCAATGTTGTCCTTGGTGGTTTTGGAGGGGCAAGAGTCTATCTGTTTGAAGGAGGCTTTCATTTGAGTGTTTTGAAACACTTGCCTGTGTATAGGCGCTATAGAAATAAACAATGACATACCATAGACCGGACTTGTCTAGAAACCTCCTCGGGTGTGACAGGTGTGACTCCTAATCATCGGCTCCCATGCCCGACTCAACGAACCAGACAAACGCTATTCTGCCTTCATCATTGAAGGAAAAACCATAAAAGTATCCAGTGAAGTAAAAACTCTTGGGGTTTACCTGGACTCCACTTTATCCCTTAAAAACAAGTTAACAGCACAGCCTCCACTACAGCTTACACCAACAAACGTATAAATGCGTGTATACCTTACTTATCCACCAAAAGCTGCTTAACACTAGCCAGAACACTGATCCTCTCGAAATTGGACTATTGTAACACCTTATTCCTTGGCTCCTCTGCACAGAACTTAAACAAACTCCAAGTCCTGCAGAACAACGCCTTAAGATCAGCTTTAAACATTCCACGAGCCAGCCACATCTCCTCCTTCAGGAAGGATGCACTATGTCTACCCATACGCGACAGAATCACTCTACGATCTCTAGTCATCACGCACAAATTCCTATCGAACACAGCACTGAAATACCTCACAGAAAAATTCTCCAGAACCCAGTCGGACAGACCCACTAGATCCCGGTACCTGAACCTATTCACCATCCCTAACTATAACCTAAACACAGCTGGAGGATCCAGCTTCGCAGTGCTCGTTGCTAAGTGCTGGAACTCACTCGCGCCACCCATCAGATCTGAAACTTAATTCTGGACCTTCAGAGCCAAGACCAAATCCTGGCTCTTTTCACAAGCTAACTAACATACTAGACTAACCTCACACTCTACACTGTGGAACATCCTGTTTACAATTACATACCAGCGACCGCTAACTGACAAGTACCAGAGTTGTCTGCAATCTCTCTTGCTAAATTCAATCATAACCTGCATGACATAACCTATCTGTAAATACTCCCTGCCAGAGCCATTCAGAACCTACCTGATTCAACCTGTCTGTAAAATTTCTATCCATTGTGGTATGACTCTGTGGGCCTCATTACGACCCAAACGGTAAGGGGTTAATGGCGCCATAAAAGGTGACGGCACCATTAACCCCTTACCGCCTAATTACGAGGTCCCTTTGCGGTACCCTAACTACCACCTTCCCCATTTCCATTGAGCCTTATGGGGGCAAAAATGTGAATGGGGAAGGGCCAATGGTGAATGGGGAATTACCGCCCCGCCAACCTTGGAATGGGGCGGTGATTCTGCCATTCACCATGGCGGAATTGCTAAAATACTGGCATCAACCATGGCGCTAATAGCGCCATGGTTAACGCCTGGATCGTAATGAGGCCCTGTATCTCTGTTATTAACAGGTTCGTTGTTTGCATCCTCCCCATTCCCATTGAGCCCTATGGGGGCTCGAATGGGAATGGGGATGTACAGGTCTGGGTTCCTGGAATGGGGAAATACCGGGCCCTCAAAGGTCGGAATGGTCCAGTATTTCCCCATTCCAGGAACCCGGACCCGGTACCCGGAATGGGGGTAGCCATGCCGCAAATAGCGGCATGGCTACCTCCAGGGTCGTAATGACCCCCTATGCATTCAAGTACAAGCACCCAGTTACCCTTGGGTTAGGTGCACTATACAAGTAATAAACTAAACTAAACAGGAGAGAGGCAGGAGCGAAGGGGTGAGTGGTGGAGGTGGCCAAGGGGGGCCCAGAAGATGATGGTGCACTAGTGGATGCAGAAGAGAGAGAGAGGAAAGGATGTCCTTGAAGAAAACAACTTCTAGTTTGTCTTTGAATAACTTCCCTATTCATTTTTTAAATACTGAAGCCACAGAGGCCATGCCGGATGGCATACTATTGAGCTGAAATAATTCCCATGGTGTTATAAATTTCATCAATTGCTTACTTTCCTCTGTCAGTTCAATCTGGTGATAAGCGCTTCTTCAGTCTGTGGTCGAAAATGATGTGTATCATTTCTTTTATATTAGGCAGAAGATGAGTTTCTACCACAATGTTGTCATTCAACCCTCTCTGAAATACACACAGGGGGTCATTACGAGGTTGGAGGTAAGTAACAGTCCTTACCGGCATGGAGCAAATACCGTGTCTGTGTAGTAAAGAGCCCGCTAATAGAGGGCTATTACGAGTTCACGAGCACGAGCTTTGCGCCATGCCGGTAACAACATTACCGGCATGCCGCTAAAGTCCAAAAAATGTCCCTTAGCGGCATCATGGAAAGCGCAGACAGCACTAAATAAGCAGAGCCGGAAGTAGCGTCATCGCATAGGAACGGGAGAGAGCACAACGGCCATCTTGAAGAACACATTCCATTGCCACCCTCAGCACACAGGACCTGGAGCATATTGCTGACTACATACATCAACTTCCCACAACTAAATCATGGCCAAGGCAGTAAAAAAAGGCGCCTCCCGCCTGCGCAAAGAGCGCTTTAATGAGGATGAATTCACCATTTTGGCTGAGACCCTGGCTGACAATGCCGAGGTTGTTTTCGCAAACAGCCTCAAGAGGGAGGCAGTGATAAAGAAAAAAGAAATCTGGGAACTTGTTGCCCAAAGAGTCAGCGCAGTAGGCAACACCCCCGCACAACAAAGGATGTCCGGAAGAGATGGGATGACCTGCGCTTGCGAGTCAGGAACATCCTGTCCGTGAACAGGAGCTAGGCCATGGCTACTGGTGGAGAACCAAGTTCACCAATAAAGCTAAGCCGGTGTGAGGAGATCTGCACCAGCACGATTGACATAGAGGCCATCGAAGGTGTGGGCGATATGGAGCGTGGCACCACCTCATCGGTGGAAGGAGTTGAGTGTCCTAAGAAAACACTGTAATGCAACGTATGATGATAGTCCATCAATTTGTCTGTCTAAAGAGGCAAGGCATGGCCCAATACATACACATTCTCTGTCTAGATGTCATCCGCAGCACACACACATGCACATGCATGCAGCATGGAAATGCCATACCTGACACACACCACACAAATATGAAAATGGCATAAATCACACTGCACGCAGGCCACAACAGAAATTCATATCACATAGCATGCGCCCGCCCCAACATGAGTGACCCTGACGGATGCCTGCATGCTCCACCCATATAGCAAATAACGTGATCATCAAAACTCCACTGCCTATTCCCCTCTAATGTGTAGAAGAGCAATAATACAAATGTATGCATGATGCTTGTGAAACCATCACTCATGCCGTCCCTCTCTTGGTTCCCCACAGGCTCAGATCCTGACAGCGAGGCCCGGGACTCACTCCCACAGGCGACTACACCCCATAAGAGGGGCAGGGATGAAGGCAACAGGCCTTCCACTTCCAAAGGCCCAGACAAGCCACGACAGGCACCGAAGACCAAAACAGCCCAGGATGCCATCACCACAGTCCCCACAACACCTGTGACACCTGCACAGGAGACAGTTGATGGGGCACAATCTGCAGAAAACAGCTCTGTTGGGGAGGCGGCAGCTATGGCACCCCTGACAGATGATGACGTGCAGGGCCAGGTGTGTGTACCTGTCGAGGACGACTCCTCGGACCTACCTGCAACACCAAGTCCCGCCCCATCCCCCCAGGTTACATCTGTCGACTCCTACCACAACACCACCTCGGAGCAGTCTGGGGGGGAGTCTGTACAAGGGAGCATGAGTCCCACAGAGGACCCAAATGGATGTGTCCATGTCACACATGCACTCTCCACCTCCACCGGTGTACAGGCGGGGGTGCAGCAGGCAGAAAACGCAGTGCAGTGCCAGGAGGAGCTAACTGCCCTGGTGAGGCAGTTTGTCACAGACAGTGCCCAAGCAAGGCCGGAGGGGCGCGACAACACAGCCTCCATGAGGCAGGTAATTGTTGAAAGCACCAATAGATTATGCGAGGAGGTGTCTGCCCTGAGGCAGGTCCTCACCCGCATTGCAGATTCCATGGAGGCTGAGCGTCCACCCCTTCTTCGTCAAACTCCAGCCAAACCAGCCCCCTACGCAGGTCAGCGCAAACCCTGCACCGCTCGGACATGCCGGCACCAGGTGCAGGAAGTGGCAGGATGTAGACGGGGCAGCTTGATGAAGGCAATAGACACTGACAAATGAAGCATTTGCTTGGACACCATGTGTGGGGGAGTTGTGGGAGGGTTGGAGGGGGAAAGGGTGTGTGGGGGAGTTGAGGGGGAGGGGGCGAGGGTGTGTGGGGGAGTTGTGGGGTTAGGGGAAGGGGGGAGAGGGTGTGTGGGGGAGTTGTGGGGGGGTGCCGAGGGGGAGAGGGTGTGTGAGGTGGAGGTTTTGAGCACGTAATTTTTTTTTGGACAGTTGAATACACCCGTTGTGTGAAAAATAATCTTGAGTGGACATTCCTTATTGAATATGTGTCATTTATTGATATACAGTGCATAGTGTATGTGTACTCCAACACCCAGTGCCCTCTGTCCAACTTTCATGACAGCCTCTGCACCCATGTGTGTTAGAAATATTGTGCAATTAGTGACTGATGCACAACACGTCCCTCCTGTGCATCGGCACCTCAGTGATGTGCACCCACATCTTCTTCATCCCCTTCATCATCACCAGGTGGTTGCAGTTCAATGTCAGGGGGCAGGGGCACGTTCCGTGGGATACACATGTTGTGCAGCATGACACATGCCATGATGATCTTGGCCACCTTCTCATGCCTGTAGAGGAGTGCCCCACTTGACCGGCTAAGGCAGCGAAACCGTGCCTTCAACAGGCCAAATGTTTGCTCAATGACCACACGGGTATGGATATGGGAACGATTGTAGTCCTCCTCGTGCCTGTTCTGTGGGTTTCGGACATGGGTGAGGAGCCACGGCTTCAAGAGATAGCCACTATCACCTGCATGAGAGGCAAGAAAAGGTATATGTTAGTCAATTCATGATGGACAGCTGTACTCGTCACACATGCCTGCAGATTATCGTTGGTCACATGCACATGTCCCTGGTTGTATGCACACAATTTTAATGCCCTCAATGTGTTCTGTGCCATGGACTTATGGTGTGGGTTGAATCTCCAAGATGATACACAGTGTACACTGCCTTGATGTTGCTCATGCATTGTGGACACATACCGCTGTGTTTGTGTCAAATTTGTGATGTGTTGTGTTCTGTATGATTTTCTAACTGGCAGCGTTGGCAGTAGGCTCTGCAATATTAGGAATTCAGCGCTGATTATTATGATGGTGACATGCTGCCCTACGGTGGTGGCGGCCCTGGACAAGCAGTGGATTCCCTTGGTGATTCTGTTCAGTGCACTCCCATGGATGCTTGTCCTGTGTAGTGATTTGTTGCAGACATTTACATAGTGAATATTCACAGCATTTTGCTGGATTGTGTTACAGAGGGTGAGGTACAATGATGGGTGGTGGACGTGTTGTGGGATGGGGGGTGTTTTTAAGTTTGGCATGTTGTGCTAGGTGTCCAGCTTACTTCATTGCTATGGGATTTGTTTGTCATGTTCAGTTTGGGATGCAGTGTTTTGTCATGGGCACATCGTGCTGTGACATCTACAATGACACCATGGTGGTGTGTCCATCTATCCCCCCATTTCACTGCCATATGCCTGTCATGCAACTTACCAAGCACCCAGGAATGTCGTCCTGCCTGTCGCTCCATGTAGCGCGGTAGCGTGGAGTTCCGCAGGACCATTGAGTCATGTGTTGATCCAGGATATCGGGTACAACAATGTGTGATGATCTTGCTGGCGTCACATACCATCTGCACATTGATGGAGTGGTATTGCTTGCGGTTCGGTACACCACCTCCAAGGCATGCGGGACCACCAACTTCCCGTGGGTGCAGTTGAGGGCACCTAAACAATTTGGCATGCCTGTCAGTGCATGGAAGCCAACTTACTTTTGTGTCAAAAATCTCCTGGGGAGTCCGTGGTAGGGATATGTAGTCCCTTGTGTGCTTCAGGAGGGCATCCAGCACCTGGTTCAGCATGCGAGAAAATAAGGGTTCTGATATGCCATGCATCTGCCCCACTGTGTGCTGGTAGGTGCCTGTGGCAATGAAGTGGAGCACCGACACTACCTTCAGTAGAGGGGGGATGGCGGTGCATATTTCAATGAGGCTGACAATGTCATTGTGTATCATGTCCACGATGGTGGTGATGGTGTCCCGGTCCAGACGGTACAGGGTGTGGATCTGCTCAGGAGTTAGGTTGAATGGACTGGCTCTGATGCAAGGGATTGGGGGCTGCCTGCGTGGTACCACTGGCTGCACTGGTGGGGCATGCTGGGCCTGTCTCACCCTCATTCTCTTCCTGCCCCTCCTCTGTGGTGCCTGCTGTTGTTGTTGTTGTGGCTGGTGTAGCAATGCAAGCATGTCCTCCATCCCCAGTATTGCTACTACTAGTGGAATCATATCGGTCTTGCAAGGGGTGTGGTGTGTGGGTGTGCTCCTTTTGTGCTGGCCCAGACTCCATTGCCTCCACCTGTGCTGATTGTGTGCACCTGTGGCAGTTGGGAACACTGCACATAGCAGTTTACAGGTGCTTCGCGATGCCGGTATTGCCGGCATGCCGGTATCCCCCATTAGCGCCTTCATGATGCCGGTATTAGCATGTCTTCCTGTTACCGGCATCCCGGTATTGCCGGCCTGAAGGCCTGCTTGCCCGCGCCCTTGCCTCTATTAGAGGCACCGTTATTAGCAGTGCCTCTAATACTGGGTTCTTAGGTCGGAATAGCCCGGAGTGGTATGCGATGCCGGCATCGTTTTTCCATTACCTCCAACCTCGTAATAACCCCCACAGTCTTATTGTTTCGTCTGGTTTGATGACAAGAACAACAATTGCCACCCATTCTGTACCTTCACCCTCCTCAATTATATTTTGCTTAACAATGTCCTGTAACAGCACTTGCAATGGCCCCATCAGCCTTATTACTCCAGCAAGACCCGCAGCCAGCGAGTCGCGTGGTGGGTGCAGGACCCAGAACCTGTGAAATTGGAGGACAGCTGGAGCTGTCAAACAAATGAAAACCGGAATGGTGAATAGGTTTACAAACCAATGTGGAGAAGACTTGAAAATTTATGGGAAAAGCAAAAAACTGATCTACAAGAGTATTGCAGCAATTAAAGAAAATATGAGTGTGGCAAGTCAGAAGCCTAAAGCAGAAGATGCTGTGAAGGAGTTATACAAGGCCAAGGGGGTAATTTATGGTTGCGCGACCTGTGATGGGTAGACTGTAGACTGTGTGGTCTGAGAACTGTGCCTAGACTGGGAGCAACTACACCTAGACCTGGGAGTTCCCGACTGTGAAGTTCACAGGCATTGCAAATTGAGTCAAGGAGAAGCACAGGGCTCCTGGTTGCATGCCATGTGATGGGTGGACTGTGTGGTCTGACAACTGCTCCAAGACCAGGGAGCCCTAAATGGTTACAAGCAAGAGACTTTGTGAAGGAACCACAGAGAATTGGGAATTGAATGCTAAAGCAAGCTAGAAGGCAGATCAAATGGCCTTATTATTTTCTTACTAGGAACATTGAGCAAATACAAGTCATATTAGTACTACAGTGCAATCTTGGGGAAGTGAATCCTGAGAACTTAAAGAAATGAGTAATGCTGTCTTGGGGAAAGGAACCTCAAGAAGCCTTTTTGTGTGAACTGTGCTAGACTGAACTTGGGGAAGGGAACCTCAAGACTTGGCAGAACATTGGTAAGACACGCAGCTATTGGAACTGTATTGAACTTGTGAAATAATTTACGCTGAAAAACAGCTGAAACTTTACTTTTGAACACTATTCTGTTGGCTAAGAAGAACCCAACACCATGTTTATTTCTAGATGTGAGGGCAAGCATAGGTTCTGACACAGACAGACTTATGATTTGGACTTACAGACACAGACTTCCCTTTTCGTTATGAAGATAAATTCCCACCATAGTTATAGGGCAAGTCAGGCGTTAAACCATCATGATCCTTAATAAAGATTTTGATATTGAATTTGATAACTGTTGTCTGTGTCATCTTTTGATACCATGCCTGTCTCACACTTTATTGATTTATTTACTTGTAACACACAGGTAACCCGCAGGTATCTGGGTGCCCAAAAACACAAATGTACAAACATATAAGACAGGACTCAGTTGGAGAAATTCCTAGTTAGTCGGCCGGGTTATTATAACAAAGGTACACTGGGCCTCATTACGGGTCTGGCGGTAACCCTGTCGGTGCTACTGGCGGGCTGCCGCCAGACCTGTAATATTTTAGCAGGGCCTGACTTCCCGGTGCCACCGGCGAATTACGAGTCTGGCGACCTGGAAAGTCAGGCACCGGCAAATTGTAAGTCCCCATTCCCATGCAGTCCTGAGACTCTATGGGAGTGGGGACACAGAAGCACCGGCATTGTTAGCAATGGTGCCGGTGCTTCTGTGACAAGTCTGCCTACCGTGACCGCTGCGTCCGACAGACCCTTGTTTCTGAACCGGCAAAATTAGAATGAGGCCCACTCTCTGTAATGGTCTCCCCCTTGTACTTAAAGTCTTTGTGTAATGTTGTCCTGTTCATCAAACTCCTTTATTTGTATTATTTTTAGTTTTCGTCACAGGGCGGTAAATGAGTGTCAGCAACAGGTCAGGAAACCTTGTTGCTATGGACGCTCTTGCGTACCATGCTTTCACGGCTCAAAGTAACCCTGTATCATGCTGAAGGGCGCTGTTCTTTAATGCTATGCGCAGTTGCCATATGCGCAGTGAACGGTTATATGTTTATAGGTAAACAGACGCATTGCTGCCATTGGAGCGAAATACGAATTCTAATTTTGCAGCAAATGAATTGTGTCAAGAGACAGATGAATAGGTCATTAATGGCAATTTCCCCTCCCCAACCCAATATTTCAAAGGAAAGAAACTCTATGCATTAAGGCAACTGTACTGGCCTTATCCCGGATCGGTACAGGAAGAGATGGACTTGATGTAACTGAAGATGGCAAGAGTAATCAAACCTGCTGTTACACTGACATTCGCGTATGCAATAGACATAAAGCAAATATGCACTCCCCATGAAGAAACATAGACATTAATTCAAACGAGCATTTAGACATGAAGAATATCGCTTGCACCAAAAAGACACAAAGAATATAACACACGCAATGTATTAGCTGAAACGCAACACACACGATATACATAGATAGTTTACTAATGTAGAAACCAGCAGTGAAAGGCTGCCATCTTTGTTAAAATGGAAGTCGTAACACACATTGGGCCTCATTACAACTCAGGCGTTAAGGGTTAACGCCACCGTTAACCCTTAACGCCTGATTCTGATTTTAACGCCTGCTTTTAGCAGGCGTTAAAATCCATGGCGCTAACCTGCCATGGTGCTAATTACGCCGCCGTAATTTACGGCGGCGTAATTAGCGCCTTCCCCACTCCCATTATGCCCTATGGGGCAAAAATGGGAATGGGGAAGGGAAAATGGGAAATGGGGATTTACCGCCCCACTCACCTTGGAATGGGGCGGTAAATCCGCCATCCACCATGGTGTAAACGGAGTTTACACCATGGTGGTAAAGTTGGTGCACTTAGCACCAAGGTTGTAATGAGGCCCATTGAAATGAATAGAGGTCCAGCAGCTTTATGAAAACCCAAAACTGCGGAATCCACTGAAGCACAGATTTGTGCGGGGCACAGGCCGTGGCTGCATGGTCCCTCTTAAAGGTTATGGAAGAATTAAGGGACGACTTGAACCGTCAAGAAGAGAACATTAGATAAGGATTCCCAAGCACAAGACATATTTCTCTTAGATTAATTAATGAATAACCAACCTTTGAATACCAGGTGCCGACCAGTTATAAGTTAAAACCTCATAAGGAACGGATCGACCAAGTCCCTAGTTGTTGGAAAAGCAATACAATGTGTTTTCATATTAGTTAAAATATCAATAAAAACAGGGCAAAATATTTCAGAACATGGTCTCCTCACACGTGACCCACAATTCAAAACCAGTGTCTATTGATTAAGGCCACACACGACCCACCACCTGCCTCGACTCCCCACATGTTTTCAGAATCAAGACACCTAGCAAGGTCAAATACAAAGGAATATTTTGGCTCATGGCCTAGGGATAAGGGATAGCGTCTTATTTAATTGGAAGAATGCAGGCACCCCTCACTCCCATTTTTAGTTCATGTACTGATGACTTATGTGATGAATCCTGCAGAATTATCACTGATCCCAGCCGGAGACCTCCTCTCATGTAGCCAGGTGACGGCAGTCGCTCCCTGATTCTGTCCCTGGCGGTGGTATTATGAGAGAGGATCACATTGGAGGAGACGGCTGTTGGGGAAAGGTGGTGATAACATCAGGACAGACGCGGTAGTCTTCCATTCCCAGAGAGGAACACAGCATAATTCCTGAATTCTTGATGGTTGATTGTCACTTTACAAATCCCTCCCATTGTCGGCCCCAAAGACCTGTTTCTGAAAAACACGCTGAGCAGAGTACCATTCATACCTCATATACATATAATATACATTTAACATCTCCTTTCTACGAAGTTTTTGTTCTAAACAAAAATCCTAAACAACATTATTTTGGAAGGCCTAAAAATCCTATGGACTCCAACTCCCATAATGCCTCAAGTACTGAGACGAGGAAGAGGAAGAAGGAGTTAATATGGAGTGAAAGAAACCCTGAGGTAAAGACGCAGACCAGTTGTTACAATGAAGCTCAGCTGCGCGGGACATTTAAAAACGGCTTATGCCTCCAACAGAAAATTGGAGAAGAGAGAAGCAAAGTGGGTGAAGCGCGAAGCAGAACCACAGGTGAAGACAAACGCACAGGAACGGACCGTGCTGAAGAAGGCAGGTGCTTTCATGCTGCCTCTTGTAACCGTTACCTACTGGATTGGCGAACGACCCAGGGAAGTACAGCAGGCACTGGGGGAGAGCTGCTGAGGAACCGGCGGCAGCAGCAAAGCTGTTGAGGACGCGGTTGTGCCAAACAGCAGCAGCTTATTTATTTATTTTATTTATTTATTACATTTATATAGCGCACAAACAGCCCAAGGGCAGTGAGGTGCTGTTACTTGCAAGAGCTTAGTTACAGGTTTGCAGAAGTGGTAGCAGTAATAGGGCGCATTACAAATCAGTACAGAAATACAAATCAGTACATAATTCCATCAGTACAGCTTATGGAATGGGTCAGAGGTTAGTATTCAAGTCTGATAGAAGGGGCCTCATGTGAAGAGAATGGTTTTCATAGATTTACGGAAAGAGATGAGGGAAGCCTCACCTCGGAGCGTGGGAGGGAGAGCATTCCAGTGTGAGGGTGCGAGGTACGGGAAGCTGGATCCGCCTGCTCTGGCTCTTTTTACTAGGGGAACACAGAGCATGTTGGTATAGGGTGATCTGGTTGGTCTTGTGGAGGACACGGGATGGATCCTTTGTGAGAGGTAATCAGGAGCAGTGAGGTCAATGCACTTGTGGGTCAGTGTAAGGGCTTTGAAGATGATTCCTTCCTTTATTGGGAGCCAGTGAGCTAGTTTCCTGGCCTCAGAGATGTGTTCTCTCTTAGCAATTATAAAAAAGGTTACCCTTGGGGTGTATTCATGCACCCAGTTTTTTAATTTCTATTGACAGAAATGAAAAGATCACACGCAGTATGTATTTGCTTCACACAGTATTGAGTCACACAGTAATGCCCTTTGGTGATGACACGTGTTTCGACGTTTAAAACGTCTTTTTCAAATCAGGGCTTCAAAATCAAAAAATGAAATGAACATTCACAATTATAGTTGACAAAAAATATATAACTAAAGCATAATAAGTTGCTATTATTACGATCTTTGCCACGTTCAATGTTGCTACGGTACTGTATCGTAGCAACATTGAACGCACCCATAGAAAAACACTAAAATCCATGTTGTAATGGTAAAATCAACATTATTTTAGTGTTTTTCTATGTGTGCGTTCAATGTTGCTACGGTACCGTATCGTAGCAACATTGAACGCACACATAGAAAAACACTAAAATAATGTTGATTTTACCTTTACAACATGGATAAAATGACTGAGAGTATGTGGGCGCATTTTTCTATAGGACAGGGATTATCCCATGACTGGATGAAGAGACTGTGAAGGATATTTGATGCAACAGTAACTATTGGGTAAGGACTACATTTTGATGAAAGTGTCACTTATCATGAGGATGACAACCAATGATACTATATCTTTTGTTTCTTTTTCTCTTCTTTTTGACTTCCCACAAACCTCCTACCCCTTTGCCCCTCCCTAAACCTGGCCATGTATTTTCCTTTATTTCATGAATGAACAAACAACTACCAATACTTTTATGCTTTACTCACAAAATAATGTGGCAATGATCGTAATAATTGCAACTTATTATGCTTTATTTATATATTTTTTGTCAACTATAATTGTGAATGTTCATTTCATTTTTTGATTTTGAAGCCCTGATTTGAAAAAGACGTTTTATACGTCAAAACAAGTGTCATCACCAAAGGGCATTAAATTTCCATATGAATCAATAATCTGTGAAGCAAATACATACTGCATGTGATCTTTTCATTTCTGTCAATAGAAATTAAACAACTGGGCGCATTAATACACCCCAAGGGTAACCTTTTTCATAATTGCCCTTTCCTAATGGAGCAGAGGAATCAAGGACTCCATTATTACCCGGGCCATTGCGAACTTTTAATTTCAAGTGTTCGAACTGATAGAGAGGGCGCAGAGTTCTACTCCATAAGTACCTCGAATAGATTCCTCACTTTTTTATAGACTCTCTTAGCAATGCCTTGGGCTGCACGGAGAGCACTATTCTGTATGACCTGGAGCCTCTCTAGATTTTTAGTGGAGGTACCTAGAAAGAGTATGTTGCAGTAGCCTAGCCTAGAGTCAGTAATGGCTCTGGCCATGTTTGTGCAGTTCTCTTTGGAGAGAAAGGGCCTCACTCCGCTGATTAGTTTAGCATGATATGCAACGGAGGAGGCTATTGCATTGATGTGCCTGTCCATGGATAGGTTGGAATCCAAATAGACTCAAAGAGTTTTGACTGAGTCTGAGACAGTTATTTTGATGGAGTCAGTGTAGAAATGACTGAATTGGGAGTTTAGATTTTTTAAGGTGTCAGGGGAACCTACCAGGAGGAGTTCGGTCTTGTCCGAGTTGAGGCATAGTCCATTGTCTGCCATCCAGTCTTGGATGGTGTTGTAGAGGTTATTGAGGGTCAAGGAATCTGTGTCATAGTTGCCAGTGAGGGTGAGGAGGATCTGGGTATCGTCTGCGTAGTTGGTGTAGGAGATACCCATAGCATCGAGGATGAGGAAGAGGGGCCGTGTAAAGGTGTTGTAGAGTGTGGGGGAGAGGCAGGAGCCTTGGGGCACACCACAAAGCATGATGGTGGGCGAGGCAGAGGCTAAGTCAGAGAATACTTGCATGGTTCTGTCTTGTAGGAAGGAGCTGATCCAGGCTGTGGCGTCAGGGGAGAACTTGGATGTGGAGGAGAGGTGGTGGCAGAGAACATCATGATCTACAAGATCGAATGCCGCAGAGAGGTCAAGAAGTAGGAGAAGTGCTGGTTTGCCCATGTCTCTGGCATCGTCCATCTGTTTTTTCAGATAAAGTAGGGCAGTTTCAGTCCCATGTCTGGGGCGGAAACCAGATTGGCGGAGTCCTAGGAGTTTATTCTTTTCAATGAAGTGCTGAACCTGCAGGTAGGCTGCTTTGCCCAGTATTTTCAGGAGGAATGGGACAGTCGTGATGGGTCTATAGTTGTTAGGGGAGGTAGGATCGAGAGTAGGTTTTTTTAAGAGAGGGCGGACCCAGGCTTCCTTGAGGGAGGTGGGGACTTTCCCTGTGGCAAAGGAAGCATTAACAAAGGCAGTCAGAAATGGTGCTAGAGCTTCGGCACAGCCCTTGATGATAGAAGCTGGGCAGGCATCACCTTTACAGTTAGAGGGTTTGATGTTCTTCATTAAGTTGCTGATGTCTTGTTCCTGTATGGCTTTGAAGGAGAAGGGTTTGGGGGGATCCTAGGCTGGTGGTGGAGTGGGGATGTGAGTACTAGGCAGAGCTTGTTTAGTAGCTAGTATTTTATTTTGGAGAAGGCTGAGTTTGGTTCGCATGGCCGTTTGTATTTCATCGCACCAGGCTTTGTCTTTGGTGAAATTCTGTGGGGCGGGAGTGGGAGTCTCTAGCTCCCTAAAGATGGCAAAGATTTCTTTTGCGCTAGATTGGGCTTCAGAGATTCTGGATTCAAAGGTTTTGGCCTTTGCTTGGGTGATTGCCTTTTTGTATTTGTTGGAGACAGCTTTAAAGATTGTCTTGTCTTTGTCAGAGTTGTCAGAGTGGGACGTTTGCCACTGTGTAAGTGCAGCCTTTTTTTCGGTGCAAAGCAAGAGAAGGTCAGGGTTGAACCCAGAGTTTGAATGAGTAGTGGGTTTGGATTTACGGGGTTTGAGTGGGGCTATGGAATTGATGGCTGCTTTGATGGCAACATCATAGGCTGATGCAAGGGTTTCTGGGTCTGAGGAGAAAAGTGGTCTGAAGGTTGGGCCTTAGAGGAAGGGTAGTAGCCTTTCCTTGGTGAGGTGGCGGGAGCTTCTCGTGAGGCATGGTGGCAGGGGTTGAGGTGATGGAATGGATGGGCTGGTGGTGGGGATGCTAAATGTGATGATATGGTGGTCAGACAATGGGGTGGGAGTGTTTCCATTGATTATGAGTGGGCAGTTATGCTGCGCGATCCAGTCGAGTGTTCTGCCGAGGGTGTGGGTGGGGCCAGAGATGTTGTTCTTGTAGCCTCGTGCCTTGAGGGCCAAATCAAGGGATTTGGCTGCTGAGTCCTTGCTGTCAAGGAGGTCTAGGTTGACGTCCCCAAGGAGGATGGCTTTCGAGTGTTTTTTAAGGTTGTCAGAGAGGAGGTGGGTGAGAGAGGTTTGAAAGTCTCCTGTGGTACCTGGGGGGCGATAGACAATGTGAATAGAAATAGTGCAGTGGGGAGAGAGGTTGATTTTGACTTGGAGGTAGTCACTGTTGTTGTGCATGGATTTCTCTACCTTTCTAGTAGAGAGGCAGTCTTTGGCAATGATTGCTACACCTCCACCTTTAGAGGGGCGATCTTGTCTGGTGATGGAGTAGCCGGGGGGCAGTGCAAGGGAGAGCGCAGGGCCGGAAGCCTCATGTAACCAGGTTTCCATGATCATGAGCAGATCGAGGTCATGGGTGGTTATGAGGTCGTGGATGTCCAGAGCGTGGGCGTTAATGGACCTAGCGTTGACCATGGCACATTTGAGATGGGATTCTGAGGAGCTAGAGTGGGGTCTATGGGAGGAGTGGGTGAGGTAGTGGGCGTGGTCGTGCTTGGAGCATAAGTAGTACAATTTGTGGTGGCAGGTTGAATAGCAGGTTCTACAATGAGGGGCTCATTTTCAGTGGTGGTAGACACAGGTAAAATCACATTTGGCACCATAACATTTGAAATGGGGGTGGAAGATTTGCGCATCACAGGTTTTACAATGGGGGACTAATTTTCAGTGGTGGTAGACACAGGTAAAATCAAATTTGGCACCATAAAATTTGAAATGGGGGTAGAAGATTTGCACATCACAGGTTTTGCAATGGGGGACTCATTTTCAGTGGTGATGGACACAGGTAAAATCACATTTGGCACAATAACATTTGAAATGGGGGTAGAAGATTTGCACATCACAGGTTTTGCAATGGGGGCTCATTTTTAGTGGGGGTAGACACAGGTAGGCTCACATTTGATACAAAAGCATTACAATTGGTGGCGGGGTAATGTGTGTCATTAGCAGCAATAGTGGAGGTAACTATCAGTGCCGTGGGGTTTGTAGTTGGGCGGATGAGACTGGGCTTGTTAACACGTATAGTGGGTGGCTGAGTACGGGAACATAGCTGTGCATTGCAGGTGCTTGTGGGAAGGGGCTGGGAGTTGGTGGTGGTCTCTAGAGTGCGGGCACGTAGTCTAAGGCTCCTGGCAGCAGGGTTAGGGTGGAGTTGGTAGCAGTCAGACTCCTTACCTCCAGGATGCGGCATAGTGTCTTGGCAAACATCAGACGAGCAGCAAAGAGCTGCAAAGAGGAGTGCAGGCCTTGCACCGGCAAGTGAATGCAGTCCCGGCGGGAGCACTGAAAGAGTGTCTGCAAAGCAGGAGACGCTATCCCTGAGTGAAGACTTCAGCACAGTAATGTGTCACAGGTCAGAAATGCTATCAGACACGGGTGAGTCTGCCCTGTGATGGTGGGGACCCCGGGGCATACCGACAGGCATTTGAACAATTAAGAACTAATTTTGAATACCAACCAAATAAAATAGAAAGACATAATTTGCACAAATCCTGATGCATGAGATGTCAAAATGGGGAAAGATGGAGCAAATGTTATCACAAGCAGATGAATATTAATGAAGAGGTTGAAAGACAACATTTCCATATATGAGATGTCAATATGGGGAAAGTTGGATCAAGTATTGCCAGAAGCAAATGAATACTGGTGAGGAAGTTAAAAGACAGGACTTGACCAAGTCTCCATATATGAGATGTCAATATGGGGAAAGTTGGAACAAGTAGAATCTAAAGCCAATGAAGTATAAACAGTGCAGGAATACAACTGTGCTATACTGAAAGACAGAGAGAACATTGAAACAAGTCCTGGTAAACGGAATACATCAGGCAGTGATCCTTTGTGGGAAATATAACTGGCAGGAGAGTATACCAGGGGCTCTACACAACGCAGAAGGGGATTCCTGGCAGGGGAGTACACCAGATAATCCATTTAAAGTATATGAAAGAAAAAGCCATTGTGAAAAGATAACTGGCAGGAGAGTATACCAGGGGTTCTAAAGACTCTACTGAAGGATTCCTGGCAGGGAAGTATACCAGGAAGGTGTCCTTAAGAAATTGTATAAAAGAGACACTTTGCCATCCCTGAAACAATTGTTGTGTAAAAGAGACACTTTTGTCATTCTTGAAGTAGTTGTGTAAAAAATACACTTTTGCCAGCCTTGAGAAGTTGTTGCATGGAAGAGACATTCATGCCCTCCTTAAGGCAACATTGTTTGAAAAAGATACTTTTGCCATCCTTCCTGAAATAATCCAGGGGAAGGAAAACCCCCTCAGGATCCAAGGACTCTTCCTTAGAGGTGACTATTTTGGTGGACTTATCGATTTGCTATACATTTGAACACTTTATGCTAAACCTAGATCAGAGACATTTTTCCTTGCACTTTTTAGTTGTTCATTTCTAGTCTGAGGTTCCGATATGTTTTAGACACATGGGCCGTCATTACGACTTTGGCATGGCTGCCGCCAAAATCGGGTCCGGGTTCCCAGAATGGGGAATTACCGGGCCATTCCGAGGTCGGAGGACCCGGTAATTCCTCCATTCAGGAACCCGGGCCCGGACCTTCCCCATTCCCATTACAGCCCCTATTACAGCTGAATGGGAATGGGAGAGTGAGCAAACAACAGGCTGATTACGTGCGGCCTGTTTTTTGCTCCCTATTCCCCTCATGGGACCCGCACTGCACGTCTGGTAAAACCAGACGTGCAGAGCGGGTCCCGCAAGGGGACCTCGTAATCAGGCGGTACAGGGTTGACGGCGCCGGCACCTTTACCGGCACCGTTATCCCCTTACCGCCTGACTTATAATGAGGCCCATGGACAGTTTACATAATTCTGACGATGAGACATAGACTAATCTTTAGTTTTAGTTTCCTAGGCAGGGAAACTCTCTTTAGGATAGAGACAGAAAGGCCTTTATCCAACCAATGTATTTTAATAAGCATTACAACTTTGTGTCCGCCACTCATGTCTGACCCCTCACACTTGTCATTGCCAAGGGTAGTGAGCAAGGTACCGACCAATCAAAACTCTTCATGCTATGCCGCCCAGTATAAATTGCATTACCCAGCAGTTCACTCTAAATATGACATGCATTCTCTATTATCAATTTGGAAGTGCTCTCAGGTGGAGCCATCAGATAAAATATAGCCAATGGAAGGACTAACCCATATATTTTCTATATGTAGACAATTCCCATAACCAATCCCTGTACCCTGTGGGTTCTTGTAACCAAGATTGTAATGTAATGTCAATGTTGATGTATTTTATGTTTTCAAACCATTGTCATAGGTAAGAAGAACGAGAGCGCACAATTATTTGTTTGTATGCTGTCCCTGCTCTATGTGGATTGTTAATGACGCATGGTTTTGCTATTTACGTTTTCCATTATTGAGTGCGTGATTTCCCAGCCCATCTGTTGCGCTGACACTGAGCTTTCCAGCCTACCTTTCCATATGTAGCGGTTCGGATGGTTGGCCAGTGCACGTGGATTGTCGAAAGACTGCAGGAGGACCTGTGGAGACTGGTGAATCACATGTGAACTGAGAAGGTCGACAGGAGCCTACTTGGAGAAATCCTGCCTGATCTTGGCGGGGCACCCCACATGGCGGAAGGCGACTGGCTGATTATGGGAAGATCGATACTGGAGGCCTCGGACAGTCCATGGTTGTAAGTATAGCATTGACTTGGCAAAACAGAAACTGGGAGTGAATTTTTCAATATTGGGAAATTGTAAGATGATAGAGGATTGATTTATGACAGAATACCTGTAACAAGGTTGCGGAAGGCAACGTACTAAACCTTTTGATGAGGTATTAATGATAAAGAGATTGCCAGAGACAAGGTTGCGGAAGAGTGCGTTGCAAACCCCCTTAGAGGGGGGGTGAAAAGATAAGGATACCTTGCCAGGTGACAAGAAGTAGGCTTTGTTGCATTATATTTGTGGTGTATTCATATGCGTAGTGATTGCTGGCGCCAGCGAGAGGGTGTAAAGTGGTTTGGGTTTGTGAAAAGTAAGGGCTTGTGCATAGTTGTGCAGATTGTACAGCACATGGAGTTGTGGTTTGGACCAATGGGTCATGATCCAGAGCGTGGGTGGTGTTTGTGGTGCCTGCCCAAGTAGTTGTCATGAAGAAGGTAGTGGGAGGAGATGTAAAAGTGATGGAAATAAGAGAAAAATATTTTTGGAAGCAGAGTGTAAAGGAGGAGCGGAGAGCTAGTAAGGGGTAAGAGGTAGTAAGGATGAGGAGTGGAGAGGTAGTAAGGAGTAAGAGGTAGTAATGGTGAAGTTACATTAAGGTCTGGTAAGTATCTATCATCAAATATTTATCATCGAAATTGTGACGTGCCATCATTTATATTTTTATTTATTTATTATTTATAATGCACCACAGCCAGCAGGCATCATGGGAGACTTATTCATTTATATAAAGCACTACCCAGATATAAAGACAAAATTGGGAAATATCACGCACAGTGAGTGAAAGGCACAGCGGGCAAGATGCTTATGCCCTGGTCACAGGGGGAAATTATTTCAAGATCAGTGCTGCTACACATAACAACATATTTACATGCTGCATACAAAGTGAAAAAGTCAGAGAAATGATTAGCCATTCTTGAACTGTGGAAGATGTATAGGGATGAGACAGAAGAGCCACTTGTTAGAGAGCTGATGCTTAATCAGCAAGAAGGGGAGGGCACAGCGCCCTCGGCTTCTCCTCCTCCACTGTAGAGCATCAATCCGCCTTCCAAATTACAGGGAGTATATCTATTGAAAGAATTAAAGGCAGCGGAAGGGTACACTAACCCCACATACGCACCCCGACCTACAGTAGTGAAGATGTTATAAACTGAGGTAAAATAAACAAACTAAATCCAGTGTCTGCCCACGATAGTTATAATTAACTCTGCAAACTACAGGCAAAACTAACAGAGGCTGGCGAAGAGATCCAGAGAGAGAGTGAGGCAGGCAGAGCAACAGGGAAGAGACGGTGAGTACCCTGAATGAGTTGGTGGGTGGACAAATACAGCTTAAATTAGACAGAAGAAACATGGATGATTCTAAAGAGAATCAGGAATCAAGAGACAGGGAGACAGAACGAGAGATGGAAATAAGCAGAGGAAAGCAATGTAAATAAATTGATGAGATTGTCCATGGATGCCTGCTCCAGGAAAAAGAGAAGGGCACGGAATGTGAGTGGAAATAAAGAGAGAGGAGTTTAGAAAGGCATCATAGGGAACTAGAGGAGATACTCAGAAACGACACCCTTACAGATGAAAAAGAGTGAGAAGCCATGCTAGGACGATTGGTAATTTGTACAGAAGCATGAGATACAGTGGTGTCCGCAGTGCAAAGAGGAGTGTAGTAGGGTCCCCGCAGAGGGGGGAACGGAGTGTATTGGAGGAAGTGATGAGTGGATTGTATAGAACGGTTCCCCTGAAGAGATTAGAGTTTGAGGACAGAGAAGGTGAATGTTGTAATACAATGTTTATGGATGAAGAGAGGGAATAAGATGGAGAAGAGGAGGAAGAAGAGACTGTACAAGCCTCCTCCATGGGTTTAAGAACAGGGGGAGAAAGAACATGGCTAGGAGTGGGGAATCAGAATGAATGCTGGAGCCTGCTAAAAGCTCCAGGCTCCCGAAATTCAATCAAAACATCTAGAAGAAAGAGAACCTTATGTGAATATGTTGAGAAATTTACCATGGCAGAAGGAAATTACCTTGACTGATGTCACACCAGAAACACGGGGACTGACTGCGGTTAGAGAGAACATGGAGTTCACACAATTCCCATTGTTAGAAAAGGGGGAGGACGGCCACAATATATACCATGGCTGCAAATGGACAATAATGATTTAGTCTGTAAGTTACCATTGCTGACACCCGGAGTGGGTACGTGGATTTATGAACTAGAAATAATGACAGCAGGGACAATGCAGGGAAGTGATTCCAATAGAGCAAGAAGCGGCAATAGTGAGTGAAGATATGGTGATTCTTCACAGGATTGATGATGAGGGAAAAAACTGGAGCACAGTGATAGTTCTTGACGAGAGACACAGACTGACCGATTTGACAGATGAAGAATTGTTCACAGATGATGACTCAGATGACGAGGTAGTGTTTCTCATAAGCCTCACCTATTGATTGAAAATTGGGAACAGAGAAGTGCTGTAGAGGATGCCATTGATAAAGAAGACACCGTCATTTCTCCAGGAAGATTTGGCACAGGTACCGAGCATACTGTGGAAGTGGACTAGCAGTCCATATGATGTCATCCTATTAAAAGAAGTATGTGCATTCAAAATTAAATTGAAGCCGGGAGTTATTTTGCCGCAAGTGAGACAGTACATAATATACCATTTCCGCTCTAGTGCAACAAGGGGTTTTAGTGGAATCAGAATCCCCATGTAATACTGCAGTGTACTCAGTAAAATAATCGATATGGGGGTAATGGAGATTTATTCAGAATTTACCCCCCCTAAATTTTGTTGAAGCAGAGGTGCCATTGGTCCAAAACCCTGCCACTATACTGTGCAACATTCCATCCCGAGCTGAATATTTCACAGTGATCGATTTAAAAAATGCTTTCTTTTCAATCTCCCATTGCAAAGAGTCTCAAGATTTGACTTTGTTTTCCTATTGCGGGACCTAGTGGAAATACACGAGGCTAATGCAGGGGTACGGCGAGTCCCCCTTAATCTTCTCGACAGCATAGTGATACAATACGTAGATGACATTTTGGTGTGCAGTGAGACAGAAGAACAATGCAGAATAGACTCAATACATCTGATGCCAGTCTTGGCAGAGAAGGGGTATAAGTAGACAAGGAGAAGTTACAATATTGGCAGAAAGAAGTCTTGTACATAGGGCAGTTAATATCCCAAAAAGGAAGAAAAGTGACCCCTGAGAGAGCAGAACCGATCATGAAAACAGCCAGAACAAAAACAGTGAGGGAGATGCAACAATTTCTGGCACTTTGCAATTACTGCAGGGCATGGGTCTTTGACTACAGCACATATGTCAGACCCCTCTTAAAAGGACTCAAGGAAGCACAGAAGGATGTCAGTGACATAGCCTGGACAAGTGGAATGACAGAGGCCTTTGATAAGTCGAAAACAGCAATATGCACAGCCCTGTGTTAGGGATCCCTGATACAGTGCAGAATTATTTTTGTTCTCCCATTCAAATGGAGTAGTAATGACAGTAGTTGTCACACAAAAAACTACACTGAGACGACAGCCACTAGAACTTTACAGCAGGATCTTAAATCCAGTCATGATAGGTCATTACCCTTGTGAACAATCACTGGCGGCAGCAGCCTTTGCAATCAAAATGTCTGCCAGTATCAAGATGGGCTGTACAGTAACGTTAAATGTAGCCCTGTTTTCTATACTTGAAAAGCCTAAAAGCACATTAACCACACAAAGAACCTCTGATTATGTGATGATCATATCAAATCCAGCAATCAAAATTGTTAGGCGGAGAGTAGTGAACCCTGCAAGATTTATAGCTGAGCCAGTAGAAGAAGGAGTCTACTTGCATGATTGCGCTAAGTATACAGAATATCATGACGATATACCACATGTGAAAGAAAATGCCCTAGGTCCTCTTTATTGACAGGTCATCGCCAGTTGACCAAAGCACAGGTAAAAGGCACATGGGATCCGCAGTGGTAAAAGCAAAACTAATTGGCATCTTTGATACAGAGGCAAGTGCGAGATTGCCTTTGCATTATTCAGCACAAGTAACAGAATTGGTAGCACTTATTTTGCCACTTGAAATGCATGATGACGGGGAAGTAACAGTGTATTCTGACTCCACCTACGTAACGTCAACAGTACATGCTAGACTGTCACTGTGGAAAGGATTGGCTTCTTATTCATAGATGGTATGCCATTGCAACATGTGCTGCTATTGGACAGGCTCATAAATGAACTTCAGCTCCCATCGGCCATCGTCGCGGCAAGGTGCGCAGCCCACACTACGGGTGCCAATTTAGTCTCTTGAGGCAAGATGCTGCTGACTTGGAAGCCAAAAAAGCAGCATATTTTCTTAAAATATCTGTTTGACCCTGCTCCAAATAAACGCACACAAGCCTGAAACATGGTAATGAAAGAAGGCTTCAATGTATTGCCCATAGCCCAAATTATTGAGTTGCAGGGGTGAGCAAGAATTGTGGAAGAAGAGGGCGTGCTAATTGTCCCCAACAGATGCAATGTGGAGGCAGGGCTGCACCAGGAAACCAGTTATGCCCCTTGGATTACTTAATGTAGCATTAGAGCAACTACATTACCCAGCACATACTACACGAGAGTGTCTTGCAACTTTGATCTCAGAAAAATGGTTCTTAATCAATCTGGTGGAGCATGTTGCCGTCTTTATTGTAAGTAGGTTGGTCTGTCAACAGTACACTGAAGGGCACCCACTGCAAACAGGGAGAGGAGCAATACCCCATCCTACTGGACCCTTTCAGCATTTATAAATCGACAATGTAGATATGCTCCAAGTTTGTAACGACTATAGATATATAGTGGTCGTGTATCCTTTCTCTCGATGGATCAAGCTCAGACCAAGCACACATCCTGATGTCACATTTGCTGCGAAGTTCCTCGTACATGAGGTCTTCCTGAGGTGGGGAGTGTGCGAAGTGCCCAAGTCTGTGTGAGGGGTCAGAAATGAGAGGCGGACACAAAGTTGTAATTTTCTCATTAAACATTTTTATTAAACAGAAATTGGTTGGATAAACATCTCCCTATCCCTATCCTAAGGAGAGTTTCCCTACCTAGGAAACTAAATATCAGTCTGTGTCAAGGCATTACACTTATAAACTGTCCTTGTGTCCAAAACATTCTCATCTGGTCCTCACCCTAGCACTTAACAACTAAGGGTTGTAAGGGAGGCATGTTATCAAACAGTGAAGACAGATACAAGTGATCACAGTTCAAGGGTGTTTATTGACCTTCAATTGTGTTTGAAAAAGGCCTATCTAATCCTGAATCTAAAGATGGGAGCAAGCTACGACCATCAAATAATAAAGAAAGCATTCCTAGTAGAGTCTGGTCAAAATAAAAGGGCCTATACTAATAAACCTATTGCCAATCTTTACTTCTAAATACAAATGGTGTGGGAAACAATTATATTCAAAATAAAAGTGTTCAAGAAATGATATGTCAGGATATTTGAGCCGTTAGCTTCCCTTCCCCATGTTTTCAGCACGGGACAAGGCGGCACACTTGAGCTTAGCACATACTCTCGCTTTTCTAGCATGAGGACGCAGTTTAAAATCTCAGTATCAGGACCTTCTGTGCCAAAGTCTCTTTGCCATTCAAAGTCTTTTATTTCAGAGGGCCTAATGCGACAAACAAACATTTAAAGTTCCTTTCTATTCAGAATTCTCCTATGCACAACTTCTCTGGTGATTCACTGTTCACCCTGGTGCCCCTCCACTGGGCTCAGACCTACTTTAACACAAAACCTTCAATTGGTCTCCCTCTGCCGGGCTCGGACCAAATGTATCTAATTTTCCAAACTTTCTTTACTATATCAAGATCAAAGACTTTCGATTGTGAGCAGGATTTTGCTTGACCCATCGCAGGGCCACTTTGATTCACAATTCTTTGTTGTCTTCTTAATATGTCCCTTTTAACTTTCACTTCTGCCACTTCTCAGCTGAACACCTGATCGCCCACACAGTGTCAGACCACTCTGTCAAAGGTATTGTATCAAAGTCTCTTCAAAGTTCAAACACTCATCAGCAGTTCAACTTTACTTGCATCTTTTATCACAGGTGTTCTAACAATGTTCATTCCAACACTCGCCATACAATGTTGCAACTTTGGCTCCAGCACAGACTGGTCTTGCAATGTATCAGACTCAAACGGCTGTGTTGATTTCACTGATGCTGCTTTGTTCTTGGAACCACAAATGGTACCACGGTGGCTACTGCTTATCCCTGCCTTATTTATTGATGTAGGAGGGCCCCAGGTATTTCCGACATACAATATAGGATTCTTCAGCCTGGTTTCCTGGTCTTATGCTTTCTAATCTCAAGGGCTCTTGAAAGTAATGGTTTCTTGTCTGAAAGGTCAAGGGAACGTTTCTCCTTGCGAGTCCCTCCTGTTTGGCCGTCTTTCCTCTCTCGTTTAGCTGCCGTCTCGAAGCTGCTGTTTCCTCGTGTACTTTGCCTCACTCAGAGTGTGCTTTGGTGCTATGCCTTTTATTTCTGTGGAGAAGCTTAATGGAAGTCAGGTGTGAGTGATGGTCAGTAATTGCCTGACCTCACCTGACCATTGTATTGGGACATATCAGGTATACTGCTTGGGTGTTAGTCTGTCTTCTCCCAGAGCAGGCTATACGTGTGAAAGTGTTTGTGCAGAAAAAGGGGCAGGGGGGGCAGAGTTCCTACGTATCCTATCTGATAGGATGAGGTAAAGGTGTTATGGAAAAGAGAGGGACACCGCGTCTCACCATCTGGCGTCCCACTCCCTGAGGCCCCCTCACCCAGGTGAATCTCCCGCACAGGTCCACCCACAGAATCTGGATCCAAAGGCGATGGATGTGACCTAGCCACCTGAGAGAGAGAGAGAGAGAGACCCACAGGGACTAGTGGGTTAGACACCCTCTGGTTTCTTACATGGTCAAAAGAAATATTTCTGATTTATGGTTGCCAAAAAGTGTTCATAATTATAATAAATAGATAACTCCACCAGAAACGTTTTTTTCCAAGGAGAAACTCTTGGATCCAGATGGTCGTTCCCTTCTCCTGAATATTTAGGTCGAATGGCAAAAGTGTCTCTTCAAAATAACAGTTTTTTGATGCTTGGGTAGGATGGCAAAAGTCTCTCTTCCAAACAACAGTTTGATTAAATTAGGTTCAGAAAGTTCTTGTGCAAACAATATATTCTATAACATTCAGCTCTTCCTTGGTTAATTTGTACTGGGTTCACAATAGTTCTTATTCATATGATGAATTTCACAACAGGTTTCCTTTTTACAGCTTGGTGGGTCTTCTGGTTTACTCCCTTGCCAGGAATACTCTTATGAGTTTTTCAGATCCCCTGGTGTACTCTCCTGTCAGGTATCATCCCACAATTATTTTTTTAAACTTAATTATTGAGTATTTTGCATATAGAGAGCATGCATAACACGTGCCAGTGTTACATCACTGGCTACACATATGTCACTCATCCCTTTAAACTAAACATCCCCTTGTCCCCTCCTCCAGAGACTGGATGGGTTTTAAAAGTCAATCGTCATTCAGGGACTTCCACCAGGTATTTAGGCAATCTGGTATGGGCCTATTTGTACATGTTGAGGAAGGGCAACCACTCCATTTCCCTTCTCGGGGTGGGATCATGTAGGACTCCCGTAATGTTCTCCATCTCATATAGTTCCTGGCTGCTAGTAGAAGGACGTGTGGCATGTTCGGAAGCTTTGTCCATTGGCCTTCCTGCTCTTCAAGGCCGGATAGAACTAGCCTGGGGTTGCAGTCCCGATCCACCCTGTCTAGCTGTTCAATCCACGCCAGCACTTCCTTCCAGTATTCCTGAGTCTTGGGGCAAGCCCATCACACGTGCCAGTAATCTGCTTGCTCGCTGCATCCTCTCCAACATAGTGGGCTGGATTGTCTGAACATCTTGGACAAGCGATTGGTGTCGTATTGCCAACTATGCAAAAGTCTCAGGTCGGGCAATTTATATTGTGCAGATATGGAGGTTTTGTGGGCATAAGTGCACAGGCGCTTCCATTGGTCTTTGCTCATTCGATGACCCCAGTCTTTTTCCCACCTTTTCCTTAGGGCTCCATTTGTGCTGGCTCAGGTGCTCAGGAGGTTTCTATATAGTCTGGAAATAAGGCCTTTCAATGATGTTGCTTCACTTAGGGTCTTTTTGAATGGTGTTAAATCCCTCTGTAGTTTGTCCTTCCATTTCGGGGCTGTCAAGACTCCCTTCACCTGGAGAAATTGGAACGCTCTTATTGGTTTAGTTTGTAATCCTTCTTCTAGGGCCCGAAGCGATATATATGAGTCTTCCGCAATGGCTCTTGGACTTCATTTCTGATACGAGGAGCCCAGATATGGCTCATGGGAGAGGGCCACGTTGTCTGCCCCTACATTTCACTTTTATTCCACCATAATTTCAAGAGCGTGTTGTGGTTAATAACTTTGCTTGGGAATGTTGATTTTGGAGCCCAGAGCCATTTCCCCAATGTCACTGGTCGTAAAATGTGGTTTTCTATTCCGACCCATTGTTTGTCTTTGTCAGCTCTCAGGTACGAGACCTGTGCCCTAAATTGGGCTGCTCGATGGTAGGTGTAGCAGTCTGGCAGGCCAACTCCCCCATCCTCTTTGTCTTGTATAAAGGTGCTGTAGGAAATCCGTTGCTTCTTCCCTTTCCAGAGAAATTTGATAATTTTGGCCTTGAGATCGGAGAAGTGGTTGATCGGGATTTCTACAGGGACCGTTTGATACTGATAGAGGAGCCTGGGGAGAATTGCCATCTTGATCGCATTAAGACACCCTAACTAGGAGATTGTCAGTTTCGCCCACCTTTCTAGTTCCACTTTCAACTCTGTCATGAGGAGCGGGAGGTTGGCTTCGTAGAGGTTCCTTGCTTCTCTCGTTATATTTATACCCAGATATTTTAGCGTTTATGGGGCAACTGGGATTCCCTGGACGGTCTGGATTTCCTCTGAGGCGCCCGTTAGGTTGTTATATGGGAATAGAATCGATTTGTTTGCGTTAACCTTCAATCCCGCCCATTTCCTGAATTCTTTTATGGTTTGTAGGATTCTTGGTATGGAGGCTGCGGGGTTAGCCACGTAGAGGAGCAGGTCATCTGCAAACATTGCCAACTTGTACTCAGCGTCCCCCAATTTAATCCCTTCAACGATAGGCTCCTTTCTAATCATGTTCCCCAGGGGCTCTATGGACAGGCCGTACAGAAGAGGGGAAAGTGAACATGCCTGCCTGGTGCCCCTAGTGAGATTAAATTCCCTCGATTATTTGCCATTGACCACCACCCTACTCATGGGGGAGTTGTATAACGCTTTGCCCCCTTTCATGAACCTGTCCCCAAATCCCATTCTAGTCAGAGTGGCCCAGAGGAACTCCCATTCCACCCAGTCAACCACCTTTTCCGAGTCGAGGCTGAGCAGGGCCTGCCCCACCCCCCTCGAGTGCTCCATTATATCTAGGGTTTTGCACATGTCGTCTGCACCTTGCCTCCCTTTTATGAAGCCCCCTGGTCCGGATGGATAAGTCAGGGCATGATTCCTTCCATGCGAGTCGCCAGTGTTCTGGTGTAAATTTTGGGCGATATGGTTTACAGCTAGCGGGGTCTTTTTGGGATGACTACCATATGGGCCTCCGTGAAGGAGGGTGGGATCCTCATCCTCCCTGATTCACTTGACCCATCCTCGTCCCTCTGGGCTCTTCTAGAAGCTTGTCTGCTTTATCTCTTTTTTCATAATATTTTTGCTTTAAAAACTTCATCTTGCATATTGTGTCCCCTAGCCCTAGTGCCTTTAAGTCTGGTCTTTTCTGCTTGAGGGTTGACAAGTGCTATTCACCCCGAGTGTAGGGCTTCTTATAAAGTCTTAATTTCTTTACCTAGTTTCTCCTCTTGCAGCGTCCTTCCCCGTTTCTTCCTAGCTCCCTCTCTCATTAGGATGCCCCTCCACATGACCTTTGCTGCCTCCCATAGTGTTATGCTCCCCACCTCATCATTATCGTTGATTAGGAAATACTCATTGATGGCTGCCCTGAGGTCTCCCGCGAAGAGCTTATCTCTACAGAGGTATTCATTGCAGCACCATCTGGATTTGTGTCCCCCTATACCCTCTGTTTCCATGGTCATGGTCACCATGTCGTGGTCTGACCATCCCAATGCACGGATTGCACTATTATTCGCAAGCGATACTCCCTAACCAATAGCAGGTAGTCATTTCTTGTAAATGTAGCATACACAATGGACAAAAAAGTATACCCCCTCCTGTCAGGGTGCTGCGACCTCCAAACATCTAGCAAGCCCCTATCTTACAAGCTTTTCTTAAATTGGTCTCCTCCCCTCACCACTAATCCCATGTGCTCTGGCGTTGTTGCCCGTCTACCGAGTTGGGGGTCCGGTCATGTATTAAAATCTCCTATTATGGTTAATCCTTTGTTGCTGGCCATAATGGTCGTAAGGGCCTTCTCACTGAATGCACTCTGCCACTGGTTTGGGGAGTACACTCCTGCTAAGGTGATCCAGGTCCCTTCCCAAGCTCCCTTCACCAGTAGGAGCCTGCCATCCATCAGCGATTGGACAATGAGATCCGACAGTCGGATATGCTTGCTTAATATTAACCCCACCCCTGCTTTTGTCTGAGAGAAGGAGGCCCAGAACATTTGGCCCACTGCCCTGCCCTTTAGTGACCTCTCGACCCCTGCTTTCACTATGGTCTCCTGAATGAAGAGCACATCAAGTGCTGCCCTCTCGAATTGGAGGGTCACTAGTGACCTTTTAGTTGGGGAATTTAGTCCCTTAACATTTAAGGATCCCACCCTTAGAGAGCTCTTTCCTGTCACCCATTTATCTGGCTCTACCATTGCTGGAGCGCGTCCCTTCTCCTCATTTCCCCCTCTACTTGCCCTCTCTTTCCCCCTCCCTGTGTACCCGTGTGTTCCCTTTTTTCTGTCCCTGGTTCCATCTGTCTCACTGCTACCCCCTCCCTTATTAACAGCAAACCTTGGTAACTGAACATGCCTACGGATGTGAACCAACCCGTGGAGTCTTTGAAGAGGCAGCCTCCTAAAACTGAGGGCCACCAGTGATTTCCCTTTACATTTTCTTCTTTTACTTTTCAGGGCTTTGTGAAATTTAATTGGTGCTTGCCTCTGGGTCAGGGTGGCTTGAATGGCGATGGGGAGCTCAGTTTCACATGTTTCCTTCCTGCTTTGCTCCTTTTACGCCTTTGCGACAGCATTTCCGTTTGCGATGCCCTCAGTGAGTGGGCTCCCCCAGGGCCCACCGGACCTCCGTTTTCTGTTAGATGCTGCAGCGCTTGTTTCACCTCTTCCGGCGTCATCACTCTGTAATCTTGCCCTTTGACCTCAAAAGTTAATTAGAAGGGGTATCCCCACCTGAACCTTGTGCCCTGCTCTGTGAGTCACGTGGTGAGTGGTCTACATTCTCTTCTTCGTCCCAGGGTGAAACCCGATATGTCCTGGAAAATCCTAACCTTTGAGCCTTGATATTCAATAACTTGGGCATGCTTGGCCCTGAGGAGGGTTTCTGTTTTCTCCTTGTATTGCAGGAATTCTAACACCACCGTGTGTGGGCCACCGCTGAATGCTCTCACTCCTCTGTGCATTCTTTCCACCTGCACTTTCTTACCTCTCTCCACTTGGAACAGGAGATTCACTATATCTTGCACCTTCCTTTCAACCTGGGCTCGAGTCTCACCATCCACCTCTTCCAGCCAAACTATCCTTATGTTCAATCTCCTTTCTCTATTCTCCAGATCATCCACTTTCAATGTGAGTTCTTCCTCTCTTAATTCAATGTCCGTCATCCTAGCATTTAGTTTAATTTCCATTAAGTTCACATTGACCTGGTTGTGTTCTAAATTCTCAACTTTTCCTTCGATTTTTTCCACTTTTCCACGCAGTTCTGATATGGACGTTTGGATATCGGTGCACAGGGCTCTTATCTTCGCCATCACCCCAACTATGTCTTCTTTGATGGAAGCATTGTCCATGAGGGGGCCTGGGGTGGGGGAGTTCCCGGCTTGAAAGGGATATATCCTCCTAAATTGCTGCAGTGCCTCCAGACCTCTTGCGAGGGGTCCTGATGTTGGCCCCTTCTCTCCTTCTTGCCACCCTATTGTGCTACCTGGGGTGGCTTCATTTGAGTCTCTTATTCCTTGGCTCGACCCCTGCTCTGGGGCGCTGGTTATCCCAGTGACACTTCCTTCCCCCCGATAGGTGGGGGTCCGCTGCCCTTCTGGGGAGGGCCTCCGGTGGCGAGACCTCTGGGGTCTCTTTTCCTATGGGGTGCTACCCGTGTGCGGGCATGTTGCTACACCTCCCCTTCTGGCCTTATTTGTGATGATGTTGAGTCCTGCTCCTGGTCTTGCTCTGTACCCTCCTCCACCCTGCGCTGCTGGGACCGAGGTTCGTGGTTCTAGGGGGCTGCCCCCCTATCTGGCAGTCTTCCCCTCTTAACCCCATACAGTCCTTATTTGTCGTATTCTGCTCTGGGTGGACTCCGCACAGTTTATAGTACGCTCTGTTTTTCCAGCTTCTTGTCCCTGGGCCTTTTATCCTCTGGTACCTCTCCTGAAGTGTGGATTCTCGATGCCCCAATGCCTGGTATGTTCCTGTCTTCCTGGGATCATCTGGGGCCTGCCTGGTGCCTCAAGTGCTTTCTTAGATGACTTTCCTTTGACCCGGCGCTCCAGCTATTCTAACTGGGCCCTCTGCCAATTCTGTGAGTGGCCCGTCCTCTCCTCGCTACTCCGGTGCCCCCTGCTGGGCTATCAGCTTTGAGCTTGATGTTGCTCTGGGTGAGGGGGGGTGTTATGCTCCCACCCCTCTCCCCACTGCCTTCGCTGAGGTTGGGGGGGGGCACCGGGACCAGAGCAGTCGTGTTATCTCTCCTCCCCTTCTGCTGTCCGCTCCGGCCGGTGCCCCGGGGCTTGTCTGACCTGTGGTATGCTGCCGACCGGGTCTGCTGCTCCACGCTCCTCTCTGCCTCCGCCTCGTCACTCCCTGCACCAGGTCCACTCAGGGCTGCGAGGGCTGATGGTCTGGGGCCCCTCCTCCTCATTGAGGGCTGCTCTGGTGGTGCTTCCCCTGCATCCGAGACCCTTGGGACCTGTTAATCCATCCGATGTGGGTGTAAGGCCACCTACTCTTGTTCGTGGAGCTGCTCCTCTTCACCTTGCTACTCCGCCACACGGTACTGCTTCTGGTCGAGTGGGCTAGTTCTGCCTTTCATTTTCTGGAGATCGCAATCTCTTAGTCCGCGGCCTCTGTCTCGTGGGCAGCAGCTGTACACCCCCCCCACCTTCACTTCTGTTTGCGCCTGCCATGGACCGTTGCTTGCGCTCAGGCCTCGGGGTAGGCTGTGCGCTCACAACTCCCTGTTACATCCGCCTTGAGTCCCGCTACGCGGTGACGCAAGGCACTTACAATAAAAGCCCCGCCCCCGCTCAGAGGGAGCAGTTCCGGGGCAGGACAGCAACGCATGAGCGTCCGTGTCCTAATTGCTCCTGTTGGAGCTGCGCAGCGCGTCCCTGCAGCCTGGGCCTATTCTCCTGATTCCCTGCCGACGCATCGGACGGAATCAGGGGACATAACACTGGCGAAATGACGAAGCGAGTAGAACGGCACGGCCCAGCACACAAAGCCCCTAGCAAGGGCGTAATTTTTGGAAACCACGGTGGGGGCACCCAAACCCCCACCTGGAAAAAAAAATGTTTTCTTTTTCCTCATAAATCAGCTGAAGAAAATCCAAGCAGCACACGCTGGATTTGCCTTTGACTTTTTTGCCAATTGATGTGGATGAGAAGCTGGCACTGGGTGGCCACACACCATTGGGCAGACCTCTCCAAACTGGACAACAGGTGGAACAGGGGCATAAAAGGAGCCTTGGGACAAACAGGTGGACGCATTACGGAGATACCAACAGAACTCACCAACTACACTCCAAGGTGAGAAAACAATTGCCACTAGTGCGCACCGACAGGCGCATCTTCAAGAAAAAGAATAAAACATGGCAACAGGCACGTCCACTCCTAGGCCCGGCACGCCCTCCAGATTAGCCGCCAACCTGTCACCATCCACGCCGCAGACACGCCCGCAAGGGGGGTTCACCATTGCACTCATCCCCTTTGACCCATACACTGACCCATCATTGGTTGGCCCATGATGGCAACTGTGGATACAAAAATTTGAGATGGCCCTGGAGTGCAAAGACATTACCACATCAAGGAAAATGAGGTCGCACCTCCTACTGAATGTTGGGGACGAGGTGCTACGCATTTTCAATTCGCTGGCGATCACGGACGGCCTCAACATTTACCAACAGACGAAGGACGCCCTGACGGCCCTCTTCATGCCCCAGCTCAATCCAGACTATGAAACATTTATTTTCTGCACCACCATCCAGATGGAAGATGAGACACTGGATGCCTACCACACCAGGCTCCGGAAACTCGCGATATCATGTGAATTCATGGATACTGAAAAGGATATCCGACGACAACTCATAAACGGGATACACTCAGAGAAGCTAAGGAGGATGGTGTGAAAAAGGAATATCACTGAACAGGATCCTGGAACGTGGCCGCCAGAGGGAGTTGGCACATGCCAGGGTGGCATACATGGGTACAACCCTACAGAAACTCCAGCCGGTCCTTACCACGGCAACCGTGGCCCAAATCATGAATCACCAATACATGAGGGATGATGCCAGTGGAAACAGCACGGACCCCAGATGGCAACACAGAAGCCCGGGACCCATGGAATGCGGCTGGTGCGGAGGACCTCGCCACGGACGACGCAACTGCCCAGCCCAGGGTACCAAATGCGGGGCATGCGGCAGAAAAGACCATTACGCAAATGTGTGCAGATCGTCGGGGGTGCCACAACAACATCCACAAACACCCCAGGACAAAAATGCGGGAAAGAAAAAGAAACAGGCCAGCGCCTGCCGCGTCAAAACCACAAATTCGTCAACCGAGGAGGAAGGAGATGAAATGACACACAACCAGCAAGAAACTGCAAACGACCAATGGAAGAAAGGAAAGAAAGTATACCTAATCTTAGCACTGAACTACGGAATCACTACACCCAAAAAGAGACTGCAAAGGCGAAAATGCCATGTAGCGATCCAAGGGCAGGACACGCAAATGACTATAGACACGGGGGCATCCGTCAACGTCATGCCGCTGACTGCATTCAGAAAACTACGGCCCCAACCAGCCCTAAAATTGACGGACACGTTCCTGTTCACATATGGGTGCAAAACTCTGCTGCCCATAGTAGGCAGATTTCGAACCACACTGAGCAAAGGTGAAAAATCACTGCAGTCCAAAATCCTCATAGTGAACGCAGGCATAGAGTGCCTCCTGAGTGGTGACGCAGCAGAGGACCTGGGACTGATAAGTTTGATATGCGAAGTAACAGACTCACAGGACGTCGACAAAATTCTCAAGAGATACCCGAACCTCCTCAAAGGGATTGGGTGCCTAAAGGGGAAGTCAATCAAGCTGCACATCGATGAGTCTGTCCAGCCGCGAGCAGTGCGACACTGAAGAACGCTGTTCCACATACGGAACCAGGTGGAAAAGGGGCTCAGGGCACTCGAAAAAGTGGGCATCATCGAGGAAGTGACTGGGCCTACGCCATGGGTGTCACCCATGGTCGTAACCAAGAAGTCCAAACTGTAATGCTCACCTGACTCCCACGGAGGCGCTGGCCTGGTTCGCGCTGCTGTGACCTCTTCTAAGGTGATGTGCAGGGTTCGGAAGACGGACTGGACTGGGCCCCCAAATCTGGCTTGTCTGGCTCGCAGAAGTATCCTTCTGTAGGTGAAAATAGGGGATTAACTGTCTGCGGGGTAATGCAATCGGCCTCCCACTTTCCCCTCTCACCCTCCTCGAAACCCTTCTGTGATTCCTCGTAGCGTCTCACCTTAGGGTCTGGAAGGACAAGCTCTCCATCCTGCTTCTGATGCAGGGGCGCGTTGGTATCCAGTTACTTCACTGGATTTTCGGATTGGTGAGAACCAAACTTGCTTGGCTTCCAGGTAAGTTTTTTGATAAGAGGTTCCCCTTGTGTCCATGCATTAATATACTAATGCTAGTGTCTTTTTCCCCATAGGGGCCGGGGTACGGAATGCCGGGGAACAGGCACCGACCCGAGATGAGAGGTGAAATCCTTGTAGAAATCAGGTAAGTCTTTAATGAGCTTTTTTTTGGTAATGTCTTTTCATTCGCTCATTAACCCTGATGTCTCTTTTTCCCCTTAGGGGCCGAGGTCCGGAAATGCCAGGATGCGGCGCGGACCCGAAATGGAGAGGGAATGAATCAACAGGTAAGTCTTAACATGGAGATTTAGTTTTCCTTATTCCCTTCTCTCTCTCACCTTTTGTTCTGGTCTTTTTCTCCCTAGGCGCTGGGGCGTGACTGCGAATCTGGATGATCGCTGCTGAACATGGAGGCGCCCTGTAAAGGTGAGTGGAATGCGGCGCTGCAGCGATTGACGTGATGAGCTTTTAAATAAAAGTCTTCCTTTTCAGGATTGTCGGCGAGATGTCTCCGGGATGCGGTTTTAGCAGGTAAGGACTTTTCCTTCTTCTGTTCTCTTCTTCTCTTCCTTTGCAGGTGATCCAGGATGCTGGCAGGCGTGGCAGAAGTCAGGATGCAGGAGCAGACACGGTGAGCGTCCAGCTGCTAGATGCAGAACAACGCGAAGCACGTGTGGCTGTTCGGGTGGGGTTTAAATAGCCTAGGAAGAAGTTCCAGGTATGTATCCTTCCTCCAATCAGGTATGTATCCTTCCCCGACCACGCCCAGATGGTAAATTAGTCCCACAGGTAAAGTAGTTCCTTTCAGGCCTCAAGGAGGCCGGGATCCTGCAGCATGGTCTGCATCAGATAAGTGCACCCAAGCACTCCAATAATGAGCCTGGCGCCTATGGCGCCAGGACTGATGTCTTTTATGAGCCTGGCGCCATAGGCGCCAGGACACTGTCCAAAGGGCCCCTATATGGGGTTGCTGGGTCCTTCCTTGGGGACTGGATGTCCGCTTTCGGGGACGCAGGGCTTGAACCGGCTCCCCGGGAGCGGGCATCATGACAGCACTCCCCCCCAAGACCCCTCCCAAGGTTGTTCCCTCCGGGGGTTTTGGTTTGTCTGGGAAGAGTCGGTGGAATTTCCTGACTAATCGAGGTGCATGCACATGGTCGCTGGGTTCCCACAACCTCTCCTGAGGTCCGTACCCCTTCCAATCAATTAGGTAGAACAGTTCTGACCTAAACATTTTTGAGTCTAAAATGTTCTTCACTTCGAATTCGGGCTCCCCATCTATTAGAATAGGTTCTGGAGGTTTGAGTAGTCGGGTTCCGGGTACCACTGGTTTCAGAAGTGACACATGAAAAACAGGGTGAATTTGCAAACTTGCTGGTAAATCAAGTTTAACAGCCACTGGGTTAATTATTGCCGTAATAGAATAAGGTCCCAGATATTTTGGGTTAAAAGTTCGAGGCCCTTTGAGTGGTAAATGTCTGGTAGCTAACCACACTTGGTCCCCAATCTGATACGGAGGTGCTTCACTCCGATGTAGATCAGCATTCTCCTTGTATTTTCTCTTGGCTTGTTGTAAATGTGTAGTTGCCTCTTTAAAGGCGTGGGTAATTGTAGAATGCAGATGTTCTACTGCAGGCATTCCGAGGTTCTGAGGTGAGTCAAGGTTTGAGGTTCGAGGGTGATGCCCAAACAAAGTATAAAAAGAACTGTGGCCAGTTCCAGAGTGTACCGAATTATTATATGCGTATTCAGCTATCCAAAGAATGTCTTTCCAGTTGCTTTCAGATTGCTGTAACATACACCGTAAGTACTGCTCAAGGGTCTGATTTGTCCTCTCGGTCTGACCATCGGTCTGAGGATGGTGACTGGTCGATAATCTTACGTCGATCTGCGCCATTTGACAACATGTGCGCCAGAAGTGGGAAATGAATTGGCTTCCCCAGTCAGAGATTAGTATAGATGGGAATCCATGTAGCCGAACAATATTTTCGAGGAATTCTTTGGCTAGGACAGAAACTGAAGGTAAACCTTTCAAAGGAATAAAGTGGGCCATTTTGGAAAACAAATCCACAATTACCAGAATAGTATTGTACCCCGAAAAAGGAGGCAGGTCCGTAATAAAATCCATTGATAGGGTGTGCCAGGGTGCTGGTGGTATGTCTAGAGGTTGAAGGAGACCGGCTGGTCTTTTCTTTTGACTTTTATTTTGGGCGCAAACACCACAGGACATCACAAAAGATTTAACATCTTTTCGCCAAGAGGGCCACCAAAATTGTCGTTTCACCTTTTCCTCTGTCTTGGCAATACCGGGGTGTCCCTCTATTAATGTATCATGATAACCGGAAATAACTAGTTCGTGTAATTCCTTATGTGGCAGGAATAAGCGTCCTTGGAAATAAGGTAAACCATCATCTATGGTAAAGTCTGATCCCTTTTGTATCCAATCCTGTAAGGTTGTAGGGTCCAGGAGTTGTTTCACTCTGTCTTGAATGTCTTCAAGCGTCTGTAACAAAGTCATGCATAGAATCCTCTGTTCGGAATTATTGGTACTGGTTCTGAGTTTGTATCCGATTCTCCCATTCCAATTCGGGATAAGGCGTCTGCTTTGCCATTCTTGCAGCCAGGTCGATAGGTAATCACGAAATCAAATTCAGCGAAAAACAAAGCCCATCGGAGCTGCCGTGATGACTGAGCCTTGGCGGTTTTCAAATACTGTAAATTCCGGTGATCAGTGATCACTGTGATGGTATGTCGAGCGCCAAGCAGCTAATGCCGCTAGGCTTTAAAAGCGGACTTAATGGCTAACAGTTCTTTGTCCGTGATTGCATAATTAACCTCGGGTGCCTAGAATTTTCTGGACCAAAATGCTACAGGATGCAGTTGGTTGGTTTCGGGATCTCTTTGGGACAGGACAGCTCCCATGGCTAGGCTGGATGCGTCAGTCTCGACGACATAAGGGAGATCTGGACGCGGGTGTTTCAATGTAGGTGCGGAGGTAAACTTAGCTTTTAAATCCTGAAAGGCCTGCTCGGCTTCTTCAGACCATTCAAAACATTTATTTTTCCTCAAGAGTGCAGTAATGGGTTGTACCACGCGTGAAAATTCCGGGATAAACCTGAGATAGAAATTGGCAAAGCCGAGCATGCTTTTAACCCCTTTTACAGAGCTAGGTGATGGCCATTTGAGGATGGCATCCACTTTTCTTGAGTCCATTCGGACTCCTTTGGGTGTCAGGATGAAACCTAGAAACTCGACTTCTGTGGTATGGAAAACACATTTCTCCAATTTAGCAAATAGTTTGTGTTGGCGCAGTTTTTCAAGTACTGCCCTGACGTGTTTTCTGTGATCAGATTCCGAAGAGGAGTACACCAGAATGTCATCGATATATACGACAACACAAACATCGATGAGTTCCCGAAGGACATCATTCATGAAGTATTGGAAGGCAGCCGGCGCGTTACACAATCCGAAAGGCATCACCTGGTACTCGAATAATCCGTATTTAGTACGGAAGGCAGTTTTCTATTCGTCGCCTTCTTTAACTCGTACCAGATGATAAGCCCCCCAGAGATCTAACTTGGTGTATATGCAAGCGTCCTTCACCTGGTCAAGGAGTTCAGGGATCAGAGGCATAGGATAAAGGTTTTTAACCGTTATCTGGTTCAATGCGCGGTAATCGATACAAGTTCTACGGTCGCCTTCTTTTTTGGGCACGAAGAACAAAGCCGAGGATGCCGGGGACTTTGACGGGCGAATAAAACCATTAGCTAGGTATTGATCCAAATATTGTCTCAAATGCAGATTCTCAGGTTCGGTAAGGGCATAAATCCAGCTACAAGGGGGTTGTGCACCGGGCACCAGATCGATTTGGCAATCGTATGATCTGTGAGGAGGTAACGTGTTGGCCTGTTCCTTTTGGAAGACGTCCTGAAAGTCTTGGTATTCCGGAGGTAGTTGCATGGAGGCAGAGGTTACAGATGCTAGATTAATCTTCAGGTTTTCTGGGTAGCAGGTTTGTGTACAATCCGGGAAGGTTATTCTCTTAGCTCGCCAATCAATTCGAGGATTATGTGTCTCTAACCAAGGGATTCCAAGAATAACCTGAAACTGTGGAGCCTTGATTACATCAAACACAACACCCTCCCGATGGCCGTCGGGACCAATAAGAGTCACCTCAGTAGTGGAATGTGTTACCGGTCCAGAGGTAATTTCAGTTCCATCGACTGTGGTGATGACATCTTTGCTGGTTTTAGGACGGAGTGGGAGGTTAATCCTAGAGACCAATTCACGATCCACATAGTTTCCAATAGCCCCACTATCGATGTATGCCTTTATTGCATGCAACCGCTTAGGCTGTTCTAGATCTACGAGAACCATTGGCACAATGAAATGCGAGGTCTGAGAGTTAGTTTTCAAGCTCGGCAAGCGGACCCCTACACTTGTCGGGCGGAGTCGTTTCCCGAAACAGAGTCTTCATGGTTTTTATCAGCGGCTCCTACCGCCTTTCGGGGCGGTTTTGCCGGGCAATCTCGTAGAAAGTGTCCAGAATTCCCACAATAAAGACATAATTTTAACTGCCGCCTCCTTTCAAGTTCCTTTTGAGTTAAGGGTCCTTTAACCCCTCCAATTTGCATAGGCTCAGAGACATCAACTCCCTTGGGATTAGCATGGGTCTTGACCAACACCCGGGTCTCAAACCTGGACCGATCTGCTTTTCTGTTTTGAAGTCTGTGATCCAATTGGACCACTAAGTCTATATACTCTGTGCATTCTTGGGGCGGATTTACAACTTGGGCCAAGACATCTTTAAGTTCTCTGCGTAGGCCTCGATAAAACAATGTGACTCTTTTATCCTCTGGCCATCCCGTTTCCACAATTAGTCTATTAAAGGTTGCAAATTAGGATAGGAGGTCCTGATTGCCCTATCGCATGGATAGAAGTTCGTCATCCAGAGCCTGCTCCTGAGAGTGTTGAGCAAATAACCTTTCCATGCTTGCTTGAAACCTTTGAAAATCACGGAGAATCGGGTCATCTTGAGTAACCAGTGGAACTGACCAATCGGCAGCGCAGCCGCTGAGATATGACAATACAAAGGCTACCTTGGTCTGATCATTAGGGAAGGCCCCAGGTCTGTATAGGAAGTGCAAACGACACTGATTCATGAATACGGCGAATCGTTTGGGGTCCCCAGCAAAGCGTTCGGGTGGGGCCAGCAGCATGTTTCCAGGTAGATTAATCTGCACAGGGTTACTGGAAACCACAGGAGCGGGGTTCCCTCCGGAACCGGGTAGAGGAGTTTGCCCAGCTTGACCTTGTAAAAGCTGTCTGGCCAGGTCATCAGTTCTTTCCTTTGATATTATTAATTCCCTCCTGAGGGCATTAGTCTATTGACGAGCGGCATGTAGTTCGGCCCGTAATTCCCCCAGTAATTGGGCCAACTGATCAGTCTCCGAACTTTCCATAGCGCCTGGGTGGGAATTTGTAGGAAGGCTTCGCGTTCTGTAACGCTCACCTGACTCCCACGGAGGCGCTGGCCTGGTTCACGCTGCTGTGACCTCTTCTATGGTGATGCGCAGGGTTCGAAAGACGGACTGGACCGGGCCCCCAAATCTGGCTTGTCTGGCTCACAGAAGTATCCTTCTGTAGGCGAAAATAGGGGATTAACTGTCTGCGGGGTAATGCAATCGGCCTCCCACTTTCCCCTCTCACCCTCCTCGAAACCCTTCTGTGATTCCTCGTAGTGTCTCACCTTAGGGTCTGGAAGGACGAGCTCTCCATCCTGCTTCTGATGCAGGGGCGCGTTGGTATCCAGTTACTTCACTAGATTTTCGGATTGGTGAGAACCAAACTTGCTTGGCTTCCAGGTAAGTTTTTTGATAAGAGGTTCCCCTTGTGTCCATGCATTAATGTACTAATGCTAGTGTCTTTTTCCCCATAGGGGCCGGGGTACGGAATGCCGGGGAACAGGCACCGACCCGAGATGAGAGGTGAAATCCTTGTAGATATCAGGTAAGTCTTTAATGAGCTTTTTTTTGGTAATGTCTTTTCATTCGCTCATTAACGCTGATGTCTCTTTTTCCCCTTAGGGGCCGGGGTCCGGAAATGCCAGGATGCGGCGCGGACCCGAAATGGAGAGGGAATGAATCAACAGATAAGTCTTAACATGGAGATTTAGTTTTCCTTATTCCCTTCTCTCTCTCACCTTTTGTTCTGGTCTTTTTCTCCCTAGGCGCTGGGGCGTGACTGCGAATCCGGATGATCGCTGCTGAACATGGAGGCGCCCTGTAAAGGTGAGTGGAATGCGGCGCTGCAGCGATCGACGCGATGAGCTTTTAAATAAAAGTCTTCCTTTTCAGGATTGTCGGCAAGATGTCTCCGGGATGCGGTTTTAGCAGGTAAGGACTTTTCCTTCTTCTGTTCTCTTCTTCTCTTCCTTTGCAGGTGATGCAGGATGCTGGCAGGCATGGCAGAAGTCAGGATGCAGGAGCAGACACGGTGAGCGTCCAGCTGCTAGATGCAGAACAACGCGAAGCACGTGTGGCTGTTCGGGTGGGGTTTAAATAGCCTTGGAAGAAGTTCCAGGTATGTATCCTTCCTCCAATCAGGTATGTATCCTTCCCCGACCACGCCGGATGGTAAATTAGTCCCACAGGTAAAGTAGTTCCTTTCAGGCCTCAAGGAGGCCGGGATCCTGCAGCATGGTCTGCATCAGGTAAGTGCACCCAAGCACTCCCATAATGAGCCTGGCGCCTACGGCGCCAGGACTGATGTCTTTTATGAGCCTGGCGCCATAGGCGCCAGGACACTGTCCAAAGGGCCCCTATATGGGGTTGCTGGGTCCTTCCTTGGGGACTGGATGTCCGCTTTCGGGGACGCAGGGCTTGAACCGGCTCCCCGGGAGCGGGCATCATGACACAAACAACCTGGGAAAGTGAGAATATATATTGATATGCACCTCCCCAATACAGCAATAAAACGGGAGCATCACATCACCCCGACCCTCGATGAAATTGTAGCAGACCTCGTGGGATCCAAGGTTGACCTGAATGCTGAGTATCACCAATTGAAACTACACCGGGATTCCCGGTACATCACGACGTTCTCCACTCATATCGGCTTACGCAGATACAAGCGGCTCAGCTTCGGAATTTCATCGGCGGCCGAAGTTTTTCAGCAAACCATCCAGGAGGTGATACGCGACATTCCGGGGGTTGTAAACGTCAGTGATGTTATTCTTATTCATGCAGAAAATAGAGAAGAACATGTACGAAGTCTCCACATGCTACTCAGCAGGCTAGAGAGTGCTGGACTGACATCCACAAAGAGAAATGCGAGTTCCTAAAGAAGATCACTTTCTTCGGCTACACCTTTAACAGTGCAGGCATTTCGGCAGACCCCCAAAAAGTAGCAGACATCCAAGCGGCCTCACCCCCCGCCACACCGATAGAGGTTCGCAGTTTCCTAGGCATGGCCACCTACTGCAGAAGGTTAATTCCGAACCTGGCCACACTATCAGAACCCCTACTAGAACTCACGAAAGCGAGCGTGAAATGGGTTTGGGGGCCAACCTGCCAAGAAGCATTTGAACCCATCAAGGCATCGCTCTCGGCGGACACCACCATGGCTTATTATGACCCCGCACTGTCAACCGAATTGTATGTTGACGCCAGCCCCGTGGGTCTGGGAGCCATCCTCATACAAGTGGCCAACACAGGAGAACCAATGCCGATTGCCTATGCATCCCGCGTGCTGACACCGACGGAGCAACAATATTCACATATCGAAAAAGAAGCCATCGCAGTACTGTGGGGCTGCTGCCATTTTCATCTATATCTATATGGCCGGAAATTTAAGACATATACGGACCACAAACCATTACTCCCGATATTCACAGGCACGTCATCACACCCCCCTGCCAGAATTGTAAAGTGGCTGTTACATCTACAACAATATGACTTCGAGCTAGCCTATCAGCCAGGCAGTGGTAACCCGGCAGATTTCCTGTCGAGACACCCGAGAGCGGCAACACCAGGGGAAATACACGTGGCGGAAGAAACGGAGGAACCCATTTGCCAGGTGATACACACGATGAAGCCAAGAGCCATCGGAATAGGAGACATCGTACCGGCCATGCAAAACGACCCATGCTGTGATCTGGTGAAAGACACAATCGTATCGGGAGAATGGAAATCTTTCCTATGAAACATCCACAACAGAACAGCGAAGGCCAAAGAATTCCTCACAGGGATCTTCACAGTCAGACAAGACCTATCCATCACAGAAAAGGGGTTAATCCTATGAGGGACCCGGATTGTCATCCCTGCATGTCATGATCTCTGCTTCCAAAAGGTCAGGGTTTTCCCAACTCCCTTGGAAGCAGATCCATAACCCAGGTTCCGAGGGCCAACCAGTCCCAATTGGGACCTTTTGGACCCAGTCCTGGCGCCAGTGGCACCAGGCTCATAAATGTGCCCAGTCCCAGCGCTGGAAGCGCCGGGCTCATGATGCTTGGGTGGACTTACCTGCAGCAGACCATGCTGCTTACTTGCCTGCCAGCTGAGCCTCTGATCCTCTTCTGTTTGGAACTACTTTTCCTGTTGGGTGGGGCAGGAGCCACTCCCTAGATTCAGAACACTGGAACTCTTCTGGAAAGCAGGAACTCTTTTCTTACCTAGGCGTGGCTGTGGAAGGAGACACCTAAGCACTACAGGAGGCTATTTAAACCACACCCGGTGGATGAATCTTGCTTTGCGTTATTCTGCATCCTCTGCAGCAGAACGCTCATCGTGTCTTCTGCATCGGATCCTGGGCATAAGGAAAAAGGCTTACCATCCTGAATCCAGTCTTCAGCAACACCTATAAAGACAAGAAAGAACAGGTTAGCATTCCAGCATCTGAAAGACAAAGGCTTACCTACTCTTCGTGCGCTCCGGAGGTCTTCACACTGCATTCCGGCATCTGAAAGACAAAAGCTTACCGACTCTTCGCACGCTCCGGAGGCCTTCGGCGCTGCATCCTGCATCTGAAAGACAAAACAAGGTGCGTTTAAAGACATTGGGGAACTTTGATACTCACGTGCCATTACTCCTTTCCACATCAACCCCAGTGGGTATTCCGGCACCCTGCAGCCGCTCCAAACTCGTACCTGCAAAATAAAAGACAGTTAGAGTGCATCGTGAAGCAGGCAACAAGCGCTTACTTACGTGCTTCCAAGCGCTTCTATTCATCATACGGACTCCATCTTCAACTCACTTCAGCCCGTCATCCGCCATCGCCGGAACCTGCAAAACAAGAGACATCATTGCTAAAGACTTTAAAGACAATAGAATTACTCGAAACTTACCGTTCGTGCAGTAAACGACGGACAGCAGTCCTCTGAAGTCAAGAGGCCTGCGCTACCGATCCAGTGAAGAAACTGGTTACAGCACCCTGCCCCGAGGCAGATGGAGAGCTCGGCATTCACTTACCTAAGACATCTTACTCTTGAAGTCAGGCATACAGTGCACAGAGGTCCAGCCCAAAGAGCCAACCGGGTGCTACACATCACCTTTGAAGATTCGGTAGTCGCCCAGTCAAGACCGGCGCCTCTGCGAGAATCAGGTGAGCGTTACAGAACGCAAAGCCTACCGCAAAACTCTCGCCCAGGCGCTATGGAAACCTCGGATACTGACCATCTAGCCCGGTTACTTGGGGAACTAAGGGCAGAAGTGCATGCAGCTCGTCAGGAAACGAATGCTCTAAGAAGGGAACTAATTATTTCCAAGGAGAGAACAGACGGTCTTGCTAGACAATTGCTACAGTCACAAGCCGGACAAACCCCGTTACCCGCATCAGGGGCAAATCTTCCTTCAACATCCTCTATGAATCCAGTGCAGATCAACCTACCTGGGAATGTACCTCTGGCTCCGCCCGAACGATTTTCTGGTGACCCAAAGAGGTTTGCAGTATTTATCAATCAGTGCCGGTTGCACTTCTTATGCCGGCCAGCAGCCTTTCCAACTGATCAAGCTAAAGTAGCTTTTGTACTTTCGTACCTTAGTGGCAATGCGGCAGACTGGTCGATCCCTCTAGTTAATCAAGATGATCCGGTTCTCCATGATTTTCAAGCCTTTCAGCTTAGTATGGAAAAACTGTTCGCAAGACATTCACAGGGGCAGGCCTTGGACAATGAGCTTCTTTCGTTGCAACAGGGTAATCAAGACCTTTTGGCTTATATTGCATCTTTCAATAGACTAATAGTGGAAACTCAATGGCGTGAGGACAAAAGGATTACGCTGTTTTACAGAGGTCTACGTGGAGAGCTCAAAGACGTTTTAGCCCAAGTAGTGAATCCCCCACAAGACTGTTCGGATTATATAGACTTGGTCGTTCAAATAGATCATAGACTGCAGAACAGGAAGGCCGACCGTTCCAAGTTTGATGCTCGAGTATTTTCCAAACCGCCAACTCCTTCCAAAGGAGTAGACTCCGGGGAACCCATGCAAATCGGGGGTCTGAAAGGTCCTCTAACACAAAAGGAGCGGGAAAGGAGAAAACAGTTGCAATTATGCCTATATTGCGGAAACTCAGGGCACTTTCTTCGAGACTGTCCGGTGAAACCTGCCAAGAAGGCAGTAGGAGCTGCAGTTACCAAAGTTACAAACTCTGAGCAGGGAAACGACCTCGCCCGACAAGAATAGAGGTCCTCTTGCCGAGCGTGAAAACCAGTTCCGTGACCTCGCATTTCGTGATACCTATGGTCCTCATTAGCCCTGATAATCCGGATCGATTACATGCAATTGAAGCTTACGTCGACAGCGGTGCCATCGGCAATTATGTGGATCATGAAATGGTTTTGAGGATGAATCTAACTCTTTGTCCCAAGGCTGTAAAGGACGTCATTACTACAGTGGATGGTACGGAGATAGCCTCCGGGCCAGTAACACATACCACTCAAGAGGTGACGCTAGTAAGTCAAGATGGACACCATGAGAAGATCGTGTTCGATGTGATCAAGGCCCCTCAGTTTCAGATTATTCTAGGAATACCTTGGTTAGAGAAACACAATCCTCTGATCGATTGGCGAGCAAGAACGGTCCAGTTTCCAGAATGTGTCTCTACTTGTCACCCTCCACCTGGTGTTGCACTGGCAGCAATTTCTTCAGAGACTCCCCAGTTACCTCCCGAATACCTTGAATACCAAGATGTTTTCCGGAAGGATCAGGCTAACACTCTACCTCCTCATAGGTCTTATGACTGCCAGATAGACCTGATACCTGGATCTACTCCTCCTTGTAGTAGAATTTATGCCCTCACCGAGCCTGAGAACCTTCACCTTCGACAATACCTGGATCAATACCTGGCGAATGGGTTTATTCGTCCTTCCAAGTCCCCTGCTTCTTCAGCTTTGTTCTTCGTTCCAAAAAAGGAAGGAGACCTTAGAACTTGTATCGTTTATCGCTCCCTGAACCAGATCACCGTTAAGAATAGATATCCGTTACCTTTGATCCCTGAACTCCTGGACCAAGTCAGAAAAGCATGCATATATACAAAGCTGGATCTTAGAGGAGCTTACCACTTGGTACGAGTAAAAGAGGGCGATGAATGGAAGACTGCCTTCCGCACCAAGTATGGGCTATTTGAATATCAGGTCATGCCCTTCGGACTTTGCAATGCCCCGGCCGCCTTTCAATATTTTATGAACGATGTCCTCAGAGAGCTCATAGATGTGTGTGTTGTTGTTTACATTGACGACATCCTCGTTTATTCTTCATCGGAATCTGAACATCGGAAACACGTGAAAATGGTCCTCGAAAGATTGCGTCAACACAAACTTTTCGCTAAGTTGGAAAAATGTGTTTTCAACGTGACTGAAGTTGAATTCTTGGGATTCATATTATCACCTGGCGGAGTACGTATGGATTCAAAGAAGGTCGATGCAGTTCTCAAATGGCCATCACCATCCTCCGTAAAAGGTGTGCAAAGCATGTTAGGCTTTGCTAACTTTTACCGCAGGTTTATCCCCGAATTCTCTCGAATAGTCCAGCCCATCACTGCCTTGTTAAAGAAAAACAAGCGTTTTGAATGGTCTACCGAGGCGGAACAAGCTTTCCAGGATTTGAAGACTAAATTTATCTCTGCACCAATCTTAAAACACCCTCGCCCCGAACTCCCTTACATCGTGGAAACTGATGCTTCAAGCCTTGCCATGGGGGCAGTTCTATCACAAAAGGACCCGGTAACCAATCAGTTGCATCCCGTGGCATTTTGGTCCCGCAAATTCTCGCCTCCTGAAATCAATTACACGATTACTGACAAGGAACTTCTGGCTATCAAGTCTGCCTTTAAGGCTTGGCGGCATTATCTGCTGGGGGCCCGACACACCGTTACTGTGATTACGGATCACCGAAACCTGCAATATTTGAAAACCGCAAAAGCCCAATCCTCTAGACAACTCCGTTGGGCATTATTCTTTGCCGAGTTTGACTTCATAATTACCTATCGACCTGGTACAAAGAACGGTAAAGCTGATGCCCTTTCTCGGATGGGAGTGGAAGAACACTTGATCAACCCTAAACCTGTACCAATCATTCCCGAACAAAGAATTCTGGGTGTAATCGCCACAGAATCCATAGAGGAAGTTAAGGATAAAGCCAGGCAACTTGTAACTCCAGCAGACATACAGAATTGGCATCTGCAGGGAAAGGACTTTGCAGTAAAGGACAACTTATTGTATTTCCAAGAACGATTATACCTACCCAGCACAGATTTACAGAAAAAAGTAATCTCCTGTTATCATGATTCTTTAATGGAAGGTCATCCCGGTATGGCCAAGACCTCAGAAAAGATCAAGCGCTACTTCTGGTGGCCGTCTTGGAAAAAAGATATTAGAGACTTTATAATGTCTTGTGGAGTATGCGCCCAAAACAAGAGTCAAAAGGAAAGACCAGCAGGCCTCTTACGCCCTATTGACATCCCACCTCGCCCTTGGCATACGCTTTCTATGGACTTCATCACCGATCTACCTCCATGCTTGGGATACAATACGATTCTAGTAATCGTGGACTTATTCTCCAAGATGGCGCATTTCATTCCGCTCAAAGGCTTGCCAACAGCAGCAACTCTGGCCCGAGAATTTCTCGAAAACATCGTCCGACTACACGGTTTTCCTTCGGTTCTAATTTCGGATCGAGGTAGTCAATTTATTTCTCATTTTTGGCGAAGTTGCTGTCGGTCGGCTCAAATTGATGTGAGACTATCGACCAGACACCACCCTCAGACCGACGGACAAACCGAGAGGACCAATCAAACTCTGGAACAGTATTTACGCTGCATGCTGCAACAAACTGAAAAAACTTGGAAAGACATCCTTTGGATAGCCGAATATGCCTACAATAACTCTGTCCATTCGGGAACTGGGAAAACACCATTTTTTCTTTTGTACGGCAGTCACCCTCGAACCTCGGAGTTGGATCCCCTCCAAGATCTTGAAACACCAGCAGTAGACTACCTGCATTCTACAATCACCCAAGCCTTTAAGGAAGCTGTTTCTCACCTTCAAAGGGCTAAAGAACAATACAAGAAAGGAGCAGATCAATATCGGAAGGAAGCCCCTCAATATCAAGTAGGGGACCAAGTCTGGTTATCCACCAAATATCTACCTCTAAAAGGGCCACGCACATTCAACCCAAGATACCTTGGTCCCTATTCCATCACTACCATAATAAACCCAGTAGCGGTCAAGTTGGACTTGCCCCCTCACATGAAGATACATCCGGTCTTCCACGTCTCTCTATTAAAACCCGTGCAACCTCAAACCCGACTAACTAAATCTCCAAAACCCATCCTAGTTGATGGAGAACTCGAGTTTGAAGTCAAAAGCATTCTGGACTCCAAGATCTCCAAATCTAAACTATTTTACCTAATTGACTGGAAAGGCTACGGCCCCCAAGAGAGATCCTGGGAACCTGCTGAATATGTCCACGCTCCTCGTCTAATCAAAAGATTTCACCGAACATTTCCTGACAAGCCAAAACCCCCGGAGAAGCCCGGTTTGGGAGGGGCCTTGAGGGGAGGTACTGTCATGATCTCTGCTTCCAAAAGGTCAGGGTTTTCCCAACTCCCTTGGAAGCAGATCCATAACCCAGGTTCCGAGGGCCAACCAGTCCCAATTGGGACCTTTTGGACCCAGTCCTGGCGCCAGTGGCACCAGGCTCATAAATGTGCCCAGTCCCAGCGCTGGAAGCGCCGGGCTCATGATGCTTGGGTGGACTTACCTGCAGCAGACCATGCTGCTTACTTGCCTGCCAGCTGAGCCTCTGATCCTCTTCTGTTTGGAACTACTTTTCCTGTTGGGTGGGGCAGGAGCCACTCCCTAGATTCAGAACACTGGAACTCTTCTGGAAAGCAGGAACTCTTTTCTTACCTAGGCGTGGCTGTGGAAGGAGACACCTAAGCACTACAGGAGGCTATTTAAACCACACCCGGTGGATGAATCTTGCTTTGCGTTATTCTGCATCCTCTGCAGCAGAACGCTCATCGTGTCTTCTGCATCGGATCCTGGGCATAAGGAAAAAGGCTTACCATCCTGAATCCAGTCTTCAGCACCACCTATAAAGACAAGAAAGAACAGGTTAGCATTCCGGCATCTGAAAGACAAAGGCTTACCTACTCTTCGTGCGCTCCGGAGGTCTTCACACTGCATTCCGGCATCTGAAAGACAACAGCTTACCGACTCTTTGCACGCTCCGGAGGCCTTCGGCGCTGCATCCTGCATCTGAAAGACAAAACAAGGTGCGTTTAAAGACATTGGGGAACTTTGATACTCACGTGCCATTACTCCTTTCCACATCAACCCCAGTGGGTATTCCGGCACCCTGCAGCCGCTCCAAACTCGTACCTGCAAAATAAAAGACAGAGCGCATCGTGAAGCAGGCAACAAGCGCTTACTTACGTGCTTCCAAGCGCTTCTATTCATCATACGGACTCCATCTTCAACTCACTTCAGCCCGTCATCCGCCATCGCCGGAACCTGCAAAACAAGAGACATCATTGCTAAAGACTTTAAAGACAATAGAATTACTCGAAACTTACCGTTCGTGCAGTAAACGACGGACAGCAGTCCTCTGAAGTCAAGAGGCCTGCGCTACCGATCCAGTGAAGAAACTGGTTACAGCACCCTGCCCCGAGGCAGATGGAGAGCTCGGCATTCACTTACCTAAGACATCTTACTCTTGAAGTCAGGCATACAGTGCACAGAGGTCCAGCCCAAAGAGCCAACCGGGTGCTACACATCACCTTTGAAGATACGGTAGTCGCCCAGTCAAGACCGGCGCCTCTGCGAGAATCAGGTGAGCGTTACACTGCAAGACTACAGGACAGAGTAGTAGCGCTGGCACACGAAGGACACCAGGGGATGGTAAGAACCAAGGCAAGGATAAGGCACCGCGTCTGGTTCCCCCACATCGACGGGAAAGTCGAGCAGCTGGTCAACACCTGCCTCCCATGCCAAATAACAGGGGCGCCGCCCAATCAGAGCCCATCCTTTCAACAGAGTGAGGACGCCATCAGCATAGACTTCTGCCAAGTACAGGAAGGCACATACCTTTTGGTGGCAATCGACGACTACCCCAGGTACCCTGAGGTTGAAATCGTCAGCTCAACAGCAGCGGAGGCGGTCATACCTGCAATGTAGAAAATGTTTGCAATGCATGGCCTTCCAAGGAGGATCAGGAGTGACAACGGCCCACCGTTCCAAGGAGAGGAATTCAAGAAATACCTTGTGGAACTCAACATCCTCTACCACCACATAATGCCGAGATGGCCACAGGCAAATGGCGTTGCTGAACGCTTCATGCGAACAGTGAACAAAGTTTTGCACCTGTCGCGCCTCAACGCAAGCCCCTGGAGAGTTGACCTATTCAGATTTCTGAAGAACTACAGGGTAACACCCCACAGCATAACGGGAATACCGCCGGCAGACATGATGTATGGGAAAATCATCAATTCATCTATCCTCACCATCCGAGCAGGAGCACAGACACGCATGACCGTGAACGCACCGAACTAAGGAGGACTGTGGCAAATGCCCATATGAGTAACAAAAGGAATGCCAAGAGGTCCCACCACCGAGTCGGTGATTAAGTGGTCATGGTGAGAAACTCATCAAAATCTAAATTAGACACCCAATATGACGCTGTCCCATGGACAATAAGCCAGAGGCATGACACCATGATAACTGCCAGAAGGGGACAAAGTCAAGTAACGAGAAATGCGTCTTGGTTCAAGGCAGTACCCAAGGATCTTTGGACGGACGGCGAGCTGCAATCGGAGGATGAAGAGGACCCACCCATGGGGGAGGGACATGACACCCGGAAGATGAAGTGACCATGAACGACAGAGTGGAGGAATCGCCGAGCGAACCAGGACTGGGTGAGCCGAACGAAGAAGGTGAGCAACCCGAGGGGACCAAGGGAGTCGCACCCTGGGGTGGGCGATATAGCTTAAGAACTGCGCCCCGGCCAGACTCAGAGACTATGAGTGGTAGCAGAACCGCTCGAGAGACTACACAGTTCCTTAGTTAGAACAGTTTGCCAAAGTAATGTTTATGTGTTAATGTTTTGTTTAAAATAAAGGAGGGATGTTACATCCGCCTTGCGTCCCGCTAAGCGGTGACGCAAGGCGCTTACAATAAAAGCCCTGCCCCCACTCAGAGGGAGCAGTTCCAGGGCAGGACAGCAACGCACAAGCGTCCGTGTCCTTATTGCTCCTGTTGGAGCTGCACAGCACGGCCCTGCAGCCTGGGCCTATCCTCCTGATTCCCCACCGACTCATCGGACGGAATCAGGGGACATAACATTCCCGAGCAGGGCAGCACACGTCCCCCGCTCTGGTTTTTGGCCGTTGTGATTCCCACCTCTTCCTGCTACCATGTCTTCACATTCCTCCGATTTTCCAGCTCATGGACCAATCTTTTCTCCTCTCTTTTTCCCCCCGGTATGGGGAGCCGGGTTTCAGGCAGCCATTACCATCCGCGTCCCCGAGTGGTCCCATCTTCCCACAATTTTAAAGTTTGTATTTAAAGTGCCTGGTCTATTTGACTGCATGGATTTCTTCTTTTGGCTTCCTAAATCCCCTGATATACTCCTCTGCCAGGTATCTTGCCAAAATGACTCATAACCTTTTGCTTTTGGTGTACTTCGCTGCCAGGTATCCCCCGCGCTCAAATGTCAACTGCCTGGTGTACTCCTCTCACCAGGACCTCTTATCAATTTCACTGTCTTTTAATATGCCACAGTTGTATCACTTCACTCTATTTCTATTTGCTTGCTTAAGGTAATACTTGTTCCAACTTTCCCCTCATTGACATCTCATACATAGGGACTTGTTCATGTTTTGTCCTTGCACTTCATCTTGTCGGTATTCAAATATTTTTAATTCATTCACTTGTTTATATGCCAACGGCTCTGGGCAGACTCACCTGTGATTTGCAGTGTCCCCTTGGGGTGTCTCAGTGATGAAGCTCCCTCTCTGGGACAATCACTGTCGTGCTGCAGACCTTCCTCCAGTGTTTCTTTCAGCTCCACGCTCACCCATCAGCTTCTTTCTCTGGCCTGGACCGGAGAATGCTTCTTTTTTTGCTTGGCGATATCTCTGGGTGCTCTGTTGCTGCTCCTGGTTTTCCAACGGCCCTTCAAAGGTGCCCACAGGCTTTCTCCTTCGTTTGCAGCAAGCTGGTATGGTAAATGTACCAATGTGTCATCTCTAGTACTGCCCCCCCACAGTTACTGCGACTTTGGGGGCGCACAAAATACTGACTCCCATTACTGCACCCAAGCAGAGCAGGGGTTCCAGGGGTATCCCTCTCCTTGGGCGCAGTAACAGGAGACATGGGTTGCGGGGGTGTCCCCCGCTTACCATTGTGGTAAGCGTGAGATATGAAAGGTGAAAAAAAGAAAAGCACCCTGCAGCGTCAGCTCCGACCCACATAAGTGGGAGGAACTGACGTTGCGGGGTGTGGGCAGCGCACACACACACAGACGTCTTCAGAAACAGTCTTCATCAGAAACAGGAGATGTTATGTGTGTGTTGTGTATATCTGAGGCATGAATGGGATTTTGACTAAATTGACAGTATGCCATCAGAATGTTAGGGGTCATATTGTATTCTTCGGGAACAAAGGGGATTACTGGGTCTCTTCCAATGGAGTCACCCCCTCCCCCCGTCAGTCGTCTCCTCCCATATGACCCTCCCTCATTTTACCACCCCCAGAGTCAGGATCAGGTAGCGGCTGCCATCCTCAGGCCACATGGGAGGAGGTCATTGGCGTGGAATCAGTGATAGTTGCGACATCACGGGCCGAGATTACACACAGACGGAGGCGTCGCATTGAGAAAAAAGACAAAAAAACCTATCACCGACTGTATCAATATCGCATTCAACCACCAAATCCGTTAAAAAAAGGTATCATTATTAAGCTCTATTCCTTCCCTATCATTGAAGGGCTCTCTTAATAACAATACAAGTCAGTGAACAGATTGCTTGCCACCCCAAAGGGGGCAGTTTACTATGAATATCAGCCTAACCATCAACATGTTACGATTAATAGCGGCTTATCCCTGATGTTTGCAGAGTGAACAGTGAACTCCCGATCACTCGGGGCAGAAGATCTGCATAAAGAAGTATCTGAAAATTCCTTAGAGGGGAAAAGAAAATATTCCATCTGAATAAAAACCCTTCAATACAAAAGAGGCAAATCACTAAAATGATATCAGGCCAAACAAACGCGAACAAAAGCCTGCAAAACAATAATCGAATTACTTGATTCATGCATCAGTACTGAGTAAATAAAAACATGCATTTTTCATGTAACATATGCAGTTTTCTACATTCTGTTATTTTTGTGATAAGGTATCAAGATGCACTAAAACGGGACCACGATGGAAAGCAAGCACTCCTGTACGCTCTCGCACCAAAAGCCTAGGCAACAGAATCTCTGCAGAGACAGGTAATGATGGTCTTAATAAGAAAATTAAAGACTGAGATAACAAATAAAATAATGACTGAGTAGTATGGGTTAACCAACTAAACCATTAAAGCAAGATATAACACAAAGATGGAATAAAATACTGGTAGATTGGATAACATGTCATACAATGATGTATATAATTGGATGGCATACCACTTACTAGCAAATCAGGGAACAGGAAAAATAAATTATTCACTCAATTTCCTGAAGGTGAATTGACCACCATGCAAGTAAATGAAGCGTCACTTTAGCTAGGACAATAAAGTACAGTGCTTTACATAACAGAAAGAAAATGTGGGGTTAGTTTGGTACAAAAAGTCGTTAGTAATATTTCCAAGGTTAAATTGGTCAGCTGTGTGATTTTTAATTTTGTTTGTTTTTAGATTTTGCTGCATACATGTTCACGTGGACATGAAAATACGTGCCTCACACGTACAACAAATAAGCATCGTGAATACGGCCTCGAAAGAGCACACAATAAAAGATTAGGTCATAGTGATGCCCGGTTTAAGGCCAGAAACACACTCTGGTGTTGACACCAAAGTGAGAGGGCAAAGGCCCCTTTTCAAAAAATCACGGCGGATCTGTCACTCACTAAGGTTACTAACCACACCTATGATTGTTTTGATAATTGATATCCAATATATGTTTATGCAAGCGCATTGTTTGACGCCAATATGCTTCAATTGGACAAAAACATTGATATGTATGTTTTATCTTCTTTTTCATGTTTTAATTAACGTTTTTTAAGATGGTGTTTCAATAGAAATTGATGATTATATGTAACTGACCCACTGCATTAATATAAAGGTGCAGTACTTTCCTTGTGACTCTTTCCCTTCACCCGGTTATGTAAAAGCTGGGTAGCTACCTGTGGAAATCGTGTGTTAATCTTTATGACTCCACAGGATCCATCACATTCCCTTCCCCTAATGTTTCAGGTTCTCACAGTATCTATTGGAAAACGGGAAGGAAATCTACATTGACCTGTTCTTTTACTTTCTGGTGCTCCATCCACAGTGAAACAATAGGGATGTAAATCCTTAAACCAGTGCATGACTCTTTCATTAGTGTCCTTGCAAAGGCTCAACAGGTTAAAGGGGCATGGTCTGTGACAAGTCGGAACATTCAACTGGTCAAATAATATTTGAAGTATGTTATAGCCCACTTAATGGGGAGGGCTTCAAGTTCGAGGGTTGCATAGTTCTTGTCTTGTGGGAACAGCTTCCTGCTTTTATAGAGGACGGGATGTTCCATACCATTATAATTCTGTGAAACCGGAACCGGTATGTGAGGCATCTGTTTGTAAGATGAACTCCTGGTTGAAGTCTGCCAGCTTCAAGACAGGCTCACTAGGCAAAATGTGTTTGAGCTTATCTTCAGGACCACATTTGATTTTCTGAGGTTCTGCATTTCTGAGTTTATCCGTGAGTGGAGAGGTTATAGAGGAGAAATTAGGAATACACCATCTATAATATCCAGGTAAACCCAAAAAGGCTCTCGACTCTTTCTTTGTCTTTGGAGAATGAGTTTCTTTAACTGCTTTGACCTTTGCAGCCTGTCGCTGAACTAGTCCATTTCCTAAAAAGAACTCAAGATATTGTACTGCAGATCTAGCGAGGTGGCATTTCTTCAGGTTTGCAGTCAGTCCTGCTTTTCTTAGAGCCTGTGAGGGGTCAGAAATGTGAGGCGGACAACGTTTGGATGATTTCTCATATTTTGCCATTTTATTTAATGAAATGTTTAATCAACCGCCTCACTATTCCTACTCTGAAGAGGATTTCCCTGCCTATTAAAGCTAAAGGAAAACACTCATGGGATATCTGACTCTCTCACTTAAACATAAAATGCACAAAGAAACATACTGAAATTCACAATAAACGTCAACAATGGTATTTACAGTATGTTCACAGTCTTTCTTGGTAACCTGGATGAACTCCCCTTCCCCAGGTTCCAAATCACATTCAGTTCCAATGTTCAACAAAAAAGAAACAAGGAAGTCCGGGTTTGCAAAAAAAGATTCAATTCAGTTCTTGGATCCGTCAATGTGTCAAAAGAAAGTTTTGTGTACAAAAGTTTGAACAATGAATTCCCACTTCATCAAAGAGCATCAATGTTATTTCAGGCTGTGATGCTTAGCCACAGTTGATAAATGTCAAAGAAGAAAACACAATTCTTTGTTAAACTCAAATACATACAACTTCTGGTTAACACTTATGCAGTCTTTCTGAGTAGTATTTCGATTCACATTCAGGATGACTTCACAGCACTTCTGCTTCCACCTGAACCATTCTCATATCAGGTTAACTTCTACAAGGTCTCACCATGCGGGTCCTCTCGCCTGCCCTATAGCGTTCCTCATTCAACTGTGCTTCTGAGGTTTCACATCAACTAACAAACAAAAACACCACCACAGCTTCAGTACTTTGTATCTTTGTGACTTTGAACAACTTTGTATACTAGACAAGATTGTTATGCTCACCTGGTCTCTGCGGGGGCGTTGGGGCATGGTTGGAGCTCTCCCAGGTGTTGACTCCCTCGGATCGCTTCTTTCCCACAACTGCTGCGTTTTCGTGGACCCGGAATGCTGGAACTGTTCCTGAGGGATGATGAGAGGCAGTGAGGATAGCGTGGTGGTGTTGTGGTTCCCCTCGACCCTTTTTTGCCAAAAAGTAGTACGCAGGAGTTTGCCCATGCAAGTTCACCTGTTTTTATGTAAGGATGAGCTTGCCATCCTGCTTTCCTTTAGCGCGTAATGGTGAAAAAGTCTATTCTGGATCACCCACTGATGGTAAGTAGACAGTTCCAAAAGTTGTGCCAAGTTCGCAAGTTGCGCTGCTTTAAAGTGTTAAAGTCTATGTGATTGCTCACCTTGTGTTTCTTATTTCCTTTGCAGGTGCAGCTGATCGGTATTAGCTGGTGAGCGGGTTCCGAACTCCTGCAGGCTGCCGGAGATGAAGATCTGCGTGGGTGCTGTGCCCAAAGATGGTCCCGTGTTGATGGGAGTTCGGGACAGGTAAGGATGCTGGGCGGCACCCGCATAGGATTCAAGAAGACAGGTAAGATGAATGCGGCTGCTGCAGAGTCGGAAGTGATAGAGGTGCTTCTTCGAGCGGTGGCATAGCAGAATCCAGGTAAGATGCGCGCGGCGACTGCAGAGTGGGAAGCAGATGGCAGTGCTTCCAGCGATGGTGAGGCTTCAAGGTAAGGTGTGCACGGCGGCTGCAGAGTGGGAAGCTGATGGCAGTGCTTCCAGCAATGGTGAGGCTTCAAGGTAAGATAATGGAGGTTTCCGAAGACCGAAGATGCACGTGCTGGACCAGGTAAGATGCTAGAGAGATCCGGAGACTGAAGACACACGTGCTGAACCAGGTAAGGGTCTTCTGGATGGCGGTAAGCGTTACGCTGCTCTTAGCAGACTAACGCGAAGCACCAGTATGTGGGTGGGCTGGCTTATATAGCCTGGCCCCAGCCACTCCCCTTAGGCCCCGCCTTGTGGCCCCACCTTGCTCCTCCTCCTGTCTTCTGCACGTGCCTTGCTTTGTACTAATAGGGCCCTGCCCGGCCTTGCTGCACATGCCTTCTGTGTTCTGTGTGCAAAGCACACTTTGTAATGAGCTTGGTTCCATAGGCGCCAAGACTGGGTCCATTGGGACCCTGCAGGAAGTGAAGTACTGGGCCCTTGCACACTAGCCATGACAAAGATTTACTTTAGTGTACTTCAACACCGTCATGTAAACAAGGCACTTGTCTTCTAAACTTTGCACTTTCCAGAAAGGAAGCCTCTTTGCCACTCTTGTCTGTCTGCAACAACAAATCCAAAATGCTGTTACAATGTAATTCTATCTTTGTCCTTTTGGCTTTGGCAATCACAAGCAACCAGCTCTCCTTTCTCCGATCTTGCATTTGCCTCTTTGCATCCTGCCAACCAAAGTAGTTTATTCATAAACCTTGTTGTTAGTCTCTTTTGGCTGTAGGCAATGCTCGCACACTCTTGGCTTGGGCAATACTGGTAGTCTGTTGGGTTTATGGGAATGCCTGCACCACATTTTGGCTTTGGGAAAAGCTTGTTCGCTCCTAACCGGAGTAAGACGTGTTTCCCTCTTGGTTAGGCAGTGCTTGCTCTCTATAACTTGTAATGTCAATGTTCAGTCACCTAACATTACTGTTATATTGTTGTCAACTGCTTGATAATGGATTCAGAGATTACTCTTCATCTCAGAATCGGTTTTTAGGCACACGCGACCTCATTCATGTTCATTCAGCAAGTTTAACATTTAATTAGGAGAGGTTTCACAGCGTTTCTCTCTTATGCGAGTGAAAGAAATAATGTCCGCTTATGCGCAAGTGCTACTTTTCAAGTTCTTCATTGTTTGGCAATCAGTGGTCAGTTTCACATCGCTTTTACTCATACGCAAGTGATTCTATGTGGATACTGTTGCCTGCAAAGTCTCGCGCAATGGATCAGTACGCCCGGTAACACCCACCGGCTTCTGTATTCCTAACTTCGCGTGTTGCAATGCTTCTACAGCTTCTGGCTTCTCTTTGGACCCACACCCTTCCTTGTAAGAAGGTATTTTTGGTCCGGCCACGCAATTAAGGAGCTCCTCTTGCTCCTTAGACAATTGGCTTCACAACACCTTCTAGCCACGGTCTCCAGCACGCTTCCTGCTGCACAATCTCTGCAATTAGGTTCACATTGGGAAAAGTGTTGGGAAGGAAATTATCCTATCCCACCCCTTAGGTGCAGCCCGAGTGAATAAACTCCAACCGAAGATAAGGGGGAGCCGCACCCAACTTCAGGGTGTGTGTAAGTACTCTATAGTGTATAGAATTAGACAAAAATGAAGCTATACCCATACTTTAGGATTTCAGCTGCCTTAGGCCCAGATGCCATTTTCTACTAGGCCCAAAACCGCCACTCTGAGAGCTGCGGCTCTCGTATCTCTAGTCCCACACAGAAGGGCCAAGCCATCAACACGACAGGCCAGCTCGCACAAGCCTTGTTCCCACAGAAGTCCATCCGTTCCCTGTCCTTCCAATGTTGCAAATACTTTGTATCGTTTGACAAGAATGTGCTCTGCGAAGAGTATGAGACAGTACCAGGCCCCAGCGCTATACCCATCCATCTCCACTAAAACTGCCAGTGTTCCCTTAACCCCTACCCCTGCGAGGTCAGAGCCCACCATACCACTCAGTCCCAACTCCTCAACCCCTTTCATGTCAATAAACATCTAACCCCCTCGCCCTGGCCGTTTGAGATTGCCCACTACAGATCTAAGCCTGTACCGCAGTATTTCCTCCCAATAGCAACACATGTTTGCTGGTGTCATGAGGCACCAGGGAAGGTAGACAGTAGATCAAATCCCTGGGGGAGAAACCTGGGTGCGGGAACTGCGGTATCAACGAAGCCCTGAATGTGGAGGTTGGCATGTCTATATATTATTCTCTTCTCTCAAGGTGCCCTTTACATGTAATATTCAGGTGCCTGCCATTGCTTCTGAATTACTGATTCCTGTTGTTTAGCTTAGTTTAGATAGTATGTTTCGCCTGCATGACCCAACCTTTACCGCAAAGATGAGCCCAGCTGACCCACGTGCACCAAGATCGACTGGGAAGCAGCAGCCAACTCGTGCCTGGCATTCCCTATTGAGCAGGCTCAGCTATATTTTCCCACCAACCAGCAACGTGACTTTTTACCTTATACCATGTTGTCACTGATGATGCGTTTACCCTTTTTGATGTGCTGCCCGTGTAATTTTTGGCAGAGTGCTCTCGGGCAGCAGAGTTATTTGCTGGCACATATTATCATATAAACTTTGTTATCCTTGAAAAACATATCTCTTGGTCTTATTCTCTGACGGGGTACATGATTATTCGGATACGTGTTCAGAGGTCGGTGCCTTCATTTGGTGACCCTGAAGTGATTTCCTTAGTCCCCCGTACCTGTGGCGAGATCCAGGGCCTCTCCGGAAAGGCTGTGCCCACCTACAGCTGACCTGTCCCGCAAAACGCGTATGCAGCAGAAGCAGTTCTGGTGGGTTATGGCTTTGCAAATACCCTGCTGCTTGTTGGAGCCGGGTGTAGCCCCAGGGAGAGGCCTGACATGTTGTGGATTAACCACAAACTGGGGCTTTTTTTTTCGAAGAACACAAGCACGTGAGTATAAATTGCAAGGAGAAAAAAAAAGTGGCATTTTTGGCGATAGAGCAGTGTGATTGAAGGGAACATGCAGTCGTTGAATGTGAATGATCAAGGTGGTTAGTAGAAGTGAAGACATTTTTATGGCCCTTTATTATTCTTTCTTTTTAAATTAAATACTGAGGAGATTATAAAAGAGGGGATACAGGAACCTACCTCCGAAAGGTGGCGGAAGGGAGCAGGCACATTGCATTGTCTCGACCAGTGCGGAGAATAAATACGGAAATAAAGTAGGAGCCCTGTATAATTAGAGGGCTCGGGAACAAGTAGTGGTTATTATTTTAACTTCTTATTTTAACTTGTTATTTTCAGTGTTTTTTTTATATGTATGGAGGAGACCCAAGAGGGCAAGTGTGATGTGAATGAGGAGTGAGTGCGCGACAACGGTTATTGCTCTAAGAGGAAGAAATAGGGGTTATTAAATGTATGTTTTGTTTTATCTGTCTTTTTTTTTTGAGAAAAAAAACTGTTCCATGTTTATGTATGTTGACCACATAATGAATGAGATTGAGGTATATGTGACATTTATTCATTGACTGACATGAGTCGGCCCCAAGGGTACAGACGGGAAGAGACTTAGAGGGGAGAAAAAGAAAAAGGTTTATACGATTTTTCATTGGAACCTGCACCTGAGACAAAAGTGACTAGCTATGTGGATAGATACCCCGCTATCCCACATACGTAAACACCTCCACCTGTATAGTGACAAAATTAAGAAGTATCATGGACAGTGGGGGATGGAGACAAAGGGGGAGGGCCTGCCCCATGCTTGGCCAGAGGATGAGTATTTTGATAAGGGAACGTTAGACCACCTGTCCACCTATTTGACGGCCAAATATAAAGGCAAACAACTACAAAATAGGCTGGAGATGTGGAGATAGCACCAGAAACGCTAACAGCAATGGGTTGCAACATGGGAGAAATCGGAAAAGGGGAGGGGAAGCTGAAGAAAATGTATCCATTGCTGACATGACCAGCAGAGGGGTACTCAAATCCATGTTATGTGTCAGAGGGATGTGCTCAAGCAACACCAAGTACAGCCCCATCCCCACCATACGACCCATCGACTACCACCCCCACCCACACAGGAGTGAGTGCCAGCGATATTGAAGAGGCATTGACTTCCACCCGTACAGAGTTGGCTCGGTCACGAGCAGCGTGCGAGGCAGCGAGAGGACCAGAGAGTTGGCCCGACCCCCAAGTGTCACCCTTCCCCCACCGGAAGATGAATGGAAATCAGCAGATTTTCTCTTCAGGATTGACAGCGCTCATACGGGCCGTGCAGGTAGAACGGGCAGTGCTGTCACAAGATGTGGTGATGCCTGGTGCAAAACATTTGGTGAGGCCCCCTTACAATATTTTGCACTGTGCCAGCGGCGGCACCTACGCAAATAGGAGACTCGAGAAATCTCTCCTTAAGTTTGTGTGCAGGATCCCAAATATGGTTTATTACTACAACTGCAAATCAACTACAGCAAAGTTAGATTTCTCTAATGAAGAAAGGTTTATGCCAGACTAACTTTTGTGTCATATGCATAAACCAACTCTATGCATTTCAGTCACTTTTCGAAGCAAAGATTTGTGGACAGATCTCTTTGTTCGGCTGGGGCCTCCCTCTGGAAACAGCCTCCCTGCCTCTCTGAAACTTAAGCAGAACCATCTGTGGTTACGGAAGCAACTCAAGACCTTTCTCTTTGGCTGGACTTGTGAGTACCCGCACTTGCCACCCATTGGCTGCAGTCTTGTTTCTCCTTTGTTCTCCTTTGTTCCAGCACTTCTCCATCCTACCCCACCCTCTGCACTTCTCCCCTCCCCCTTCCCTGCTCTTGCACGATCTGAATGATACAAGGCCTAGTATGAACAGTGTTTTGTACTCCTTTTTTGTTTCACCATCCTTGCCTTGCCCCACCTAGAAACACTTGTGTACAGGCGCGTTATAAATGCCATATCGTATCATTAAGGAGCACCCTGCCCCTATGTGCGCATTAAAACACACATTGTACACAGTGACAAATGATGTACAGTGGAGGCTGGTACATTGCTGAACTCGAGGCTTCAATGTTTGTGCCAATTATGCAGGATTAACAGAGCACAGTAAAGGAGACCAAGCCAAACAAGGGTTGCTTGAGGGGGGTTCTCACTCCCAAGAAAATGTTAGAAACATTGGGTTAAAATTATGCATTTTACAGCACTTCTTTGCAAAATTGTGTAGAAATCCATACAGTTTTCAATTGGTTTTATATGGAAGCACATGGAAAATCCCAATAGTTGCAAATCACAAACCGTGCACAAAAATTTTTTCCAATACATTCCATGCCACCTTTCCACACAACATATGCTAGTAAAATATATTCATGCTTGTTGTTCTCATGTATGTCCATGCAGGCTGCATCAATATGTGCCATTATTACCATGTACAGACTCCCAGCCAGTAAAATTGCCATGCCACAGAAACTCCCAGCCAGTAAAAATGCCATGCCACAGAAAGTATATCCAGGCTGACTGTGCACCATTACTGTTATTGCTGGCTAGATTGGCCTAAATTCAATGTGGGCCAATTTAGCCAATTCATATGTTGGCTTTAACCTTGATGCATAGTCCTGTGCATCAAGGGTAGAGCAAAAAGAGCATTGGCAATGCTAACAGTTTGGGCTTTCGTGTAGGCATGGGAAAGGCACTTCTGTATTGGTATTAGGTGGCCGTTGATGGTGCCAGGTGAAAAATGGTTTGAGTACCTGAGTAGCTAATAGCAGTGCCTTGCAAATGCCTAATACTTATACACAAACCAAAACGGTTAGCTTTGCCAATGCTTGTTTTTAACAGGACTTCAGCTAAAGACACGCAGGGTGCTTTTAAATCAAGCGGCTGAAGGCAGACCTGATCAAGACATTTTTATTACACCAGTTCCGTGTTTGCAACTGCAACAAAGTCATTAACTCTCAGAAGACGCCTTTGAGAAAACACTTGCAGGCACATTGAGGGCAAAGTTTGATGGCAAGGCTTGTTTAAAGCTAGCTCAGAGTTCCAATGAGGAGGTGTTTTGTGTGGGGAGGGCAGGAACTGTGTGAGAATTGCCATAGGGATTAGCATGGCCATGAGAAGTTAATGTGTGGGCAAAAACTAAACAACATCTACAAGCTTTGTTTCCCTCCTCATATGCCATTACTTCCTATCTGTACTCAATCCTGTCATTGGGACGGATCTTCCCAGATCCAGGATCTGGCAAAAAATGACTCACCAGATCTCAGATACAGCTCCACAATCTGGGAAATCTATGTGCACTATATGTTTATTTTATAATGCTGTGGTGTGGTCGTGCTTTAAATTATGTTGGGCAGGGATATGAACCATGGTCGCTAGGTTAGAAAGTGAGACACTTCTCTACAAGACTACTTGAGGGTCTGAGCTGGAGCCCTGTGAAATCAATTGTCAAGGTTGCACTGTACTGGAAATATTGATGTGCATTATTTAGGTTTAAAAGGGGTGCAGATTTTGAACTTTGCTGATGATAAATCCTCTGAGGGCTAAAGGCAAATGTTCATGGGGTGACTAAAATACCTGCCCTGCACCCTCTTAATCCTCCCGTTGCTGGACCCTCTTTCACTGCAGTAGGAGGGATGCCTTAGAAAAAAAGTCTATTTCCACCTCTGTTTGTTCGCTAAAGCAATAGTTTTGGCTTATTGGTGGCACACCGAATAGCTCAAACAAAACGAATGCTGTGCAGTGACGCAACACCATTGAGCAGATCATTAAGGAGCGGCATCAGTTTCAAATATGCAGAACACAAAAACCTATCCATGCTATATCAACAGACTCACTTTGATCAAACCAAAGTCCTAACTTCTGGTCTCAGATTTTAGATAGCCCACCTCTCCAGAGATTAGCATAGCATTATGAAAGTAAACAGCCTCTGAATTGGGGTGAAAAGTACGACTAGTGGCCAAAGGGAAGGTGCAATAGCTATTTGGCTTCCTAGCTGGGCTCAGGGAATTGGGAGGGGAAAAGGGAGCAGGGCTGGCTGAGGATGTGTCAGGGCTGGTGGGGGCCCATTTCTTTTTGATGTTTGGGGCACCCCTTGCCTTACTGATTGGAAAAGTAGTCCAAGGCAACTGTGGAGTGCATAAATCAATAATGAAGTCAAAATAATGCAGCAAGATGGTTAAAAGATGCAGATTATCAGTAGGTGTCTTTGTCATAAGACTGCCAATAAGGGGGCAACTACTTGGAGGGCCATTAAAAGTGTATAGGCTGAAATGGCCAGATGCCATCCCTGAGTGGGGAGACCGACCGCGCAATGGGTTTATTGGCCCCACTCACTATCCGCTTCAAAACTGTCATCCAGCCCCTGCCGGGTTGACCAACAGAGCCATGGCCAGACGGAACAGGACACAAATGTTAAATGGTGCCTCGGCTTCACTGTTAACAAAGGCCCTGCAATTACTAACATAAAACATTTCACTATTAGCACCTGCATTCATATGCATACATTTTTAGGTAATTGAAATCGTGTTTTTATTGTATTTTGTATTTTTTTTAATTTTTTGTGTGATGTGGGGTTAGCACTTGCATGCCAGGGGAGTGATTAGAGGGGAAGTGGTGACATAAGATATCTCATTCTCACAGCAGTCCGTAAGTGTGACGTTTCAGAAAGGAAAGTGAGAGTTAGCTGCTTGTAACATTAAAGCTTCATCAGGATAGTCTAATTCCAATGTGGAAAGATGTTAGATGCCCCCACACAAGTAAGTTTGCCCCCCTCACAGCCTCTGAAGTTAGCGCCTCTCCCACCATTTGAAGTGTTAGCCCCCCCCTGACATTTTAGCCTAGGTGCACCTGTGATCCCATGAACCCACCCCTTAATGAAGTGGCCCCCAGTGTGGCTACATTTAGGGGTGGTGCTGAACACACACTCACATAAAACACTTTCACCCATGCATTCATCCACCAGTTACACAACTCCTTACATGCATGCATACATAAAACCAAACACAGCATTGACACAAACATAAACACCAACATGCACGCATGCATACATACACATATACGTACTAATTTTATTTAAATACACATATATGCACAATTATTTTAAAATAAAAAACACTTACCTTACCTATATCCACCCTTCAAAAGCATCCACGGAGCCGACATGTAGAAATGCTGCCTGACAGGAGAGAACTCCTCTCCCATCAGTCAGCGTGGTCATGCTGAGCAACTTGAACACACTGACTGACAGGATAGGAGTCCTCTCTTGTCATTCAGCATGTCTACATTGACAGCTGAATAACGGGAAGCAGCAGAGCTCACCTCTGAGCCCTGCTGTCTCCCATTATTTTGCTGTTTGTTGCAGAGCCAAACAGCTTTGCAACAAACAGCAAAATCATTGCAGGGGCAGCACAGTCCCCCATGTGCATAAAAGGACATGGGTGGACTGTGCTGTCTTCTGCTAAGGAGAAGGTGCAGCGAGGCCCCCAGCAAGCGCGAGGCACGGGGCAGTTTGCCCCCCCGTGCACTCCTTGTGACGTCCCTGAGAACGGGGAAGGGAACTGATAGTTTGGGATATGAGAATGTGGGGTCGGTAAGGGACGAAGAGTACTGTAGCGACAGTGGGCCACCCCCAGAGTGGAGGATACATGGAAAGGAAGGTTGAGAAACAGACTTGGGAGGATGGCCTAACCAAAAGAGAAAGGAACAGAAGTAAAAGATGGGACGGTGAAATCAAAACTACACATGCCCCTCATCTACAAGGGAGCTGGGCGGCCCCATTACGTCCCTTGTGCACAAATGGATAAAAACAACCTCCTTAAATCTCACCCCTCGCTTACGGAGGGCACGGGAAATTGATTTATGCCTTTGAAAAACAAACAAAAGGAGTGCCTCTATGAAATTTCCCATGTCAATTTACTGGGAAGAGACTTGCTGAGCAAATAAAACATGACCATATCGTTCAATGAAAGAGGTATTGTTTGTTCCACTCCGGCATATGTTCCTTAAGAGCAATGATGATAATCTGTGCTGTGGCAAATGAGATGAAAGTGAGAGGTATACCAGTAAATCCTGACATGTTTGTGTATGGGATTAGAGTGCTAGCAAGAGCAGTACCTGAAATTACCAGGAAGGAAAGGAGAGTGCCCTCACATTTTGTCTCATGCCCCGTGGCGACCCCTGAAATGGTTGCTGGTACCATCCTGTCCCTAGATCTGGAGGCGGGGCAAGTGTCTATAAAAATAATCTTTGTCATCGGTATTGATATTCATGGATGCGAGTGGCACACAGTGCTGTGCATTGACCTCAAAACACCACTGTGTGGGTGAAGGCGCGTTACCCGGGGGTGACTATAAGTAACGACACACATGATGGGGCATTATTTAATAATGTTCGAGCACAAGTGTGGGATGCACTGCGGAGGGCCTTCCCAGATACCCCCGATTTACACTCTATAATGCAATGCACTATGGGGATGAGGAAGACGCTGCACATTTCATTCTTCGGGTTCAAGAGATGTGGCGTGCAGAGACAGACACTGCGTGGGACCAATATACCTCCCCATTTTATTTCATAATAAAGCGAGGGCTGCCAAAGGAAGTACAGAAGGCCCTTGACAAGATAGCAGGGATAGAAGCAAAAGGGTGGCCCGAGATACAAAGCATAATAGTGCATCATTGTAGGAGGAGGTTAGCAGAGGAAGCGAAACTCGTACGAACAAAACTAGTGAAGGTGGCTTCCGTGACAGCAGCACCGCCCCCTGAGCAGACAGGAGAGGAGGGGGTGTCTCCATCGCAACACAGGCAAGGATGGCTGCAGTGTGGGCAAACAATGGGCAGGAACAGTGAGGAGGAGATCAACCGTATATGGCACCACAGTGGCAAGAAAGACCGGCAAGAGGAAGAGGTGGGTCCCGGGGACAGAGGGGAGGAGGGTTTGGGGGACAAGGCCCTAGGTTGGAGCCAAGGGCAGTGTTGGTCATGCGGCAGGTGGGGGCACTTTTGGAGGGAATGATACAGCAGGCAGAGAGGGAACTACCAATACAACTAACCCTCTAGCTACCAGCAGCACTACAGGACCCCCACCCATAAAGCGCACAGGGACCTGTACAGGGAGCATATGAGACACCTCTATCATATACTTAGTTGCCCCCTCCAATGCCTGGTTATAGTACACTCTGTAACCCCCCTCATATGATGCAATCACCCCAGAACCTCTCCACCAAACAAGTAATGAGAAACAACAACCCATTCACCACCGCCCCGAACGTTGCACGAGCACCATACCAAGAGGCCTGTGTACTGGGGGTAGACCTCTTTTCTTGCCCATGGATGGACACCTATCCTGACTAGTACAGCCCACAGAGAGCAGTTGTGTGCCCAGTACTATCTATTACCTTGCACCCAGAAGAGGAACCACTGGTGGGGGCAGAGATAGGAAACAAACAGTTCATCTTCATGGTGGACTCGGAGGCAGAAAAGTCATCTATCTGTGAAGGCGACTTCCCATTATCTGGCCAAACTCTCGATATGCAAGGATTCTCTGGGGCTGTGGTCATGGTTTTCTATACAGAAGATTTGAATGTTAAGATAGGGGGAAAGGTAGTGTGAACACCTCTATTCTACTATGAAATGTCCCATGTCAATTTACTGGGAAGAGACTTGCTGAGCAAATAAAACATGACCATATCGTTCAATGAAAGAGGTATTGTTTGTTCCACTCCGGCATATGTTCCTTAAGAGCAATGATGATAATCCGTGCTGTGGCAAATGAGATGAAAGTGAGAGGTATACCAGTAAATCCTGACATGTTTGTGTATGGGATTAGAGTGCTAGCAAGAGCAGTACCTGAAATTACCAGGAAGGAAAGGAGAGTGCCCTCAGATTTTGTCTCATGCCCCGTGGCGACCCCTGAAATGGTTGCTGGTACCATCCTGTCCCTAGATCTGGAGGCGGGGCAAGTGTCTGCAAAAATAATTTTTGTCATCGGTATTGATATTCATGGATGCGAGTGGCACACAGTGTGGTGCATTGACCTCAAAACACCACTGCGTGAGTTAACTGATGAAGAATTGTTTGCTGACAACAACAATGACGGGGAGATTGTGCCAGAAATAAGTATTCCCTGTGATATCATGGTACAGTACAGAAAAGTGCCAAGCTCCCTCATGGCTATAGTCAGCGGGCCACCACCCTTTTGTGAGACAGACATGCAGCAGGTCCCACCCCATCTGTGGACCACCAACCTCATGATGTGTGAATGCTAAGAGAATTGACCCCTGTAAAAATAACACTTAAGCCCAGAGCTATACGGCCCAGAGTGAAGCAATACCCCTTGCCTAGGGAGGCTGAGGAAGGGATTCAAGAGACACTGCGAGCGCTCCTAGAGCAAGGCATAATTGTCCCCTCTACCTCCCCATGCAATACGGCTGTGTACCCCATTAAGAAAGTGACATGGGGGAGTTGGCGTATGATCCAGAACCTTCACCCCCTTAATGATATTGTCCAAAAGAAGTTCCCTCTTGTTCCTAATCCTGCCTCGATTTTGTGCAGCATCCCAAAGCAAGCAACTCACTTCACTGTAGTAGATTTGAAAAATGCATTTTTCTCAGTGCTTGTCCCCGACTCACAGTTTCTCACAGCCTTTACTCTAAGGGGGAGGAGATATGAACACCGTTGCCTGCCCCAAGGCTACTGCGAAAGCCCCATCATATTAAGTAGAATATTGCACGAAGATCTTGGCAATATTCAAGTTCCGAGCACCAGCATTCAGTATGTAGATGACTTATTGGTCTGCAGTGAGAGCGAGGAAATTTACCAGAGATATTCGATTGCCCTTCTCCAACTCCTAGCACAAAAAGGGTACAAGGTAGACAAGAAGAAAATGCAGTACTGCTTGGCAGAGGTCCTGTACTTGGGGCAACTTATTTCGAAACATGGCAAAAGAATAATTCCTGACCACACGTCTACAGTATGAGCCACTGCCAAAACGAACACAGTAAAAGAGATGCAAAAGTTTCTAGGACTCTGTAATTACTGCAGGGCATGGATCCTGGATTATGCAGCATACACAAAGCCTCGTTTGCGAGGCTTGAAGGAAGCCCAGAAAGAAAAGACATGTCTTACATGAACAGCAGAAATGATAACAGCATTCAACGATCTAAAGGGTTTAATTTCAACAGCCCCAGTGTTATCTACCCCCGATTATGATCAGGAATTGTATCTCTTTTCACACTCTAATGGCCTCCTCATGACAGCTGTATTGACACAGACGAGTTCAAAGGGACACAAGACACTTGCTTAGTATAGTGGCACACTCGATTCAGTGATGCAAGGCCAATTCACGTGTGAACAGGCCCTTGCAGCAGCCACCTTTGCCATTGAGAAAAGCTCAACGATTGTCATGGGGTGCTCTGTCACTTTATACGTTGAGCACTCATTGTTTGCAATATTGAAATGTTCAAACCCACCCTCACTACACAAAGATGATCAGCATACAAAATGATTCTGTCCAGCCCAAATATCCATGTGGTAAGGTGTAAGACAGTAAACCCTGCCTCGTTCCTTACAGAACCATGCACTGTACAAGATATGCAAGAGCATGACTGTGCAACATACGAGGAAGAGGGGGATGACATTCCAAAAGCCAGAGAATATATCCTAGAGGAAGGAGCAGTGTTCTTCGTTGATGGGTCAGCATCCATTGTCAAGCAAACTGGTGAAAAACATGTAGGAGCTGCAGTAGTGAGGTGGGACGAAGGAGAATACGAAATACTGATTCAAAAACACCTGCCCATGCACTACTCTGCACAAGCAGCAGAACTCATAGCACTGATTGAAGCACTTCACGCAGCAAAAGGATGCTCCGTAACAATTTATTCTGATTCAGTGTATGTAACCACAACGGTACACGCTTGTCTATCCAGATGGAGGAGGAGGAGATTTAGGAGGGCTGATGGGTCCCCGGTCCAACATGCGGAATTACTAAACAAATGGATTGATTGAAGCCCTCGCAGAACCCGCTGTAGTGGCGATAGTAAAATACCAAGCGCACACACAGAATACAGACAAGATATCTGTGGGGAACGCAGCCATCAACGCGGCAGCAAAAGAAGCAGCGTATCTTCCAGTATCCATTAGCACAGAATGCATTATAACAAGTAAAGGAGAAGCACCCAAAGCAGACCCTTATAATGCCCTACCCATTGCACAAGTTATAGAGATGCAAAGCAGAGCACCGCCAGCAGAACAAGAGCTATGGCTTAAACGCGGTTGTACCCAATCACCCACTGATATATTGTGGAGACAAAACACAACAGGGAAAGTAGTCATGCCAGTGGAATTACTCTGCATAGCATTGAACAACACATTGCGGCCGATCTCTAGGAAGATTGGTTCATTACAAACCTTCAGGAATATCTTAACAAAATAGTAGTGCAGTGCACCATGTGTCAAGTGTTCAGCACAGGAAGGACTCTGAGAACTCTGCGGGGCACTCCGCCCCGCCCTGTGGGCCCCTTCCATGAGCTGCACATCGACTGCGCAGACATGGGAGAAAGATGTAACAGGGCCAGATACTTGATTGTGGTGGTGTGTTCTTTCTCTCAATGGGTGGAAGCAGGGCTCTGTGCCCACCCTGACACAAAGTGCACTGCCAAATTCTTAGTAAGAGAGGTATTCCCACATTGGGGGTTATGTGAGGTGATACGATCAAATAATGGAACACATTTCTTTAATGAATTATTCAAAGAGGTCACAAAATGTGCTTGATTTACCACCCACAAGCAAATGGCATGGTCAAGAAAATAAACGTCCTGCTCAAGAGTAGGTTATCCAAATTGTGTAACTCCCTAAAGAAAAAATGGGAGTATTGCCTGCCCCTAGCACTGTTCCAATTGCGCACACAGCTTAGTAAGGACCACCACCTGTCCCCCCATGAAATAGTAACTGGTTGACGCATGCAAACGCCATTATCACCAGTGAGAAGGTCCTCTGATGCTCACAGAACAGCAACTGTACTCAGAGAAGAGTTTAAAGAGTATCTCACACAACTCACCCGTGCAATAAGGTGCATATCGAAACAAATTGCACCCCCATTCACAGCAGAGGGTGAAACAACCACAGAAGCATCAGCAGGAAACAGCATCATCCAACCTTTAATGCCAGGAGTATATGTTCGAAGCTTTGTCCGAAGGTGGAGCTCCCCAGGGTTCTGTGGTCCATATGAAGTAATATACTGCACTCCGCCAGCTGTAAAATTAAAGGGTCTGCGGTACTGCGGGACGTCAGAAAAGCACAGGGAGACATGGTACCAAACACTCAAATTGAAAGTCAAACAACTGCCACTGTCCCTCAAAAAATGAAAATGAGTGATGTGTTTACTGTTACCAGAATACTAGAAATACATATTAAGAGAGAAAGAAGCAAATGTTGAAAGTATGAAATATTTTAACTCTATCTCACTATCCCTCCATTCTATGTCCCATCTAAATTTGTATTAACGCCCATCCTGTTTTATCCCTTTCTATAGGTGCAACAATGCTGGAATTGACCCCGCTCAATGAGACTTTTCAGTTAGATAGCAGCAAGAATAAGATGAGTACAAACCAAGCATATAGCTATCACTGTGGGTCGCACTTTAGTGCTATACTTTTTACAATACTACTGTTTATTTTGGGGATTTATTGGAGCACGTCTTTTATCTGAGGGTCCCATATAAAAGAAGAGGGTAGGGGGTGAAATGGATGTGGAATAGCAATGTGTCATTGAATTTAACAAGTCTGCATAAAATGCAACAAGAATAACCCCAGATGTTTTTATACTTGCTAACAATCTGACCGAAAATATACCTATTGCACCAAATGCCACATTACTGCCCCCACAATGTTTACAGTCAACCAAATTATCTCACAACCTAATATAATGACTACTTCAATACCTAATGAATTGTCCACCCCTGCTTCGAATATGGAAATAGGGTCCTTTTTTTTATCAAACTATGGTGTATGAGCAAGTGAATGTAGATACTAATGTTTCCCCAATGTACATTCAACAACCTATAATGTTGCCACCACTAATGCTGAGTGTAGTGACTCCCAATCCACACTGTGCAGTAGCTTAATGGTCCAGCTCTTACCATTACATGTACAAAGGTCACTATGTAATAATGACAGATTATGTAGAAGCTACGCTGGAAAGCGACAATCTCTCTGCAATAATAGTAGAAGGCAAAGGCAGGTACGCCAGTATAAATATAATTTATTTATTTAATGTGATACCGTTTTTATAAACAAACAAACACTTTACACATAAAACATTGCAATCATATCAATTAGTTAAACAAGTTTTAGGAAGAAAAACACATAAATATACTCAGAATTATGTCAAGAAAAGAAACAATTCATCAATTCAATTCAATTCAATTCAACAGTTCATCAATCAGATGACATCAAATCGACACAGATCAAATCAAATCAGATTAGCAAGTCAAATCAACACTAAGGGAATCAATCTAACCAAAGGTGCCAATGTAAGTAGATAAGCAAGAAATCGTTATTATTAATATTAAAGGCTAGTTTGATGCAGTCAGTATACCATTACCTCTATAGGGTCTCTCTGAGGCCAATGTCTCAGTACTCCACGGTTTATCTGCATGAGCAGAAAACCGAAAACAAATTTAGCTCACAGGCTGCATAGGAGATATTTCACCTTGTCCTTTGATGTAAAATATTTTTTCGGCTTCCCTCCATACTCTAAAAAGAGCTAAATGCAGTCCGGAGTTCAACGTATTCAAACATTGATACCAAAACTCATTACTTCTTGAATGTACAAAAGAGTGTACACATTTTCCAATATTTTTTCTATGACTAATACTCATCTTCGGGCATTGAGTGAGTACATGTCTTGCCGTTTGCAGCTCAGTACATTTCTCACAGATCCTACAGAATTTTTATGCTTTGGTCCCCATATGCCCCAATTCAGTGTTCTCCAATGTAGGTAAAAGATTAATGCGCGTCAGCAGCACAAAGTGCCTAAGAGCAAGGCAAGGGCAGAGATCCATAAATATAATGCTTACCATGGCTAAGGGTTAGATAAAGTGGAGGACATTCTCCATCCTGGGCAATCTAACAGTTGGCACTCGGATATGAGTGCAATGGGAAGGTGAAGGACCAATGGCAGTTGCTATGTGTGTTCCTTAGTACTGCATGCATCTGGGGCATCCAAGGTTTTAGTACCTCAATATGTACCCCTAGCAGAGTCACAATGTCTCATCCACCTTGTACTATGTAGGATAAAGTGCACCTTTCAGGCATGCACAGTTAAGCTGAAATTCCTCCCACCAGACAACAGGAAATGCAAAATGGGATCAAAAGACACCAAATGTTTCAAAGAACCATTCCTGGCTATCAATGGCACAAGTTCCACAGAAAATAAATGTCAAGAATCAACTTTCATGTGCAAGTTATAGGGACTCTGTGGGCTTTCCGATGAAAAATTGGACTTTGTAGAGAGAACATGTGCACACATATGGACAGAGCATATCACAAAGCTAACTTGAGTCACCGCTCGTCAAAAACCTTTGAAGGTGCAGCAAGAAGAGAGTTCCGAACTGTGCTTCTATGGTGAGGGAAAAGTGTCTGTGGGCTCTAACAAACACTGCAACAGAACAATCATTATCCCAGATCTTCGAAAAAGGCAACATCAGCACTGATGGACTACTGTTGGGTCTGCAGCAGAAATGCGTATTTGTACCTCCCATCATCCTGGAGGGGCTATTGTGCACTTGCAACACTCCATTCAGCACTGTTGATCGTACCTGAAGAGCACCTAAAGGGGGGAGGGGCTGTGCCTGCAAATGGGCAAACTGCACCAAAAGCCACAGAGAAACCACCCACAGCGCTATTCAGCTGCCTTAGTCCCAGACGCCATTTTCTACTAGGCCCAAAACCGCCACTCTGAGAGCTGCAGCTCTCACGTCTCTAGTCCCACACAGAGGGGCCAAGCCATCAACACGCCAGGCCAGCTCAGCACATGCCTTATTCCCATGGAAGTCCAGCCATTCCCTGTCCTTCCAATGTTGCAAATACTTAGTATCGTTTGTCAGGTATGTGCTCAGCGAAGAGTGTGAGACAGTACCAGGCCCCAGCACTATGCCCATCCATCTTCACCAAAACTTACAGTGACCCCTTAACGCCACCCCTGCCACGCCAGAGCCCACCATACCACTCAGTCCCAACCCCTCAGCCCCTTTCATCTCGATAAACATCTAACCCCCTCGCCTTGGTCGTATTAAATGATCTAAGCCTGTACCGCAGTATTTCTTCCCAATAGCAACACATGTTTGCTCATATCATGAGGCACCTGGGAAGGTAGACAGTAGATCAAACCCCCGGGTAGAAACTTGGGTGCGGGAACTGCAGGATCAACAAAGCCCTGAATGTGGAGGTCGCCCTGTCTATATATTATTCTCTTCTCTCAAGGTACCCCTCTCATGTGATGTTCGGGTACCTGCCATTGCTTATGAAATACTGATTCCTGTTGTTTAGCTTAGTTTAGATAGTATGTTTTGCCTGCATGGGCCGGACCTTCACCCGTAAAATGAGCCCAGCTGACCCACGTGCACACAGATCGACTGGGAAGCAGTAGCCAATTCACGCCTGGCATCCCCTATAGAGCAGGCTCAGATATATGTTCCCAAAAACCACCCACTTGACTTTTTACTGTATACCATGTCGTCACTGACGATGCGTTTAACCTTTTTAATGTGCTGCCCATGTAATTTTTGGCAGAGCGCTCTCGGGCAGCAGAGTTTTTTGCTGGCATATATTATCATATACAATTTGTTATCCTTGCAAAATATATCTCTTGGTCTTATTCCCTGACCGGGTGCATGATTATTGGGATACGTATTCAGAGGTCGGTGACTTCAAAAGCAATCTTCCTTCACGCCCTCCGCTGTGCAACCTCTGCACTTTAGAGTTTGGGGAAACAGGACCCTCTCAGGACAGGCAGTTGAAATCTGCTTGAACAAAGTCCTGCTGTCGCTTCGGTTCTCCCACTTCTGCCTGGATTGCCAACATTGTGATCTCTGCTTTCTGCTACTACTGCTGCTACAAGCACTCCGGCCACAGCTCCATCTCCATATCCATCCAATGGCCTGAACCTGAGAGTGCCTTTTAAGCCTCTTTGTCTCCCTCAGGTGTGGGTGATTAGGCTTAATAGGCAGACCACTACTTCAAAATTGCTCTTCGGCCATCTTCCTCGTCCCAGTACTTCTGGGATTATGGGACTTGTGGTACAAATAAACATCCAAATCAGCGGCACTGGTGGAAAGTCTTTTTTAGTGGCATTGACTGGAGAAGGAGGGGCCAACTCATTAAACACTCCGTACCTGAGCAGAGCAGGGCAGAGTGTGACGAGTATTTTGTGTGTTTTCAGACCGGCACAGCACTGGTGGAGAGTCTTTTTTTCGTGTCATTGACTGGATAGGGAGGGGCCAACTCGTTAAACACTCTGTACCTGAGCGGACGGTGCAGAGTGTGACGAGTGTTTTGTGTTCTGTGCGGCTGCTGCAGCATGCATGGAAGCCCATCTAGGAAGCTGCCAGAAAGTGAAGAACAGACTTTTGGCTGCAAGTAAATTCTGCTCTGAGTTTTCCTTGTACTGCCCGCCTGGCAGGCGTTTTTGCCAATAATTTGGGCTTGTGCTCGTGCCCTTGGAAATGTTCTGTCAAACTGTGCAGTGCGGATAATTGACATTGACATTGGCTATCAGTGCTTACTTGAAACCTGCCTGATAGTTGAATTATCTCTAAAAAACTTCAAAGGAAAGTAGAGAGAAATAAAGAAAGGTTAAAGAGACGCTTGACTCTTAAACTAATTTGAGCAAAGTAAGAAAAAAAGTGGCGACTGTGGGATTATCACTACCCTTTGAGCTACTTATAGGTCATTTCTCAGATTTTTTTTCCATTGCTTCCAACCATTAGAGATCTCATACTCATTTTAATCTGATCATTAAAGACGGACTATCTTTTGAGGAGGTCCCTGGATGCTTAGCAAGTACTATCTTAGAAGTGGAAGTCTGAAAGACCATTTTAGGGTGCCAGAGATGGACGGATGCATACAGAATGGTGAGATCAGAGCTCCCGAGTCTTTGGACAGTCTGAAGGGACTTTATGGTGTGAATAAGCCTGAAGGTCGTATGCTGGTGGGAGCACTCGATCTGTCCTTGGAAGACAATAGCCTGATAGTGGCCTCTAAATCATCCCCACAAGCCTGTCTATTGGGGGAGATGCTTACAAATAACCTGAAATATACGCATTCAACGTCGTCCCTCAAAAGAACAACCCATCTCATTTCATCACATAATGAACAGGCGATAACCATGGGGTTGTTTAATTAAATTCTTTGTAACCTCAATCTACAGTTGTGTGCCATTAGAGGTGAAATGAATGATCTAAAAGCCCATAACATTGTAAGGATGACTGAAATGAATAAAAATACCCAGGAATTAGTGATACCGAATGAGGAATTCTCAATGGATGATACGCCCCTTTTTCAATCTGTGTTGGAGGGGTTTGTCAGGCCTGCCCAGATAGCGGATGAACAGCCCCTAGAGGTAATTAAACAAATAAGAGCAGAGGAACCAGTGACTAGCTCTTCAGTCATCAGTGAGAATAAGGACATAAAAAACTAAAAGAAGACAAAGAAAGCAAAGAGTGTAACTCTGGCAGTGGAAACTGAACAAATATTGTGCACCAAGAAGAACACACATCATAACCAAGGAAAAATGAGAAAAGGGCAAAGGAAAAATGTCTTCAATGCCATAAACAAAATCTGTGATAAGGAACCTATCGAAAAAACTATGGAAAAGCAAAAAAGAAAGAAGTCATTTAGCCAACGACCTTTGGTGAGGCAGTGGACATAAAAAAACGACTATTGTTCTACAAATCGAACAGCCTGTGATCCAGCAGCCTTGAGCAATACGACTTGCCCCGATATTCTGTAGGAAAACAAACAATCTGAACAATGGATCGAAGGTGGAGTCGCTAAAGGAGAAGCTGACGCCATCATCGTCAGGTGGTTTGCCTGCTTACCCTTTGGCTCATCATGCTCCCTCAGGCAGTCAAATAATGATGCATGGTTTGCCAGTAAAGGGGATGGATGAGCTATCGGCTACACAACCTGATCAGGCTGGGGCAAGAGTAACACATACGGAAGTCCGTGAGCAAGGGGAAGCCAGTTTAGCTACAAATACTGATGGAAAGGTGGTAGCTCCAAAACCCTTTGCTAAACCAAGAGTTTGGCTAAAAGAGCTATATACAAGGGAAATTGTCAGAGCGTTAAATCGTAGTACTATACTGTCAGTGATGAAAGACATTTCTGATTTATATATGTTTCCGACATAGGACACTGAGCAAATAAGCTTCCCATATAAAGAAACCACACATGTAGCAGAGATGACTCTAAACACGAGGATGGGTCTGATGGCAGTCTTGGATTGTGCTGAGGACTTTAGAAAATTTGGAATAGAGATAGTTTCCAGGCTTCCAGACTTTTCCCCCCTGTTTGAGAGGAGGACTGGACAGTTGACCACAGCCCAATATAGTGGAATAAGATGTGGGGGCAAAAACTGTACTGAAAAGGAAAAGGAGAGGAGGAGTGAGGTGGAATCTAGCTTTGAGGAGGACAAAAAGATGAAGATTTGGGCTCTCCTTCCAGACATACTCACCCAGGTGTTTCAGAAATTAGACCTGGAGGGGAAGTTGCTTTAGCAAAATCAAGATGAACTGAATAAGTTGGAATACATGGGGCTCAAGTTCATTTAGAGACAGAGCAATGGGTGACTGTATCTCTTGCAACCATGATTTGATTTATTTTCAAGAAACATAGCTACAAAAGTGTTTTAAATTAGATGGCTTCACGGTTTGGAAACAATTGGCTATATGCCCAAATGGGGGTAGATCATCGAGAGGAATGCATATAGCAACATGAAATTTGTGTATATCTAGATCTGAAGCTGTTCATATGAACATTCAGGGAATAACGGCTGTAAGAGTATTCTTCAAAACAAGGAAGGGTATTAAATTCTTAATGGTCATTAATACATACTGAAACCCTGCGCATTCCAAGTTATCTATGTTTTTGGAGGATTTTTTCACTATTCTTGCAGAAGGAAATATTAGGTTCCTCTCAGATGTTGTTTTGTTAGCAGAAGATCTTAAACTCACACTGTCTAAGTAACTTAAACACCTCGAATAAGAGGCCAACTGGGAAACGTAAAGATAAGAGATGGTTGCAATTTTTTGTGGACTTGAATCTGCAATTGGTGAATGGAACTGTAATGCGTGATTTAGTCCCTAGACCGACCTAGTCGAAGGGGAGGTGTAGCTCAATATTAGACTATTGGTACTACCCCCAGACCTATTTAATTGCTGTGAATCTCTGAGTATTAAAGAAATGGGTTCAAGCGATCATAGTCCCCTAATGGCATCTTTTGTGTTTGATCTGCTGGAAACAAGAATTGGAACGTGTGCAGATCTAGTTATAAATACGGGAGTTAACAGGGTCTCAAAATGTGTTAGGGAGGGAAAAGGACTTGATAAAAAACGGAGAGAAATAATTGAATTAGGTTCAAATTTGGACTGGCAAAAAGGATATAGGCCTGAGGGTTTCGCGGAATTCCTTAGGGATCTGCATAGACCTGGTCCAATGAATAGGTGCTCCCATATCCTACACAGCCATAGTTTTGATGAGGAGACTATGTGGCGAATGAAAGAGCTGCTAAAGGCGATCCGCTTGCTAAAAATCAGAGTTTGTTACCAATTATATTTGCCCAGACAAAAAAGAGTAAAGCAACAAATATAGTAATTGTTTCAGATTACAGAAATTCAGGCGTAATCTTGAAGATGGCCAATCCAGTAACTCAAGGAATTTTTGGGCAGTAATTAATAGTCAGCAGCAGCTGCAAGGGGCTAAGCACAGTTACATGGTATCAGAAGGGATTGTCGCGAGAAGCATCAGGAATTTAATAGCCCGGGCATCCAACTCTAGGGTGGCTGGGCCGAAAGGCCTATCAACTAAGATATTAAAGAGTGATATGCCAACATGGACCGAAGTCCTATTTCAGCTTTTCAAAGCAATATTAAGATTAAGAAAATGCCCAGAGTCCTGCAACAAGGCCATAATCATTCCCATCTATAAGAGGGGCAATTTGGCGGATCCAGTCAGCTACCGCCCGATCACCCCTTCTGAATGCAAAGAGTAAAATCGTTACAGGCACAGTGCTTGGAGAACTGGAAGAATAGGTGGAAAAAGGGTATACTATCAAAATAACAAATTGTTTTTCGCAAAGCTCTATCAACAGCATTAAATGGGATCATACTAAACATTGTAAACAATAACACTGGGGGGAAAAGCTTGCAGGTAGTATATGGAGCATGGATTGACCTATCAAAGGCCTTTGATACAGTCAACAGGGGGAAACTATTGGTCAAACTGAAAAACTGGGGTCTACCAAAGGGTCTACTTGCCATGATAATCTATTTACACACAAATACATGTGTACAAGTTAGGCTTGATAGGCAAGGGCATTTGTCATCTAAAATATCCACAGAGAAAGGAGTGAGGCAGGGGTGAATGTTGCCCCCCGCCTCTTTAATGTTTATCTGGCTGACCTGGTAGATAGTCTCACCCCCTTGGCACTAGCGAGTCAAAAGATAGGTGATTGCGCCATTAACTGGATGGCCTATGCTGACGACGTGATGCTGTTAGATCACACACCATTAGGCACCCAGCGTATGATGTTAGGGCTACAAGAATATGCTGTTTTGAATGATCTTAAAATGAACTCTGCAAATAATGTTACAGTATTTGGTAACTCAAAGAGAAAGCACTCTAGGTTTAGGTGGAAGTTGAGCGATCAGATCATTCCGGTCACTAAGGAAATTCTATACTTGGGCTTTAGATTAAGGGGGTCTCCATCAGTGAAACTTCTAGAGAAAGATATTGGAAAAAAAGCCCTACAACTATGTTGCCACATGAAACAAATACTTGGCACTTATTGCAGATACTGACTCCTCCCTTTGATAAAATTTTATAAAGCAAAGGTGGTTCCAGTCCTTCTCTATGGTATGGAAATAGATCCGAAGGCTTGGAGGATAAACTGGACCTCTATAGAGGGTTGAATCTGGAAGAAAGCTTTGACCCTCCCTATGTCATTATCTGTGGCTCGTCTGCGATATGAGTTGGGGCTACAATCGTTGCAAGCCTGCTACCATGGAGGAGGGTTTCTTTGTACAGACAGATAGCAAGGCCACTAAGGAATTCTTCATATATGGACAGTTCATCTCAAATGTGGGAACTGTGAAATTCTATCCGATTTGAAAAATGAAGTTATGAGCATTCTGGAAGAATGTGATCATTCTGAAATTGATTTAATTGCAAATCCAATGAAAGTGAAGAAGGCTATAATGGAAATGGATTGGATAACCACAAAGACCAGCTTTAGCGATCTAAAATATTTTTTATCTTTTGCAGTTGGGGACACATCTAGGGGTTATGTTCTGCCATATCTATGGCGTTTTCCTCATCCTAGATGGAGGGCACAACTGATTAGATTTCGCTTAAATCTGGTTGAAATAAGGGAGGTCCAACAATTTTGTAGAAAAGTTACCATAACGGAAAGGAATTGTGATCTACGTGGGGGCTCCAGCGTTCATAATTTGAGGCACCTGTTGCTAGAATGTGTCGCAACAAAATCATTGAGAATAAACAACTTGCTAGATTTGTGGGGAATGAGGACTAATTAGACACGGATGAATTCTGGTGGATTCTGCAGGGGAGGAAGTATTTCTGAACTTGGGTATATTGAGGACTTCAAATGAATTGGGGTTGATTCAGTTGTGATAATTTTTAGATTTATCGGGAAAAATGTATTAGATTAATTATGGATAGGATGTGTGGATTATGTCTATGTTTTTTTTCTTTCTCGTGTGTATTATTATGAATGTAAATGTTATTTAAACTTGTATATTGTAAAAAGTCAAATTATGACTAAGACACAATAATTAAACAATAATAATAATTAGGTTCACATGGGGAAAAGCAATCTTCCTTCACACCCTCTGCTGGGCAATCTCTGCACTTAAGAGTTTGGGGAAACAGGATCCTCTCAGGGCAGGCAGTTGAAATCTGCTTGAACAAAGTCCCAACATCCCTTCAGTTCTCCCACTTCTGCCTGGATTGCCAACACCATGCTCTCTGCTTTCTACTACTATTGCTGCTGCAAGCACCCCAGCCACAGCTCCATCTCCATATTCATATTAATCAAATGGCCTAAACGTGAGGGGGCAATTGAAGCCTCTCTGTCTCCCTCCGGTATGGGAGATTAGGCTTAATAGGTGGACCACTAGTGCAACATTGCTCTTCAGCCCTCTTCCTTGTCCCAGTACTTGTGGGATTATGGGACTTGTAGTCCAAATCAACAAAATAAGGTTTTCTTATGAACTTCCTAGTTTTATATCCCTTAAAGGCATTTAAGTATACAGCATAAGGATGCACTTGTAAAGAGGAAGGCAGGTTGTTTGAGCCCACGTTTACACATTCCCTTTCACTGTACCTTTGAGAGTAAGGGTGATTTTGTTCATTAGAGATCTCAAATGGGTTTTCCTTCCTTGGGATTTTTAAAGATTTTACACCAGCTTTGCCTACATCTACAGGCTTAATATGTGGTTCTGATACATCATACCAACAATAGACCATTACATGTGTTGGCACTTTTGAAAGGTTCTTCCCTTTCAAGGACAAACTCCATGTCTCATCCCACAGGAGCTCCTCACCATCCCAGGCCTTGTCTACTCCCAGATGATCCTCCCACAGTACAACACCCCCAAGGTCAGGATCAGGAAGCACCTGCCTTTCCCTGGCTGCTTGGGAGGAGACTTTAGGCAGGGTTTTAGTGAGGGATCCATAGGATTAATCACAGACCCGTAGTAACCAAATATAGATGGTACATATGTTCTCTCCATGATTTGCTATGAATGATGATATCATCAATGTATGCTCCACAGAAAGAAGCATAGGGTCAAAGAATTTGATCCATTAACCTTTGAAAGGTAGCCGGTGCCCTAAGTAAACCAAATGGTAAGAATTTAAATTGAAAAATACCTAAAGGTGTGGGAAAAGCTGTTTTTGGTTTATCTGCTGGATTAACTATAACTTGCCAGTACCCCTTAGTCAGATCAATCGTGGAGAGATAAACTGTGGTTCTGAGTCTGTCAATAAGATCATGAATTCTGGGCATTGTATAACTATCAAATTGGTAGACCTTGTTTACCTTTCTAAAATCAATGCAGAAACTCCACGATTGATCTGGCTTAGCGACCAATACAATTGGGGAAGACCAGGGGCTTCGAGAGGGTTCAATAATATCAGCCCTTAATGTAGTTTCCAACTCTTATCGAATGATATTCTTTCTACTGTCAGGTATCCTATAAGGTTTTAAATGAATAACCTTTCTTGGAGGGGTACGGATATAATGATATACCTTTTTTACTCGTCTTGGTTCTGTTCTATAAACATCCAGAAATTGCTCTAAGAGATCCATTAGATCCTGTTTTTGATTCTGACCCAAATCTGGAGGAATTCAAGTGTTGGTGCTGATTTGATCAGATAACAGACTAGTTAAGATCACTGAAGTGTCTTAAATAGGACTTTCTTTCCATTCCTCCCGAAGATTCACATGATAGATGTGAGTCTTGATCTTTCTGTCTGGTTGTGAGACTTGATAGTTATAAGGTACTGTTTGTTCTATAATCTCATATGGACAATGCCACATAGAGAGCATTTTGTGACCAACAGAAAAAGACCTTAACACAGCTTTCTTATCATGATACTCTTTCTGTTGTTCCTGGGTTCTAGTCATATTAGTCAGCACTATGGACCGGTTTGCTGCCATATACTCTTTCAACCTCTAAGCCGTTTGAGATAATGGTAAAGAGGCATTCTCTCTTTCCTCCCATGTTTCCGCGTAACATAACTAAGACATCTATTGGTTCTATCCCATATAAAAGTTGGAATGGGAACATTATTTTGGAGGATTGTGGTGCTTTTCTAATGGCAAAAAGGGGCCATGGTGTCATAACATCCCAACTTCTTCCACCTACTTCAACCAATTTCTTTAGAATATGTTTTAAGGTCTATTTGAATCATGCAAATAGACCATCAGTTTTGGGGTGATATATAGAGGTAGGCAAAGTTTTAATTTGAAGAATTTCTTTTACCTCAGACATGAGTTTACTCATAAAGGAAGATCATTGATCTGCTAAAATCACCTTTGGAAAAGAACCTCTTGAAAAAAATGGAATTAAATGTTTTAGAATTTATTGTGAGGTCTTGTTCTGCAATGGAAAGGCTTTAGGATAATGAGTTGTCTAGTCCAATATCACCAATAAGTATCAGTTTCCCAATTTTGATGGTTCTAAAGGTCCAACTATATCAATACCTATGCTTGAAAAAGGTAAATCTATAATAGGTAAGGGCTGCAAGGGAGCTGGAGGGGGTATCTGGGTACTAGTTTTCTGACAAAGGGCACACGTACTTACAACATTCTTTATATCTGCGTATATCCCTGGCGAAAAGATTCATTCATGATTTTGGGTATGGTTTTAGCTGTTCCTGAGTGCCTGACTGTCAGATGGGAATGAGCATTTTCCAGAACAATTGTTTTAAGGCTTATAGGTACCACAATTTGAGACCTAGGGATACGATCAGGTCCAACATTCCCCTATATAATAAACTTGTTTTTATGAAATGAATGGTCCACCTTTCTCCCTTCCTTCCTCCTCAGATTAGACCTGATGAAAAGGCTCAACAAGCAAGGGATCATTTCTTTGGGCAAAGGCTAAATTGGGAATCACCTCAGATTCTTCCTTTGCCACAGGAGGTGATTTTACTGCTGGTCTAATTTGAGGTTCTATGTTTGCTTCTCCAAAACCTTTAGTTCCTCTTTTGGCTTCATCACAGGTTTTAATTTCTTGAGGCTTAGGAAATAGAACCTTCTCTAAAATCCCTTGGGCTATTTTCTCCCCTGCCTTAATTTGGTAGGGCTTCTTACCATTATTTTGCATCATCACTTTTACATCTGTTCTATAGTCAAGGTCTATATACCCAGCTAATACGTCAAAGCCATATCGCCAGGCTATACCTGATTTAGAAACTAGTCTAATAGTTCCAGGAGGGGGAATGAGGACTAAATCGATCTCCAGGTTGAAGTAATTCTTCCCTACTACTGTACAGGTCAAATCCAATAGCATGTTCAGTGGCAATGGCAGGATCAGAGGCTCTCTTACTAAGTTTCTCAAACTGAAGTGTTCCACAGTTTGTGGCAACTGAATTTGGTCCCACTTCATTCACCTTATGTGAGGGGTCAAAAATGAGAGGCGGGCACAAAGTAATTTTCTCATCAGACATCTTTATTAAACAGAAGTGGGTTGGCTAAACACCTCTCTATCCCTATTCTAAGGATGTTTCCCTACCTAGAAAACTAAAACTAAAGATCAGTCTGTGTCAAATCATTAAACATATAAACTGCCCTTGCGTCCAAAACATTCTAATCTAGTCCTCACACTAGAAATGAACAACTAAGGTTGCAAGGACATGTTTCTGACTTATGGTTGGCAAAAAGTGGTCATAATCAAAGTAAATAGATAAATCCAATAGAAAATGATTTTTCAAGGAGAAACCCTTCGATCCAGAGGGTGGTTACCTTCCCCTGAATATCTAGGTAGAATTGCAAAATTTCTCTTCAAAACATCTGTTTCTTGATGCTTATGTAGGATGGCAAAAGTGTCTCTTTCAAACAACAGTTTCTTTAAATTAGGTTCAGAAAGTTCCTGTGCAGATAATATATTCTATAACATGAAGCTCTTCCTTGGTTTCTTTGTATTGGGTTCACATAACATTCTTATTCATATAGTGCATTTCACAATAGGTTTCCTTTTTACAGCTTTGGTGGATCTCCTGGTATACTCCCATGCCAGGAATCCTCTTATGGGTTCTTCAGATGCCCTGGTGTACTTTTATATAGCACTTTTGTGTACAGCGCTATATAAAAATTTACATAAATACAAATACAAATACTCTCCTGCTAGGTATCTTTGCACTGTTTTAAAGTTTGTATTCAATTTAAATGTGCCAGGTCTGTTTGCCTACCAGGACTTCCTCTTTAGGCTTCTTAGATAGCCTGGTATACTTCCCTGCCAGATATCTTGCCACATTGTCTTATAAACTTTTCCTTTTGGTGGATTGCCTGGTATACTCCCCTGCCAGGAATCTTTCTACAGATCTCCTGGTGTATGTCTCTGCCAAGTATCTTTCTCCCCCAAATGTTAACTGCCTGGTGTACTCCTTTCACATGGACTTCTTATCAATTTCACTGTCCTTTAATATGCCACAGTTGTATCACTGTGTTGTATTTCTATTTGCTTGCTTGAGTTAATACTTGTTCTGACTTTCCCCACATTGACATCTCATACTTAGGGACTTGTTCAGGTTTTGTTGTTGCACTTTATCTTGTCGGTATTCAAATATTCTTAATTCATTCGCATGATTATATGCCTGTAGTCTGCCATTGGGGCCCCAATGTCTCTGGGCAGACTCAAAAGTGATTTGTAGCATCCCTGACCCGTGGCTTGTCTCCGCGATGGAGCTCCCTCTCTGGGACAGCCTCTGTTGCGCTGCAGACCATCCTCCAGTGTTTCTTTCAGTTCTGCGTTCACCTGTTACCTTCTCTCTTTGGCCTGGACCCTAAAATGCAGCTTTTTTGCACAACCATATCTCTGGGGGTTCTGTTGCTGCTCCCAGTGCTCCAACGGTCCTCCAAAGGTGACTGCAACGTCTTTCCCTCATTCGCGCCGAGCCGGTATGTGACTCGCATTTGCAAGCTACAGCACAGATGTGTCTGTTCTCCCGACTTGCACTGACATGGCCCTCTCCCGTTCTGCCTGCATTTTAAGTGGGAATGCAATTTTTAAATGTCTTGCCTACTCATGATTGAACCAAACAGCTAGTCTGCATATTCAGTTTTGTGTTTCTTTCTATCCGCATCAACTCTTTCCTCCTCTTCCTCATCTCATGGCTTTAAGGGAGTTGAAGTCCATAGAGATAATGGGATTTCTAAATTGTTGTTGTTTAAAAGACTTAGAAAAACATCAAAAACAGAAGATGTATGTGTGTATTGTGTATATCTGAGGCATGAATGGGATTTTGACTAAATCGACAGTATACCATCAGAAGATTGGTCATTGGGTTTTCTTCAGGAACAAAGGGGGGATATTGTGTCTCTTCCAATAGAGTCACCGCCTCCCCCGGCTGTCTTCTCCTCCCATATGATCCTCCCTCATATTACCATCCCCAGGGTCAGTATCAGGTAGCAGCTGCCGTCCCCTGCTCACATGGGAGGAGGTCATCGCCAGTGAAACAGTGATGACTCCACAGGATTCATCACTTCTAACAATGGACCAAATTAAGTTTTTCAGCACATCACAATCCTGCTCGGTATTAAGGACAAATTCTCTTCCACTTATCAGCTGCAAGCAAATGGTATATGGGAGTGCCTCAATGGCCTCCCAATGAATCTAGACCCATCTACAGCAATGTGACCCCTATCAGTATGACAAATTAAATAACAACCAGAGAATTTCCCATGTTCATTAACGAGATGAAGAGGCTTAAACAAAGTGTGATCATTGACTTTGAGGACATGAACTCATATATAACTAATTCTGCCAGAGTCAGTAATCATTCATGGTATCAGCACACGACATGAGTTGGGAGGGAGACATCCTATGAGAGCTGCTATGCATGTTCCCTTATCCCCATGACATGAGCGCGTCCTGAGATTTTATAGCCACAGAAGTAACCGCACACAAAGCGCATTGCCTAACAGACCTGGTGCTGTGGCTGACAAAGGGATAATTCCAAGGTCATACTGCCTCACTCGTATGGGTAAACAAAGCAAAGTCCACACGAGAAGACAACATATAAAAAGAGATGAAAATGATGATATTAACGAAAACACAGCACACAGTGTTAAGATATTTGCTGTGTGAAACAAATGGGGCATGGATTAGAAGAGAAAAAAATAAAATGCTCCAATGTAACGACAAGAATGGAAAAGAAATACCCAGATGTTGGGATAGAGGTCAATTGCAAAGGAAGGAATTGTGCTCACACCGGCATGGTGTGCTGAGGGATGGGTAGTATGCAAAGCACCAGCAGTCCTGGGACAATGGCAAAAAGTAGTGCTAAACGCAAACTAGATATGTCTCGACCTATGGCACATAATCACAAAATTATTCACATGGGTTCATAACGAGGTGGTGGGGGAATAAACACTGGAAGAAACACCAGTTGCAAACATATTGTTGATGTACCAGGCATGAAAACAGGAACAGCAGTGTTGATGGGCCACTATTGGGCATGTGGTACCAAAGCGTACTTGTAACTGCCCCCAGGTTGGGGAGGCCTATGTTCCATAGTACACTTGAGTACACCAGCCATTGTAGTTCCCCAGGGTGATGTACAAATGACTGACTTCCCTAAAATAGATGCACATTTGAGGAAAAGAAGGTCCTTCACTCTCATGCATAAGAAAAAGGAAAACTACTTCTCAGCAAAATCAAAAGGTGCCTACGACAACATATCAGACAAGCACAAATAGTTCAGCAAAACAGAAGTGATTTTCTCTGCTATTTCCCTCGCTGGAGTGCAGGTAGCTGCAAATGCAAAATGGCTGAAAATCACGACATGGGAGATGTTGCAAACAATCTACACACCAGTGAAGCGATATATCGCCATAAAGGAAGAGCTAAGGGCCATAACACTAATGACCCTTCAGAACAAGTACGTTCTTGATCTGATAATGGGGATTGGGGTGAGGAGCTTGTTAAAAAATGGGCCCATCTTGTTGCACGTATGTACCTTCCCACGATGAGGAAAATGGGACCCTCACAGAGGCTATAACTTTAACAGATCTTCACACCAAAATGACAAAGGAGGTGGAAAACATTCTAGATGATGACTGCCTCTCTTATCTATTCTCCTGGATCCCCTCATGGATGGCTAATGCATTCAAAGTACTAATAGAAATACTGGTACGGGTACTACTAGGATTCTGCACCTTGACAATAACCATAAACCATTGCAATCCGACTGCCGAAAAGGTGGTGGGAATGAAAATAGTGATAAACGTGGATACTAAAGTACACAAATATACACAAACTGATCATCTACCTCATATCCACATACGAGAAAGTGTTATTACACCTCGAGGACCAAAATACTTGTATCCCCTAGAACCTGCACAATTACGTGGGACGCTGGGTATTCTGCAAGCCAGATGGAGAGTGTCGCTACATGACCTAGAGTGTAGACGAGCACATTAGACATGCAGGTGACCTGATGGGGATACCTAACATATGGATACCCAAGGTATCTTATGTGGAGGAGAGTCAGAATAAGGGTGTGGTAGAGGACTCGACCAGAGGGGGGAATGTCGAGAGACAGATGAATATGTCATTAATGGCAACTGCCCCTCCCCCACCCCAATATCACAAAGGAGATAAATGCTATGCACTAAGGCGACCATACCAGCCTTTTCCCAGATCAGTACAGAAAGAGATGGACTTGCTGTAACTAAAAGTGGCAAAAGTAATCAAACTTGCTGTTAAACTGACATATGTGCATGCAATAGACATGAAGCAAATATGCACTCACCATGAAGAAAGGCAGATATTGGGTCGAATATGTATGTAGAGATGAAGAATATTGCTTGCACCAGGGGCGGTACTTCAAACAGGATTCATAGATTGAGAATCTGTACATATGGCACAAAACGAAGCAGGTACATTTCAAGGGGCATCTTTCGGCTGTATTTCTCTCAGCCATGAAGCACCAAAGAAAGTACTCTAGGCAAGATAGAAGCAGGAGGCAGTCCCACCATTGCTCTCCGTTCAGAGGAAGAGATGACTGCAGGAGACTTGAGATTTGCCTGTAGAACAGGACCAACTACAGTATCGGGGTCCTGACTTTTGTGGGAAGCTGCATGTGCTCCTGTCATTGCACATCACAAGTAAGTGCTGTGTGGGCACTGCCGGCAACGCGTGCTCCGTAGTGCTTTGAAAGGACTGTTTTACAGTGGTATCCGAGAAGTTTGGGAAAAAGTACCAAGGGGACATTGCATGGAATGCGTTAATGCTAAGATGGGAAGGGAAGAGTGGAGAGCACTCAAGTGCTGGGGGTGGGGCAGTGGGGGGACCGAGCCCCTGGGCTAGGCAAGTGCTACGGGGAGGCCAGGTGGGTGAGTGGCAGGGTAAGCAGGGAGTGCAGGAAATGAGGGTCCACATTTCAAGTGTGAGGACAGGACTGGATCGGGCACAGTAGGGGTGTAGGCTCTGCCAGGCTAATGCATGGGAAGGGAGCCCGGTAGGACAAGTAGAGGTTTGAGGGGTTCAGTGGAGAACGACATGCAGGGGTAGGCTGCGTGAGGAGGGCCTGGTGTCCTGTAAGACTCAGAAGGAACTATGCAGTCAGCCAAATGCGGCAGAGAGGGACATTAGCAGGGGAGGCGGAGGGGGAAGGAAGAAGAGAAAAGGAGGGTCTTGAGAAGCCTTCAGACCTTAAGGAGATCCTGCTCAAGCCTGAGAGGGGCCGGAGGCCATTCCAGAGGGAAGCTCCTGTGGAAGAGAGAGATCTGCCAACCCACTCTCTACTTGGAAAAGCATCTGATCTGCAGAGAGTTGGAGCTAGAAGACCGAAGGGATCGAGCAGGGATGTATTTAGGGGAGAGAGTTGGAGGTAGTGGGGTTCCAGGCCACAGTAAGCCTTGTGGATGATGCAGAGAGTCTTGAACTTGATCATTGCAACAACTGGGAGCCAGTGGAGAGATTTTAGGACTGGAGAGATGCATTATCTGGGCTTGAGGCCAAGGATAAGTCTTGCAGTCCTATTCTGGAGTAGTTGAAGGGGGCGAAAGGAGGATTTAGGCACAATGAGTAAGAGGTTGTCGCAGTAGTCCAGCCTAGAGAGGACCAGAGCTCTGGAGACAATGAGTTTCTGGTGGAAGGTGAGGAAAGGGAGAAAGCCTCTGCGGAGGTGCAGCTGAAAATGGGCCTTCTTGGAGAGGTCTGTGATGTGAGGAGAGAAGGAGAGAGAAAAGTTGAAGATGACACAAAGGTTTTTTGCCTCACAAGCGGTTAAGTGGAGGGGGACCAGAGAGTAGGAGGGAAGGAGGGAGCAGGGGTCCCAATGAGAAGGATCTTAGTCTTAAAGGCATTAAGATAAAGATCGTTAGCAGCACACCATGCCTCAATAGCAGCTCAGACTGTCAAGAATGAGAGAGGAAGAAGAGGATGAAATAACGGGAAGCTTGAAGGAGAGCTGCATGTCGTCTGCATAAAACTGGAAGTGAGCAGAGAAGGTGGAGATCAAATGGGCTAGAGGGGCAAGGTAGATGTTGAAAAGCCACAGCAAGAGGATAGAACCTTGAGGGACACTGCAGGTGGAGAGTGTGATGGGGAGAGAAAAGGGGCCAGTTAAACCTGGGAAGATTGGTCACAGAGGAGGGAGGTCAACCAGTCCAGTGTCAAGTCCGTGATGCCAAGAGTATCACAGAGCCGATTTATATAGGTGGCATGATCAACCATATCAGAGGCAGAGGTAAGGTCAAGAAGGATGAGAACGGAAGGAGAGTTGCAATCGAGATTTGAGAGCAAGTCTTCACAGGGGTTCAGGAGTATAGTTTCCGTGCCTCTGGCTGCTCTGAAGCCAGACTGGTGGTCGTGGAGGCAACCAACAGATTCAGTGTGATGGAATACGTTTCTCATCCAGTTCCATTTCAGCCAGGAGAGCAAGGAGCTGATCTTCACATCCACACAAAAATGGTATAGCGTGGACGGCCACCAGGGGGCGCGGAGATGCGGCCGTCTCCCTGAGCAGCTCCTCCACCCAGGGCCTTTTGCGGCTTGAGCCCCCCCAAGAAACCCCCATTGAAGGATGCCATGAAGCTTGGGCGCACCCACGGTCCAACTCCCGGGACGGAGCATGCAATGAGGTGCAGGCTAGGTCCTCCGACGCTGCAGTGGGGAGAGAGGCGGCCCCGGGCCGGAGAAGGGCTCCAGGTGACACAAACGCTACTGTGTGGGCTGCAGTCGGCCCAGCTAGCCCACGCATCTCGGCCAATGCTGGTTACTACCAGTGAAAAGGGGCACATGTTGTGGGAACCGCAGGCGAGGAAGTGGAGGCCATTCAGCAGAGTGAGTATGAAGGAGGAGCGGACCTGCGGGTTCTGGGGGTGAGGTGTGGGCCCCCTGTGATCGTACTGTGCCCGCTTCCCCCAACCCAAGTGACCAAGAACACTTTTGGAGCCCCGGGTGGGGTGTCAACAGGACATAGTGGGGACAATGGGTTGCACGCAGCATCCCGGCATCCAGGGGCCCCCATCTGCAGAGAGACAAATTTAAACGGATGGGGAAGGACGCGAGGTGTGGACCCCCGGGCCTGTAACAGGGGTGTTTGCCCCCCCACCACAGTGGTCTTGACACTTGCGTTAAAAGACCCAGTGGAGTTTAGTATGTAGGCAGAAGTTGTCTCCTGGTCTGGGGTGGTGGCTCTGAGGGGCCCACAGGAACGAGCCACCACCTGTCAAAAGGATCACCACCAGCCTGTCATAAAGGCCCCTCCTCCTGGAGTCTCCCAGGGTAGCAAAGAGGGTGCCTGAGCTGTGTAGTGGGGCCACTGACCAGCAGGCCCGCAATCTTCTCCCGGACGGCCCCAGCAGCCCCTGGGGTGAAGAGTAACATCTAGCAGAGGACAGGCCACCCCACATGCCAGACAGCATAGACCAGGCAAGAGGCTGAGGCACATGGACGCAAGGGAGAGACTGGCCCCCTTTGAGTACACCCCACGAATCCCAGAGGTGGGAACACCCGACTGGAGCAATAGGTCGAGGATGGGTGAAGACCGAGGTGCCACCAAAAAGGATGTAGCGGCACCACTCCTAGGGCAGACATTGGAGAAAGATTCGATAAAATAACCCACAGAATCGATAAGATGGAGGAGAGACTGGAGAAGGTGGAGCATAACCAGTCCTCCCTGGACACGTTGGAGACCCAAATTGACATGCATCTCACAGAGGTAGAGAGGAGGGAGGAGGAAATCCTTTTGAAGATGGATGACCTAGAGAATCGGGAGAGGCGCAATAACCTCCGGCTATTCGGGATCCCTGAGAAAGACAGAGAGACTGAGAAAGACCTTTGAAGCGCCTTATATGCCATCATCAAACTCATCTTAAAGAATGATGCTATTGATGAGGTCAGGTTGAGAGGATACACAGGGCCGGTGGAGCAGCGGGCAGCCCCAAATCCGTTCTTGTTCGCTTTCACAACTATGGAGACAGACTCCACATTTTGGAAAATGCATGAAAAACGGGTTCAGTGATGTATGGGTCGGCGAGGGTGACGGTCTTCCAAGACCCGTCTTCCCTCACCATCTTGAAGAGAAGGCGCTGTGCACCCATCACTGGGTGGTGAAATGAAAAAGGGATCAGATATAGGTGGGGGTTTCCGTTTTCCATCTCTTTCAAAGAGGAGGGGTGCAAATACAGACTCACCACGGAGCAGGAGATCAAAAGAGACATGAGCGAATTCAAGAGACCCTGCACGCCTCAAGGGAATGGAAGCCGGACAGTGGTGGACACAGGGATCGAGAAGGCGTATTTTGGGCTCTCGGATGTTCAGGAAGCTGAACACTCCGCCGGCTGACGGGACCTGAGAAGACAAGTGCACAGAGGCAGTCATGTGACGGTTGAACAGGGATAAAGAGTGATACGAGGAGCCTGGGCCTACGGGCCTGGGTAGTTTTGCTGTTCCCCATAATGGGGAGGTTTGTCCCACCTCACGGTTGGTTGTGGGGTAATTGGGTTTATACGTTATTTTAAAAATGTAATTTATTATTTTCATAAGCAGAACAAACAACAGATAACACCCCCCCTCCTCACCCTCCCTCCCCCTGCCATAGAATATTCTCGAAGTCCTCTGGGAATCGCTCATGCCCTGAACAAGTCCAATATTCTTATTTTGTGTGGTCAGCACTGTTCCATGTAATCTGATTGAAGATATTCCAGCACCTTTCCCCATTCTTTTACAAAGGAGCCACTAGCGCCTTTCAGGGTGTGGGATAGTTTTTCCATTGTGACTAGCGTCCAGACTTTTTGCAACCAGCTGAAAACCAATGGGGGATCTGGGTGCTTCCAACTCTGGGCTGTAGCTGCCCAGGCCGCTATTAGCGGTCCCATAAAGCACCTCCATTGCGACTTGGACAACTCTTTTGCTGCGAGGTCCTTGAGGCCACACATCCACACCCGCTCCCCATACGAGCCACATTCGGGAAGATACCCTGCAGCTGTGCCTTTATTTCGACCCAGAAGCCCTGTATCTTTTTACATTCCCACCAAATTTGCCTCCAAGTGCCTTTGCCTCTACACTCTCTCCAGCACAGATTGGTCACCTGTGGAAACATCCCTTTCAGCCTCACTGGAATCAGGATTGGCCACCACCTAACTAATGTGCAAGATGCTACCATAATCAACAAAACTTTGTTTGTTTATTCCCCCCAAGAACAACGCATTCAAAACCTTGTTTTCTTTATTTAGCTAACTAAAATGTTATATTTATAGTTAACAAATAGCACAACAAAATGCACTGAATTTTGATTGAAAATGTGTTTGCTACCATTGTATTAGAATCAGTTTGTGCTTACACTGGATGAATTATAATCCAGCTATACTTTATTAGAAGACTGTAAAATCAGCAAAACTGCCTATGATCACTTCCTCTGGTTTGAATGATAGGAACCAATTGTTTTTAAGAATGGTTTTATTCGCTTGCTAAATCCAGTTTTGTTTGCCATTAGCATTTCAATACCTATGTTTAGTTTAGACGTGGGTAAACCTGTTTTGAACATTGTCTCCATTCCTTGATATCACATAATGACAATGATTTCTCCTTGTGTATTTATTTTGTTCATTTGATTTTCATTTATAATACATTCAAATAAACACATGTCCCCTGAATTAAGGGGTTTATAACAGTTGTTATGAATTACTCAAATATATACTGTCATTTCCTTAAAATGTGAGGACATTTTGCAATACTCGCATGCTGGAAAGAGGGTGATTATCTTTAACACCACCACAGTTCCCTAAAAGCAACACAACATTCTACAATTTAAGAATGGTTTAATTCTTTCGGCGGCTACCAACCCCCTAGTTATACATCACTGGAATCAGGTGCCACTGTGTCATCACCTTTACCCACATCTCCTTCATCTGGACCGATCGGGTCAACCTTAGTATACCGCCCCATAGTTCTTCCCAATGCTCCCTACTGATGGGCTCCCCCAAGGTTTGCTCCCATTTCACCATATAAGTCCAACTGACCCTTTCCTCCTGCACATTGATGAACTTATAGAGCTTCCTGGTTCACGGGTTGGTTGTAGCAAACTTCTCAAACTGAGAGAGGTCCCGTGTCGCTGCCTGTTTAATCGTTGGGGTGTTTAAGCAGTGTTTAAATTGTTCATATTTAAATCTATCTGGTTCCCTGAGTTTCAGGCACTTTATGCATGTTTCAAACTGAAGCACGTCCTGATCCTCCATCATTTCCCCAATTTTTGTTCACCCCGCCAACTCCCAGTTTCTATAAACTCCCTTTTCCATACCCGGTGGAAATTCTGGGTTCTCAAACATGGGGGTGAAGGGGCCGGACACTGTTGTAACTGCGCCACTCCGTGCCAGTTCTTCCAACACATCCAGCGGAGCCTTCATAACCGTGCTAACTCGCAGGTTTGTGTGTCTATACTGGTTTCCCTTCCACAGTAGTTCCCTCAGCGGTGTTCTGGCTACCGCTCTATCCTGTACGGCCCAGACCTTCTGTTGCTCCTCCCCCATCCATTCTTTCAGTACCTACAGCTGGGCCGCCTGGTAATACCTGTAAAAGTGCAGGAGAGCAAAACACCCCTCCATTATTGGGGCTGTTAACACCGCCCTTGATACCCTAGGTGTTTTTTTTCCATATAAATGAGGTTATTGCCTTTGTTAGTGCCCTGAAGAAGGACATGGGGATCTTTATCAGGGTAGCTTGAAAATAATATAGTAGTTTCGGGAGAATAGACATCTTTATCGAGGATACTCTCTCCCACCATGAAATCACCAGCGGGTTCCACCTCTCGAGATCCCTCTTGATTGTCCCCACCAACTCTGGGAAATTCCCCCCATACAATTGGTCCACCCCGCTCATAAGAGTTATTCCTAAATGATCCCCTTATTTGCATACCTTAGACCAAGTGATGCGGCCACCCTCCTCAGTTCCCCCAAGTCCCCTGCCAGTGGGAGGATTTCTGATTTGTTCCTATTTATCTTTAGCCCTGCTATCGCCCCGAAGGACTCCAACTCCCTTATCACCTCTGGCAGAGTGCGGGTCGGGTCCACTATGATCATCAACAGATCGTCCCCGTACGCGACCACCTTATGTTGCTTACCTGCCATTTCCATCCGCTCTATCGTCCTTGAATCCCTGAGCCTGCATAGCTGTGGCTCCAGAAAAATAGTGTATAATAGGGGAGAAAGGGGGCACCCCTGCTTCGTTCCCCTGGAAATGTCCACTCTACCCGTGACCTCACCATTAATGCCTATCCTGATCGAGGGGAAATTATAATTTGTCCTAATCATATTCCAAAATTTGTCCCCAAACCCCATCCGTTCCAATTCTCTAAAGAGGATTGACCATTCCACCCGGTCAAATGCCTTTTCAGCATCGACCGCTAGCAGAATTGCAGGGGTGTGTGTGATACCGACTTTCTCCACCACATACGCTATGCGCCTCAGGTTGTCGTGAGTTTGCCTGCCCGGTATAAATCATTTATCAGGTTGGGGAGTAGCGGGGATAACCTAGAGGCAAGAATTTTTGTGTAGATTTTCCAGTCAGGGCAATTGGGCGGTAAGATTCTGGGTGTGCCGGGTCTTTTTGCTCGCTTTGTGGAGGACCAGGACCTTCGCTTCGGTCATAGTTGGTGTCACATTTCCCTCCTCTTTAAAGGAGTTGTACAATTTTATTGGGAATGGGACCAAATCCTCTGCGTATTTTTTATAGAAAGCCGCGGTGAAACCATCCGTCCCCGGCGCTTTACGCGACTGTAGCCCCTTAATTGCTATCCTTACTTCTTCCTCCTTGATGTCTCCATCCAGTTCTTCCCTGTCCTTTTCAGTTATTTATGGCAATGTGAAAGAATTTAAGTAGCTATCTTGATCATCCCCGCTCGGGTTTCCTGTGGCATACAAGTCTCGGTAAAAGGCTCTGAACTCCTCTCCCATCTCAGTGGTACTGGTAAGCTTCTCCCCTTGTTTGTTGCATATTTCCCTAATCATGACCTTCTGTTGCTTGGCGCGCAGTTGCCTCGCTACTAGTTTTACGGCCCTATTAGCTTTTGTATAGTACCAGTGCCTAAGGCGTAGGAGGCCGTCTCAGCTTTTTTAGTACGTAGCATGTCTAACTGCCCCTGCACATGTCTCAGAGCCCTCTTCAGAGACAGTGTTGGTTTCTTTATGCTTTCCCCTTGAATATCTGCTAGTTTTCTTTCCAGTTCTTTCTCCCATGCATACCTCTGTTTGTCCTTGGTCGCCTTCATGGCTATGAACTGTCCCCTAATGACTGCCTTTAGGGCCTCCCATACCATTCCCAACTTTACCTCCCCCGTATCATTAATGGCAAAAAATGATTGTATCTTCCCCCTAACGTCTTCCCGTATTACTGGATCATGGAGAACCTTGTGTGGGAGTTTCCATCCCCAAAGACCCTTATTCCCGCTCGAAGTCCTCACATCTAGCCACAGAGGGGCATGATCTGATAGCGAGATCGGCCCAATTTCCATTCCCTGAACTTTCCCCATAAGTCCTGCCAAGACCCAAAAGTAATCTATTCTCGACATCGAGTTGTACACATGCGAGTAGTAGGTGTATCCTCTCTGCTGATCATTAAGCACTTGCTACACGTCTCCCAGTGCCATGTGGTCCATCAATTGGCAGAGACGTTTTGAGGGTGCCCCCTGTCCCTGACCCGGTCTCCCCTCAGAATGATTCCCCCCCCCTGCAATTCCCTCCAATTTCCATAGTGTCTCCCTCAGGAAGCCATCTTGCCCGTATTCGGTGCATAAATAGCCACTATTGTGAAGCGGAGCCCCTCTATCGTGACATTTGCAAATATAAATCTACCCATCCTTTCCGTTAATATGTCCCATGAAGGAGAATGTTCCTACTTTCGCGGACCGCTATCAGGACTCCTGCCTTTTTGTCGGATCTATCTGATCACTGCGCCCCCATAACTGCGACGGCCGAAAATGCCTACACCAGTTACAGCGCGGCGCAGTGATCACATGGATCACTGTACCTGCTTCCCCCGGCCTACATTACCCCTCCCAACCCCCCCCCCCACTCCATTCACCTTTAGGGCGGCACATGCAGAAGTGTGCCGCCCACCCACTGCGATCCCTGCAGCGTCAGCTCTTCCCACTAACGTGGATTCGAGCTGACGCTACAGGGTGCTTTTTTTTTTTTTTTCTTACGTGTCCCCCGCTTTTCGAAATGGTAAGCGGGGGACACCCCCGCAACCCCCAGCCCCCGTTACTGCACCCAGGTAGAGTGGGGGACACCCCCCCGCTACCCCTGCTCTGGTTGGACACAGTAAATGTCACCCTCATTTTGTGCGCCTCCAAAGTCGCAGTGATTGCGGGGCACACAAATGAGGGCGACATTTTTGTACAATACCCTTTTTGTCCTGAGCATTGGACTGCCCTGTCAGGCTGTATCCCTTTATGTGCAGCTTATCCTTATCGTGCTGCCTTAGGTGGGTCTCTTGCAACATTATAATGTCTCCTCCCTCCCTTCTCAGCAATCCCTCCACCTTCTTCCTTTTTACGGGGGTATTTAACCCCCTAACATTAAAAGTTAGGAGTCGCAGCTTACCCACTAGCCCCGCTTACCGGTAGAATATTGCCTCACGCTCCCAGCCAACTCCGACCAACCCACCGCCCCCCCTTCTCTCCCCCCTCCTGTAACCTCCCCCAACATTTTATAACATCCCCTTCCCCCTTTCATTCCCCCCTCCCCCCAACTATGGTTGCTAGGGTGTGCCGCTGTTCGCTTCTGACCCGCTGCTTACTCGGGTGTAACTGTGCAGGGAATTCTAAACCCCGCATTTACCTCAGTCTTCCTTGGATTCCAGCTCTGTGGCCCTCCACCGGGCCGCCACCTCTCCTCCAGTGAGCTGTCATTGTCCTCTCCTTTTCCCAACTTGGACCCTGCTCCTCGACTCTTGCCCTCCATATTGCTCTCCTCTTGGAGTCCCATGACCTGCAGACCTTCCTCACATGTTTGGACCCTTCTCTGCCTCCCGTCCACGTAAAAAGGAGGCCAAAGGGAAAAGTCCACTTATATCTTATACCTCTGGTGGTCACATTTTTCTCCTCTTCTGCAGTGTTACCAGGGCGAGATCCTGATATAGTTGGATTTCCACCCCATTCATCCAGATGTGGTCCATGCGTCGCGCCATCCTCAGGATCCTTTCTTTTTGGGGTACGAGGAGAGGTCAACCAGCAGATCTCTGGGGCGCCCTCCTGGCTCGCCTGACCTCCTGGCGCCCACCCTGTGGACCCTGTATATTCCCACATTTTCCTCCCCTTCAGCAGCCAGGATGTCTCTGAAGAAATCTTGGATGGCTGATTTGAGATCTTTATCCTGCACCGACTTGAGCATATTTTTTATCCAGATGTTCGACCTTCGAGAGCGATTCTCCAGATCCTAACACTGCAATTCCAGGTTGTGGGTTAGGCTCACCAATTGCTCTTGCAGTTCCCCATTTTGTTGTGCTTCCTCTTCTACATTTTGGACTATCCTCTCCAGCGCGTCCGCCCGCTCTTCCAAGTTCAACACATCTACCCTGAGTCCCTCTAATACTTGCTTCATGTCCTGTCTCAGCGTTCCAAATTGGTCCTGTACCGTGGTCATGAATTTTTCCTGTAGTTCCCTGAACCATGTGTGCAGGTCTTCCTTTGAGACTTGTGCTTGAGGTGGGAGAGTCTGCGCAGCCTGTAAGTCCTCCTGACCTTTCACCCTTGGATTTGTCGTGGTCTCTGAGGCCCACATTTGTACTAAGTTCGAGTCCTGCCTGGCGGAGGTGTTTTGCAGTTGAGGTGACTCTCCTTTCCCCTGTACCTTAGACATGCTGTGTGTGTTGGGTGCAAACTTTGCGCTGCAAGTATCCTACCACCTTCCACTCACGGCGATCTTTGCACTGATGCCCCTTTCTCTGGATCACCCTACAATGGTCTAGTGCTCTTTTCGTGGCTGGTTAGTCTGCTTCTCTCCCCCAGCTCCCTGCTGGGCTCTTATTGCTGCCTCTCCGGTCCGATAGGTGGTCACCGTCAGGCCCTGTTAGTGCTGTGCTAGGGCTACACTCCACAGCTTCCCCCACCCCTCCACCGCTGATCCAAAGTTGGGGACTTATGTGATGGGGCCGAGTCACCACCCCTGCATTTGAGTGAACAGGGAGGTAGCCGCCCTTTGCTCCGGTGGGTCCTTCCCCCGTCCCGCCTTCCTTGACTCGCCCTTCAGCTCCATGCAGTATTCTACTGCCAATGTGGGGGTATGTCCGTGCCAGCCCCCTATCCTTGGGTATACGTCATGAAGTGAGCCTCTTAGGGGGTCCTCCTGGTCGCCCCTGCCCAGGATTCTGTGGTTCTTGACTAGGTCACGCTGTACGGCCGGGAATCCCTTCTGCCCCCTGCTCTAAGTCGGCGTGTGTTCCAGGGTTCCTCCCGCCTCTCCTCACCTTCCTTTATTGCCTGCGGGGGACAGCCGGTGGGACGTAGTCTTCACTCCTGCCTGACCTCGGCTTCTGCAGTGTCCCTACCGCTGCCTGCCAAGAGAAATACACCCCCAGTCCAGCGGTATGTCCCCTGCGACCTGGTCCTTTACTCCACCGAGGCGCTTGTGCCTGTTCGCGTTGTAGGCTGTCTTCGGCCTGCCGATCCTGGCGGCTCCTCCGTCCTGATTCACCTGCGTCTGCCACTGTGCGGTCCCCACTGCTCCACTGCCCCGTTCTTCACCGTGGGGGCTAAAGTGCTGCAGTGGGAGGGCTTTCCCCCTTCTCCGGCTGCCTGGGTTAATGTCATGATCTCTGCTTCCAAAAGGTCAGGGTTTTCCCAACTCCCTTGGAAGCAGATCCATAACCCAGGTTCCGAGTGCCAACCAGTCCCAATTGGGACCTTTTGGACCCAGTCCTGGCGCCAGTGGCACCAGGCTCATAAATATGCCCAGTCCCAGCGCTGGAAGCGCCGGGCTCATAATGCTTGGGTGGACTTACCTGCAGCAGACCATGCTGCTTACTTGCCTGCCAGTTGAGCCTCTGATCCTCTTCTGTTTGGAACTACTTTTCCTGTTGGGTGGGGCAGGAGCCACTCCCTAGATTCAGAACACTGGAACTCTTCTGGAAAGCAGGAACTCTTTTCTTACCTAGGCGTGGCTGTGGAAGGAGACACCTAAGCACTACAGGAGGCTATTTAAACCACACCCGATGGATGAATCTTGCTTTGCGTTATTCTGCATCCTCTGCAGCAGAACGCTCATCGTGTCTTCTGCATCTGATCCTGGGCCTAAGGAAAAAGGCTTACCATCCTGAATCCAGTCTTCAGCAACACCTATAAAGACAAGAAAGAACAGGTTAGCATTACGGTCTTCAGTGACAGCTCTTCACTTACCTGGTCCATCGGCTGTCACCAACGCCTCGCGCTGCATTCCGGCATCTGAAAGACAAAGGCTTACCTACTCTTCGTGCGCTCCGGAGGTCTTCACACTGCATTCCGGCATCTGAAAGACAAAAGCTTACCAACTCTTCGCACGCTCCGGAGGCCTTCGGCGCTGCATCCCGCATCTGAAAGACAAAACAAGGTGCGTTTAAAGACATTGGGGAACTTTAATACTCACGTGCCATTACTCCTTTCCACATCTAACCCAGTGGGTATTCCGGCACTCTGCAGCCGCTCCGAACTTGTACCTGCAAAATAAAAAGACAGTTAGAGCGCATCGTGAAGCAGGCAACAAGCGCTTACTTACGTGCTTCTAGGCGCTTCTATTCATCACACGGGCTCCATCTTCAACTCACTTCAGCCCGTCATCCGCCATCGCCGGAACCCTGCAAAACAAGAAACATCATTACTAAAGACTTTAAAGACATTAGAACTACTCGAAACTTACCGTTCGTGCAGTAAACGACGGACAGCAGTCCTCTGAAGTCAAGAGGCCTGCTCCCCTTATCCAGTGAAGAAACTGGTTACAGCACCCTGCCCCGAGGCAGATGGAGAGCACGGCGTTCACTTACCTAAGGTGAGAGCGTTAACCTTTGGGGTTCTACAGGAGAAGAGAAAGGGAAGAAGAGAGAGACATTCAATAACCCAGTTCCTTAATCCCATATTTTCTATCTGCAGACATCTTACCCTTCAAGTCAGACATACTGTGCACAGAGGTCCAGCCCAAAGAGCCAGCCGTGTGTTACACATCACCTTTGCAGATACGGTATACGCCCAGTCAAGACCGGCGCCTCTACGGGAATCAGGTGAGCGTTACAGAATGCAAAGCCTACCACAAAACTCCCGTCCAGGCGCTATGGAAACCTCGGATACCGACCAGCTAGCCCAGTTACTTGGGGAACTAAGGGCAGAAGTGCATGCAGCCCGTCAGGAAACGAACGCTCTAAGAAGGGAACTGATTATTTCCAAGGAGCGAACAGATGATCTCGCTAGACAATTGCTACAGTCACAAGCCGGACAGACCCCGTTACCCGCATCTGGGGGAAATCTTCCTTCTACATCCTCTATGAATCCAGTGCAGATCAACCTACCTGGGAATGTACCTCTGGCTCCGCCCGAACGATTTTCTGGTGACCCAAAGAGGTTTGCAGTATTTATCAATCAGTGCCGGTTGCATTTCTTATGCCGGCCAGCAGCCTTTCCAACTGATCAAGCTAAAGTAGCTTTCGTGCTTTCGTACCTTAGTGGCAATGCGGCAGACTGGTCGATCCCTCTAGTAAATCAAGATGATCCGGTCCTCCATGATTTTCAAGCTTTTCAGCTCAGTATGGAAAAACTGTTCGCAAGACATTCACAGGGGCAGGCCTTGGACAATGAGCTTCTTTCGTTGCGACAAGGTAATCAAGACCTTTTGGCTTATATTCAACAGACTGATAGTGGAAACTCAATGGCCTGAGGACAAAAGGATTACGCTGTTTTATAGAGGTCTACGTGGAGAGCTCAAAGATGTGTTAGCCCAAGTAGTGAATCCCCCACAAGATTGTTCGGACTATATAGACTTAGTCGTTCAAATAGATCACAGACTGCAGAGCAGGAAGGCCGATCGTTCGAAGTTTGATGCTCGAGTATTTTCCAAACCGCCAACTCCATCCAAAGGAGTAGACTCCGGGGAACCCATGCAAATAGGGGGTCTGAAAGGTCCTCTAACACAAAAGGAGCGGGAAAGGAGAAAACAGTTGCAATTATGCCTCTATTGCGGAAACTCAGGGCACTTTCTTCGAGACTCTCTGGTGAAACCTGCCAAGAAGGCAGTAGGAGCTGCAGTTACCAAAGTTACAAACTCTGAGCAGGGAAACGACCTCGCCGACAAGAATAGAGGTCCTCTTGCCGAGCGTGAAAACCAGTTCCGTGACCTCGCATTTCGTGATACCTATGGTCCTCATTAGCCCTGATAATCCGGATTGATTACATGCAATTGAAGCTTACGTCGACAGCGGTGCCATCGGCAATTATGTGGATCATGAAATGGTTTTGAGGATGAATCTAACTCTTTGTCCCAAGGCTGTAAAGGACGTCATTACTACGGTGGATGGTACGGAGATAGCCTCCGGGCCAGTAACGCATACCACTCAAGAGGTGACGCTAGTAAGTCAAGATGGACACCATGAGAAGATCGTGTTCGATGTGATCAAGGCCCCTCAGTTTCAGATTATTCTAGGAATACCTTGGTTAGAGAAACACAATCCTCTGATCGATTGGCGAGCAAGAACGGTCCAGTTTCCAGAATGTGTCTCTACTTGTCACCCTCCACCTGCTGTTGCACTGGCAGCAATTTCTTCAGAGACTCCCCAGTTACCTCCCGAATATCTAGAATACCAAGATGTTTTCCGGAAGGATCAGGCTAACTCTCTACCTCCTCATAGGTCTTATGACTGCCAGATAGACCTGATACCTGGATCTACTCCTCCTTGTAGTAGAATTTATGCCCTCACCGAGCCTGAGAACCTTCACCTTTGACAATACCTGGATCAATACCTGGCAAATGGGTTTATTCGTCCTTCCAAGTCCCCTGCTTCTTCAGCTTTGTTCTTCGTTCCAAAAAAGGAAGGAGACCTTAGAACTTGTATAGATTATCGCTCCCTGAACCAGATCACCGTTAAGAATAGATATCCGTTACCTTTGATCCCTGAACTCCTGGACCAAGTCAGAAAAGCATGCATATATACAAAGCTGGATCTTAGAGGAGCTTACCACTTGGTACGAGTAAAAGAGGGCGATGAATGGAAGACGGCCTTCCGCACCAAGTATGGGCTATTTGAATATCAGGTCATGCCCTTCGGACTTTGCAATGCCCCGGCCGCCTTTCAATATTTTATGAACGATGTCCTCAGAGAGCTCATAGATGTGTGTGTTGTTGTTTACATTGACGACATCCTCGTTTATTCTTCATCGGAATCTGAACATCGGAAACACGTGAAAATGGTCCTCGAAAGATTGCGTCAACACAAACTTTTCGCTAAGTTGGAAAAATGTGTTTTCAACGTGACTGAAGTTGAATTCTTGGGATTCATATTATCACCTGGCGGAGTGCGTATGGATTCAAAGAAGGTCGATGCAGTTCTCAAATGGCCATCACCATCCTCCGTAAAAGGTGTGCAAAGCATGTTAGGCTTCGCTAACTTTTACCGCAGGTTTATCCCCGAATTCTCTCGAATAGTCCAGCCCATCACTGCCTTGTTAAAGAAAAAGAAACGTTTTGAATGGTCTACCGAGGCGGAACAAGCTTTCCAGGATTTGAAGACTAAATTTATCTCTGCACCAATCTTAAAACACCCTCGCCCCGAACTCCCCTACATCGTGGAAACTGATGCTTCAAGCCTTGCCATGGGGGCAGTTCTATCACAAAAGGACCCGGTAACCAATCAGTTGCATCCCGTGGCATTTCGGTCCCGCAAATTCTCACCTCCTGAAATCAATTACACGATTACTGACAAGGAACTTCTGGCTATCAAGTCTGCCTTTAAGGCTTGGCGGCATTATCTGCTGGGGGCCCGACACACCGTTACTGTGATTACGGATCACCGAAACCTGCAATATTTGAAAACCGCAAAAGCCCAATCCTCTAGACAACTCCGTTGGGCATTATTCTTTGCCGAGTTTGACTTCATAATTACCTATCGACCTGGTACAAAGAACGGTAAAGCTGATGCCCTTTCTCGGATGGGAGTGGAAGAACACTTGATCAACCCTAAACCTGTACCAATCATTCCCGAACAAAGAATTCTGGGTGTAATCGCCACAGAATCCATAGAGGAAGTTAAGGATAAGGCCAGGCAACTTGTAACTCCAGCAGACATACAGAATTGGCATCTGCAGGGAAAGGACTTTGCAGTAAAGGACAACTTATTGTATTTCCAAGAACGATTATACCTACCCAGCACAGATTTACAGGAAAAAGTAATCTCTTGTTATCACGATTCTTTAATGGAAGGACATCCCGGTATGGCCAAGACCTCAGAAAAGATCAAGCGCTACTTCTGGTGGCCGTCTTGGAAAAAAGATATCAGAGACTTTATAATGTCCTGTGGAGTATGCGCCCAAAACAAGAGTCAAAAGGAAAGACCAGCAGGCCTCTTACGCCCTATTGACATCCCACCTCGCCCTTGGCATACGCTTTCTATGGACTTCATCACCGATCTACCTCCATGCTCCGGATACAATACGATTCTAGTAATCGTGGACTTATTCTCCAAGATGGCGCATTTCATTCCGCTCAAAGGCTTGCCAACAGCAGCAACTCTGGCCCGAGAATTTCTCGAAAACATCGTCAGACTGCACGGTTTTCCTTCGGTTTTAATTTCAGATCGAGGTAGTCAATTTATTTCTCATTTTTGGCGAAGTTGCTGTCGGTCGGCTCAAATTGATGTGAGACTATCGACCAGTCACCACCCTCAGACCGACGGACAAACCGAGAGGACCAATCAAACTCTGGAACAGTATTTACGCTGCATGCTGCAACAAACTGAAAAAACTTGGAAAGACATCCTTTGGATAGCCGAATATGCCTACAATAACTCTGTCCATTCGGGAACTGGGAAAACCCCGTTTTTTCTTTTGTACGGCAGCCACCCTCGAACCTCGGAGTTGGATCCCCTCCAAGATCTTGAAACACCAGCAGTAGACTACCTGCATTCTACAATCACCCAAGCCTTTAAGGAAGCTATTTCTCACCTTCAAAGGGCTAAAGAACAATACAAGAAAGGAGCAGATCAACATCGGAAGGAAGCCCCTCAATATCAAGTAGGGGATCAAGTCTGGTTATCCACCAAATATCTACCTCTAAAAGGGCCACGCACATTCAACCCAAGATACCTTGGTCCCTATTCCATCACTACCATAGTAAACCCAGTAGCAGTCAAGTTGGACTTGCCCCCGCACATGAAGATACATCCGGTCTTCCACGTCTCTCTATTAAAACCCGTGCAACCTCAAACCCGACTAACTAAATCTCCAAAACCTATCCTAGTTGATGGAGAACTCGAGTTTGAAGTCAAAAGCATTCTGGACTCCAAGATCTCCAAATCTAAACTATTTTACCTAATTGACTGGAAAGGCTACGGCCCCCAAGAGAGATCCTGGGAACCTGCTGAATATGTCCACGCTCCTCGCCTAATCAAAAGATTTCACCGAACATTTCCTGACAAGCCAAAACCCTCGGAGAAGCCCGGTTTGGGAGGGGCCTTGAGGGGGGGTACTGTCATGATCTCTGCTTCCAAAAGGTCAGGGTTTTCCCAACTCCCTTGGAAGCAGATCCATAACCCAGGTTCCGAGTGCCAACCAGTCCCAATTGGGACCTTTTGGACCCAGTCCTGGCGCCAGTGGCACCAGGCTCATAAATATGCCCAGTCCCAGCGCTGGAAGCGCCGGGCTCATAATGCTTGGGTGGACTTACCTGCAGCAGACCATGCTGCTTACTTGCCTGCCATTTGAGCCTCTGATCCTCTTCTGTTTGGAACTACTTTTCCTGTTGGGTGGGGCAGGAGCCACTCCCTAGATTCAGAACACTGGAACTCTTCTGGAAAGCAGGAACTCTTTTCTTACCTAGTCGTGGCTGTGGAAGGAGACACCTAAGCACTACAGGAGGCTATTTAAACCACACCCGATGGATGAATCTTGCTTTGCGTTATTCTGCATCCTCTACAGCAGAACGCTCATCGTGTCTTCTGCATCTGATCCTGGGCCTAAGGAAAAAGGCTTACCATCCTGAATCCAGTCTTCAGCAACACCTATAAAGACAAGAAAGAACAGGTTAGCATTACGGTCTTCAGTGACAGCTCTTCACTTACCTGGTCCATCGGCTGTCACCAACGCCTCGCGCTGCATTCCGGCATCTGAAAGACAAAGGCTTACCTACTCTTCGTGCGCTCCGGAGGTCTTCACACTGCATTCCGGCATCTGAAAGACAAAAGCTTACCAACTCTTCGCACGCTCCGGAGGCCTTCGGTGCTGCATCCCGCATCTGAAAGACAAAACAAGGTGCGTTTAAAGACATTGGGGAACTTTAATACTCACGTGCCATTACTCCTTTCCACATCTAACCCAGTGGGTATTCCGGCACTCTGCAGCCGCTCCGAACTTGTACCTGCAAAATAAAAAGACAGTTAGAGCGCATCGTGAAGCAGGCAACAAGCGCTTACTTACGTGCTTCTAGGCGCTTCTATTCATCACACGGGCTCCATCTTCAACTCACTTCAGCCCGTCATCCGCCATCGCCGGAACCCTGCAAAACAAGAAACATCATTACTAAAGACTTTAAAGACATTAGAACTACTCGAAACTTACCGTTCGTGCAGTAAACGACGGACAGCAGTCCTCTGAAGTCAAGAGGCCTGCTCCCCTTATCCAGTGAAGAAACTGGTTACAGCACCCTACCCCGAGGCAGATGGAGAGCACGGCGTTCACTTACCTAAGGTGAGAGCGTTAACCTTTGGGGTTCTACAGGAGAAGAGAAAGGGAAGAAGAGAGAGACATTCAATAACCCAGTTCCTTAATCCCATATTTTCTATCTGCAGACATCTTACCCTTCAAGTCAGACATACTGTGCACAGAGGTCCAGCCCAAAGAGCCAGCCGTGTGTTACACATCACCTTTGCAGATACGGTATACGCCCAGTCAAGACCGGCGCCTCTACGGGAATCAGGTGAGCGTTAAAGTTAACCAGCCCCCCCGGCGGCGCTGCCATCGCTGGAACCGCAGCCTTGTCTCCCGCCGCGGCAATGGTGGGGGGGGCACCCGCTCTAATCCAAGCTTCTGTCGAGCAGTGTGGCCAGATACCTGATACCACGCAGCCATCCCTGCCCGGTGCCGTGTCGCGGAGAAGGGATGGGAACTTTTTCCAGCAGCTCAGTGCCTTATTTGTACACCTTATAGTCACGGTCCGGCGGGTGAGACACCCGAGCATGTCTCTACGCCACGGCCGCCATCTTGGAATGTTTGGGTTTATAAGTTAAGTTGGCAAGGGGGAGTGGTCGGTGCGCTAGGAACCAGTAATGGGGGTAATTGGTGTGAAGTGGAGGAGGCAGGGGGGCTCAGGAATACGGAGAGTGACGAGAATGGGTCTAACCGGGGTGGGGGATCCCGTAGGTGGTTCGGGCTTCATCCAGTGACATCAACAGGGAGGAACCAGAGGGGTGAGGAAGGGGATCAGGGGTACGGGGAGCGGGTCCAGGGGGGAAGGGGAACTCACCTCTGGTGCAGGCTTTTCCAGCATTAGAGATATTTGCTCAGGTGGTTGCACTGAGTTCCCATAAGTGGAATTAAACGAATTCCCGGATAGGGATAACATGACTGCAACGATGGGAAATAGGCCGTGTGGGGGGGATACTTACGAATAGGCACCCTGAACGTGAAAGGTTTGAACTCACCACCATACGGTCTATGGTGGCAAGAGAATTTCGAAGGGCTGAACTAGATGTTATGTTCCTCCAGGAATCAAGGGTTCCATGTAGGCAGGTCGGCCGGGAGTTCTGAGGCTCCGTCCCCTTGAGAATGGCAGGGTTGGGTATCCTGGTAAATAAGGGACTTGAATGGAAGTCACCAAGGTCTGGTCGGACGTTGAGGGGAGAGCCCTGTTGGTCTCGGGGGATATTAGAAAGATGAGGTTCATGTTCGCCACTGTATACGCCCTCAATCAGGAACAGTTAAGATTTCTGGAAGATACAATGGCGAAACTCTTAGTAGAAAACTAGGGGCACTTGATCACTGTGGAGGACTTTGACATGTGGGCAGGCATGGGAACAGGGCACGGGGGCTTCCGGGCCACAGACATCTTGAGTTTCATGACGCACTGGGAGACTGGGGGTTGAGGGACATATGGTGCCACCTTCACACAGTGATGCAGGGTTACACATTCTACTCCCCACCACATGGGACCTAAAGAGGATCGATCATCTCCATAGTTCTAGGGACATATGGGAGGAAGCACGGGGCTCTTAGATCACTCCTATCTCCTGGTCTGACCATGACATTGTGACGGTGGATATACGGTGGGAGGGCCTCTCCCCCAAAGGGTCTAAATGGAGATGTAATTAATCACTTTAGAAGGACCCCATGTTCCTCTCGGAAATGAACAAGGAAATAGCAGAATATTTCAAGACCAATGATAATAGGGAGGTGAATCGGAGAATCGTCTGGGAGGCGGGTAAGGCTACATGGCGAATCATCCTAAATCGGGAAGGAACCCGTAAAAAGAGAGAAAGGGCATTAGTCGAGCGGGGACTGGGGGAAGAGATAAGACACCGGGATGCAAAGGCTCACAACCCCTCCGGAAGCCGGGAGGAGTGCATACAGGGGCCAAGGGGGAAGAGGGAGGAACTGAGACTCTTGGAGGAGGGGAAAGTTATCTGTAGTCTGCTTTTCCTGAAACAAAAGTTTTATGAGAAGGGGGGCAAGGCAGACTCCCTATTAGCAGCAAGGTTGAGGGGCCAGCGCACAGACAGGGAGGTCGTGGAAATTGAGGGAAATGTCGGGGCAACGGACCCAACAGGGCAGGTAGTTTCAGAGGTCTTTGCAGCCTTTTATGAGAAGTTGTATGCCTTAGAGGTGAGTCCAGAGGCACAGGACATAGATGCCTAATTGCGGTCCACCAAACTCCCCAAACTCTCCAAAGACGAAACATGTGCGCTAGAGGCTCCCATAACGGAGGAGGAAGTTAGAAGGGCAGAGGCAAGGTGACCCCTGGAGAGGGCCCCGGGAGAAGACGGTTTCACTGCAGGATTTTATAAAACATTTCTCCCCGCCCTTCTCCCATTCCTGACCAAGTTGTTCAATCACATTCTGGATATGGCCGAGCCCCGTAATCCTTCGGCCGGGCTCTTATTACAGTGATTCCCAAGGAGGGTGGAGACCCTCAGAAGTGTGGGGCTTACCGACCGATTTCCCTCCTGAATATGGATGCCAAATTGTATACCAGGGTGATAGCCACGAGACTGGAAGGTTACATGCCTAGATTGATTCTCTCTGACCAAGTGGATTCATTAAGGGGTGACATGGGGCGAATACAATGAGAAAGACATTACATCTCACACACGCATACCACAAAATGGGGGGGCTTCCTTCTCTCCATAGACACAGAGAAGGCATTTGATCGGGTGGAGTGGGGTTTTCCAGGGCGGTCCTTGTTAAATTTGGTATTGGGGAAAGGCCCCTTAGAGGGATCATGGCGGTGTACACATCCCCAATGGCCTCAGTCATGGTGAATGAGGAGTTCTCATGGTGGTTCGCGCTTGGGAGGGGGACCAGACAGGGGTGCCCCTCTCTCCCACACTGTATGCTATGTCAATAGAACCCCTTGCTCATCAGGGATGACCCGGGGTGGTGGGTATCACAGTGGGGGGGGGGTGGACTATAAGATAGCACTTTATGCAGACAATATGTTTCTACATGTGAGCGAACCCCTGGTCTTCATCCCAGCTGTACCTGACTGATCGAACAATATGGTACCATGGCCGGGTTGAAAATTAATAGATCCAAGTCGGTTCTTTTCCCCTTGGTCAAGGGGAGTGACAGGAATACTGAGAGATTTACACCACTCAGGCTGGAGGGCAGTATGACCACATTGCGATACTTAGGTATTAATCTTACAAGGGATCGCAATAAGTTATTCGATGCCAACTAACCCCCACTGATGCTCAAAATACATGCAGACTTAGCAAAATTGCAAAGGTTAACAATTTCATGGTTAGGTCGGCTTAATGCATTGAAAATGGTGGTCTTCCCAAGGGTTCTGTACCTATTCTAAATGCTTCCTATATGGATTCCTGATGGGTTTTTTTGAGAGATACGGGGGGCTCTTCATAGGTTCCTTTGGCCGGGGAAGAGGGCCAGAATTTCCAGGGCAACCCAACATTGCCGACAGAGATGGGAGGTGTGGGCCTCCCCGATGTGCGACACTACTACATGGACGCCCAACTCAGAATCCTGATTCCTCACTTAAGGTCCCAGCTAGACCAATAATGGCTGACGATGGGCATAGGACATGGGGGTAGGGGAGGACAAATCCCCCCCACAATCTTAAGGGGGGGTGATACAATGGCATTTATCTCCCCCAGTTTGTGTGTCCTGTCCTAGAGTCTGCTCTGCCGCAGCAGCATGTGCCATCATATGCACTGATGCGTGCAAACTTCAGTCTCTGAAGTGACTCTGAAGTATGCACGCAGCAGGCGCCGGCTGTGGATTCTATCCAAATCCACTGCGATTCCATGATTCACAACAACAGTGGGGAAGGGGGAGGAGAACGTCGCAGGACCATGAGCAAGAGTTGTTGACAACAGCTCTTGCTTGTCCGTTTCCCTCCTCCCCCACCCCCAGGGAATACGGCACGTGCCAGCCCAGGCTGGGCTGAAGTGCGCAGTGCCCTGCTGTGCAGCTTGCCAGCCTCCTCCTCCTCCTCCTCACCTTTAGAAGCAGCAGGCAGCGACGCGTGCTGCTAGGCTTCCGAATGTGAGTGTGCGCCTGACTCAGTGACGGTGAAACTATTAGACTGCTGCTCCCAGTCCCTGCCTCCTGCTACGAGTCCTGCGATGCCTATGCCCGTTAAGACTGGATTTACTCGACGTGTCTGGAAGAGTGTGAACAGAACAATTATCACCAACTACCAGCTGCACCTCCACTGTCCTCAGGTATTATTCCTTTCTGTCCCTGCTCACTGAACCGCCTCGTGTTGCAACCACTCACTTCCCTGCTCTCTGGTTTAGACGCTAGTGATCCTGTGTCCTTTCCCTTCCTCTCACCTGCCTTCTCTCTTCCCGCTGCCTTCTTCCTTCATCTCATCGCATTTTGGTAAATCATTTTGGAAAGTTTATAACAACTCTACCTGTTCCTGCTCACTGAACCGCCTGGTGTTGCAACCACTCGCTTCCCTGCTTTCTGGTTTAGACGCTAGTGATCCTGTGTCCTTTCCCTTCCTCTCACCTGCCTTCTCTCTTCCCGCTGCCTTTTCCCTTCATGTCATCGCATTTTGGTAAATAATTCTGGAAGGTTTATAACAACTCTACCTATCCCTGCTCACTGAACCGCCTCGTGTTGCAACCACTCGCTTCCCTGCTCTCTGGTTCAGACGCTAGGGATCCTGTGTCCTTTCCCTTCCTCTCACCTGCCTTCTCTCTTCCCGCTGCCTTCTTCCTTCATGTCATCGCGTTTTGGTAAATCATTCTGGAAGGTTTCTAACAACTGTACCTGTCTCTGCTCACTGAACCACCTTGTGTTGCAACCACTCGCTTCCCTGCTCTCTGGTTTAGACGCTAGTGATCCTGTGTCCTTTCCCTTCCTCTCACCTGCCTTCTCTCTTCCCGCTGCCTTCTTCCTTCATGTCATCGCATTTTGGTAAATCATTCTGGAAAGTTTCTAACAACTCTACCTGTCCCTGCTCACTGAACCGCCTGGTGTTGCAACCACTCACTTCTCTGCTTTCTGGTTTAGACGCTAGTGATCCTGTGTCCTTTCCCTTCCTCTCACCTGCCTTCTCTCTTCCCGCTGCCTTTTTCCTTCATGTCATCACGTTTTGGTAAATAATTCTGGAAGGTTTCTAACAACTCTACCTGTCCCTGCTCACTGAACCGCCCCGTGTTGCAACCACTCGCTTCCCTGCTTTCTGGTTTAGACGCTAGTGATCCTGTGTCCTTTCCCTTCCTCTCACCTGCCTTCTCTCTTCCTGCTGCCTTTTTCCTTCATGTCATCGCATTTTGGTAAATAATTCTGGAAGGTTTATAACAACTCTACCTGTTCCTGGTCACTGAACCACCTCGTGTTGCAACCACTCATTTCCCTGCTCTATGGTTCAGACGCTAGGGATCCTGTGTCCTTTAACTTCCTCTCACCTGCCTTCTCTCTTCCCGCTGCCTTCGTCCTTCATGTCATCGCGTTTTAGTAAATCATACTGGAAGGTTTCTAACAACTCTACAGCCACATTATGCATTTAGTTTCTGTGCTTTTTGGAAATTCGGATCCTGATGTATTTCTAACACTTCCTGTTGTTAGAAACACACCAGGCAGGATGAAAATGTATTGAAATGGAGGGAAAAAAACAATTCAAAACACGCCAAAATGCTCAAAATGCATTCAAAAGACAAAATCCAGCATGTAAACTAGAAGGAAGGATTACCACCTCTTGATAGGCCAAAAGATGAAAAAATGAGCTCCAACAGTCTTACCAGACTTCTTTCTTCCCGCTGCCTTCTTCCATCATGTCATCGCATTTTGCGTTGGTAAATCATTCTGGAAGGTTTCTAAGAACTCTTCAGCCACATTAGGCATTTAGTTTCTGTGCTTTTTGGAAATTCGAATCCTGATGTATTTCTAATACTTCGTGTTGTTAGAAACACACAAGGCACGATCAAAATGTATTGAAACAGAAGGAAAAAACAGGTACAAAACACACCAAAATGCTCAAAATACATTCAAAAGTCAAAATCCAGCCTGTAAACTAGAAGGAAGAATTACCACCTCTTGATAGGATAAGAGACGAAAAAATTTGCTCCAACAGACGCATAAGTGCTCAGGGGGTCCGCATCTAGTCTTTCTGTTCTCCTCAACCTGGTTTCTGTCCACCTTTGCTCAATGGTTCCTTCTCGTAACCAGTGTCGTTATCTGTGTGCTTCTGGGCCCCACCTTTTATGCTCTGTTTGATTGTTAATGTGTTTCAGGTGTGTGTGACGGTGATTGAGTGCCTGACCCTGTCTGGCCTCAATAGTGGAACAGAGCCATTGCAGATCACTAGTGGTAATCTTTCTAGTCTCAGTCCTCCTCTTCCTTGTCTCAGAAGTCGGGTTGAGAAAGAAAGAAGGGGAAATATGGGAGTTGTAGTATCCCATAAAGGTAGCGGGAATGTGGGGTAAATAGCTGTCAGGTAATGGGTGATACCATGTCTCACCTTCAGGTGTCAACTCCCCACTCCCTGAGGACCTGCTACCCAAGTGATCCTCCCTCGCTTGTCCACCCCGAGGGTCGGGATCCAATAGTGATGGCCCTTCTCTGGCCACCTGAATAAGAGATCCCGGGGACTGAGTCATGAAACACCCTCGGGTTTTTCGCATAAATAAAAGAGAAACCTGCTTTCTTGGAGAGATAAACTTGAATTAAAGACATTGGGCCTCATTCCGAGGCTGGTGCAAAGGTATTACCGGCACCGGTAAGGACAACGGTACCGGTAATCCCTTTGCGCCCTATTCCGAGGTCCCTTTGCAGGTTCCGCTAAGGCCGCCTGGTTTTACCATTTACAAAGAGTCCAGGGAGAAAATAACGGTACCACAAATTTGCAGTACTGTTATTTGCACCTTCCCCATTTCCATTGAGCCCTATGGGGGCTCAAATGGGAATGGGGAATGGTATTTTCAATGGGGGCTTACCGGTCCCGCAAAGGTCCGATTAGACCGGTAAGTCCCCATTGAATGAGGGCTGACTCAGTACCGTTATTGGAGGCAGCCATGGCGCTATTAGTGCCATGGCTACCTCCAATCTCGGAATGAGTCCCATTCAACAATTACATGGTGTGATTGTGGAAACCCAAAGGTGGCAGGAAAGTGACCCTCCTTGTGGAGAGTGGCAAGGGGGGAGGAACATGAGCTGCAATGCATGTGGCCATTCAATCAGTGGAACACACAACATTAATGGGTGTCGTATCCTTATGGAAGACGTTGTGAATTGTAATTGTAAGAATGGATCTGCACAATTCTTCTTATTCTTGGTCCAAGTTTATTAAGAATAAATGTTAGAATAGACCCCCAGCACTTCCAACCTCCAAGGCTAACAACAACGACTCTGGAGATGGACTCCTTTTCAAAGCTAAACATTCCCCCATTCCATTGAGCTCATTATCTACATTCCAGGCTGACACCATCAGCATTCCAAACTCTATCTGTACACAGCTCAACTATATAACACATATCCTCTCTTTATATATGAAACTATATACGGAACCAACAGAAAGGTAATTAGCTGAACCAACAGAAATATTGTTTACAACAGAAATATTATTTACAACCACACTAACAAATCCACCCACATGTTACATCACTCTCAATCCATCCCAACCTCTCTTTACATTGCAATTCTGTTTTTATTCCACACTTGACCACCACTCACCCTGACGGCCCCTCTCAACACTGCAACTACTCGTACCTGATCAGAATGTAACACATCCCCTTTCCTTTTTATTACACTTTTTCTTATCCTTACTCAATCAACACATTCCACTCTCAGCTCTTTCTTACCTCTTCTCAAATGTTCCCTCATCATATACATCTCCTTCTGCTTCTTTAATGTATTCCTCAACTCATCCACCACACAATCCGAAACTCTCTCTCTACCCAACCACAGTGGACTCACAACAGTGTTGGCCTTGCGCCCCCTAATCAATTCAAACAGCAATATCTCCGTTGTAGCATGCAGCTCCATCCTCATTGCATATATTCCCCCTTGCCAGTGGCACTTGCTATTCTCACTGCCTCCATAATGCAGCTGTTTATTCTCTCGACTAAACCATTGCCGTCAGGATGATCTACAGCTGAGCGTTTATGTCTTACACTACTTTTCCTTATATACTCTTTGAAACACCCAACTGGGTTCTATTATCCGATAATATACTAGCGGGTATACCTTCTATCGCAAAAACATCTTGTAAAAACTCAACAGTCGCATCTGACAACATTCTGCCAACCTCCTCTCAACCTCCCTTTCGAAACCCAGCCACCAATACTTGTTTCTTAAAATCGCTTTGGTTTTAGATATACCAATATGACCCTTATGCGCCAAATTGATGATCCTTCCCCTAACAGATACCCGTGCAACAGCATGCTCCCACCTAAAAATTATCCCAGCCACCACACTCAATTCACCACATACTTCCCAAAACAGTTTCTCACCTTCATGAACATCAACTCTTTTCCTTGGCCATCCCGATTATATGTCCAATCCGCCGCGGTGGCTCCCACCCACTCATCTTTATCAACTATGCCTTCATAATTTACAAAAACTCTTTATTCTCCTCCTCTCTTCTACTCAATCTAGATAAAAAATCTGCCAACACATTTTCTTTTCCAGTAATTACTCGCAATTCCAACCTATGGCATTGCATTCGGGTACCCCATCCTGCTACCCACTTTGTCAAGCCCCTTAGACTCAAAAATGGTCTTCATGGGTTTATGATCCGTTTGTATAATAAAATCTGTGCCCCACACAAAGTTTTTGAATGTTTCCACTGCCCAATAGCATCCCAACGCTTCCTTTTCTAAGACTGAATATCTCTTTTCAACTCCCTTCAATCCTCTGGATGCATGGGCAATTATCTCTTACTTGCCCTGGCTCATCAAGTTGCACTAGAACAGCTCCTATACCTACCTCACTAGCATCAGATTTTTCCTTTTTGTATAAAAGTTTCCTAATGGTCCAGCCAAGTTTATTTCATTCTTTATTTCTCTGCACTCTTTATTACATTTTCCACTCCAAACAAATTCTTCTCCCTTCCTCAACAACTTTCTCATTTCACAAACCTTTTTGGAAAAGTTCTTGACAAACTTTTGATAAAACTTCAACAAACCCAGAAAAGCACGTAATTCCCCTTTAGATTTTTGAACTTCAAAATCTTTTTATTTTTTAAAAATATATTTTTATTGGCATATTCGCACGAACAGAACATACAATTCTGGTATTTCACTTAAATGAAGAACTTTCGCCATACAGTTTTTCTTTTTATACCCTTCCCCCAACTGTGACCACTAATTCACCTCCCCACTCCCTCCTTCTAACACCCTCCCCCATCCCCCTTGAGTCTTGAACAGCCATGGGGAGGCCACTACCTTATGTCCACTGGAGCTTGTGTTCCCAACTTCTTTAGTCAATTGTTCCAGCATTTGTTTAGAGTCTTTGTGCCATGCACACTTTGGGAAGCTACTGCTCCACCTCAGTGCTTAGGTTCTGGTGCAATGTTAATGCCCATTCCCTCTCTCCCTTGCATCCAATCCAGGATGTCCCTCCTCACCTCTGTCCCCTTCGTGTACATATATTAGACCTTGTTCATTCACTGCCCCTTGATTACCCATTCACCCTCTTCCTTCTCCATCCCAAACAACATAAATAGAGAATCCAGGTTTCTATCCACCCCCTCCAGATCCTTTATCCACCCCAGGATCTCCTTCCAGTACTCCTGTACCTTCACACACCCCCACCAGTAGTCCGCCACTTGTCCGCATTTCCTCCAACAGTGTGGGTCCGCCCCTAGGTACATCTTTGATATCCTAACTGGGTCCCACTGCCACCTATATAAAAGCTTGAGCCCATTCAATTTATATTGGAAGTCCACCGAGGTGCGGTGTGCACTCACACATAACCTCCTACAATGGTCTGCTAACAGTTCCGTTCCCATATCTCCTTCCCATTTCCTCCTAAATGTATCAATCCCCCCCCCCTGTGCCTCCAGCAGGGTCTGATACAATCTGGATATTAGGCCTCTCGTACCCCTCTCTGTGTTCAGTATTCTCTCTGTGCCCGTCAATTCCCTTTGCAATCCTTCCTTCCACACCTCTGCCATTAGTACCTCTTTTAGCTGCATGTATTTACATACTGAGATTCTTCCTATCCCCAGGGCCTCCTCCAGTTCTCCCAGATCTATAAATTCATCTTTCTTTAGGACCTGTCCTATTCTCTCCAGTCTTGCCTCAAACCAGTCCTGGAAACTCTCGTGGCCTGGGATACAGTTCTGTTTAGAGGTGGGGGGAGCAATATGCAACTTAGTGGTGAGGGCCATTTGGTGACCCACCCCATTTCTTTCTTAACCCTCCATAGCCTCCAAAGCGGCCCCAGGATCATGTGTGTCGTTACCCATCTGGGGGCTGCTATCGCCGGTGCCCAAAGCCACTCTCCCAGCGTGACGGTTCTGAATAGGTCGTTTTCTGCGTCCACCCACTGTTTCTCTTTGTCCTTTCGTAGGTGGGGAATCAGAGCCCTAAATTGAGCCGCTCAGTAATAAGTGCGCATGTCAGGTAGGCCCACACCTCGTTTTTCTTGAGGCTCCACTTGTATTCTGTACGCCACTCTCTGTTTCTTCCCCTGCCATAGGAATCTCACTATCCTTCTTTTCAGTTCTACAAAATGCGAGTCCGGCAACTGTATGGGAAGCGCCCAGGGGTGTTGCTAGCTCTGGAAAAGACCCAGGGCTACACTAATGTCGGAACTGTCAGCACTGGGGACTAGCTAGCTTTTTGGTTGTAGCTCCTGAGATTCTATCCGGGGCTTCAACCAAAAGACATGGGGCTGTAGCCCCATTAGCCCCCCCCTAGCAACGCCTCTGGAAGCGCCTGATATAGATACAGCACTCTGGGGAGAAGCACCATTTTTATTGCATTTAACCTTCCTAGCCATGTAATAGTAAGTTTGGACCAGTGTTCTAGCTCGCCTAAGAGCCTGTGCAAAAGTGGGGGGAAGTTCCTCTCATACTGATTTCCAAGCTCTTTGAGTATCCTTACCCCTAGGTACTTTATATTATCCCTCTCCACTGCGATCCTTAGTTCTTCCCACTCCATAACTTGTTCTCCCGGCGGCTCCTGGAGGGGGAGGATGATTTATTTGTTCACATTCACCTTGAAGCCCGACACCCTCCTGTACTCTTCTAATACCTGGAGTATCCTCGGAACTGATTCCATTATATCCGTGAGATATAATAGTATGTCATCGGCATACATACTCACCTTGTGGGTCCTGGCCCCCCACCCAGATCCCTTTAACCTGGTCATCTTTCTGTATTTTTTCCACCAACGGCTCCATTGTCAGAACAGACAGGAGGGGAGACATCCCTGCCTAGTTCCCCGGCCCAGTGTGAATTCCTGTGATTTCGTCCCGTTTACGACCACCCTCGCCGTTGGCCCTGTGTAAATTGCCCCGATTGCACGGCATATTTTGATTCCCACTCATATCTTCTGAAGTATGGCAAAGAGAAAGCTTCACTCTACCCTACCGAAAGCCTTTTCTGCGTGTAGGCTCAACAATGCTTGCCCCCCCGGTACTCTCTTAATATGCTCCATTAAGTTTAAAGTCTTCTGAATCGCATCAGGGCCCTGCCTCCCTGCTATAAACCCCATTTGGTCCCCATGGACAATTCGGGGCAGTTTCCCTTCAAAGCGGGTTGCTAGGATCCACGTAAATATTCTCATCGACATTTAAGAGCGAGATGGGCCGATACGATGAGCTCCGTGACTGGTCTCTTTCATCCTTTGGGATTACTGATATTAACGCCTCGCTGAACGACACTGGCACCTCCCCATTTTCTAAAATATGATTGCATAATTTCACCATATGCTGGGATAGAACTCTTTGACATATTTTTTTATAGAACCCTATTGTATATCCATCCTCTCCTGCTGCCTTACCATTGGGGAGGCTTGAAAATGCATCCTGTACCTCTTCCGCTGTTATTGGGCTCTCTAGGTGCGCCACCTCTGGGCTTATGAGCCTGGTCAGGGCCACGTCCCTCAGATATTTCCCCACTCCCGTCTCCTCGCTAAGGGCCGCGTACTTATACAACTTCTCATAGTATCCAGCAAATCCTTCAGCAATCTCTTTTAGTGAGTCCCTGCTTTTCCCCTCGGGGCCCCCCAACGTGGACACCCATCTCTCCATTCTTTGCGCAAGAAGCCTTCCCGCTAACAGCACGTCCGCTTTGTCCCCTTTTTCGTAGTATTTATGTTTGAGGTATCTCAGTTTCCACATGCATCCTCTCTTCCCCCTCCACTATTTCCTTCCTCAATTTCTCTTTCCAGAGTCCCCTTTCCCTTTTCCGCCTCGCCCACTCTCTGATCAGCAATCCCCTCCATGTTGCCTTCTCTGCGTCCTAGACCACTTCCCCTTTATTTGGAAGTGTTCCGCTATTCCCTTTGCCAACTGTTCCGCAACAAGTGGATCCCCCCAGAGTGACTCGTTGCAATGCCAGCTGCTGTACGGGTTGTGCAACCCTTCAATGTCTAAGGACGTTATCACCATTATCACCATATCGTGGTCGGTCCACCCCACTAGCCTAATACTGCTACTCATCACCCTTGTGCCCTGGTCCTTGTTGAGGAATAGGTAGTTGATCCTAGTGTATATTTTATGCGGGCCGCGTAGAAGATGTAACCTTCCTCTCGTTGGTGCTGTCTTTTCAACAGATCTACTAGGCCACGTGCCTCTGCTGCCTGTCCCAGGTGCCTCAACCTGTCTTCCCTTCCCTCCGGCCTCTTCCCCCATTACGCTTCTGTCCCAGGTTTCGTTTGCCCAGGAGTTGAAGTCCCCTCCTATAATGTACAGATCAGCTTCGAGCCCTTGTATTGCGTAAAGTGCGGTGAGTACAAATTGTGCTTGTCCCTGATTGGGTGCATACATCGCCACGAGCAGTACCTTCACCCCTTCCATGGTACCCTGCAGTATCAACAGTCTGCCATCCAACAGGCACGTGGCAACACACTGACGTAGCCTGCATTGTTTGTGCAGCACTATTCCAACTCCCCCTCTTTTGGTGTTGCTCGATGCCAAATGGACTTGCTCTATCCCCCCTCCCCTCAATGCCCGCTCTTCCCCCTGCTTCAGACGTGTCTCTTGCAGGAAAAGCAGATCTAGGGAGGCCTTGCGGAATTCCCTTGCTACTAGTGACCTCTTCATCTGGGAGTTTAGCCCCTTCACATTTATGTTCCCACAACCAGACCCTTGTTTGATTCACATTTTCCCCATCATGTCTGCCTCCCCTACCCTTCCTCCCTTCTTTTGCATGGTTAGTGACTCTTCCATTCCCTTATTGTCCACTCCGTCGTTGACATCTTTTTGAACTTGGATAACGTTCCCTCCTTCAGGACCACACCCATTATCAAAACCCCAACTGAACTTTGAAAAATTTGGAACTGTAACTTGTTGTATTCCAAGAAAGTTATTGAGACGCCATCCCTCTCACAGAGGGCCACCTTGGAGCGGAGACCTCTCACTCCGTCCAACAGAACAATGTCATACCTCTGCTTTTCAACCCAATTGTGACATCCTACTCACCAACTATCACACCGGCCTTCCCTCGGAGTCGTTCTCCAGTGACTGCTCCGGTATTGAGGGTGCCTTGCGGGGTGACGGGCCGTTTAGTCTCATGTATTTTCTCCCTGTTTGTCCTCTTTTCCTCCTCTGCAGGCCGTGTGCTGGTCTTGCCTGGTCCCTGCTTATGGAGGGGTCTTGTGGGCGCCTTGGTGCTGAATCCGTGTCCGCTGTGAGATGACACAGGACCTGCTCTACCTCGTGTTCTTCCCGTACCTCTAGCTCTGTCAGCCTAGCATCTAGCCTCATTTCAACCATGTCTGCATTGAGCTGGTTATGTTCGAGGACCTCCACTTTGCTCTCAGCCGTGGTCATCCTGCCAGTCAGGTCGGCCAATTTGGCTTGTATATCACCCGCAGGGCTTTGATCTCTGCCAGGATGTTTCCTGAGTCCTACTTTGTGGAGAACTGGGACATGTCCACCTTTGTCGCCATTTTCACCTCTGGAGCCTTCTTAGTTGATACTCCTTGTTTCCCTGAGTGTGGATTCCCTGCATCCATTTGCGTCCTGTCTCTGCTGCGATCGCCTACTTTGCTCCCTCCTTATTCCTTCCTCCTCCTCCTTCAGCCGGGATGGTCTCCGCCGCCCCTTCCTGTCTGCCGGGCCTAGCCGTGACTCCCTGCTCCGCCTAACCTCTAGTTCCATGCCCCTCGACTGTGCTGCAAGTTCAACCTCTCCCCAAGTTCCTGCACCTTATACCGAAGCACTGGCTGTGAGTGATTACCTACCCTTTGCACCCTTCCATTAGGAAGTATGTTTGAGAGTGATTTTCGACTGTGCAGCAGTCCTCACTGGTTCACTTTTTCCATGTTTCTCAGCCCAGGCCCTGTTACTCCCACATGTAGCCCTGTGAATGCTGGTTGGCTTCCAGTGCGGGCATGTGGCTTTCCCTCCTCTCTGTGTTCACGTATTGGGCTAGTTGTGAGTTCTGAGGGCTGTTCTCTGTTCCTCCCCCTTGTCCACTGGCCTCTGGGTCAGTTGCTTCAGCCTCCTCTGGCCTTTTGCTGTGTGGTACCACTGTTTCCACTCTACTCTCTTTATCTTATCAGCCTGTGCCAGCTCCTGTGGTCCTCCCCTTCGTGTCTTGTTGCTGGTTATTTTATCCTTGATCTAGGCGTATGAGTGAGGGGCCTGACACCTTCTGTCTTTTGCTTAGTCCTTGCCGGCACTTTCCAGGACCCCTGACGTGAGGTGGTCCTTCCCCTCTGCTGTTATAAATTGCCTCACCCTACTGCCAGTGGTTCGCTCTCTCTGTTCGGCTACTGTGCCCTTCACTGCAGAGACTGCCCTTCTCCTGCGCATCTCAGGTGCCCGGGGTACCCGAGGAACTTGCCTGTACTCCACCTGGGATTGGAGGCCTCCCGCGGTGCTGCCTCTCACACTCCCCCACGGGTTCGTTTTGTGTCCTTTGGAGCATTGTGGCCTCTGTAGTGTGTTGCTGCCCCCCCTTGGATGTTCGTCCCCACTGCTGCCCTCCACTACTTCAGCGGGTGGGGGGTTGGTCGCACCCAGGTACCAGGCACTTCTCGGGCGGGTGCCCACTGTACCATCCCGCTTTTCTTCCCGGGCTCCTCCTGCCTCCCCATCCACCCACTCTGGGGGCCTCTCTCCACTTGCCGTGACAGGCGTACCTTCTATGGTGGCCCGCTACTGCTTCCACGTTGCGGTCGCTGCAATGCCGTCTCCTCCCGAGTGAACGCTCTTCTGCTATGCGGTCTTCCTTTCAGCTTGTCTCCCACCGCCAGGCCCTTCCGGAGACAGGTATTTCGTTGCCCTGTATACCGGCACAGCCGTCTTCTGCTTTTGCCGTTTGTGGCCGCGTCAGGCTCCGGGCTGTTTCGGCTTCCCTTCTTCCTGCAGGCCTCTTTGCCTCCTTCTGCCTCGGCTCACTCCAAAGGGTCTGCTGCCACACGCTAATGGCTGGTTCCTGGAGTTCCCTCCACCTACGCCTCCTTTCCGACACCACTGTGCTTATTTGTTTGGGTGAAAAATGCTCGGTATTATCTCCGTTCTGTCGGAGGGAGCAGGAGCTATGTGCCTAGGCAGCCATTTTCTCCTGCGCCCTCTGTTGGTCTCTCGAACTTCAACATCTTTTATGCCCTGACCATGGAACTCTTCGGTTTTGTACCCTGCGATGATATTTCATGGCCTAGATACTCCACTTTGTTGGCCCGAAACACACACTTTTCCTCTGTCAATGTAATACCCATAGATCCTAAAATGTCTAATATGCTATCCAATACCTTGTCATGGTCACACTCATTTTCCACACACACCAAAATATCACCCTGGAAGCAAAAGATAAAGGGTATACCATAAAATAATTTGCCCATTATTTTCTGAAACACAGAACACGCTGATACTAAACCAAACGGCATTCTCTGGAATTGAAACACCCCTTCGTATGATATAAAAGAGGTTAACTTTGTACAACTCTCCTCCAGCTCTACTTGGTGGTACGCTGAAGCCATGTCCAACTTCGAGAATAAGCGCCCACGACCTATGATAGCCAACATTGTTAGATAAGGGATGCTGTTCAATCATCACACATCTATTCAATTGCCTCAAATCTACACACAAACGCAAATTCCCCGAAGGCTTTTTAACGACAATTAACGGGAATGTCCATCCTACTCCACTGGCGCGTTCAATTATACCCATCCTCAACAATTCATTCAACTCCTTCTTCACACCGTCTCTTAATGCTAGTGGTACGGGTCGCAATTTCGCTGCGAATGCTACCCTTCTTCAACACTATTTGGTGTTGCATTCTTCTCACTTTGCCAACATCTCTCTTAAATACATTCCTGTGTTTATCAACAATAGTCGAATTGACTTGCAAAACCTGTTCCTCCTTTTTAGGTTCTAATTTTATCCACAATTTTTTTTGTTTGCGCCACCGCAGTAGCCTCATGCCCTTGTTGGTGACATAAATCCTTCCTTTGGTACACTTCCCCTTAAACTCCCATTACGCTTTAAAATATCCCAACAACACAATTTTGACCTGATTATAACCCCCAGTGTTAATATCAGGTACCAATAAATTCCTAACATCCCCATTCATCTCTTGTTCAAACACCATTTTTGACATCAACTAAATTTTTTAACCAAAGTCGGCCATCATGGATATTTCTCTTCCATTTACGAGCACACTAGCAAACGGATGTTCACAATCATCCTTCACATCACCCTGAACAACATTCACTGTGATATTTTCAACAGCACATTTATTCTCATCATCAGATGATTTATAGAATTCCTCATCATTAACATACAGTACTTTCCTCTGTGAGAACTGGACATTTTTACAGCAGTTTGCAAAGTGACCAGTTCTTTTACATTTTCCCAAGTGGCCCTTCGACCTGGACACGCCAATGGCCTGGCGAAATGTGTGTTGCTGCCACACCTAAAATAAAATAGCTCCCGTTCTCGATCCTCTCTTCTCTCTCCTTTCCATTTATTAGTTCTATCATAGTTCCTTTCCTTCGCTGCAGGTTTTTCTTTAGCCTTCTTCTTGTTTTTTGCCTCTACCACTGCCATCACTTATATTTTGCTTTTGCTTTGATCTTTTTCTGTAATTTTCACAACACAAGCTAGCAAGTGTTCCACTCTCTTCGCTATGTCCAACACCTGTTTGATGCCTGTTTGTGCCTGGGTCTGCCGTCTGCCAGACCCACCTGCCTGTCACACGCCAGCTCTAGGTAAGGTAACTCTCAAAACCACACAGCGTTACCATTGTGCTTTATGTCCTGTCGTTCGTATCATTGCACCTTCCCTTGAGCAGTATCCACCCATGCTATTGAGGTAAGCTGGAGGCATATTACCTGCTGCCTACTAGCCCCTCCACGTTTGAACTCCCCAAGCGCCAGTATTCCTCTCTTAAATTGCATATTAGCATTTAATTCAATTTAAATTCAGCTTTTTATGCTCATGCTGAATCTATGCCGCGTCTCGAGGGCATTTGAAGTTGATTCCATTGACAGAGCGTGCCGTGCTGCGGTCTGCGCCTGGTCCTTAAGCCCTGTAACCTGTCTCCCATTTGGACTTCCTACAGGTACCAGTAACGCTGTACCACAAGACTCTATTGTCTCAGTTTTATCCCCCATGCACTCCCACTACGGTCAGTCACCGCCTATATCCGTGAGCATCCATATTTTTTTACTATGCTATGTGAAGTATCTACCTCTGCTAGGCTACTAGACACCCCACTGCTACCCTACTGCTTGCCTCTAATGTACAGGCCTGACCTACTCTATATCATGGCACTAGCATACTGAGTTGCTATACTATACAGGTATCCCAACTGACCTCAGATTAACAAATGTACTTATGAAGCAATGTTGGCCTTTCTAGCAAACTGCATTTAGGTATCTGTTCTAGCATTTCTGGCTCCTATTGCTAAATTTGAATCTAGGTGTGCTCTGTTTATGCTTTTGAATTAGCACCATTCTGGCTCCCATTGCTAAATTTGAATCTAGGTGTGCTCTGTTTATGCTTTTGAATTAGCGCCATTCTGGCTCCCATTGCTAAATTTGAATCTAGGTGTGCTCTGTTTATGCTTTTGAATTAGCGCCATTTTGGCTTCCATTGCTAAATTTGAATCTAGGTGTGCTCTGTCTATGCTTTTGAATTAGCGCCAAAATGGCTCCCATTGCTAAATTTGAATCTAGGTGTGCTCTGTTTATGCTTTTGAAATAGCGCCATTCTGGCTCCCATTGCTAAATCTGAATCTAGGTGTGTTCTGCTTATGCTTTTGAATTTTGAAGTTTATGCTCTTGAATTAGCGCCATTCTGGTTCCCTTTGCTAAACTTCAATCTAGATGTGCTCTGTTCATGCATTTGAATTAGCCCAAACTAATGCTCTGTGCATTTTAGCCTAGCCTAACCCAGCGGTATATTTGTGCTTAGCGCCTAACTGCTATCAATGGTAACAGCTGACTGTATGTTGACTATGCCCTAGCTGCTAAATTTCGAATATAGGTCGCAGTATATTTGTGCCCTGTAAATTACCCAGTATCAGTAAGCTCACGCTAAAGTTGCCCATCATCATAACAGAATGCAGACATTGCTAACTTTAACTATGTTCCCATTCTGCATTATACCATCTGCCACCCCCTGCTCTAGAGGTCATTAAATTAAGTTTGATGAAGGGTTAGGTAGACTGAGATGTCCTCATCACCACCCTACCCCCTGCCCTACACCATTCGTTCCCACACTACCCCCTTTTCCCACACTAATCACAAATAAACCACACCCAGCCACCACTATGTGCACTACACATGTGTGCCTATAGCCTCAACTGCCTCCCCTCCCGACACTTCTAAGCGCAACGAGAGACTAACCAGTAGACTACCGTCCAGCAGGCACTCAGCAGTAGAATATGCCCATAAGCTCATACGCTCAGATCGCCCTGGATCCACAGACAATAATCGCAGGCGCAAAAAGAAAAGGTGTACAGCCCCACTGAACAACCTAGGGGACATTAGCCCCAGTCTACCAATGAAGGACCCACAAACACAGCCCACTAAGGGAGCATTACTGAATGTCAGGTCATTGGTAGCACACGCAACTGAGATTGCCGACATTATTGTGAACTATAACCTTGATTTCCTTGTAATGACAGAAACCTGGCTGCGTGAGGCAGCAGGCCGTTCTATTGCCCTTCATTTACAGGCCTCCAGGACCCCCTGGGTCCTTTGAAGAAGATATCACAGCCCTAGCAGCCGACACCAACAAACCCACGGCGCAAAACATCATTTTAGGAGATTTCAACCTCGGTTATAAGGACACTAGCGATCCATACGCCACCTCTCTAGCCTCTGCACTACTAGAACAAGGCTATACTCAAATTAGCACCAAACCTACCCACGAAAAAGGAAGGATACTTGACTGGGTTGCGGCTCTCAATTGTACCATCACCCTACTAGATCCGATTCCACTAGTATGGTCAGACCACCACCTTATCACCTTTGAATTGTATATCAACAACTTGGAAAAGAAAAAGCCCATTATTGCCCCCCCCGCCTCACAAGGAATAAACGTAACATCACAGCAGATGCTCTAGTTCCTTCGGTAGCCCCCCTACTCAATGCCCTTCCGGACACCAATGATCCTAACACTCTAATTAACATCTACAATGAGACCAGGATCTAAAGCCATTGATGCTATTGCCCCGCTAAAACTACGAAAAAGCAAACCCATAGCCCATCTTAACTCATGGTTCACTCCAGAACTAAAAACACTCCGTACTGAAAAAAGAAAATATGAATCACGTTGGAAATCATCCCCTACACCTGAAAACAAAACTAACCTTGCCATTATCACTGCCACCTACAAACATAAGATAATCCAGGCCAAAAAAGAACCCTATAATGACAGAATAGCCCAAGCCAGCTCTAGTACTAAAGAATTATTCAACATTCTAAGAGAACTAGAGAACCCCAACCCACCGTCAGATACATGCACTAAAGATAAAGCCTGGTGCACCAGCATTCAAAATGCCCTCTCCAATAAAATTAAAGGACTGCAGACCAAAATAGCTGACAAAAGATCCCAACTGACAGTCATCACACCAGCACCTACCCCTACCCCTCACATTAACTCAGGTTTCACATTAAAAAACGTCACCATTCCTGAAGTCCACAAAATCATTGCGTCTCTTAAACCATCTAACTGTAAGGGCGATAGTTGCCCAGCCCAGATTATAAAAGATGCAGCTAGAGACCTTGCCCCATTCATTACTAAACTTGTAAACTCCTCCTTCTCTAACAACTCCGTCCCAAGTAACCTCAAACAGTCCTGGGTTCTACCACTACTAAAAAAACAGACCCTTGACCCGGCTATACCCACTAACTACAGACCAATTACGACAGTCCTCTTTCTACTGAACATTTTGGACAGAATAGCCTACTTGCAAATACAAGATTATCTTGAAACTCACAAATTACTCGGTACCCGTCAATCTGGCTTCAGACCCCAGCATGGAACAGAAACCGCACTTGTCGACCTCAAAAGCCAGATCGATGAATTGAAAGACAAAGGAAAGATGGCCATCCTACTTCTACTCGACATATCTGCGGCTTTTGATCTGGTGGATCACTCCATACTCTGTAACCACCTATCCTCAGCGGCCCATTTCTCCAGTTCTGCAGTTGCCTGGATCCAATCTTTCCTCGCTAACAGAACTATGCGCGTGTTCTCACCTTCAGCAGCCGCTGACCCCATCCCCATCACCTGCGGAGTCCCTCAAGGATCCTGCATCTCGCCCACTTTGTACAACATTTTTACAAAGCCACTATTTGACAAACTGAACCGTCTGGGTATCACCTACACAAATTATGCGGATGACACCCAGATACTGCTATCCCTCTCAGGAACCTATGATATAGACATCGCGTGGATTAATGAAGTCTACATCATCATTCAGGCATGGATGGCCAAACATGGCCTCTGCCTGAATGATGATAAGACAGAACTACTCCTAGTCGGATCATCTAACAACCTTCTCAAACTAAGTCCTCACTACACAAATATCCTCATCAATGGGAACAGTATACCCATTGCCAAACATGTAAAAACTTTAGGTTTCTACCTCGATGCCCAGTCTAACCTTACTAAGCAGATTAATATGACCTCATCGGCCACAGCCTACACCAGCAAGCTGATCAGAGCCTGTAGACCTCTACTTTCCCCCACCAGCTGCCTCACTCTGGTGAGAGCGCTCATACAATCTAAATTGGATTATTGCAACAGCCTTTATCTAGGAGCGAACAAAACCATCTTAAATAAACTTCAGATCATGCAAAACAACGCTCTTAGAGCAGCGTTGAATATTCCCAAAAGAGAGCACATATAAGAAACTAGAAAGCACTGCAGGTGGCTTTCTATACATGACAAAATTGTCCTAAAAACGATCTGCCACACTCACAAAGCGCTTAAGTACCAAGCCCCCCCCCCATCTCACAGACAAGTTCACATGGAAGGTATCCAACAGAATCACTAGATCATCCAACATACCATGTTTGGCAGTGCCCAGATACAAATCTAAAAAGAGCCGGAGGTTCTAGCTTCCCGGTATTAGCTGCCCAGCTTTGGAACACTCTCCCTCAGAACATTCAAACTATTCAAACCTTCAACAAATTCAGAAGCCATGTTATCACATGGATTCTTAACAAAACATAAAATAACAGATCTTGATACCACTAACCGCTAGGTGGTCTGCACAACTAGTATATGTGTCATCCATCCTATATTACTGCTATGACCCAATGTATAATATGTATAATGTTTAATATGTATATATGTACCATTGTAACTTTACCTTGAATGCTCAAACTGTATTCATGCACACAACTGTCTATACTATGCCATGTAACCATTACTATCCTCTAGCGCCCAATTACCTCCGGGTCAGGTGCGCGATGTAAATAAAATAAACAAACTTCCTCTAATGAAAGCTCATCTTTCAACCATAACTCCTCTCTGATTTTGTTGCTACTGCAGTGAATCATAAATTGGTCCTGAATATGCTCATCGAAGGAGTCCTTGAATTTGCATGACAACGCCAGATGCCTTAGAACCATGACGTACTCTTTTACACTTTCACCTTGTTCTTGCTTACGCACGCCAAAGTTATATCCCTCCAAAATTGTGCTAGTTCTCGGATTAAAGTGTGTCATGATCACTGTGAGGGGGCACAAGTTGTGCCACTAGCAAGCTCCAACCAGAACCCTGAGGGCCTTAAAACCACTGCAAAAGGGCTCCTGGAGCCAGTCCTGGCGCCTTTGGCACCAGGCTCATATGTAGGAAGGAAGGGCTGTTCAAATTAGGTCCCATTTATGTACGTGGACCTTTAAATCCAACATGGAAGCACCCACACATCCTAGTTCTAAGAACCAAGCCATGCGGTCTAGTGTTTTGGGTGCGGCAGGCCTGGAACTACTTTCCCTGGTACTACTTTACCTGGGCTATATAAACCACACCCTGACTGCAGAACACGCTTCGTGTTATTCTGCAACCAGCAGCATGATGCTCACCGTGTCCAACTCCTGGTCTTCAGCATCTTCCTGTAGTCCTGCAAAAACAAGATTATTCTGTTTTACCCGAGAAAACACAATCCAGCACTCAGTCTGTCAACCGTGCTGCAATCTGTGGAAACCGAGAGAAGAAGAAACATCACTCACCTGTGAGTACTAGCTTAAGGACTTCCGGTGAACAGCTACCACAGCTGCTGCTCGAACAATGCGACCTGCAATAACGAGAAAAGGAAAAACAATATTAGAACACGCGTGCTTCCAAAACATCGAATTCCATCAGTCTTACCTGAATTCCATTGCGCTCCGCTGCGCTTCCATCCGGAGCACCACAGCAACATCTGCAAAGGAAAAAGAGATATATTCAGGTTTGCTTTCAATATTAAACAACTGCACAGCGCTGTACTTACCTTAACGGATTCCGAGGGCCTGTTTTTCATCGCGCTGTCATCCACTCGCAGCACCACCGCGGCCTGTGAGGAGAAGAAGAAGAAAATGTGCCTCTCCATCCGGCACACCAGCATCAAGACCTTCGCACCTGAAAAGAAGGAGATAAAGGCAAGGAAGGGGTACTGCACCAGTGAAGCAACTTGGGCAGCTCGCCAACAAACGTCAAGCGCCCCTGTACAAGAAACGCAGGACGGATAGCTCACCCTACAAATAACTAAGGTGAGAAAAGAACCCAGTGGGAAGGGAATCGGTCAGAGGGAGGTGGGAGATTCACCCATTAGAGACAGTTATCACAAATCCTCCCTTCTGTAATTGCAGATTCGCTATTCAGCACTCGGCAACTACGCATCCAGATCTCAGAGCCTTCCAGACGCCTCCGGGGATATCAGGTGAGCGTAACAAGTGCTGGTCTCATTTTTTTAAAGCATTGTCCCAACCATTTACATTGTCTGCATCTCCCTCCTCTGGCAATGGGGTTACAGTATCATACACTCTGTGTCCCTCATACCCCGGAAAGTGCACAAGTAATGACACCTTCCTGTCTGTGGAGTACGAATTCCCACGTGTGGCTTTAATATAATGTATGAAACCCTTCACCTTAGGCTTTCCTGGGAATGCCATGAATACAGTTGATCCTGGTAGACCAGCCATTGCCATTCCAAGTTATAGTTTTGCCACGCTGCTTATACATATTTTGTCTGGGTTTGTTGTGCACAGTGTAAACTTGGTTGTTAGCCTTGCCACTGTTGTATTCAATTAACGGGTTGGTTACACCATGCCTTGTTCTGGTTGCTTGCGTTTTAAGAGCACTCAGGTCGTTGTTCCCACTTCTTTCACACTCACAGCCTTTTAATTAGTTGCTTTTATGAGCAAGTATGTAATTGTTTCTGCTTGGCTTCGATGCTCGTTGCTGTTACTGAAGTAACACAATCCTGTCCAAGCGCTCTGTGCAGCTTGTCCTGTTTTATTTGTATGTTGAGTAAGAGTAAGTGTCACTGCAGCTCCTACGTGTGTGATCCCGAGTTACACCGATGCGCGTGGTCGTTCCCTTGATGACACGATATTACGCATGCGTGTTGTGCCGCCTGAGCTGCCTTGACAGTACCAACACGCACATGTGTCCCTGTCCTTAATAATGCTGATCCGTTAACAAGTGCATACAGCTCTGATATTTACCCGCTTTCAGTACTGTCTGGATTTATATCCAGTTGACGAGTCGCACGCATCATTACAGCCGGAGCGCTCCTATTTAATGCACAACAGTTTTTAGCTGTGCTCCAAAGCTGCTTACTTGTACATCCAATTCAGGTGAAGTCATGAATCAGCTCCCACAGTGGCCACTGCAACGCTGACGGGCAGTGCGGCTTTGTGCTTCTCGTGGGGAGAAGGAACTTGGGGTTGCCGGGGGTCTGCCTTCCTTTGTTTTAACTCCTCGTCGCCACTTGTAAGAATGGATCTGCACACTTCTTCTTCTTGGTCCAAGTTTATTAAGAATAAATGTAAGAACAGACCCCCAGCACTTCCAACCTCCAAGGCTAACAACAAAGGCTCTGGAGGTGGAATCCTTTTCAAAGCTAAACATTCCCCCCATTCCATTGATCTACATTCCAGGCTGATATAATTAGCATTCTAAACTCTATCTGTACACAGCTCAACGATATAACAGTAATGTTATTAAAAGACTTTATTGATGTTTGAAGTGAACCACACTGCAGAGTACTTCTGGTAGTGTTAGGAGATTTATCCTGGCCAGCAAGTACATCAGCAAAGGGATTATTAGTGGTAGTCCTGGCAGGTTAGACAATTAGGAAGAAGACAGTGAAGTACTGCATTGTGGTGAAAGGTTGTGGAGGAACGAAGGTGGCAAGACCACTAACGTGTTTGATGAACTCTGGTAAAAACCATCCTGACAAAAACATTGTTGTGTATCAAGAAGAAGTGTGTAGTAGTTGTCTTTCTCAAGAGAAGAGAAATTGTATTGAAATATTCATTGAACAAGTGAAGACAAAACCTCTGGTTTGACAAACAAAAGCCTGGGGGAACTTTATGTTAAAGAGTGATGAACTTTGTTTAATTATAAGACTATCACAACACCAAGTGAAACCCTCCAGGAGTGAAGGAACTTTATGTTGGAAATAAAACTTGGCTATTGGAATAAAGATTTGTGTATTACTTTTTTAAGTAGAACCTGATTATTGGAGTGAACTTTATTCATTGGAACTTTTATTTGGAAATTCTTCCTTGATTCTGGGGAAAGGGATCCAACCCTGGTTACAAGATTATTTGGTTCTAAATTATTATTTTGTTGAATCTGAACAACCATATAACTACCTGAAATATGTGTGTTGTTTGTATAAGGATGCGGGACAGCTAACTTTTTATGTTAGAGTGTTTTCCTTTAGCCTTAGTTTCATAGGCAGAGAATCCACGTACAGTTAGGAAAAGCAAGGTGTTTATCACACCTTTTTAAGTTGATAAAATGGCTTCTTGCAAAAACCATTAGCAAGTTGTTCACCTCACATTTCTGACGCCTCACAATTGCTTATGTTATGTTTTCTGTGTCTTTATGGTTGCAAGCGATATTCTTTCATTAGTTTGATATTCACAAACTCTATAAGTAGTCAGCGGTTCACTACGGAGTGCCCTGGCGTCACCTGTCAAAGGCCAACTCACTGGTTTCTCCCTGCACATCTACTTGTCCCGCTGCCGCTGCCACTGCCACTTCTTCTTTGCTTGTCAGATTCAGAGGTTTTGACAGCTCTGGTTGCAGTTCTGTGACTCGCATCTTCCTGAACAGGGGCACACTTTTTGTAACGCTCACCTGGTTCCCACGGAGGCGCGGCGTCGAAGGCGCAGAACTCTGAAGATGGACAGGAAGGGCCCCTCTATTCTGGCTTCCCTGGCTCGTTGGATACCCTCCTGTGCGTGAAAAGGGAGTATTACCAACTGTGGAACAATGCTCAAGCCTCCCACTCCCTTCCAACCCTCCACTATACCTCCTCCACGATTCCCCGTGAAGCCTCAGCTTAGGGTTTGGAAGGATGAGCTCTCCATCCTGCTTCTGATGCAGGGGCGCGTTGAAACCCAGTTACTTCACTGGATTGAGGATTGATGGGAGTTCAGGTAAGCTTGACTGTTCAGGTAAGGCGCTGTAAAAGTTCTGTTCAAAAGTTCAAGCTTAATAATAATGTTCGTTGTCTAATTGCAGCAAGCGCTAATGCTTATGTCTTTTTCCCCTTAGGGGCCGGGGTTCGGAGTGCCGGAGATATGGCGCCGACCCGAAGTGAAACAGTTCTGGATGAGCGCTCAGGTAATGTCTTTGCATTCGCTCATTCAATGTCTTTGTCTTTTTTCCCCATAGGGGCCGGGGTCCGGAGATGCCAGGAAGCGGCAGGACCCGAAATGCAGTGGGAATAATCCAACAGGTAAGACTTAAAAGGAAACTGAGCTTTCCTTATTCCTTTTCTCCCTCTCACCTTTGTTCTTGTCTTTTTTCCTCTAGGCGCCGGGGCGTAGCTGAATCCGGAAGATCGCTGCTGAAGATGGAAGCGCCTTGCAAAGGTGAGTAAAATGCAGCGCTGCAGCGATCGAAACGAAATGCCTTTAAAATGATGTCTTCCTTTTCAGGGCCGTTGGAGAAATGACTCCGGGATGCAGATTTAGCAGGTAAGGGCTTTTCTTCTCCTATTCTCTTCCTTTCTCCCCTTGCAGGTGTTCCAGGGTGCTGGCAGGCGTGGCTGAAGTCAGGATGCAGGAGCTGACACGGTGAGCGTCCAGCTGCTAGGTGCAGAACAACGCGAAGCATGTGTGGCTGTTCGGGTGGGGTTTAAATAGCCTTGGAAGAAGTTCCTGGTATGTATCCTTCCACCAATCAGGTATGTATCCTTCCCCGACCACACCCGGGTGGTGAAGTAGTCCTACAGGTTAAGTAGTCCCATTCAGGCCTCAAGAGGGCCTGGATGAAGCAGCAAGGTCTGCATCAGGTAAGTGTGCACCCAAGCACTTAAACACATATCCTCTTCTATGAGCCTGGCGCCTAAGGCGCCAGGACTGGGGTCCGCTATGAGCCTGGCGCCTAAGGCGCCAGGACTGAGTGCAAAGGGCCCGGCCTGGCTCCTTAGAGGTAGGCATCATGACACTTTTCTTTTCTCGCTCTCCGATGCTCACTAGCCACCGGAGCCAGGCACATGGTGCATGGAGCGTTTCCCATGGGGTAACCTGCAAAAGCAGCACTTCCTACTGCGTTACCTCTGTCATTCGGGCTTTGCCTTCTCACGACTCTCTCAGCACCATCAACCGATACAGACACGGCAGTGGTCCCGGCGTCCTCGACTCTCTGCCCCTGCTGTATACACAGCCACTGATGACTTCTTCTACTACTACTACTGCCACTCCTCCTGATCTGCACCTGAGGGGGATTTAAGGAATCAAAATTCCTGCTCAAGTGAAGGTTGTCCAGAACACTAGACTGCATACTGCTGAGCCCTTCTTCCACGTCCCAGTAACTATGGCATTGTGGGACTTGAAGTCCCCAACATTCTTTTCTTCTTTTCATCACATATTTGGGTTTTGCAATAGGCCATTATGACGTAGGGTCACTAGGGAAGTTGTTCAGAGGGTTCTCCCAATTCTCCTGGCCTGAGTCCCCTCACATGTGATCCTCCTGCAGAACACCAACCCCAAGTTCAGGATCAGGAAGCGTCTGCCTTTCCCTCGCCACATGAAAATGGTCCCAGGCCAGCGGCTCTGAGATGGTCACTTCAGATTCATAACATGCCATTCCCCTAATGTCACTGGTTTTCACAGCCTTGATTGGGAATCGTGAAAGGAAATCAACATTACCTTGTTCTTTTCCTTCACGATGTTCCACCGAAAAACAATAGGGGTGTAAATCCCAAAACCAGTGCATAACTCTGGCATTGGTATCTTTTCTTAGACCTAACCATTTAACGGGAGCATGATTAGTAACCAGGCAAAACTTTCTACCTGTCAGATAGTATTTAGGATAGGTTATAGCCCATTTGATGGCTAGGGCTTCAAGTTCTAGAGTGGCATAATTATTTTCTTGAGGAAACAACTTCCTACTAATATAAAGAAAAGGGTGTTCTATAACATCATGGATATTTGATAATGCAGCCACAAGACCAGTAGGGCATGCATCGGTTTGTAGAACGGTCCATTGAATTCTGCCACCTTCAAAACAGGTTCACTACACAAGATACATTTTAACTATCAGAAACATGTATGATCTTTAGGGCGCCCTTTATGTTTTTGGGGTTCTGCATTTTTAAGTTTGTCTGTAAGAAGGGAAGTAATGGAAGCAAAGCTAGGGATGAATCGTCTGTAATAACCCACTAGGCTGTAGTTCCTTTTTGGTCTTGGGGGCCTGAGTTTCCTCAACTGCCCTAATCTTTTCAGTCTGTGGCTGAACTAATCAATTTCCCACAAAGAAACCTAAATATTTAACAGCAGATCTAGCAAGGTGATATTACTTTGGTTTGGCCGTAAATCCAATTTTCCTTATAGCCTGAGTAACATGATATAGATGTGACATATGTTCTGGCCAGGTCTTACTATGAATGATAATATCATCAATATATGCACCTCAGAATGAAGCAAATGGTCTAAGAGCGTGGACCATTATTCTTTGTAAGGTAGCTGGGACACCATGTAATCCAAAGGGTAGAACCCTAAATTGAAGTAAGCCTATTGGAGTACAAAAGGCTGTCTTTCGTTTGTCTATAGGATTAACTGGTGCGTGCCACTATCCTTTCATTAAATCAAGATCATCTATCCTAGACATGGGATAACAATCTGAATGTGACACTTCATTCACCTTTCTGAAGTCAATACAAACCTCCATGAATTATAAGGCTTGGCAACAAGTACAATAGGGGAAGACCACAAGCTTTGAGATAGTTCAATAATGTCCGCTTTCATCATTGCCTCTAATTCTTCTTGGATAATTTGTTTTCTACTTTCAGGGATTCTGTACGGTTTCTGATGGATAACCTTACCCTGAGGAGTACGAATATAATGATATTTTCCTTTTACTGAACCTGGTTTAGCTCTAAATGCATTAGGGAACTGTTGTAAGAGATCTATCAGGTCCGGTTTTTGATTTTGGGGTAAGTCAGGAGAAATTAATTTATTGTTATTATTATACTCTTCAATCAACAAGCTGGTCAATATCACTGAAGTGTTTTAAATAGGGTCCTCCTTCCATTATATTAGTAAATTGATGTTATTTATATGGGTTTTGATGTTCCTGTCTGGTTGAGATATGTTATAGTTGAAAGGTCCCATCTGTTATAGGACTTAAGGGCCATGCCATCTTAAAAGCATTTTGTTTTCAGAAGATGGAAGTAAAACCCAAGGTGCAGTGTGAGAAACCTGAAGGTGGCTCACTCACTAGTCCCCAGGGATCGTTCATCCAGGTGGCCAGGACACGGCCATCGCTATTGGATCCAGTTCCTAGGGTGGACCAATGGGGAAGGATCACCTGGATGAGGGATCCTCAGGGAGTGGAAGTGGGACACCAATGGGTGAGATGCGGTATCCCCTTCCTTTTGACACCTTTTCCCAATCCTGCTCAGTAGGATGCTTAAAAAATCCACCCCCCCTTTCCAACACAAACATTTTCACACAGCGTGAACGACAATGGACTAATACCCAAGCCGTTTACCTGACATGTCCCAACACAAGGGTCTGACAGAGTCAGGCAATGGCCGACAACTACACACACCTGACTACCCTTTCCCTTCCCCATAGGGATAAAAGGCAGAGCACAAGAGCACACTCTGTGCAAGGCCGAACGCACGAGGAAGCAGCCATTCCAGGAAAGCAGTTCAAACGGAGGAGAAAGGTGGCAAGACCTGAAAAGATGTCAAGGAGGGAGTTGCCCTTGCTCTTTTCAAACCAGACCCGCAAAGCCGCCGACGAAAGAAACATAAGACCGGTAATCGCAGCTGGTAAATGGTGTGATGGATGTCAGCGGTACGTGGCACCCTCACGCACTGATAGCCAGGACAGGGAGACGTGGTTGCCATTGTGGTACCGTCCTTGACTCCAGCGGCAAAGGAACCGCCAATGAGTTCCGCACAGCCGGTGAGTCGGAAGAAACTGGGAGCCGACATGACTGTGTTAGGCTCAAGGTTGCAGTGGCAACATTAAGAAGATAAACAGACAGGATGTCTTTTGTGAACAAACTTGGTACTATAGATAGAGTGGCCCGGCGTCACGTGGGTGCTCAGTGAAAGGTCTCTGGCTGGTACCCCTCTCCTGAACAAAGAGACTGTGTTGAACATTGTGAGTAAAGAAACTGCAAGTACCAAGAGGCCATAGGGAAGGCTGGTATAAGATGTTAAGGTGGTCATACAAAGGTCAAGTCAAATCCCTTGTACAATTGAAAGTCCTTGACACATTGCAGAAGTTTTGATATTGTGAAACAGGCGTTTGCGCCCAGCTGAGGGGAATGCCATGCGAACTGTGATGGTATGTAGCCCGCGCTGCCGTAGGCTAAGAGTGACCTGGTGAGAAGGGATCGCCTTTTGGAAGTCTCTGTTTAAAATTGGCAAAGTGCTTTGGGAGGTCTGAGCCTGGATGAGGGGGACCTAACGTGAACATGGTGCGATTGTTTAAAAAGACATAAAGACTTTTAAATATTAGAAATGAAGAGATGATTCAAAGGCGCTAGTGAACCCGACGGAGGGACGTCAAGAGAAAAGCATAGGGAAGTGAATCCCACTCTGTCAAGAAGCTAAGTGAACTACATTGTGATGACAAGTATGAACCTGACTGAGGGATGTCCACAGTGAGTGGTTGGTCTGAGCCCGACTGAGGGAGGCTGATGACTGAGAGACGGATCAGAGCCCAGCTGGGGGGATCCAAGGGTGAAGGGTAATCACACAACATTAAGATTAATATAAGGAACTTTTTGTTTTGTTGTTTTGGCATATCAGGCCCTCTGAAGCAAGAGACTTCGGATGAGAATAGACTTGGGCACAGAAGGCCCTGATACTGAGAAAAGGAACTGTACGCTTGTGCCAGAGAAGCCCAGGAGTAAGCTGTGCTCGAGAGTCCCACCTTATCCCGTGCTAAAACCATGGGGAAGGGAGACACCGGCCATAACACCTGATTTATCATTTTGTGAACACTTCTTCCTATTCTTGTGAACATTATCCCACAATCTTTCGTAGGCTAGCGGTAAGGATTGGCAATAGGTTTTTTAGTATAGGCCCCTTTTTTATTTGTCTAGACCCCACTAGAACTATATTAATATTATTTGATGGTCGCGGCTTGCTCCCATTTTAGATTTAGGTTTGGATTAGGCATTTATCTCATCCATTTTACAGGTTAATAAACACCCTTGAACTGTGATCACTTGTGTCTGTCTTACTTTGATGCCATGCCTTCCTTACATATGGTGTCAGGATTGGGATTTGATTCAACTGATAAAAATTGAAATCCATGCTGATAAGTGTTGTACCACCAGAAGGGGAAAACATAATAGTTGAAATCCTTGACTCTGACCGTGTATCCACACTAAAAGAGGTGTTGTTCTCCCGACTTCAGGTCCCGACTGGTCAACAAGATTTGTTCTTTAAGACTCAGGTATTATTGGACACCCTTCCTCTCTCACATAATATACAACAGTGGGATCGAATATTACTGAAAGTTCGACCCGTCTTTACTTTTATTAGACCTAGTGCTCTAATACCCCCCCTTTCTAACAATTTATTTTTGGTACCCAATTGTCATCTGTCACGGGGCTAACAGGGTTAGAGATTAACCAACCAAAACCCATTCCTTCGGCAGACTCAGAATCAGAAGCATTGAAAGACTTTGAGACCTTATGCGACGGAGCCGAGAGTTGTTTCTGTTCTGATTTTGAACCAGCCACTGAAGGAACCCTTACACCCCTGGAAGAAATGGTCGATCTACCCAGTATCATCGCCCAGTTAGCAGCCCATCAGAAGTAGGCCAAAGCTAGACTCCAAGAAATTTGACTAAACTGATCGAATTAAGAGCAAGACCCTTACTACCACAGGGGTTAGTTCAACCATATCTTGAAGGCGAAGATTTAGGGAATGTTTTCTTGAACTTTGAACGCCTAGCTGAGCAACTAGGATGGGAAGAGAACCTCAAAAGATGCTATTTAGCCAGTGGGGAAGGGAGACCCCTGCCATAACACCCTGACTTATCATTTTGTGAACACTTCTTTCTTTTCTTGTGAACATTATCCCATACTCTTTTGTAGCATACCGTTAAGGATTGGCAATAGGTTTCTTTAGTATATGTCCCTTTTCTATTTGACTAGACTCCACCAGGATTGTATTATTATTATTTGATGGTCATAGCTTGCTCCCATCTTAGATTTAGGTTTAAAATAGCTGTTTATCTCACCCATTTTACAGTTTAATAAACGCCCTTGAACAGTAATCACTTGTGTCTGTCTTACTTTGATGCCATGCCTTCCTTACAGCAGTCTACAGGTTCTAATGACACAAGCCCAATGGGACTTTTGCATATATAAGACACCCTCATGTGCAGTTCGTTAGAAGTAGAAGATGGAGTGGTTGCAGCAGTGGTCAAAGTGAGCGGGAGCGGTCGGGAGCAGTGCTCCTCTACTTTTTTTAATTACCTTTTACAGCTCCTATACTTTTATTTTAAAAAGAAACCGTTCCAGAATGTTTTCTTTTTAAAATAAAAGTCTAGAAAGAAGTGGAAGCTTGCACTTGAGTGCACTACACTTAACGTTCCCTAAACAGCAGGTGCAAGTGTTTGGATGTGTGTATTGTGTGTTGGAGGAGACGTGGTGTTGGGGTTTGTGGGGAGTGGGTGCAGGCCTGTCGGAACATAATTCCACTACTTCTTTTCCTACATTTCGACCACTGGGGTGCAGAGACTACACGCTGCAGTAAAAGCAGAGGAAGAAGGGGAGTGGAGCTGCCGCTGTATGCAGAGCAGATGGCGGTCCCGAGATGGTCTCTACCCTTAATAGCCTTACATGCACAGGCTGTGCGGCAAGAAGCGTTATTGCGAGGAGCATTCCCGCAGGAGAGTGAAAGAGGCTCTTTTTATTGTGAGTTGTGATCCGGTGGCAGGCAAGCACCAGAGTGCTTCAGGAGTGAGGAATGTTCCTTTCCCAACTGGTGCAGGCCGCAGGAAGTGAAACGAAACAGTTTGCCGTGCAGGAGTGGCGAAGGAAGCAGAAGAGACAGTGGCAGTGCAACTAGTGGACGTGTATGCAGCAACCAGTGAGTTCACCACTGTTCGGTAACCCCGGTACACTGCGTAATCGACCGCTGTCCACTAATGATTGTTTTGAATAACGATATGACATAAAGAAATTGAAGTGGCTTCATAAGAACTTTATTAATAGACAAGAAATTAAAGGTTATAATTATTACTTTAAAGGCCAAAGATCTTTCCAAAGTCAAGAGATGGCAATACTAAGAGCAGTTAAAAATAACCATCATTGCCAAAGCCAAAAGAGCAAAATACATAAAACATTTAACAAAAACCACCATTGCCAAAGCCAAGAGGGGGCATTACTAGAACAGGTTAACAATAGCCATCATTGCCAGAGCCAAGAAGGGGCCATACTGAAGCAAGTCAATTATTTATTTATTTATGGGATACAATTGTATGTACAAATAAAACTTTACACATAAATGTAATCAAACAAATCAATGGAAAAAGAAAAAGAGAAAGAGAAGATAAGAAGAAATGTCTTAGTACATATAAATATTGCATAGACATAGGGTTATTTTCGTCTCAACAATTACAGAGGGAATTTAACACAATAAGAAGAAATAAACCGAAACAAAAACAGAAAAGGAGAAAAGGAAAATAAAATAGGAATACAATAAAGAACCAAAAAGGCACATAAATAAATAAATATATGTACAAATGAATCCCCTAGTTTAGTTCTAAACATCAAAACCTAAATCTTCAGTTTTACTTCCCAAGAGAATACGGGGTCAACAAGCCAAAACTAGAGTAGTGGTTCATACTAGTTGTTGCTTCACACCAAACTTGATACAGAGCTAATGCAACTTCGGGTTAAGTGTGTTAATGCATTGATACCAAAATTCCACTTGTCCTATATATTCAGATCTATTAACAAATTTCGTAAGGTTTCTAGCATGACTTTTACTTATTGATTGACATTGTGTGAGTACATGTCGGGCAGTTTCTAACTCCGTGCATGACTCACATATTCTACAGTACCTTTCAGTTTTCAATAGGCCCAATTCTGGGCCTATGGATTCCAAGGTTTGCAGCTGGTTAATGCAGAGTAACAGGACGAAGCGTCTTAACGACTCAGATGGGCAGAGGTTTAAATATAACTGAGCCTTTTTGTAAGTAAACAGAACATGTGTAATAAATGTATAACTTTTCAGATTTTCTAAATGCACATAATTATTCTGGCAGTCCCACAAATTTAGGTGCTAATGCAGAAGATGCAACAATTATTCATTGTCCTAACCCCATTCTGGGGACTAACTTATTGCCTTGAATAGCCTTTTCATTTGTGTTTCTAAGCAATGTTGTCTATCAGCACAAAGATCTCCCTCAGCAGCTATTAACAAAGGGTTAGTAGGATTGTTTTTAATTCTAATATACAGTTCCGCTCTCTTCCGCAGAACAACTGCTTTAAGAGAAATGATCCCAAGCTCCAACCTGAGAACAGCCCTGGGAATACATTGTGGAAGCCTGAGAATTCTTCTCCAAAACTTACCCTCTATTAGCTGTAGCCAGCCTAAATTCATATTAATCAATGGATCGAGACCATAAGTTACCACTGGTACAAGGCACTGTATGTACAATTGACGGGCAGCCCAGATGGAAAATCCACTCTGATCTCGAGTGAATTTATGGATCAATGCTGTAAGATGTGCCGCCTTTATTTTACGGACCTGCATGCAAGTGGTATAGTTGCCCTTGTTGTCAAAATCCACACCCAAGTATTTATAAGAGTGTGTGCACTTTATTTCAATCAGTCCCACAAGCATACAGGGTCGCGCAACCTTGCCAGCCGTGTATAGAATAAATTCAATTTTGCTGTGATTGATGACTAGTTCATTGACCTCTGCATATCGCCAAAGCCGTTCAGCCGATTTAAGAATTCCACTGAATGTGTGGTCAAATATGATGAGATCGTCTGCATATGCCAAAATCGTACAGTGTCTTGAACAAATTTAGGCGGGCAATTACTATTCCCCTGGAGATATTCACGTGCATCAGATACAAATAAATTGTACAAGGTAGGGGCAGTTACACACCCCTGCCTTACACCTCTCAGCTGTGGGATAAAGTCAGTAATAGATCCACGATTATCTAATCTAAGTTGTACCGTAGTATTGGTATGGAGGAGCTCAAGATAGTACAGAAGGGGGTCCGGGCAGGTCCGGGTTCTTAGTTTGTTCCACAATATGGCTCTATTAACAGAGTCGAACGCTGCCCTAAAATCAACATAGAGGGCGTATAGCGGAGGGCTAGAATGTTGAAGAGCCTTGTTCATGGAATCCATGATGAGCAGATTATGAGATGTGGAGTAGCCTGCCCTAAAACCGCTCTGAAAGTGGTCCAAGACTCCCACTCTATCTGCCCATTCCTGGAGTTCCTTCAATAACAGGGAAGCAAACATTTTGCCCGTGCATTCCAACATAGACAGTAACCGGTAATTTCCAAGCTCGGTTTTATTCCCTTTTTTAAACACCGGGATAAGAATGGCAGCTTGCCATGATATAGGGATACGGCCCTCCGCCAAGATTTTCTCAAACAGGATTTTCAACAGACCCGCCCAAAATTGTGGATTGTTCCTCATTACCACATTGGACAATACATTTGGGCCTGGGGCTCGAGATGAGTTTAATTTATCAATTCTGCATGGGAGCTCCTCTATGGTAACTACAAAGGGAGGAGTGATGGGCTTAATACTATGTCGTACACTAGCCTTGGTAGGCTCTATACCATTGCGATTTTCCAAAAAGGTAGTCCATTCATCTATGCCTATGGGATTAATCATAGGGAAAGTTCTGCTCCCCTTAGCGTCCCCCAGAAGAGACCAGATATTCTGTGTGTTTCTAGTCCATAATGTTTTGACCGTATACTGCCACTGTTCCAGTTTCCTAAATTTGTTATATGTTTTTAGCCAGGAACGATATCTATTTTTTTATTTCCTAATACTGTTAAGGATTGCCGCAATGGGATAGGCCCCAGATTTAAGTTTACGGATGTCTCTTCTGAGCTTCTGTTTGTTGTCCCTAATTACTCTATCAAAAGGAGTAATATTAGGTGATTTCCCCAGCACCATCGGGGATCTACAGGTTGCATGAGGCCCTGAGAATGTGCATATCCACCTGTCTATTTCTTCTGGAGACTTGCGGTTGAAACTTTGTGCATGCTTCAAATCCCATTTACTCGTTGAGTTGGCAGCTTTTAGGATATTTGTTTCTGACCATATTATTCGATTGAGAGTCTGGTTAGTAGTGAGGTCCCCTGAGTTAGTATTCCCAGTGGGGAGAGACGTGATCCCTACATTCACTATAAGCGGATCATGATCACTCCAGACGCACTCCTGGACCCGCATATCTTCTACAATCGAGGCAACCTCAGCACTGGTGAATATGTAGTGCAGGGTACTCCCAAACCTCCCATTCCTCCAGGTGTGCTTGCCAAGTCTGTCACTCTTGGTACGACTATTTATGATCTCAAGATCCCAACATTTAAAGAATCTGGACCAGCAGTCACCTTCAGCATCCGGTATTTTATGTTCCAGGAGGCTCATACTATTTAGGGAGGAGTTGTTACCCGTGCCCATCCCACCTTTAATATAACAATTCAAATCACCAGCCAGAACAACAAAATAATTCTTAGTATCAAATCTACCCAGTAATTCATGCAGTGCCTCCTGAATCAACTCTCTGTGTTTGGTCCCTGCTAGGTTATGAACATTGATCAATAACATTTTTTCCCAGTTCAATTTTATCATAATGGTCACTTTGACAACATTAATATAATTATCATATTCAGTTGTAATCCTTCTGCTGACAATCGTGTTGGTGACCCTGATAAGTAAACCCCCATACGGTCGCCCACGCACCCCCTTTTTTGCTGGGGTGTGGTACAGAGTAAACCCATCCATAGTAATAGGTAAGAGTAGCCACGTCTCCTGGAGAAGAAAACATTTTTGATTGTCAATAAGGGATAATGAGCCCTTGGTTGTTAGGAGATGCTGGTGGCCATGCGTGTTCCAAAGTAAAAAAGTAACATTCTCATGGTTGCTGCAATACCATTGGGAGTGAGTCTGCCAGCCATTTCAAGGTGCTCTGAATGTCACTCATCTGCACCTTCTTTCCGGGTGGCAGAAATGGCTTACCAGGTTTGTTTTTAAGCTGTGGGTGGGTGTTACTAGGTAGGGATGGATCTTCCTCTTACTTATCTGCGCCTACCTCCATCCTGACTTGTAGTAGGCTTTTCTTATGTGCGCAAATTAGTTGAGCAGAGGCCAGAACCCTACAGTGCAACACCGAGACATTGGGGTTGCATACCGTTAATGGTTCAATAAAGGAGAAATCCTCCGATAGTATGACTCGCAGTTGGAGCATGAGGTGCAATTTATCTATTACCTCAGTTCTAGTCAACCATTTGTTCCTTTTCTTTTGGTTCAAATGTTCAATTATACACATTTTACTGGCCTTAGAGTCTTCAGCATCCACAGATTCAATCTGTTCCCGGTAGTCCTCAGCCCTAGGCTTAATTTTCCTGCGGGGAGTTGAATATTTGGTTGTTTCGCCAATTGTGCACACTGAAGAGTCTGAATCCAAGTCATTTCCACCTTTCTTACAGATTCATTGGTTTTGTCAGGAAGAATCCAGCTCGATGAATGGACTACCTTTTTGGAAAATCGCAATGGTCAGACGCTTCTTGGTTTTCCGCCTTCTTGTCTTTGCTTTCTCTGATTTAGCCAACGGGACGTTCGTGGCAGGGAGAAGGGAAGCAATTTCCACCACAGCTTTTTTTAAAGCCGCCCGTTTGCCAGTGCGTCGCTGTTTTTTTGTCAGAGGAATGTTCCGGCTGCCATTAGATGATGCTGTGGGGTTCCCATTAGTAGGTGAAGCCGAGGGCTCCAGTTCCTCAGCTGTTGCCTCCTGATCCTGCCCCACCATTGGGTCAGGCAGCCCAAGCTGTATGATCATATTGGTGTGTATCCTCCCACAGAGCTTCAATAGGATTTTGAGTGCAAATTGCATCGACACCTGCAGTTCAATTATAGCAGTGTTGTTATGCCTCCCGGCTACTCTGGCACCCGTGCCATCAACATGTTCAGGTTCTTCTATGTCGATGGATACATTCGGGGATGCCGATAGATGTCTCATAACAGTGACTACAGGGGAGATAGTTGTGGGATAGATTAGTTGATTTTCAGACATGTTTGATGTGGAATTTCCTGCTTGTTAAGGGCTCTTCGTCCCCCTAGCTGCATGAGGTTCCGTATGGGCAGCATTCAAGAACTGCGCCTCCATGACCATGGTGCCCTCTATCATCCGACGCCAGGCCATCCCTGCAAGTGAAAAGGAACGCACAAGGTTAGAAACTACATAAACATTTAACGCTTGGCCGTGCAATACCTAAGCCTTGCGTACCACCTTGAAACCCTACTTACCTTCTAGTGGGGCCGCTCCATTCGCCTTCTGGCACCGTGTGGACTCGCTTCCAACACCGTGATGCAGCGTAGCCATATTCACACCTATTGGGAAAAGGAAAAACATTATAAGAATTACAGACAAGAATCATTGGGAAAGACATTGCAAAAGCATACGGACAATAATTATTGTTACGAACACTTACCTCCAAAGTGGATTGGTCGTAGCCAATCACAGGAAAAGAAAAGATCAAGACAATGTAGATTACCTTTCCCGTTTTCCAATGGGTGTAGAAAAAACCATCAACATGGGGGGAAGGGCATGTGATGAATCTAGTGAGGTCATCACTCGCTCTCCAGGGAAATTCTCTCCCCATATGGCCAGGGAAAGGCAGCCACTACCTGATCCTGACCCTGGGCGTGGTTGCCTGAGGGAGGACTATGTGAGGGGAGGCAACCCTTATGGAAGCAGGAAAAGTGTATCCCCCTTTCCATTCATGGTATGACATTAACCCCTATAATTTCCAATCCTGTTTTGCCTATTGTAAGCTAGACCATCCAATGTGCACTGACACTAAGACTCTTTCCAATACCTTTATAAAAGGACTGAGACGAGATAGAGCACGAGAGTAATGTGGAGCGCTGATGCCACAGAACCAGAGATGTGCTCTAGTTGTTGGATGGATCTGATAGGTGTCGGGACATTTTAAAGCTGTACACAGTAAGAAAGATGAAGATCCACTATTCTCTAAGTGGGGAGGGAAGCAAGGGAGAGGCCAGCTGCAGCGGGGATGAGGAGAGCTCCAAGCGACACCGTCACAAGAGGCTCAGAGATCAGAGGTATGCCGTACAGAGGTCTGCAGCAAGAGAAGCTATGGCGAGAAGGCCAGGACGTAGCAGGTACTGGAGAGCAGACAGATCGCCAGCAGAACAAAGAGGCACTTCGCTGGAGGGCCCGCAAACCACAGAGAACACCAAAGCCACCACGCAGATTACTTCAAACACGAAGGGCTTTAATGCCATAAACGAGGAGATGGGGCAATAAAACATACACCCCCCAGAACAAATATGTCCTTGACCTGATAATGGCCATTGAGGGTGACATGTATGCAAAAATTGGCCTGTCTTGCTGCACATACATGGCCACTCACCATGAGAAAAATGGGACCCTCAGAGAGGCCATCACTCTGTTAACAGAATTAACAGAGGGCATTCTAAATGATGACTGGCTTTCTAATCTATTCTCATGGATCCCCACCTGGTTGGCCAACTGTTACGCTCACCTAATCTCTGCAGGGACGTTGGGGCACGGTTGGAGCTCTCCCTGGACTTGGCTCCCTTGGATCTGGGTTTACCCCCAGCTGCTGGAGTGTGGACTGCTCTGGTCGCTGGCAATGCCCTTGGGAGAAGGTAAGAGGCAGTGAAAATGCTGTGGCTGAATTGCGAACCCCCTCGTACCAGAATGAGAGGCGCGTGCGTTTTCCCATAAACTCTCACCTGTTGTTTTGTAAAGATGAGCTCGCCGTCCTGCTTCTCTTCAGCAGGGGTGCTGTAGATAGACCTAGTTGCTTCCCTGGTCCATGTTCGTGATGGCCCAGACCGGCTATGACCAATCCACTTTGGAGGTAAGTGTTCGTAACAATAATTATTGTCCGTATGCTTTTGCAATGTCTTTCCCAATGATTCTTGTCTGTAATTCTTATAATGTTTTTCCTTTTCCCAATAGGTGTGAAGATGGCTACGCTGCATCACGGTGTTGGAAGCGAGTCCACACGGTGCCAGAAGGCGAATGGAGTGGCCCCACTAGAAGGTAAGTAGGGTTTCAAGGTGGTACGCAAGGCTTAGGTATTGCACGGCCAAGCGTTAAATGTTTATGTAGTTTCTAACCTTGTGCGTTCCTTTTCACTTGCAGGGATGGCCTGGCGTCGGATGATAGAGGGCACCATGGTCATGGAGGCGCAGTTCTTGAATGCTGCCCATACGGAACCTCATGCAGCTAGGGGGACGAAGAGCCCTTAACAAGCAGGAAATTCCACATCAAACATGTCTGAAAATCAACTAATCTATCCCACAACTATCTCCCCTGTAGTCACTGTTATGAGACATCTATCGGCATCCCCGAATGTATCCATCGACATAGAAGAACCTGAACATGTTGATGGCACGGGTGCCAGAGTAGCCGGGAGGCATAACAACACTGCTATAATTGAACTGCAGGTGTCGATGCAATTTGCACTCAAAATCCTATTGAAGCTCTGTGGGAGGATACACACCAATATGATCATACAGCTTGGGCTGCCTGACCCAATGGTGGGGCAGGATCAGGAGGCAACAGCTGAGGAACTGGAGCCCTCGGCTTCACCTACTAATGGGAACCCCACAGCATCATCTAATGGCAGCCGGAACATTCCTCTGACAAAAAAACAGCGACGCACTGGCAAACGGGCGGCTTTAAAAAAAGCTGTGGTGGAAATTGGTGGAAAAGAAACAATGGGGTTGATCCAAAAACCGGCGCATGACTCTGGTATTAGTGTTTTTCCGGGGACTGATCCATGTTAAAGGGGAATGATCAGTAATCAAACAGAACTTCCTCCCTGTATAGCTAAGGCTTCAAGTTCAATTGCGGCATAGTTTCTCTCCATGTGGAAGAGTTTTGACTAATAAAAAGAACAGGATGTTCAATGCCGTTATTTTCCTGGGAGAGGACTGCCCTTAACCTGGAATCGTGGAATCCCGGACGGCCACCTTGTCTCACCGCCTGCCTGGACTGTGCGCGTAGCTGAGCCAGCTCGCTCGCACCACCAGTGTCTGAGTCCTGTTGGTGCCCTCACGCACTGCCTCCAGGCTGCTGTCTGAGAGTCAATCGCCCGCCTCTTCTTCCCGTGAAATCTGTGTCGGCTTTACCTTCTGCCTGCTCTGGGCGTGCTGCTAGGCTGCCTCACCCTTACCTCTGGAGCTCACCATCTGCAGGAGCCCTTGCGCTCCCTGCCTCCAGCCCGCTCTGACACTATGGGGCTGCTGCTTAACTGACTTACCATCTGTCTCCTCTTCCCGAGGATACCGGACCTGCTTCTTCGGTAGCGCTCTCCTGGCCTGCATAGCACCAGACAGCGGCCCATCTCTCAACACCCCTCCTGCTAGCTTCTCCGAACCTACCACACAGCCTGACTGCCTTTCCGGCCTGGCCCCCCCTACCCTGCTCTTTCATCTCTCACTCATAGCTGGCTTCCCCTGACTTACACCCGTGAAGTCCGGCTCGGCTTTACCACTTGCCTGCACTGGGTGCGCAACCCGGCTGCCTTATCCGCACTACCAAAGCTCACAATCTGCTAGTGCTTTTGCGCTCCCTGCCTCCAGCCTGTTTCTTCCCCTCAGTTCTTTTTGTGATCGTCCCCGCTCTACCCAGCATTGTCGCAGACCATTGTGTGACCCAGCCTGCCTGCACCCTGCTGCAACAGACTGCAACACTGCCCGCCCTATCCTCAGGCTTCCCCTCAGACAGTTATTTTTGTGCTCGTCCAACCGTCTAAGGTCTCCATTCTTCCTCATCTGGGCATCATCCCTCTACCTACCTCCTCTTGTTCTTACCTCACTCCACCGGACGCTCTGCTGCTGTTCTCCAAATGTCCCTACCATCCTCACCAATTCACCACTGGACGCTCTGCTGCCGCAACCTCCACTGCCGTTACACCCACTCTGCCTAATTTATTTTGAAATTTCTTTATTGGCATTTGTTATAGGTACAACAGCAGCAGAGGCGTTGCTGGGGGAGGGGGGCTGAGGGGGTTATAGCCCCTGGTCTTTTGGCTGTAGCCCCGGATAGAATCTCAGAAGCTACAACCAAAAGGTTAGCCAGCCCAGAGTCCCGACAGTCCCGACATTAGCGTAGCCCCGGGTCTTTTCCAGACCTAGCAACACCCCTGAACAGCAGTGTGACGCTAGTTGCCAACTGCGGCATAGTATAGCTTGGATGATGTATAGCCAAGAGTAACTGAAGTAAACAATAAATAACATTAACATAAACATTTAACAGTAACGGTGACTGTCTCCTTGTGATTTGATAAACAGTTCAGCAAGGGAGAATTACCAGGGGGTGTAGCGAAGAAGGTGAAGGCAGGGGAGGGTGGGGGAAGGAGCATGGAAGTGGGGGTTCGGTTCTGTTTCTGGCAACCGCTTTTTTGAGTGTCTTTGTGGTGACAGGTTCAGACAGCGTGGGGGTAAATCATTCAAGGGGGCTTCTCATCGTTAGGAGGGTGGAACAATGCCCACGTCAGGGCTTTCCAAACGTCCAGTGCCTGACTTGCATTTTCGGGAGATTTAGCGACGCTGTCTTCTCAGGCCGAGGTTTCTGCCCCCACCTAGCGCTCCAATTCGCCATGCCATTCTTGGAATCGTGGCCCACCTGGTCATTTCCATGCCATTGCAATGGTCCTCTTAGTTAGGATGCACACCATGTCCATGAGCTTCACAGTGTGTTTAATTTTAGCTAATCTGGGGTAAGTCCCCAGGAGGCATTCACTGGGGGTCCATTCGTATCTGGACATGCCTGCTCTCCTGCAATTTTGCTCCACCTTGGCCCAAAGCTGCCGGGTCTTGGTGCATTCCCAGAACATGTGTAGATGATCCGCTTTGTCCCTGCTGCACCAGGGGCAGTTATGATAGGGTTGTTTACTGAACTTCGCTAGTCTATATGGAGTTAGATAGGAACGGTATAACACATTTAATTGGATTAATCTAAATCTGGAGTTCCTGGATACCTCTTTGGAGAACACCAGGGCTCTCCCCCATTCCTCGTCAGTCATTTCGCACCCCAGTTCCCTGTGCCATTTGAGTTTTAGGACAGAGCTGCGGGGATTAGGCCTGTCTATTAAGTGGCTGTATATTTGGGACACCGGTCTCCAGCCCTCTCACAGGTTATACAATAGTGTTACAAATGGGTTGGCCTCGGGCTCCTCAGGCCATGTATCGCACTTGGCTCGCGCCAGCTTTCGAATCCTTTGGTACCACAGGAACTGGCCGCTGGGTATACCATCTTCAGATTGCAGGGAGGAGAAGTTGCGGAAGGAGCCCTCACTGTGTAAGTCTCCCCACGTGTATACTCCTTTCCTGTGCCTGATGGTCGCCAGGTCGGCGCTGGTCTTACATAGGTCTGAGAGGAGCGGAATGTCCGGGGCATATGCGTGTCGCAGGTGAAGAAGTGACTTTGCCCTGTGCCACACTTGCCTTCCCAGGGTGGCTAGTAGGGGTGTTTCGCTCGGGAGGTGCTGGGGTGCCCAAATGAGTTCCTTCAGCCGGATTGGGTGCTGTAGAAGTGCTGTTTCAGAAGTGGCGTCATCAGCCAACCATTTAGCTACAAAGCTGATCTGGGCTGACAGATATTTCTCAAGATCAGGAAGTTGAATGCCGCCCTGTCCATACGGGAGGGTTAGTGTGGTTAACGCCATCTTGTGTCTGCCTTTACCCCATAGGAAGTCCTTGAGTATCGTCTCGAGTAAGCGAAAGAAGGGGGCTTTAATATAGTAATGTACATTTTGGAATCCATAGAGGAACCTGGGGAGAACAATCATTTTAATGATGGACGCTCTTCCCATCATGGACAGGGGGAGCCTAGACCAAAACCCTATTGATTTGCGTAGAGGGGGCAGCACCGCCAAGGTGTTTTTGTTGTGCATGAGCTCGGGCGTGTGTAGTATGTTGACTACAAGGTAGCAAAATGCGGCCGGTTGCTATTGTACACCCAATGAAGGTAGGTCTTCGATGGGTTTGTCTTTGAGGTCTGCCAATGGGAAGAGGCAAGATTTGCGTCTGCTGAATCGTATTCCTGAGACTTTGGGAAAATTATCTAGGACCTCCAGCATAGTCGGCACGTTCAGGTGCGGGTCCCTCACATATAGGAGGACATCATCTGCATACAGGGAGATTATGTGATCTACCCCATCCAATCGTATACCTGCATCGAAGAATTGTTTTCTGAAGTAGATGGCAATAGGTTCTAGCGCAAGTATATAGAGCATGGGGGAAAGTGACCATCCCTGCCTAGTGCCCCTCTGTATGTCCCATGCCACAGTGACGAGCCTTCCGGATTTTACTCGTGCCTTTGGTTTGACATAGAGTACTTCGACCCATCTGATGAATTTGTCCCCGAAGCTGAAGCCTCGGAGAACCGCTAGCAGCCATTCCCAGTAGATGGAATCGAATGCCTTGATGGCATCTAAGGATAACAGGGCATAGGAGCCCCTTTCTCGGTTAGCCTGGGACATAACATGCTGAAGCCTGCGAAGATTAGCGGTGGTGTTGCGGCCCGGCACAAAGCCATTTTGGTCTGTGTGCACTATTTCTCCTATCGCCCTGGAGAGCCTTTTAGCTAGGATCGTGGTCAATATTTTGACGTCGTAATTGAGCATTGCGAGTGGGCGGTAGGAGTCACAATCATCAGCAGGTTTGTTGGGTTTAAGCATGGGGACCACTAGCGTTTCACGCATACTTTTGGGCAGGATTCCCAATTCATATGCCTCCTGGAAGACCATGTGTAGCAGTGGGGTTAGAGTTAGTTTGTAGGTCTTATACAATTCGGAGGGTAGCCCGTCACTGCCCGGAGCCCTGCACGTGGCCAAGGATTTCATTGCCTCAGATATGTCCTCCGTGGTGATGTCTGCATCCAGGGCTTCGCTGTGTGTGGGTGACAGCCTGGGCAGCCCTATCGCTTCTAGTGTGTCTGAGATCTCATCGGGGGGCACCTGGGCGTTATGGGAGTATAGTTGGGCATAGAATTGTTTGAAGGTGTCATTGATGCTCTGCTGGGTTTTATGCAGCGTGCTATCTTTGCTTTTCAGGGCCGTGGTTAGGTCCCTGGGGTGTTCTTTTTTGCATAGCCAGGCTAGGAGTCTGCTGGGCTTGTCCGCCTCGGTGTGCGCCCTGTTGGTTCTTGTGGTGTAGTCAAACTTGGCTAGCCTCCCCCATGCTTCTTTGCATTCAGTTCTAATCTGCTTGAGTTTATCTTCATCCTGCTGGGTGCCCTGGGTGTCGGACTCTAGCTTCTCAATTTCGCTTCCCCGCTGTTCTAGTTCAGTTCTTAATTGTTTCCTGATGCCTCCGGCCTTTGCTATGATTTCTCCCCATATTAACACTTTCAGAGCATCCCATATTGTGCTTAGGTAATCAACACAGCCCATGTTCTTTTCTACATAGTTCTCTAGGGAATCTCTGAGATCATCCCTGAATGCCGGCCTTCTAGCGCTTCCATGGGCATTCTCCATGTCGGTACTGGGGATTTTGGTCCTGTAATGCTCCACTCTACCATTAGCGGTGAGTGGTCGGAGATGGTCCGACCCAGGTATTGTGCCGTGTTCATCTGGGGTAGGTTTTCTCTGCCAGTGAAAACATAGTCGATCCTGGTGTGTAGGTTGTGTGGAGATGAATAAAAGGAGTAGCCTCGATCGTCTGGGTGTAATTCTCGCCAGACGTCCACTAGGTCTAGGCGGCTCAGCATGGTGTTCAGTGCCGTGGTGGGCGCTGTCGGGCCAACGAGGAGGGGTGTGGACCTGTCAAGCTCTGGGTTGCTCTCGCAGTTGAAATCGCCCCCCCCAGATAAAAAATCTGTTCCTATATTGCGTGACCTTGGCGTACATTAGGTTTAAGTGTGCTGGTATGTTATTGTTGGAGCGGTATAAGTTCACAATACATACTTCAGTTTGTTCGATATGACCCTACAATATCACATACCTCCTTCTGGATCTGACTCGGTCTTGGTTAATTGGAAGGGGATTTGGGGGCTGATCCATGTAAACACCCCTCTAGCATATTTGGAGTAAGTGGCTCCAAACCCCTGCCCACCCCAGTGCGTTTGTAGCATTGCAGTAGATTCCTTTGTGAGATGGGTTTCCTGCAATAGAGCCAATCCAATCTTTTTCCTATGCAGGTAGGATTTAATCCTGTTTCAGCGAAGGTAGGTACCCAGCCCTCTCACATTCCAGGTTAAAACTTTGATTTGCGTGGCCATGATAGTTTTGGGAAGAGTTCTAGTGTTCGTTTCCCGTTGCCCTTCTCTTCTTGTATGGTGGTCAGAGAGCTTGGGTGCCTCACCTCTGGGCAGCCTGGTTCCGGATCACCCACTTCTCCCCCCTGTGTCCTTGCTGAAGGTGCTGCTTCACATCCCGGAGACATTTCAACTGTTTCAACTTCCATTCCGGTGAATGGGTTAACAAACTTTAACAACTGTGAACTGCCCCCAGCAGTTGCATTGAGGGGGCAACGCTCTGGGGCTCCCGCATCTTGTAGGCCTATCCAGGTCGTTTGGTGCGGGTGTAGTGCTGGCAACAGGCAGGCACAAATTTCGGTGGGGTGGGTTGTGGCAGTGCTCATGTGTGGTCACACAAGCTCCCGTATGTGGTGGCGAAATCTATCGTTGTAGCGGTGGGTTGTCTTTCGAATTCAGTGCCATGATGTCAGGTCTTGGAGTTGTTTGTTTTACGGGATCAGTGATTTGTATTTAGCCTTTCAGTTCGTGAGGTGCGTTCGTCTCCTTCAGCCAAGTTATTGTGCTCCAGCCACATGTTGGCTGCAGCTGGGGTTTCCAAGAAAATCGTTTTTCCCTTGTAGAGTATCTTGAGGAGTGAGGGGTATAGCAACATATATTTAAGATTGAGTTTCCGCAATCTAGCCTTCACTAGTATAAACGTTTTTTTGCGCGTTGTACATTGGGGGTGTAGTCAGGATATATGACGTACCGTTTAATCTCACCGCCTTCTCTCGAGAACTTAAGTATTGTCTCTCTGTCTCGAAAATTTAGGATTTTCGCAATCATTGGGTGTGGGTACGATCCAGGTGGGGCCTTTTTTGTAGAGATCTATGAGCTCTCTCTACTGAGAATCCCTGAGAAAGTTTGCTGGGCCCGATCTCCTGTAGTATCATGGATTCCACATATTCGGTCGGGTTGGTTCCTCTTATGTCTTCTGGATTTCTTAGTATGCGTATATTGTTCACGCGGGCCCTCCCCTCCGCCTCCTCCGATCTTGCTTCGAGTCTTGCAACCTGCCTTTAAAGTTCATGGACCTTGGCTTTTAGATCCAAGGTGGTCTCTGTAGTTTCCGGTAGGCCTGCTTCCGCCGTGGTCACTCTTTCGGCGAGATTGTGGGCATCCTGGCACATTAGCTGCATGTCAGATTTGACTTTGTCTATTTTAGTGTCAATAAACGTTCTGAGCGCAGCGATGGCCTGCAGTACCTGCATGTCCTTGGCATGATCTTCAGGTGGGGGTGACTCTGTCCGGGGGTTGGTCTCATGATGGGGTTGTTGCTTGGGTCTAGCCGCCGTGAAGGAGTCCATTATTGTCGTCGACTTGGGTTTATTCCTTGTGGAGGACATTTTACTGTGTCTCACTTGGGTCGCTTCTGTGTCTTCCGCTTGGTACGATATTGTCATGTTGCCATGAGAGCTGGGTTGTGGAGCCGGCCGCCTCACCTGTAGGGGGATGCGATTTCCAAGTTCCTGATTAGTCATGGCTGTGAGGTGGGCAGTGCCCCGGTGGATCGGGAGCAGGGCGGCAGGACTTTGTTGCTGTGATGGTCGGCGACTTGGGAAGTAATTGATTCGGGCGGGCGGCTCAGGAAGGCGGCTTTGAGTCCCCAGGTTCTGGAGTTTTCAATCAACTGCGGCAGCTGATATTCCGGTAAGCAGGGCGACCCCTATCATGCCCTCTATCTGTCCATTTATCTTAGTGGAACCGTGATGACCAGCACGGGCTTTCCTCACTGGAAAGTTTTGGTGGTGGAGTGGGTTCACGGCTGCATGGTCAATATGGCTGTTGCATGGAGGCGCACATCCATCCAGTAGTGCACCCAATGTTCCTGTCGCCCGCTGAGTTGATTGGGCATGTGCCAAGGATCTAGGCGCTAGCTGAGGGATGGGCAGACGCCAAGCGCATTCTCAGCAGGGTGCCTGGTCCTCCCGGGGGTGTCCTCTTAAACCTGCTATCTCGAGGGTGCTTGTGGTCGAGTTGTAGGCGAGAGATGGCGGCCACCCACTTGCATAGGTGCAATGATGTAGCGAGGCGAGGGGCAGAGTCCTTTGATGCAGCAGTGTGAGCCAGTGGTCGAAGTGAGCGGGAGCAGTCGGGAGCGGTGCTCCTCTACTTTCTTTAATTACCTTTTACAGCTCCTATAATTTTATTTTAAAAAGAAACCTTTCTGGAATGGTTTCGTTTTAAAATAAAAGTGTAGGAAGAAGTTGAAACTTGCACTTTCAGTGCACTGCACAGAGCGTTCCCTTAAACAGCAGGTTCAAGTGTTTGTGGGGGTGTATTGTGTGTGGGAGGGGACGTGGCGATGGGGTTTGGAGGGGGCAGGCCACTCCTCTCTCTGTCCTCAGCGATTTCAACCTCCCTCTCTCAACCTCATCTCATTCTTCTCCTCTTCTCTCCTTACTCGACTCATACCTCTTCTCTCCCCTTCCTACCCCCCACCCACTCCTCTGGCTCCACTCTCAATCTCATCTTTCTGTCTTACTCTTCCTCCCCGTATTGTCTCTTCCCAACTATCTCTCCGACCACGCCTTGCTCTCCTTCTCCCTTACTCCTCCCCCTCCTCATTATCCTCCCCCTCTCCCTCCTCCCCCTCTTTCTCTCGCTGCAATCTCCGCAACTTCAACCCTTCTCTCTTCCTTGACTCCTATTCTTCCTCCCTTCCCACTCTCCCTGATTTCTCATCCCTCTCAGCCGATGACGCCTTCTCCTCGCTCTCCTCCTCTATAACCTCCAGTCTTGACCAACTCTATACTCTTACTTCCTTCTCCGCCTCTCCCACACCTTCCCAACGCTGGATCTCCTCTCACCTTCTGTCCATGCGTTGCCTCCTCCATCGTCCTCTCACCTTCTGTCCATGCATTGCCTCCTCCATCGTCACGAACAATCCTCGTACTTCTCATATCACTCTCTCTATGACTCTTTCCTCACACCTGCCAAGCGCTTCTACTATTCTAACCTCCTCCACTCGCAAGCTTCTCACCCCGCCGTATCTTCCAGACCCTCTATCGCCTTCTTTCCCCTCCTACTTCTGACCTTTCCATGAACTCTCCCCTCTCCCTCTGACTTTGCTAACTTCTTCTCATCCAAAATAATCTCTCTTCGACAGAACATCCTCTCCTCTCCTTCCTTCTCCCCTCCCTCCCCCTCCTCCTCTTCCATTTCTGCTAACTTGTCCACCTTCTTTCCTATCACCCCAGCCTGCGTCTCCCATCTCCTGTCCAAAACGCTCCCTACTACTGCCCCCTCCGATCCCATCCCCACCTCCCTCATCCCCAAAATCTACCCTCTCCTCATCCCCTACCTAACCACCTTCTTCAACATCTGTCTCTCCTCTGTTACCTTTCCTTCAGCTTTCAAACACGCTACCATCATCCCTATCCTGAAGAAACCTTCTGCTCGCCCTCTTCTTGCCTCCAACTTCAGACCAATCTCCCTTCTCCCCTTCATCTCAAAGCTCTTTGAGCGCCTAGCCTACACTCAGCTCTCTGCTTTCGTCTCCTCCCAATCCCTCCTCCCCACCTCTCAGTCTGGTTTCCACCCTAAACACTCCACTGAGACTGCTCTCACCTATGTCCTCAACTTTCTCCTCACTGCTCGCTACACAAAGCAATCCTCAATTCTCATCCTCCCTGACCTCCCTACAGCTTTTGATACTGTAGATCACCCCTTACTTCTTTCGCACTCTGTCCTCCTTCGGCTTTTAAGGATCTGTCCTCTCCTGGCTCGCCTCTTACCTCTCCAATCGATCCTTCACTGTCTCCTGGGCTGGACGCACCTCCTCCAACCTCCCCCTGAACTATGGCGTCCCCCAGGGATCCACACTTGTACCCTTTCATTTCTCTCTCTATACCTCCCTTCTCGCCCCAGTCAAATCTTCTTTCGGGATCTCCCACCACTTCTACGTTGATGACACCCAACTCTTTCTTTCCTTCTCTTCCTTCACCTCTGACCTCCACCACACTCTTTCTTCCTGCCTTACGGCCATAAAAAACTGGATGTCATCCCATTTTCTTGCCCTCAATACTGACAAGACTGAAGTGCTTTTCTTCCCGCCTAACGCTCTCTCCCCTTCCCCCCCTCCTTTCATCCACTTTCCTTCCAATCTCCCCATCTCGACCCATGCCCGCAATCTTGGCCTCCATATTGACTCCTCTCTCTCTCCTTCTCCAACCACAGCTCTCTAACCTCTCGTGCCTGTCGGCACCACCTCTTCAACATCCACAAGATCCGCTCCTCTCTCACCTTCCACGCTTCTAAATTCCTAATCTCCTCCCTTATTTTCTCTGCCTCTTCTACTGCTCCTCTCTCCTCTTTGGACTCCCTGTCTCTCACCTGACTCCCCGTCTCTCACCTGACTCCCCTAAAATCCATCTACCACTCCTCCATCTGTACTCTATGTCTTCTTGGCCCTTGAGACTCTATTTCTACCTCACTCTCTCAACTCGGCTGGCTTCAGTTCCTCTCACAACTGAAATTGCAATTCCTCTGTCTTGTCTACAAATCTCTCCATGACCGGCCCCCTATATTTCTTCCCTCCTCTCATTTTATTCTCACTCCCGCTCTCTCTGCTCAGCTGATCTCTACCTTCTCACAGTACCCCCAGCACCATGTGCCTCCTCACGCTTCGCTCCTTCCAACTCATGGCCCCCTCCACTGGAACTCCCTACCTCTTTCTATCCGCTCCGCCCCTACCTACTCTTCCTTCCATTCCTCTCTGACTCTCCTCCCCTATCTCTCTCCCCCCTCAAACTCCATGCCCCCTCTCTCCCTTCGCCTCCCTCCTTCCCCCTCCTCCCGATGACCTCAAATTGGACACTGAAACCACTTAGGGGCGTAAGAGGTCACCAAGGGACTCCCCCTCCGCTCCCCTCCCTGCTTCCTCCCACTCCCCTGACCTCAAATCAGACATTGAAACCCCCATCACCTACCTCCTCTCCCCTCCCCCCCTCGTCCCCTCCTGTTAAGTAAATTGTTCTACATACTGTATCACTGGTTTATTTCATGTTTGTAAATATGCTTCTTTCATTATTGTACCTTGTTGTTATACTGTAAAGCACTTTGGCTTAAAGCGCTATATAAACTCAATAAGCAGAAACAGAAACATAAACCTAGCCTGGGATGCGTCGGTTTGTAATATGAACTCCTTATTGGGGTTAGATACTTTTAGGACTGGTTCACTACAAAGAATCTACTTGCAGCTGTTAAAACAAGTTTCCAGTTTGAGGTTTTTGTGGCTCAACATTTTTAAGTTTGTCTGTGAGGCAAGCTCTAATAGAAGAATAGTTGGGAATACATCTATAATACTCCACTAACCCAAGGAAAGCTCTCAGATCTCTTTTTATCTTTGGTATAGGGGTTTCCTGGACAGCTTTTACATTTTCTGTTTGCAGTTGAACAAGACCTTTTCCAACAAAGAACACCAAGTACTTCACTGCGGACTGAATAAGGTGGCACCTTTTAGGATTTGCAGTAAGTCCTGCCTTTCTCAGGGCCTTTGTTATTTGATACAGATGGTACATGTGTTCATTCCAGGTCTCATTATGGATGACTATGTCACCCAGATATGCTCAGCAAAATGATAAATATGGACAAAGTATTTGATCCATGAGTCTCTGGAATGTGACCGGGGCCCCATGAAACCCAAAAGGTAATACCTTGAATTGAAATAACCCTACAGGGGTGGAGAAGGCAGTTTCTCCTTTGTCCTCGGGATTTACTGGTACCTGCCAATAGCCCTTTGTCAGATCAATCATCGACAGGTAAACAGCGGAGCCCAATCGATCTATCAAATCATCAATCCTTGGCATGGGGTCATTATCAAATTGAGACACAGTGGTTACCTTTCGAAAATTGATGCAAAATCGCCACGATTGATCAGGCTTTGTGACAAGGGCTATTGGAGAGGACCAGGGACTTTGGGATGGTTCCAGATTATCTGAGTCTAACATCTTCTCCACCTCCTGTCTGACTATTTCCTTTCAGGCCTCAGGAATTCTAAAGGGTTTCAGGTTGACAACCTTCCCTGGGGGTGTCTGAATATAATTTTAAAAAAACTTTTACTCTCCCAGGCCCATGACAGAAAACATCTGGAAATTGTCCCAGTAGGTCTTGGAGGTCCTGTTTCTGTTTTGGTGGAAGACTTGGGGGAATCAGGTTATTCTCTTCCGGCCCTTTCATTAGAAGGTTAGCCGAGACCACAGTTGTGGATGCTACCAGGTTCTCCCTTCACTCTTTTAACATGTTAGTGTGCTAGATTTGAGTCTTAACCCATCTATCTGTCTGAGGGACTCGGTAGTTACAAGGACCTGTCTGCTTTAGGACCTTGTAGGGTCCATGCCATCTGGGCAGCATCTTGATTTCAGTAGTGGGTAACAAAACAAGAACCTTCTGTCCCACAGAAAAAGGGTTGCGTTTTTAGCATGAAGGGGACTTCTGCTGTTCCTGAGCTTTGGCCAGATGGGAATTGACTATAGATCTTGCAGTTGCCATGTGTTCTTGTAGATGTTGGGCATCTGAGATGGGGTAATAAAGCTTCTTCTCTTTCCTCCCTCAGCATGTCCAGTACATCCTGTGGCTCCCTTCAGTTTAACAGTTCAAAAGGTGAGAATCCTGGGGAGGATTGGGGGTCTTCTGGATACTCGTCAGGGTTTTGTTAAAATGTTTGACTAATCCATCAGTCTGTGAATGGTATACTGAGGGTCAAAGCGTTAAAAAAAAGACTTGTTTCACCTCTGCCATTGACTTACTCATAAAGGTGGCCCCTTGATCTGTGAGGATCTCTTTAGGGAAACCTACTCTAGAGAAAAAAGGTATCAAATGATTTAGTATTTGCTGTGAAGTGGTGTTTCTTAGAGGGAAGGCCTCGGGATATTGGGTGGCACAATCTAAAAATTACCAAGATGGACTGATTCCCCAATTGTGATGATGAAAGAGGTTCCACTATAACCATACCAATACGGGAGATAATGGGCAAAGGTTGGAGGGGGGCTGGGCAGGGTATCTGTGTACTATTTTTCTGACACAAGGCACAGGTAAGAACAACAATTTTTAAATCTGCATAGACGCCAGGCCAATAAAATCTGTTTATCACCTGCCCTTGAGTTTTTCCTAAATGCCCACTGATTAAATGGGAATGGTCAATTTCTAACACCATTCTTCTGTGACTTTTGGGGACCACAAACTGGATTCCGTGTGACACAGGGAGTATATGAGGGAAGAACCTTGCTGCGTCGAAGACACGTGAGAAGGTCACACTGTGTGGAAGTAGTTATGTATCCGAATGCAGAGAAGCTGGTTAAACTAAAAGCGAACATTCAGTTGTGAAATTATTTATTTCAGTCACCTTAAATTACAGCAAGAAGACTCTGTGAGAACCACTGGCTCCTATCACCCAGGCAGAGACTCTTCAACTGCCTGACACTAGAACCCTTACTACAAGCATTCCCTCACCCACACCATAACATTCTCTCTGTCACACCCAACATTCTCTCTGACATCACCATGTTCCTGCATCCATCCTAAGCACTCTACAAGAGCTACGACTACCAGCCTAGTTTTTATTCAGGGTAGAAGTACCCAGGGGTGTGGCAGAAAGGGAAATAATAGCAATACACCTAGACGCAGCAGTGGTATGAGAAGACAGAGTAGTGTTACACGGTACAGATTAGGAAGGTGCAAACTGGCACACAGCCATCGCACTGGACTCAACGCACCGGTTAAGTGACATATGTGAAAGGGGGGTGCCATCCCAAAGAATCATGCTGACTCCCAAAGAAAAGTCAAGGGTCTTTATAATTAAAAAAAGGGTCAGAATGGTTTGTGAACTCAAGTTCATGGGGCTTTCCGGGTCATTTGGGGTTGGCGCTAGGGCGGACCTTTCCTCTTTCGTCTTCCCTGGGTCTGGGTCCAGCCTCCCAACCCCAGAAGTCCCTACCGGGCTGTTAGTTACTCAACGATCGGTAACCCCTATCCGTCTTTCACTTCTCTACACATCAGGTGTTTACCCTAAGACGTTGTCTACCTGACTCCCTAGAGAACTTCTAGCTTTCACTATCCTATTCCCACTTAGCAGTCTCAGGAAATGCGGAATGGTGCCTTCTTCCGCCCAGCTTCACTCCCGCTTCTTTCAAACCCTCTCACATTTGACCCTTCGCTATACTGGTCCCTTACGCTGTTCTCCTCTCACTATGTCACTGTCCCTCCAAATTCTCATTCTGCCTTTGTGCATCCACCCTTCATTTCTTACTTCCTTTCTCACTCCTATTCCTATTACCACTTATATTGGCATCTGTTCTGTACCTCCGTCCCTCCTTCTCCCTCCTCCCTCTCACTCTATTCCATTGCCTCCTGTTGTGCCTCCCACTCTAACTCTCCTACTCTCCTTACTCTGCTGCTACCACCACCTCTCTACAACTGCTGTCCTCCTCAACGGATATGGTACCCTGCTCACTCCTCTATTACTACCACTCTACCAGTTCTGTCCTTCTCTTACTACTCCACCACCTCCTATTTTTACTCGCTACTACTACTTCGAACTCTACCACTACCTCTGCTCCACTACTCTTACTCTTACTCTCCTACTTCCATTCTTCTCTCTCTCACATAAACCCTCCACAGACCCCCTCTCACCAATAGTTTTTGCACTGCTTTCAGCATTCGCCTCCTCTGTTCTCTTGGACGTCCTTCTCCACCTTTCCTCACCCAACTAACCAACACCACACAAGTCACATGCACCTTCTTAAATACCCCACCCCTCCCAGGATTGAATATTCACCCTGTCCAATCACTTACCTGGCTCAAGGGGGTGTGGCTGGGGAAGTGCTTAAGGAGGCTTTAAAAGTGGTTGGAAGCACTGCTCCCTATACTGGAAGCATCTCTGGCAAGGATAGTAAAAGAGTTTCTTAGGAACTGGAGTCCCTGTTTTATAAAGCCTTCTGATGGGCCTTTCAATCTTAATGTCTCTGGTAAACTGGTGGGAACCTCATTAATAAGGGCTCCTTTTCTGAATGGCATGTAGACCCCTGGAGACTTTGCTGCACCCTGTTCTCGCATGGCCAGTGTTAGGCTGTCTGCTGTGACAAAGTGCAAACTGCTGCGTGGTGGCTTCCCTCTGCTGCTTCCTGCTGCGGCTTTCCCCATCAGTGTTCACTGCCGTCATGATCATCATCATCATAAATAATGTGGGGAAGGAGGGTGACTGCACACACTTGCGCAAGCACAAGGGAATGTTTGGGGTGGACTCCCTCCCTTCCCTGACACGGCCTGTAAGCAGGCCTTGTCACATACCTCCACCCTTTCTTGTACGCTGTCTTTCCCGGGTTCCTCTCCCTGTGTTCTAGCTGTTTGGGAGTATCGAGAGAAGAAGTCTACATTAGCTTGTTTACTGCTGGTCCTATGTTCTACTCTGAAAGAATAGGGTTGTAGGGTTAGGAACCATCTGAGGAAGCGAGCAATAGTGTATTTGTTCTCGACATCCATAGCAATGGAGCATAGTCGGTAACAAGTTTGAATTGCTGCCCTGCTAGATAATATCGTAGACTTGGGACCACCCATTTGATTGCAAGGAACTCTAGCTCTATGATGGGATCATTCTTTTCACAGGGAAATAATTTCCTGCTAATGAACATGATAGGTCGGTCTTCACCTTCCTGAAGTTGGGGAGAACACCACTCCCAGTCCTACAGTGGAAGAGTCTGTTGGTAATATGAACTCCTGGTCAAAATTTGGCATTGCAAGGATGGAGTCTTTACAGAGGGATTGCGTCGGTTCATTTCAAGCTTTTAGATCAGTCTGGTCACAACAGACGCAATTGGGTTCGTTCTTGTTTAATTTATCTGTAAGGGGTGCTGCCTTTTTTGAAAAATGTGCAAAAAAATAATTGGTTGTAGCTACGAGTCCCAGAAAGACTTGTATATCTCGCTTGGTGATCGGCTGGGGTGAGCGCTGGATGACTTCTAGTTTGGCTTTTTGTGGAAGGACCTGCCCATTCCCCACTTGGAAGTCAAAATATTTCACTGAGGAACTAGCCAAATAGCACTTGAAGGGGTTAGCAGTAAGATCGGCCTTGCAGAGCTGCTCATACACTTCCCCCAGGTGTTTCAGATGGTCAGACCATGAATTGCTGTGAACGGGCCTCATTCCGAGTAGGGCGGTAAGGGTTAACGGTCACCGGTAACGAGACCAGTGCCGTTAAACCCTTACCGCCCTACTAAGAGTTCCCTTTGCGGGTCCTTCCTTAACATTGCTTTTAGCAGGCGTTAAGGACGGGACCCACAAAGGGACTTTAGTGCTAATAACGGTACCGTAATTTACGGGGGCTCAAATGGGAATGGGGAAGGGCCCTGGTGAATGGGGAATTACCGGTCCCTCCAACCTTGGAATGGACTGGTAATTACTCCATTCACCAGGGTGGAGTCGGAACGATTTTGGAGGCAGCCATGCCGCAAATAGCGGCGTGGTTACCTCCAAAGTCGGAATGAGGCCCAATGACAATGGCCCTCATTAGGACCCTGGCGGTAAGGGGTTTACGCTAGCGTTAGCTGCGCCGACCCCTTACCGCCAATTCCGAGTTCCCAGAGCGCCATGGTCATTTTTCCGCCCGCTTTTTGCGGGCGTAAAAATCCATGGCGCTATGGGACCTTGGTGTTAATTACGCCACCGTAATTTACGGTGGCGTAATTAACTCCTTCCCCACTCCCATTATACCCTATGGGGCCGAAATGGGAATGGGGAAGGGTAAATGGGTCAATGGGGACTTACCGCCCCGCCGACCTCGGAATGGGGCGGTAAGTCCACCATCCGCCATGGCGTAAACGGACTTTACGCCATGGCGGAAAAGTCCGTCGATGGCGGAAAAAATCCGCCAGGGTCCTAATGAGGGCCAATGTCATCAAGGTAGGACCCTGCAAACTCTTGGCACGGAACTAACACCCGATCCATGAACCGCTGGAAAGTTGCTGGGGTACCGTATACCCCAAAGAAGTGGACTGTAAATTGGAAGAGGCCATCTTTTGTGGAAAATGCAGTTTATGTTTTATCACGCTCGGACAATGGGACTTGCCAGTAACCCTTCGTTAGGTTTAGGGTAGAGATATATGTGGCCTGGCCCAGGGTTTCTACCAGCTTGTCAATTCGAGGCTCTGGGTAGACGTCTAATTGCGATATCTCATTCAGTCTACGGAAGTCAATACAGAAGCGTCATGTTTGGTCAGGTTTTGGAGCTATCACTATTGGGAAAGACCATTTGCTGTGTGATCATTCCATCACTCCCAGGACTAGAATCTTCTTTAGCTGCTCTCGAACCAGCCTCTTTCTCACCTCCAGTAGTCTGTATGGATTTAGGTGAATGACGCAACCTGGGGGTGTCTGTATATGGTCAACCATGCCTACAACTCTACCCGGTTTAGTAAAGAACACATCCAGATCCTCGTTCAACAATTGGGTCAACTGCTGGTGCGCTGAGATGGTGAGTCCCATGGGTATCTCCACGCCATGGACTTGTATAGGAAGAGGGCTTCCTCTGCTTTTATTGGCATAGAGCAACAGTAGCTGAGGGTTACTGTTATCCTTCCATTCTTTTAATTAGTGACATGGTACAGTTGGCTGGGTCTTCGGCTATCAGCTTGTTGAACCCGAATGTAAGATTGGAAACAGGCTCAGTAACTACGCATGGTCTGTGCCATCATGCCAGTAGCTTATTGTGTGTTGTGAGCAGGAGTATCATGACCTTATCACCCGGCTGGAAAGTACGGAGTCTGGCCCCTTTGTTATAAGCCTTTTCTTGGCAAGCTTGGGCTTCCTGTAGATTTGTTACTATTAGCTCCCTCACTTTTTCCATATATTGGTGGATGTTTTGAACCATAGGATGGTCGCTGGTCTGTCGATTGCGTGGCTCTTCCCATTCTTCCCACATGATGTCCAGCACATCTCTGGGGTTACAACCATAGACCAATTTGAAAGGGGGAATCCTGTGGAGGGTTGTTTTTTTCCCCAAATAGCGAAGAGAGCCCAGGGAATAAGGTTGTCCCAATTTTGGCCATCCTCAACAACCAGTTGTCGCAATATGCTCTTCAGTGTTTGATTGTATCTTTCAACAAGGCCATCCGTCTAAGGATGGTAGATAGAAGTGCAGAGGGTCTTAATTTTCATCAACTTTTTCATTTCGGCCATCAATGTCAACATGAAACTCGCACCCTGGTCTGTGAGAAATTCCATGGGGATTCCCACCCTGGTAAAAAATGGTATTAAGACTTTTAGGATGGCTTTACTGGTGTTACTTCTCAAAGGGAATGCCACATGCTAAGGATACCTTATGGAATAATCCAGAATTACAAGAATATATTTTTTTCCGGCTTTTGAGGGTTCCAGAGGTCAGACAATATACATCCCAATTCGGAAGAAGAGTACCTCAATCATGGGGAGTGGTTGTAGTAGTGCCCTTGGCACGTCAGCAGGGGATGTCTTCTGGCAAACTGGACAGGCAGCGAAAAAATGCTTCACCTCTGCATAGGCGCCGGGCCAATAGAATCGCGTAAGCAGGGTCTTCAGTGATTTCTCCAGCCCCAAGTGTCCAGCTGTTAGATTTGAATGCACAAGTTCTAGGACGACATTCCAGAATAATTTAGGCACCAACAGTTGGTGATATATGTACGATCGCCCCTCGGGTTGACATCCACTCAATAGAACAGCCCTCTGCCATGATAAAGTGCGGAGACCGCTAGGGTCTACTGTCAGCTTCCGATACTAGAGTTCTGCGAGATTGGAACTTCTAGCTTTCCCTCTCCTATCCCTGCTTAGTAGTCTCAGGCAACAGGGAATGGTGCCTTCTTTTGCCCAGCGTCACTCTCACTTCTTTCAAACCCTCTCACTCTTGACCCTTCGCTATACTGGTCCCTTACGTTGTTCTCCTCCCACCACGTCACTGTCCCTCCAAACTCTCACTCGGCCTTTCTACTTCCACCCTTTGATCTTACTTCCTTTCTAACTCATATTCCTATTACCACTTGTATCCAAAACTGTTCTGTACCTCTCTCTCTACCTCTTCTACTCTCCTTACTATGCTACTACCACAACCTCTCTACTACCACTATCCTCCTCAAGGGATATGGTGCCCTGCTCACCCCTCTATTCCCGACTAACACTCTACGAGTTCTGTCCTTCTCTTACTACTCCTGCCAACTTATATCTTTACTCCCAACTACTACTACGACTAACTCTGCCACTACCTCTGATCTACTCCACAACTCTTACTCTCCTACTCTTACTCTCTCACACAAACTCTCCACAGACCCTTTCTCGCCAATAGTTTCTGCACTGATTTCTGCTTTTGTCTCCTCTGGTCTCTTGGACATCTTTCTCCACCACCTGTCCTCACCCAACTAACCCACACGACAGAAGTCACATGCACCTTCTTAAATACTCCACCCCTCCCAGGATTGGATACTCACCCCGTCCAATCACTTACTTGGCTCAAGAAGGTGTGGTTGGAGGAGTGCTTAGGGAGGCTTAAAAAAGGGCTTCTAAACCGCACCCCCTTTTCTGGAATCATCTCTGGCACGGAAAGTGAAAGCATTTCTTAGGAACTGGAGTCCCTGTTTTATGAGGCCTTCTGATGGGTCTTTCAATCTTAATGTCTCTGGCAAGCTGGTGGGAGCCTCATTAATACGGCCTCCTTTTCTGTATCACATGTAGATCCCTGGAGACTTTGCTGCACCCCGTTCTCACGTGACCGGTGCTAGGCTGCTGGCTGTCTGCTGTGACAAAGTGCGAACTGCTGCTCTGTGGTTGTTCCCCTCTGCTGCTTCCCGCTGCAGCTTTCCCCTGTCAATGTTTGCCACCGTCATCATCATCATCATCATAGGTAAGGTGGGGAGGCAAGGGGGTCTGTACACACTTGCGCGAGCACCAGGGAATGTTTGGGGTAGACTCCCTCCCTTCCCTGGCACGGCCTATAAGCAGGCCTCGTCACACATGACAGACAACAAGTTATTTGAGGATGACGATACAGATGATGAAATACTCTTTGAGATTTCCATTCCATATCAATTGCAAATACAGCAAAGAGAAACGCCTCAGATAATATTGCTGGCTACAAAGGTACCTAATTTTTGGCAAAAGTACCAAGTGTACTATGAACCAGTGGTCCTTAAGATGTGGGTTTGTTGAAAGGAATTGGCACAGTGCAAATAAAATTGAAGGAGGGAGCAATTGTACCCAGAGTTAAACAATATCTCATGTCAAATGAGGCAGACAAGAGCATTTATGAAACAATTGCTGCCTTGATGCAACAGCAAAGGGAGGGTCTTGGAGATTTATAGAGGTTCTACACCTCGTAAACAACATCGTATAAGCAAGGGTTACAGTTGTGTGCAATCCGGCTATGATACTGTGCAACATACCGCCTACCACCACACGTTTTACAGTGATTGACTTAAAAAACACCTTCTTTTCCATTCCCTTGCACATAGATTCTCAATATCTTACAGCGTTTACGTATCGTGGAATCTGCCTCGAATATAAACGACTCCCACTGGGGTACTGTGAGTTCCCCAGTGTTTTCAACAGAGTCCTGCAACTGAACTTGGGAAACATACAAACACCCAGTAAATTCATTCAGTATGTTGATGATCTGATGTACCACAGAGGAAGAATACATGGCAGACTCAGTAACGCTATTGATAGTATTAGCTGACAAAGGATACAAGGTGGACAAAAACAAATCTCAACATTGTCAGGAAGAGGTATTATATTTGGTCCAGATAATATCAAAGGAAGGCAGGAGGGTAACACCTGACAGAGCATGAGGCCAGGGAGGGTAGGCCGCTACCCGATAGTCCCCCTGGGGATGGTACTCAATGGGTGGATGTCATGGGGAGGGAAACCCTCCATGGGACCAGTGAGGACTATTCTGAGAGAACACAGTATAAAGAATCCACATCTCTGTCCTCTTTTCCCTGTCAGCCCTCTTTATGTACCTCTGTAGTGTGGAGGGCCTAGTCCATACCCCCCCAGGTCCAACTTGGGTCCTTCCGCTCCTCTATCGCTATCTCTACCTGTAGTGTTCCCCAGGGGTCTAACCTCTCTCCCTGGCTGTTCAACAAATACCTGCACTTCTTGCCCACCGCATTGCTGCTCTCTGCCCCTACTTTGAGTGTTATGCGGACGACACTCAACTCATTTTCAGGCTCCCGTCCGCCACTTCTTCTCCTTCTCTTATCTCTGACTGTCTGTCTGCTATCCAGAAGTGGTGTGTCACCAATGATCTCTGCCTTAACGCCAGTAAAGATTATCCTCATCGGCAAACCTGCTCTGTCCTTTCCTGTCACTCTCTGGCCGGCCTCTCTTAGCCCTCTTCCTGCTCTCACCTATGAGGCTAAAAACTTCGGGGTCATCTTCGACTCCACACTCTCCTTCTCTCCTCACATTTCTGACGTCTCTAAGAAGTCACATTACCAGCTGCACATCCTCAGAGGTATTCTTACTTTCCTCTGCTTCCCCCAGAAGCTCACTGTCTCCAGAGCACTGGTTCTCTCTAGGCTGGACTACTGCAACAGCCTCTTTCTAAATCTTCCTGCCTCAACGCTCCGCCCTCTGCGGCTTATCCACACCAAGATTGCGAGACTTGTCCTTGGTCTCAAGCTCAGGGATCGTATCCCTCTAGGACTGAAATCTCTGCACTGGCTCCCAGTGGCTGTGAGGATTAAGTTCAAAACCCTCTGCATTGTCCACAAGGCTGTCTGGGGCCTGGGGCCTCAATACCTTCAACTCTCTCTTCTTAAATATCTTCCTTCTCAAGCTCTTCACTCATCTGCCTCCAACTTTCTCAGGGTCAGTCGCTTCTCCAAGCAAGAAGTTGGTGGTAGATCACTTTCTCCGGCTGGGGCCTCCCTCTGGAACAGCCTCCCTGCCTCCCTGAAACTTGAGGAGAACCATCTCTGGTTCAGGAAGCACCTCAAAACCTTTCTCTTTGCTTCTGCTTTCTCTCCTCCTCTCCCCTGCTGAACTCCAGGCTGATTCTGTAACTACAATGGTTCACGTGGCCACCCCCTGATCTCGGGCCCAGGTCCCCTCCCCCGCCATTTACACCCCTGCACTGCCTCCCTGGCATCCCCAGAACTTGGGGACTGTTTCTGTATCCCTACAGCCCCCTACCAGCACTTGACGCCTGATGTCTGCACTTACTCCTGCACTTACCACCAGCTGGCCGCACCTTTACTTATTGCGTTTATTTATTATATTATTTTTACTGTTGTTCCCATGTACTCCACTGTCCCCCCTGATGCCCTCTGCACTTTTCCCCTTCCCCCTTCCCCTGCACTTGCACAATCTCAATGTCACCTAGCCTAGTAAGATTGTTGTCTCTGTCTTCCCTCTGTTCCCCCTCCCTTGCCTCATCGCGCCTTGAAACACTTGTGTATAGGCATGTTATAAATGCCATATCATATCATATAACCTAATGGGACGAAAAGAGTCAAGCCTACCCAGATGGAGTTGACAAAAATACTCGGACGAGGAAGAATCAGGCCTACCCAGATGGATTTGACAAAAACACTGAGACGAAGAAGAGCTGGCCATGAGACAAAAGCCCACTGTGGAACCAACACATGCGGTGCAATCATCCAGGGCCCAAGCCAAACATGAAAAGGGAAGGGCTATGCTTTCTGACAGATCCTCCCTGGAGGAACCAAGAACAGAAAGGACTGTCAGAGCCTCACTGAACACCTGCTGTTACCTACTGTCCTGGTTGGAGAATCGGATGCCCAGGGGAGACCGGGAATCGCATCACACGGTCAGACCTGCAGCTTAAATCCGAGAGGAACAAGACCTGGAAACATTGTGAGGAGACGCGGAGACCGCCGATAGGTAGTGCAGGAGACCACAGTGGGAAGAAGCAGTTGCACGAAGATGCCTGAGCAAGACTGTAATGTCACGCAAGGTACCTGGGTTAGCGTAATGGGTGTTGGAGGAGAATGAGAGCCAAGGAGGCAGTTGAGGAAGGCTGAGGACACCCATTCCCCTTGGGCCGATACCTGTAGAAAAGTAATAAGACTATTTAAGAAAACCAGTGCCTGGCAGGTTAGTTAACCGGGTCTGGGGGCGAAACACAAGAAACCAGAGAGTAGTGCTTGAGACCCATACAAAGGCGGGGAAGCCCCACGAAAACAGGACATTAGGGTCTGGGACTCTCACGAAGTCGGGGAGCTCCTGAAAAAGCCAAACAAAGGGGTCTGGGACCCATGAGAACCAACTGAAGCACACAACAAAGGTGCTAGGGCCCACAACCAGTCAGGAAAGTCCTGAGATAACATAGAGGGGTCTGCGAGTCACAAAAAGGAGAGAGAAAGTGCACAGAAAGTCAGTGAGACCCAGAGACAAGCTGGAGGGGTCTGGAACCCACAGAAGAGAGAGAGAGAGAGAGAGAGAGAGAGAGAACAAGAGAACGAGAGAGAGAGAGAGAGAGAGAGAGAGAGAGAGAGAGAGAGACGCACACACACACAAGATGTGGAGCTAAGGGGTCGAGGACCCACTGCCAGAAGAAGGAATATGTCCTGGAATCATGAGATCTGCAGTCAAGTCGGGGCAGGCTAGTGAACCAGACTTGACATTACATTTGTGTGCTGGAGAAAAAAGAATGGGAGAAGAGACTCCCCCTGAAATATGAGAACTGTGTGTATGAAAGAAGAACCTCTACAGTCAGTTCTGGCAGGAGATTATACCAGACTTGAGATTACAGTTGTGGATTGGAGAAAGAGGAGGGGTAGAGAGACCCTTTTTTGATATTTAGAAATTGTGTTTTTAAAATACGCGAAACTGTGGAAAAGAAGAGGAGGAAAGACGATTCCCCAGAAATCCTGTTGTGTTTTTGTTTTCTTTTGGAGGAGCATCCAACACTAAGAACTTTTAAGTCAAATGAACACTTGTTGTGCCTTTTCACCAAGAACGGAACATTTGACCTAATATCGAGATTGGAAGGAGCCTTTTTCTGGTTATACGCGACACCCACTTTTCCTTAGTTAACATAGGGTGTAAGGGACGCAATAGGTTTTGACACAGGACGGTGGACATATTATTTGACTATACATCCTTACAGCATCATTAGTCTTTTTGTTGAGGCAGGGCAGCCCCGCATAGAAAGTGTAACCAGATAGGTTTTTCCTTTCTTTTACCTCTTTCAATTTTGCCATAGAGAAATCATCAGCAATAACGGTGGACTGTGCAGTAACATTATATGTTGAGCCCACCCTGTTTACCATTCTTGAAAAACTCACATCCATGCTCAGCACCCAGCAAGCATCGGGATATGAGGTCATATTGTCCAACCCCCTCAATCAAAATGGTTAGATGTCACACGGTGAACTCTGTGACATTCCTTACCGAACCAGTTAAGGGAGGAGAATAATTCAAGTTCTGCTCTTGAAGAAAGACGAGGAGAATGACTATCTTCTCCTGGTTCAGTTGGTTCAGCCTTTGGTTAACTTTGAACAGTTTCCTGCAACAGTTGTTATCAATCTTTACACTTCTTTCCAGGCTTCTCTGAAGCTTTTTTAAAAGTCAAACACTCCTGTTGATTCCAACACACAGCTATTTCTTGTGCACGACAGTTATATAATTGGCAGGACAGTGAACCAAGCAGATACAACACAAACGTGCGAGTCTGGGGCTCACACCCAAGGGAGAGAAAGATGGTCAGGAAACCTGAATCAAAGGAGAGACAGTTATATACTTGACAGGAGAGTGAACCAAGTAGATACAATGCAACTTTGTGATTCTGGGACTCGCACCCATATGTAAAACGTCTGTAGCGTTATGCTGCCCTTTCCGACTGGGCGAGCAGGCATCCTAGCTGGGGCTGCCACTCTTCACTTTTTCAACTTGGGTGAATGCAGGCTTCCAGACCTCCAGGTGGTGACTGAAGGGGTTAAGCCTGTCTTTTTTTCAAACTTTGCGACTTCAAAGGTGGCGGAAATGTCACCAGCCCCTACAAAAACCATATTGATGAAGTACTTGCCTCTAGCTTACGCAGGAGGCAGAGACTTCATGCTAAATTAACAGATTGGTCTCCTGACCTTACCAAAGTCCCTGTGCATACCACAGCCATGCACATTCATGTGCATCCCATTGCATCTATTGTTGATTCTCTCCCAGTGCTACCCTTTGTTATGGGTAGCCCTATGGACAGGTCCATGGTTTCTGTGTCCGGGGCTTTGTCTCCTGTTAAATATGCAGAGAGCGGCTGTGCTTCCCCGATGCTCATTGCTATTGGAAATCATCCTCCGGACAAAGTTGGTCCCATCTTTAATTTGGATTTTATTTCATCGGTTTACTCGCTCCCCGAACAAAAATCCTCTCCTGAGTCATGGAAACTTAACAGCTGTACTAATTTTAATGACTTTACGACTTGGTTGGAACATTTACAGAAACCTGTAAAGAGCCATCATTTGTTTAAAGCTGAGAAAAGTTCCTGTTCTGACCCCCATGCTTATGCAGTAGTACATGTCGTCACTAAAAAAGTTGACAGCTTTTGTCAAACTGACCTGTCTGCTGAGAATTCTGAGAATCAAGGACGAGGCGCACCGGATCCGTCCACTTGTTTGAAGTGTTCTGTAACATCGCCCGTGCCTGTTTCTGCTATAACTGCTACTTCTGAAATTGTCCACTTACATTCCGCCACCATTGTTCCTCTTGCTCTTGGGAGGAAAGCGAAGTTGTGTTTGGCTGGCATGTCTGGGTCTGTGGATAGTGTCCCCAAATCAGCTAATCTATGGAGTATACGCGTAAGAAACTCCTATATGTCTTGAAATAAACTAATAAATAAATAAAACCAAAGTTCAAAGCAAAAAGGGTCCGGGACCCTGAAAGAAGAAGAGATACTACAGGAGAAAACACTTGTTTGCGAGGGAAAGCGAACCAAGCTGTCCAAGTGAGGGACATGCACCGACATGAGAGAATAAGGATAAAAGGTTAAAGAACCCTAAGACTGATAAGGAAATTAATCCTAAACTGCGTACTGGAGCGTGCAAAGGTAATAGGATACAAGAACTGTGAAGCAAAGACATTGTTCCTTTTGAATTGTTCAGTGACATAAAATAAGGAGAAAGTAACACTACTATTGCATTGAGATGCTACGCCTGTTGTGGAGCATTCCAAGCTGATAGGATACTGGAACTGTGAAGTCAAGCAACAGTTCCTCGGGAGATATTCAGTAATTCAAAATAAAAGAGGTCTTGGGCAATGGAGCCCAATCCTGGACTTTGGAAGTGTTGGTTTGGAACATTATTTTGCATCACTTTATTTCCAGTGAGACTGGGAAGCTTTCTGTTGTTGTAAAGCACAACAAACATGTTTTACTTTAGGAAAAGAACATCTTTTCACAGTTATTTGAGGTTGTTAGTGTCAGGGGCAGTAGTAGGTTTTTGACACGACAGTGACAGACTTTTTGATTCCTGACAATTTCACTAGTTTAAGCAGGGAAACTCTTAGCTGTAGGGAAAGAGAGGCATGTTTCCAACACTTTTATTATTAATAAAAGTCTATATCCAAAAACATGCCACCCTTGTGTTTGAGCCTTTCTTCTGCACCCTTACAACGGCACATTTTTCCACGCAGGCAGCTGAGTTAGTAGTAATGGCATTAGCATTTAAAGAGCATGAGGACCAGGTAGTGATGATATATTCTGATTCTGACTACGTGACATCTACAGTGCACTCAGGACTGTCAAGGTGGAGAAGTAGGGGCTTCCAGTGTGCGGACAGCACACTGGTACAGCACACCCCATTGTTAGGAAGATTACTAGATGCACTGGCATATCCCACGGCGGACGCTGTGGTGAAATGTTCAGCCCATACGAGGGCACAGATTTGGTTTCATGTACAAATGAGGCTGCAGACGCAGAAGCTAAAAGAGCAGCATATTTTCTACAGATAGCAGACATTGTAATAGCTACGTACCAAATTTTGCTCCACAGAAATATAACAGAGAGCAATAATTCATTACCATTAACACAAATAGTGGAACTACAGGGACGCACAACATAGATGGAGCAGAATCTGTGGATAAAGCAGGGATGTTTATTATCCCCCACCGATCTGGTGTGGTAACAGAATAGCACAGGGAAGCCTGTAATGCCACTTGAGTTGCTTACCATAGCGTTAGAACAACTTCACTACCCAGCACACACCACAAGAGAGTACGTGGCAGCAGATGTTTCCGAAGATTGGTTTGTACCAAATTTGCAGGCGTATGTTGCAAATTGTATTGTCAATTTTGCCACGTTCCAGCAGTACACTGCTGGACATACCCCGAGAATGGTGAGAGGAGCAATGCCTCTTCCTACAGGCCCCTTTCGGCATTTGCAGATCGACTATGTTGATATGCTCCAAACTTGTAATGGATACAAATACACAGTGGTGGTGTGTCCCTTTTCACGATGGATAGAAGCAGGACCATGTACCCACGCAGATGGCAAGTTGGCTGATAAGTTTCTCGTATGTGAGGTGTTTCCCCAATGGGGAGTGCACAAAGTGTTACAGTCGGATAATGGACCAAACTTTGCAAATGAGCTATTTTCTGAAGTTATGTCACTGCTTGGCACCACGCACAAGCGCTATTCTGCTTATCATCCACAGGCCAACGGCATTGCACAATGCCTCAACAGCTTCTTAAAGGAACGCAATGCTAAATTGTAAGACACGTTAAACAAACATTGGCTACACTGACTTCCCCTGCCTCTTTTTATCCTACGCAATCAGCCAGACTCAGACCACCACCTCACGCCCCATGAAATAGTGACAGGCAGACAAATGCATGTCCCCATTGGTCTTCCCACACATGCTCAATCACATTCAGAGAGTTCTGCAACAGTGCTAGAAGCAGAAATGCATGATTATTTGACCGCCTTAACTAAATGTTTGAAATGTATTTCTCGACAGATAAAGGTGCGGCAGGGGGGCCAAGAAACAACCAATGAACACAGAGGATAAATTGTAGATGTAACTGCTGTTATACCCCCCTTGCTATTGTTCCCAGGTGACTTGATTTATGTGCAGAACTTCATCCGCAAGTGGCACAAGTCATGATTTGAGGGCCCATTTTCCGTCCAGTATGCAACCCCCACTGTAGGGAAGGTATGCAGCAGACAAGTGTGGGTGCATCTGCGTGACATAAAACGATACCTAGGCATGCCCCTCATTGGACAAAGTTGAGCAAGAGGAAGAGGTGACCAGACCCCAGACGAGAGGGAGGATGAGAACTGACCAGCAACGCGAGACGTGACGTCATACTAAAGAACTATGTATGTCCCAAGAGCAAGGCAGAACATCTCTTTAATATCTCAATATGTGAGGAGAAGAACATATTTGGAGAAGATGGACTCCATTAGTATTATGATTGTTGCTTTTTTCTTTTCCCTTAGTTTTTTCTGTTTGCCTGTACAATTGCAGTAAAACATTTTGGTGAAAATACTACTAATGTAGCTGCAAACATAAGTGAAGGAATAACTACAGTTAGGAGAAAAATGTGAATGAAGAATACCTCCTAAGAGAACATTTCCAAGGTTATACGATGAGCAGAATGGGAGTTTGACGGAAGCAATAACATCTCTGCAAAATGTGCATACACAAATGGTCCAAGAAACTAGTGGAGCTGAAGATGAGGACTGGCTCACGGTTCTGTCTCATGGGTGCCTTCCTGAATAGGTAACATGTTCAAATTAGTTACAGCAGTTACAAGGTAAAATTAACAACCTTTGGTGTTGTCATATTACCAAGGTGGGAAGGGAGAAATCGGATAAAAACTACTTTGTGTGCTTTCTCCTTCCGTACGCTTTGAGTTTTTACAGATTGTTTGTGGCCGAATAAATCCCAGTAAACAGGGCACATTGCTTAACTCACATTGCATTATGAAGGAAAAGGGGACAATTCCAGGGAAGTTCGGCTTCCATAAAACTTTATCAAGGAAAAGACAATGGTTAACAAAGTGATGAAATATCTATTGTCTGGGCCATGAAGCGGTGAAGTGACAGTGCGAGAGCAGCCCTTACTGAAATATACTGACATAAAAGAGGAAGGGATACAGTTTTGTTTGGACAGACCACATTTACACGTAGCAGGAGAAGTGCTCACTCCTCGAGGTTGGGTAGAAGGGATAATGGGATGTAGAGCAGAGGCAGGCACTCATAGGGTTCTTGTGATATCTTATAGAAAATGCTAATAATAAGTGCTTGAAAGAATGGAGCCAATATGCCAGACTGTTGACATGGGTGGAAGACGAAGAAGGACCAGGACACTTAACAAGGATAGAAAACCCATCGCTATACTTCAGAAACGATTGCACAGTGCAGATAGGGAACATTGAAGGATGCAAACGCATCATTGACCTGCCAGGCATGAAAGTAGGCACAGCAGTGTTAATGGACCATTATTAGGCCTTTGGTTGACAGGCCTTTTATGCAGCTTTCAACAAATTGGGGTGGCATCTGCTCAGTAGCAGTGTTACATGCCCCAGCACTGGTAGTGCCTCAAAGCGATGTGGTGGAAATAGTAGATTACGCTTTGGTAAAAAGTGATCAGAAGGAGAAAAGACAATGCACAAAGAGAGAGGACTATTTGTTGAAGGAATCTGTCGGTGCACAGGATTCCATCCCATCTGGACAGAGGCTGTTTAGCAAGACATCTATGTGCTTTTCATCACTCCTTGCACCTGGCTTGCAAGCAGCAGCAAATGCCAAGTGTTTGTAGATAACCAGATAGCAGTTACTGCAAGCCATTATTGCCACTGAGAATGGGCTCAATGCAATTAAGGAGGAGCTGAGAGCTATCAGATTGATGACTCTCCAGAACAGGTATGTCCTCAACCTCCTCACTGCTATGGAGGGCTGAGTGTGTGCAAAAATTGGCTCAAGATGCCGCACATTCATTCCTGTATACGATGAGCAGAATGGGAGTTTGACGGAAGCAATAACATCTCTGCAAAATGTGCATACACAAATGGTCCAAGGAACTAGTGGAGCTGAAGATGAGGACTGGCTCACGGTTCTGTCTCATGGGTGCCTTCCTGAATAGGTAACATGTTCAAATTAGTTACAGCAGTTACTATTGGTATTTTCAGGTCTCTGCATCTTGCAAATAATATTATCACAGTGCAGAAAAACTGGCAAAAAGGTTGTAGAGCAGCACATGATGACAGTGATATTAGGTAAAGACAAGGTGGTACATATCCACACCCAAAATGTTGGGCCACATCAAATGCATGTCATCGATAGACCAATAGGTCCCACAGGCACTGTGTTTGAGCCCCCTTTCGACCAAGAGTATTATACTCAGCATTGGGTCGATTGGGAAGGAGATGGGTATTGTTGGTTCATGACATGTTGGCCATAAGAATATGTAGAGGGGGGTGCGCAAAATATGGATACACAAATATGGATGGGACAATATGGAAGAAAATAGAGGTGTGGTCAATAAATTGATCAGAGGGGGAAGTGTGGTTATAGAGATGAGAGTTGCACCAGGTCGGGGCGCTGTTGCGTGGCTCCAAAATGGCTGCAGCCTGAAACAGCTTTGATAGATGACACAACTATCCTGTTAATTTATCATACTTTCAGTTGTGCTGGAGTGGCACAGTGCTGCATGCCTGAACCCAGAAAGTTTGCTGCACCCGATGACCTAAATCCTGTTCTCCACAACCCTTGTGCTGCAGAGATACATTGCAGGCCTGGACGTGATGGAAGTGACCTAACGGCTGTCCCTTGGCGCTGAGAAGTCTATGTGAGGTTATTGGAGGTGGAGGCGTGTGCTAACCGCCCCCCCCAGTGTGATCTGATAGAGTGACGTGGGCGGCGTGCAGAGCAGCACCGGTGAACCGCAGAGACCAGGGAACTGCTAGTCCATGAGCCGTGACAATATCAATAGTGGAGGGCTGGGTGGCCCAGCACTGATGAGAGAGGTGGCAGCTACGACCCAGGGACGAGTCGCCGTACCACCTGCACGGCGGGGAGACATACCATTTGCCCGCTCCTGCTAATAGTACGGAGAGAGGGCAGGCAGCATTCGGGCTGTGCTGCAGGGAGCTGATGGCGGCCCCGCGGATCACCGGTACAAAGACCCCAAGGGGACTGCCGTGGGCTGTTGTGCCTGTTCAGCCTTGAAAAGATTGTCAGCGAGGTGCAGTGAGCTCTGCAGAGGAAGTTGCTGAATGTGGGGGGGGGTACCAGGATTTGCCTGCAGGTGTATACTTGTAACGCTTACCTGAGCTCTGCGGGGACACCTACTCCTGCCTGCTGAACTTGGGTTCTTCTCAGCTTGTGTTGTGTCTCCTTCTAGGATTCTACACAATACTGCCACAGAAACCCTATGTGATACACAGTAATTCTCAATGATGCCTTTCAAGAACAACTGAACCAACATTAGATTTTCCTATCTGTATTTCTGGTCATCTTCTCTTCCCCTCATTATTACCTTGAGTTTTTGTTTGATGGGCTCTCCGTCCTGCTTCTGCGCAGGGGCGCTAGTTCTGAAGAGTGGAATTCTGGTGAATTGAAGGCCACTTGGAAGAATAGAATAATTCCTACTTTTATGATAACTAACTGGGAAAGTTCCTAGGGGGAATGCACATATGGAAAGGAATGGCTGAATCCCAGGAGTAAGCTATCACAGAACTTTCAGTAATAATTAACGGGGTCAATGCATGCAACCCTAGCAGTGTGCTGTAATACTGTGATGCGCTGCGCCTTACTTCTAAAGAAGGAATGAAGAGCTAAATAAACGTCACCAACTAAGCAAGGAACTCACCACATACAGGAAGTGAGACTACGGAAAAATGAACCACATGTAGTTGACTAATGACTCTGAACAGCGCGCATGAGAAAGGAATCTGGGAAGGGGACTACACTGAAAATCCTTAATGCTGCTTACAACACATGTGCCCTCACGGAACTTGAAGGCTCTGTTCAATTCAAAACGCAGCAAGCGTAACAATGAAGAAACAACATAATACAGAAAACATGTAAATGTCCCAAAACCAGTATGGCATGCGAAGGATACTTGCGGTGAGGATATGTAGAGCTGAGGTGCTTGGTCGAGTGAAGTCACCTGACAGACGAGCGCGCGGCTTCCCAGATACAACTTTGACTGAAATTACCAACTATGTCGGAAAACCTAGGTGAAAATACTATGGAAGCTGAAGGAAACTATGGGAAATTACACTGTAGATAATATTCGTGAGCTATGACTGAGGGAAATCAGGTCTGTGGTAAGCGTTCACTGCAACTGCAGAAACGAACGTGAAGCGCGGAGCAGCAGAGGGAAGGGGCTTAAGTAGTCTAAGGATTGAAACCACTAGAATGCACAGCCGCTTCCAGAATGGAAACTAAACGGCCATGTTGGGCAATGAGGAAGTTACTGTGTACCCTTACTCACAGCCCAGGAATGGTATGCTGTGGTCCATGAACTTCTGGAGGTCATTCTAGGGGCATGACTAGGGACACAACCAGCAATCATAACAGTACTCCCCCCCCCAAAACCCCTCCTAAGTTGGAAACCCCCTTCCTTGTTTTGCACAGGTTATTTTTATGATAGGCCTTTAACAATCTAGGTGCATGGATATTCTCTAGGGGTTCCCATGTTCTATCCTGAGGACCATACCCCTTCCACTCTACTAAATAGAATAACTTCTTGCGCACCATTTTAGAGTCCAAAATTGCCTTAACTTCATACTCAGGCTCATCATCCCTCCACTTCCACTTGAGCTGGGGGCTCTTGGATTCGAGTATCAGGACAAACTGGTTTTAACAAGGACACATGAAAAACTGGGTGTATTTTCATATTTTTTGGAAGAGTCAATTTCATGGCCAGTGAGTTGATTACTCTTTCAATAGGTAAAGGCCCCAGGAACCTTGGGAGGAATTTCCGAGATCCTTTTAGTGCCAGATTCTTAGTAGCAAGCCACACCAAATTTCCCACCTGGTATTCAGGGGTGTCACTTCGTTTGCGATCCGCAAATTTCTTCTGGGACTCTTTCACCCTGGACAATTGTTCTCGAGCCTTGCCCACGGCTGTAGCAATATTTTCATGCAGATTTTGTACTGCTGGCATTTCCAATGATGCAGGCGGGTCATAAACAGACGTCCGTGGATGCTGACCATGTAAAGTGTAGAATGGGCTGAATCCTGTGGAGGTGTGAACTGAATTATTGTAGGCATATTTTTCTACCCACAAAACATTTAACCATGTATCTTCAGTCTGATGAAGCATGCACCGGATGTATTGTTCCAAGGTTTGGTTTGTGCCCTCAATCTGCCCATCTGTTTGTGGATGATGACTGGTGGACAAACGCACATCAATCTTGGCTAACTCACAGCATTTTTTCCAGAATTTGGAAACAAATTGGCTTAATCGGTCAGAGACTACAATCGAAGGGAACCCATGTAGCTTCACTATGTTCTCCAAGAATGTTCTCAACAGATCCGATGCCGAAGGTAGCTCTTTCAAAGCCACAAAATGCGCCATTTTAGAAAAAAGGTCCACCACAACCAAAATTGTATCAAACCCTTCGCATTTTGGTAAATCAGTGATGAAGTCCATCGAGAGCGTGTGCCAGGGAGTTGGTGGTACACTCAAAGGTTGAAGAAGACCAGCAGGTTTCTTTTTCTGAGCCTTATTTTGAGCGCAATTCCCACAGGTTTTGATGAACTGCACCACATCTCTTCGCCACGTAGGCCACCAATAAGACTGCTTGATTTTTTCCATAGTCTTGGTGACTCCTGGATGACCTTCCATCATGGCACCATGGTAATTTGCAATTACTTGGTTCTGTAATTTTTGCACTGGCAAATACAAACGTCCTTGATAAAATGGCAACCCATTCTGAACGCTAAAATGTTCTCCCTTAGTCTCCCAAGCCTGCAACTCTGCCGTAGAGAAACTGATTTTAATTTCCTCTCTTAACTCTTCAAACGACGAATCTGAGGTGCGACAACTCCGAGCATTTTCTCTCCAGAGATTATCTCCACAGGATCTGGAGCCACATAAGCCACTTCCCCTTTTCCAATCTGAGAGAGTGCATCGGCCTTCCTAATTCGCACACCCAGCCTGAATGTGATGATGAAGTCATACTCTGCAAAGAAAAGGGCCCACCTTAATTGTCGAGAGGATTGTGCCTTTGCGGAGCGCAGATATTGCAGATTTCTATGGTCAGTGAAAATGGTAACTGTGTGTCTCACTCCAAGTAGATGATGCCTCTATTCCTTTAGTGCACATTTGATGGCCAGTAACTCTTTATCAATGATGGTACAGTTAAGCTCTGCAGCGGAGAATTTTTTTGACCAAAATGCCACTGGATGCAATTCTTGTCTTGAGAATCTGGATTGCGCTGAGACAAAACTGCACCCATAGCCTGTTTGATGCATCTGTTTCTACCACAAAGGGAAGATCTGGTTGTGGGTATTGTAAGACTGGTACTTCAGTAAATTTGTCCTTCAATTTTTTAAAAGCCTCTTCCGCCTCTGTAGTCCAAACTAATTTTCTGTTCTTTCGGAGCAAGGACGTGATGGGATGAACCAATTGGGAGAATTCAGAGACAAATCGCTGATAGAAGTTTGCGAATCCTAGAAAACTTTGGACTCCTTTGACTGAGGTGGGTGCAGGCCAGGAGAGATATGCATCAACCTTTCTGTTATCCATCTTAACTCCGTGGGCAGATAAAATAAATCCCAGAAATTCCACTTCTGGAACATGGAAATGACATTTCTCCAATTTCACATATAGGGAGTTATTCTTGAGTGTTTGAAGCACCGTTGTCACATGCTTTACATGTTCCAGATGATCATCAGAGAAGATCAAAATGTCATCTACATAAACCACCACACAAATGTCTAGTTGTTCCCTGAAAATATCATTCATGAAGGACTGAAAGGCCACTGGAGCATTACACAGCCCGAAAGGCATCACTTGGTATTCAAAAAGTGTTACGCTCACCTGGCTCCCACAGGGGCGTCAATCGGACCCGGACAGCTGCGACCACCTCCAACGTGAAGTGTAGTGCAGAGATAACAGACTGGACTGGACCGCCTAATCTCGTCTGCTTGACCTGTGGAAATATTCTCCTGCAAGTGTAGAAAGGGATTCAGCCACCTGTGGATTTTAGTAATGGCACCCCACTGTTCTCCCCACTAATCACCACCGATATTCACTTTCTGTAAGCTCACCTTATGTTTGTAAATGATGAGCTCTCCATCCTGCATGGAATGCAGGGGCGCGTAGATACCAGTTACTTCACTGGTTTGAGGGCGTTGGAAGAGTTCCGGATGAATATTGACTCCGAGTTTCCAGACGAGAACCCGTAAGTATAAAGTTCAAAGAGTTCAATATGTCCGATGTTCACTCTTGTACATTCCTTTCTTGTGTTGCAGCTGGGTCCAAGGGAAGATTGTCTTGTGGCAGCTGATGGTGTTGAGGTAAGAGTCTGTATTACCCAAAACTGTCTGGCAAAAGATGCGTGTTTTTAAATTGCTGGTTTCTCTCTCCTTACAGGTGCGGCGTAAGACGTTGCGGTGTGTTACAGAATAATGCCTCCGGTTGTTAATTGGGTAAGTCTATGGTGGAGAGGTTGTATTTGTTGTCTCTCTCGGCTCACCTTATGTTTCTTTTGTCCCCTAGATGGTAGAATTCGGTGGAGAAAATGATGGAGGCTGTGCCGGATCGAAAAATGCTGTGAGGACCGGTGAGTATGGTGCGGTGCTGCAGCTGGCGATGTGACGCGTGTAGAATAATGTCCTTTTCAAGTTCGAAGATGTGATTGATCCGGAATTCAGGTAAGGATTGAAATAATATCTGTTTTCTAACCTTTCCTTCTTCTTTCTTCTATTGCTAGGAGCTCTGGATTCGGGACGGGCGTGGCTGAAGACTGGATGCTGACTGCAGGCACGGTGAGCGTTACGCTACTGGATGCAGAATAACACGAAGCATGTGCTGCTGTTCGGGCGTGGTTTAAATAGCCTCCAAAGTAGTTCCAGGTAAGAAGTCCCTAGAACCACACCCGAGTAAAAAATAGTCCCTGTAGAAAAATAGTCCCATCCTGGCCTCACGCTGGCTTGGATTCATTTGCAGCATGGTCTGCATGATGTAAGTAAAGTCTATGAGCCTGGCGCCTAAGGCGCCAGGACGGAACCCAGACAGCCCCCAACCGGGGCTGCTGGGGTTTTATTAAATACCTGGATGCCTGCTCCCAGGGCTGATGGATTTGATCCGATGCCCGGGGGTAAGCATCATGACCAAAAGTCCATACTCTGTCCGAAAGGCTGTTTTCCACTCATCTCCTTCCTTGATGCGGATGAGATGATACGCACCCCTGAGATCAGGTTTTGTGAAGATTCGTGCCTTTTTAACTTGGTCCAGCAAGGTCGAGATGAGGGGAAGAGGATAGCGATTTTTTACAGTAATCTGATTCAGGGCTCGGTAGTCAATACAGGTTCTTAAATTCCCTTCCTTTTTCAGCACAAAGAAAAGAGGTGAGGCTGCTGGTGATATAGATGGTCTTATAAAGCCGTTGGCCAGGTACTGATCAAGGTAATTCTTTAAGTGGATGTTTTCCTTTTCTGTTAATGCGTATATTCTACTGCACAGAAGCTGGGCTCCTGGAACTAAATCAATCTGGCAATCATAGGGTCTGTGAGGGGGTAACGCTTCAGCTTGCTTCTCTTCATGAAATACATCCTGAAATTCCCGGCATTCAGATGACAAGGAACCTATAAGGCCTAAGGGGATTTCAGCTGCTTGCTCAGGCTGCGCTAATTCCACAGAACCTTCCGTCCAGCTGCACAAGTCCCTACACTCAGGAGCAAAGGTCAGGGTTCTGGAACGCCAATTAATTACTAGATTGTGCTTTTCCAACCAGGGTATTCCTAAAATAATTTGGAACTGTGGGGCTCGAAATAGGTCGAAAGAGATCCTCTCCTTGTGTCCTTCCTGGCAGAGCATCGTAAGATTGTTAGTGCACTGTGTTACGGGGCCTGACACTAATGGAGTGCCATCCACCCCCGAGACATTCTCGGCTTCTAACTTGTCCATCAAGGAGAATCCCAAATTACTGACCAGATGAAGATCCATATAGTTGCCAATAGCCCCACTGTCAATGTAGGCATTCAATGTATGCCTTTTTGTAGGGCGTTCCATTACTAACTAGGATAATAGGAAACACAAAGTGCGAGGTCACTGAAACCCTTTCCATGCTCGACAAGCTGACTTCTAAACTTGTCGGACACTGGAGTTTTCCGAATTTTGATCTTTCTGGTCTTGATTGAGTCCTCCCAATGGTCTTCTCGATGGTTTCACTGGACAGTCCTTCGAGAAGTGACCTGCCTTACCACAATATAAGCACAGTTGTAGTTGACGCCTCTGGTCACTTTCAGCCTGAGAGATTGGACCTCTAATTCCACCCAGCTGCATGGGTTCAGGATGAGTCTCAGGTCCTAATCTTCCAATTGGTTCTCTAGGGCGAACGAAGTATGCTCGATTTTCCGGGCGAGCACGATCAGTCCCACAGTCCTGCAATCGATGGTCTAACTGTATGGTCAAATCAATGAATTCTGAAAAGCTCTCTGGCGGAATAACTACTTGTGCCAAAACATCCTTTAACTCACTGCACATGGCCTCAATTAAATAATGTCATTCTTTTATCCGTCAGCCAGTTGGTTTCCGCCACCAATCTGTTAAAGGTGGCCACATACGCCAATGGATCTTGGTTACCTTGTTTGAGTGACAGCAGCTCATTATCAAGTGCCTGTCCTTGAGTGTGACGGGTGAAAAGTTTTTCTAGCTCACGTTGAAATTCATGAAAATTCCGTAACACTGGATCGTCTCTATTAACCAGAGGTATGGACCAATCAGCCGCATAACCGCCCAAATATGACAATACAAAGGCCACCTTTGATTGGTCTGTAGGGAAAACTCCCAGTCGACACAGGAAATGTAACCTGCACTGATTCAAGAATACCGCAATTTTCTTAGGATCTCCTGTGAAACGCTCCGGAGGTGCCAATGGAATATTTCTGGGAACAACCACTTGAACAGGAACCGGAGGTGCTGGAGGAGCTGAGTCCTAAGAATTACTTCATGGTTGTGGAACCTGTCCCGCTTGAGTTTGTAACAACTGACAAGCTAGTTCTTCTGTCCTGTCTCTATTCACCATTAGCTCATTTCTAAGGGCACTGGTCTCGGAACTGGCTGCATGAACTTCAGCTCTGAGCTCTCCCAGAAGTTGTGCCAATTGATCTACCTCAGGAGTACCCATGATGTCCAGGCAGAGAATTCTCAGCATGGTTTCGCATTCTGTAACACTTACCTGAGCTCTGCGGGGACACCTACTCCTGCCTGCTGAACTTGGGTTCTTCTCAGCTTGTGTTGTGTCTCCTTCTAAGATTCTTCATAATACTGCCACAGAAACCCTATGTGATACACAGTAATTCTCAATGATGCCTTTCAAGAACAACTGAACCAAAATTAGATTTTCCTATCTGTATTTCTGGTCATCCTCTCTCCCCCTCATTATTACCTTGAGTTTTTGTTTGATGGGCTCTCCATCCTGCGTCTGCGCAGGGGCACTAGTTCTGAAGAGTGCAATTCTGGTGAATTGAAGGCCACTTGGAAGAATAGAATAATTCCTACTTTTATGATAACTAACTGGGAAAGTTCTGAGGGGGAATGCACATATGGAAAGGAATGGCTGAATCCCAGAAGTAAGCTATCACAGAACTTTCCGTAATAATTAACGGGGTCAATGCATGCAACCCTAGCTGTGTGCTGTAATACTGTGATGCGCTGCGCCTTACTTCTAAAGAAGGAATTAAGAGGTAAATAAACGTCACCAACTAAGGAAGGAACTCACCACATACAGGAAGTGAGACTACTTCCTCCCGTAGATTGGTCTGTAGGGAAAACTCCCGGTCGACACAGGAAATGTAACCTGCATTGATTCAAGAATACCGCAATTTTCTTAGGATCTCCTGTGGAACGCTCTGGAGGTGCCAATGGAATATTTCCGGGAACAACCACTTGAACAGGAACCGGAGGTGCTGGAGGAGCTGAGTCCTGAGAATTACTTAATGGTTATGGAACCTGTCCCGCTTGAGTTTGTAAGAACTGACGAGCTAGTTCTTCTGTCCTGTCTCTATTCACCATTAGCTCTCTTCTAAGGGCACTGGTCTCAGAACAGGCTGCGTGAACTTCAGCTCTGAGCTCTCCCAGAAGTTGTGCCAACTGATCTACCTCAGGAGTAGCCATGTTGCAGGGAGAGAATTTTCAGCACGGTTTCGCATTCTGTAATGCTTACCTGAGCTCTGCGGGGACACCTACTTCTGCCTGCTGAACTTGGGTTCTTCTCAGCTTGTGTTGTGTCTCCTTCTACGATTCTTCATAATACTGCCACAGAAACCCTATGTGATACACAATAATTCTCAATGATGCCTTTCAAGAACAACTGAACTAAAATTAGATTTTCCTATCTGTATTTCTGGTCATCCTCTCTCCCCCTCATTATTACCTTGAGTTTTTGTTTGATGGGCTCTCCATCCTGCTTCGGCGCAGGGGCGCTAGTTCTGAAGAGTGGAATTCTGGTGAATTGAAGGCCACTTGGAAGAATAGAATAATTCCTACTTTTATGATAACTAACTGGGATAGTTCCTAGGGGGAATGCACATATGGAAAGGAATGGCTGAATCCCAGGAGTAAACTATCACAGAACTTTCAGTAATAATTAACGGGGTCAATGCATGCAACCCTAGCTGTGTGCTGTAATACTGTGATGCGCTGCGCCTTACTTCTAAAGAAGGAATGAAGAGGTAAATAAACGTCAACAACTAAGGAAGGAACTCACCACATACAGGAAGTAAGACTACTGAAAAATTAACCACATGTAGTTGTCTAATGACTCTGAACAGCGCGTATGAGAAAGGAATCTGGGAAGGGGACTACACTGAAAATCCTTAATGCTGCTTACAACAAATGTGCCCTCACGGAACTTGAAGGCTCTGTTCAATTCAAAATGCAGCAAGCGTAACAATGAAGAAATAAAATAATGCAGAAAACACGTAAATATCCCAAAACCAGTATGGCATGCGAAGGGTACTTGCGGTGAGAATATGTGGAGCTGAGGTGCTTGGGCGAGTGAAGCTACCTGACAGACGAGCGCGGAGTACAGAGTACTCTCTAGGTGAAAATACTATGGAAGCTTAAGAAAACTATGGGAAATTACACTGTAGATAATATTCGTGGGCTATGACTTGAGGGAAATCAGGTCCGCGGTAAGCGTTCACTGCAACTGCAGAAACGAACGCGAAGCGGGGAGCAGCAGAGGGGAGAGGCTTAAGTAGTCTAAGGATTGAAGCCACTAGAATACACAGCCGCTTCCAGAATGGAAACAAAGCGGCCATGTTGGGCAATGAGAAAGTTACTGTGTACCCTTACCCACAACCCAGGAATGGTATGCTGCAGTCCATGACCTTCTGGAGGTCATTCTAGGGCATGACTAGGGACACAACCAGCAATCATGACAATACTCCACAAAGAAGCCTGGCGGGCGCCACTACACTGCAAAGATTGATTCAGCCAGAGGTGCAGTGAGTGGAGGTGGATGTCTCGGTGGGCGGCATAACAGAAGATGGTGCCAATTCTGATCTGACATTAAGTGGGGACTGAAACAGAAGGCTGAACACTGACATCGCAGGAAATACTGGGGTTGGCATGCTGTCCCATGCAGCAGTGGTTCTGCTTTTGTTCCAACTGTGGTGGTGAGGAGTGGAGTGGAGAAGGGTCCAGGTATGGACAGGCCCGAGAAGGACTGACTGAATGGAAGGAAATTCAACCCCCCTCTAGGGACTGATATCTGCCAGAACTCATACTTCCCTCCCTGGTCATGTGGTTCTGCTAGAGTGCAGCCCAGCGGATACCCCGGAGTGAGTCTACCTAGCAATTTACAAGGTGGGTCGCTGAACTGTGGTGGAGTATGCCAGGGGATTCAGGTTGGTCATCTGCGTTTGCCTGAACACTGAGGGGTGTTTCTCTGGACCTTACGGGACAGACTGAGGTAACGGTCAGAATGGTTAACCCAAAGAAACAATAAAAATGAAACAGTTAGCAAAGGATGACCAGCTTCTACAAATGCCGGATGCTTCCCCGGACCCATCTCCCATTGAGGTTTCTGCCCTAAATCACACCGTACTAGCCTTGAAGGACAGCACAGAGAATCTGGGCACAAAGATAAATACCCTCACTTGTAATGTCATTGTTTTGGCAGTCCAGATCAAAAAGCTATGTGGCCGCATGTCCGCAGCAGAACAAAGAATTGGCGATGGTGAAGACAAAGTGGTGGAATTGCAAAAAAGAGATACCACTTCTTCAGCAGATGGTTAAGAGGGTTGTGGTAAAGAACGATGACCTTGAAGGGAGATCGAGGAGGAACAACTTGCACATACTGGTGGTACCAGAGTCAACAGCGATAGATAACATGTAAATATTCATTGAAAAAATGCTTCTGGACACTCTAGAGGGCACGCCGGTCTCCAATATGTTTCTGGTGAAAATGGTGCACCGCTCTCTAACCATTAGGCCACCGCTGGGTGTACCAGAGAATGCCATCATCACCACAATTTTCATTTATAGAGACAGAGATGTGCTCCTTAAAGCCGGTAGAGAGAAAGAAGATTTAAGATTTGGCTCTGCAGCGATTCAAATTTTTCCCGACTTCAGCCCACAGGTCCAGGAGCAAAGAATCATTTTCCAGGTGCTTAAGAATATCCTGTGGAACAAAGCGGTCCGATATGCAATGTTATTTCTGGCAACACTGAGAGTGGTCCACAATGGTATGGTCTTGTTTTTCAGGACTCCTGAATCGGCCGAAGGATTTGCTGCTGATCTGCCGGGTCCAGGGTGTTCTCCACGCTGGTCACCCACTGAATGCTGGCATGTTAATATTCTGTTCAATAGACAGTCGGCATCACATTGCTTGATGCCAGAAGGATAATTATTATAGGCCGAGCACTGACCTATGGGGATAGCCATCACAGGAAAGTAAACATTCAAATAAGGTTGTCTGTCATAGGGAGCTATAGCAGCTGACGGTGGCTCCCCATTTCTGCATATGGGTGTGATTTGTTTGGTTTTACTGGTTTGGGGATTGGGTGGGGATATTAGCCAGCACGTTTGAGTTTCTGGCATGGGTGGGGTGGGGAGTTTGGGGGTTTTCTGGTCAAATTAAGGACAGCACTAGCAACAACATCTTTTATGAGGCACATGTTCTCTCTACAGACCCCTCAACAGGTGAACGGCTCCCAGTGAGGACTTGGAATATCCAAGGGTTGACCAACAATAAGAAGCACAGGTTGATTATGAATCAGGTGAAAAGGCATCAGGTGAATATTCTGTTTCTTCAGGAGACCCATCTGAGATGGGTTAACAAGGTCCTGGGTGCCCACGGGTGGCGGAGTTCATAGGTATGGCTCCCCCTCTCTTTACACTTTAGGGGAATAGCAATATACATTCATAGGTCCTTTGACACATATTTACTAATTCCTCCCAATTAGTAAATATGCCCCAAATATTGACTCCACTGACTTTTTCCATTTTAAATTCCCGTCATATGATGTCATTTGGTCTGGGGATTTTAATATCGCCCTATCATTGGTCCTTGATCGGTCATCCACCTCTCAACATGTGCTTCCGAATTCACCAACGACGTGGGGGAATATTGCTGAGTACCATGGTCTGATAGATGCCTGGCGGTTTCTCAAGCCCACTGCTAGAGAATACTGTTTTACTCTGAGTAAACAATAGTGCATCTAGAATAGACTATGTTATGGTGACTGTGGATATAGCCAGGTCCCTTGCAGAAACTAAGATTCTGCCACAGACATCGTCTAACCTCTCCCCAGTGGTGATCTCTTTTTCTAGGCCAACACTGGCCCCTCCTTTACTCCGATGGCGATTTAGGGGGTGCAATATAGAGGATGCCGTCATTCAGGTCGAAATGGAGCAAGCAATACAGAACTTTTTTCACACAAATGTGGGCTGGGTGCCAGATCGAAGGGTAAAATGGGAAGCATTTAGGGTTTACATCAGGGGGTGCTGTATCTCCAAGGAAGGTTGGGTTCTGAAGTCACTCCAAACATCTTTGACAACTCTGGAGGCAGAGATTAAACGGAGGGAACAACAGCAGTTGTTACATGACGATCCAGATATTGGGGCGTTATTGCAGGAGAAGAGGGGAGAGTATGCTAGGCTGGCGGTTAGAGGGGAGAGATTATTGGGCGATGAGGTGGCAGCTGCCACTTATAGGGAGGGTAATAGGTCCAGCCGTACACTGGCATAGGCAGTTAAATGCGAAAGGCAACATGGATTCATCCTCGAAATTAAGGACTGTACTGGGACACCAGTTAGAGACCTTAAAGGCATCAACTTTGTCTTCCGGGATTACTATGATCGCCCTTACTCCTCCCAAATTCATGTGGACCGAAGCGTGATTGGGCAATTTCTCAACAGGACGGCTCTGGGGTGTTTGTACACTCTAAATGTGCCTCCATCTGAGGAAGAAATACATCGGGTGATATTGTCTCTACCTAATGGAAAGGCTCCTGGGTTAGATATGATGTGGAATTTACAGCTGAGATGTATAAGATGTATAAGAAATATGTGGAACTTCTTGTAACACACTTGCACAAAATGCATGAGTATTCTTTGGCAACTGGTGTGTTGCCCAAATCCACTAGGACTGCACTGTTAACTTTTCTATTGAAGGCTAATAAAGATCCCCGGCAGTCTGCCTCGTACAGGCCCCTATCCTTAATAATCACTGATAATAAAATAATTGCTAAATTTGTTACGCGACATTGCTGAGATCACCTTACAGCTGGAGAACAACAGAGCAAGCAAAATGAGACAGACCTTCCAATCTGAAATCAGTGAGAGCAAACAAACAATGTGAGAATCAACACCAGTCTGCAAACATCAACAGATTCAGATGAGTCAGCGACGGTCTCTTCCTTTATACAAAGAGAATACCCGAAGGTGAGAAGGAGCGCTACTATTCGAACACAACCTTGTGAAAGCACAAAAACCCATTTAAATAAGTCAACACAGGAACTACACGCGAGCAAAATGTCGTCCCTAACAATATCCTTGGCCCCATTTCTGAAAATGTACGAACTTATAAACGACAACTACAAAGATCAATCAACACTAATCGCCATGAGGCACTCAAAGCTAGTGCATATAGAATCTTTTATATCTATGATTCAAGAAAAACTGAACCAAGATTCTGAGAGAGCAAGTTTGGCTCAAAGGACTTCATTCAAACAACTAAAAACAAATGGAGAAGAAAAGAAACTACTGGCAGAAGTGGCTCGGGAAGCTTTGATATTGTTAAAAGCAAACAGAATGATGACCAAGGAGAAATCCTTGGCACGAGCATACTAACAAGCAGAAATGGGAATAATTTAAATGAAGCTTGTACAGAAATAAGCAGTCAAACGGAACCCCTGGACATCCAAAACAGTACGATGGGAACATAAGGAAAACGCCTCAACATCTCCGACACTGCCTCAAACCTACCAAGCAAATTTACAACAAAGGCAGGATCAACTAGGAAAAGGGATCGGAAGGAGCAATAATTTAGCTCCAATAGATGAAAGTGAACTGACCAGCATTCCCTCAACATCTGCAGATGCAGAAGGATAAGTAGGAAAACCCATAGATCTAAGATCACCAATAGGAGGGGCAATAGATACAATGGATATCAGTTTACCGATTTTCCAATCAGGTAAAAGAACAAAACACATCTCGAAAGAGGAAATAACTGCTCAGACAAAAAACAAAAAGAATCAACAATGGGAAACGTCCAACGTCCAATGGATCGATAAAATTTCTTTGTAATCTAAAGTCTTACTCACCGGAACCGGCAGGGATTATCACGACAAACAAGATAGCAGTAATCAACCGCAAAGAAAATGTTTATGCACCTATAGGACTAATCGCAAATAGTCAAACTTGTCTCTGTTTTAATACCTCCGGAGAAGACATGATAAATATGATGAACATGACAACACATGACGAAGAACCATCAGATGATGAACATGAAGAGCGAAGTCCCCAACACATGACAACCTCAATACTGATGTGCATCCTTGCACAAAATGGAGATACATATTTAACGGATAGAAGGGTTGTGTGTGAAAAGGATCTTTCAGTGACACCAAATAACCCCTTCATCACGTTATCAGAGAAAAGACACAAAATTGATAGACCATGTCAAGAAGGGATCTCATACAGAGCCATGGTGGGAAAAAAAAGTGGATCGTCCAGAGAACCACTAAAAAAACACTCACTATTACAATCTGACAACAATAAACTGAAAAAGACACCAGAAACACTTGAATACACCAAAGTGAGCAAAGGACACATTAAAAGGACAGAAAAAATACATAGTACAAATAATCATTTGATACTGGAGCGGTTACTATCATTGAATGATGGTTTGATATTGAATCGCCACAATGTACTATGACTGCTCCACCACAGCAACAAGGTCTAGAGGCACTGAGAATGTTCCTAGACCTAAGGGATGACACCACCTCCACTCCCACAGATTTCACCTTCAAGTTTGTCAGAGAATTTCTTTCTGTTTCGAAACCAACTGTATAAAGAAACCAAAGGTGTAAGCATGGGGGCAACCTTTGCCCCTGACGTCGCCAATCTTTACATGGCCAAGTATGAGATCGACAACATCACGCTACATAGACAATGTGTTACTGATTTGGCAAGGCACGCATCAAGATTTACTACTCTTCCAGCAGTGGCTTAATCAGTGCAATGAGCACATCAATTTCACCATTCAATGGGACTATCACTGCATTGATTTCCTAGACCTCCACGTCTACAGATCAGGCAATCAACTGAAGACTGAACCGTACCACAAACCAACTGACCATTATAGCTTGTTTCACTTTGACAGCTACCATCCAGATGGTCTCAAATATAATCTTCCATGTGGGCAATTCTTACACCTGAGGAGAAATTGCTCAGACATAGAGATATTTAAGACGCACGCTTCGGACCTACAAAAAAGACTCACCAACAGAGGATACCCACAGAAGGCCATCAAGAACGCCAAAAAAGAGCAGCCAATACGGCCAGAGATACATGCCTCAACAAGAAACCCAAGAACGATCTTGATCGATTAGTCTGCGTGACCACTTTTAGTCCCTTGAGCAACCTGATTAAGAAAACAGTTAAGAAACACTGGCATTTGGTGAGGTACATGGGCAGTCTAGACACAAAACCCTTCTTTGCATTTAAGAAGAATCGCAATTTGAAAGAATCCCTGGTTCATACATTCCTAGAACCCACAGGTCCCAACAACACACTGTGGAACCTTCCACCGGTCCAAGGACACTTCAAGTGCAGACACTGTCTAGCTTGCAATTTTACTGAGACAAAAAAGACCTTCCCACACAAGAATTTTACTTGGGTTTTGAAAGATCATACCAACTGTAACAGCAAGTTAGTGGTTTACATTATTACATTATAGAATGTCCCTGCAGGTTGCTGTATGTGGGTAAAACCATCAGGGAAATAAGAATGAGGATATCTGAACATCGGTCCTGTATCAAAAACAAGGTATTTGTATTTGTATTTATTTGTTTATATAGCGCTTTACACCAAAGCGCTGCACAATTGAACAACTTAATACATGAAACATACATAAACAATATAATGGTAGAAGCAAATTACAATATGAATCAGTCAACAAAACAGTAAGAAGAGCAATTAACTGAAGGGAGTGGGCAGAGTAGTGGAGTAGGACTGCGTGGGAGGGGTGAGGAGGAGAAGGAGGAGGGAAGGGGAAAAGGTGAGAGTGGGGAGGTAGGGGAGGGGAAAGATAAAGGAACCAGACAAACCACTAGTGGACAACTACAACCGCAAACATCCCACCAACATGGGCCTAAAGTGGTTTGTACTTCAGAAACTACCCCCAACAAGAAGAGGCGGAGATTCCGACAAAGCACTGACCCAATTAGAATAGAAATGGGTTCATAGGCTTAATACGGTAAAAGAGGGGCGCAACGTATCAGTTGAATGGATAACTTTCCTGTGAGGGCTATGATGGACTTTCAGTGGTAGGAACCTTGCCTTAGACTCTATTTTTGTGTTAAAACACAGGCCATGACATATCTATGATATGAGCCCATTTACACAGACTTTTACACCCACAAACAGAGTGTGATGGCACCAGAGGCTCACTGTCCATTATGTCCATCATGTTACAAGCTCCCATGTTGTCACTACTTTGCAAGCTCTGTACTGTCCTTGTCCATGTGACCAGTGAACATGTCTGCATACATGGAATAATGTTTCTATCCACTATGCGGGCAGTCTTAACTTCAATGCATTTGTAGGTCAGGACGCTTTTGAACTCGTGGATAATTGTTTTGTACCACTCAGTGGACTCTGATGACCCGTTCAACTTAGGTGTTCACATTTTGTAACCATGATCTCATTATGCACCTATTGAAATGTTCTCCAGTAATATTGCACCACTTAGTGGACTTTGATGACCCGTTCAACTTATATGTTCACCATTTGTAACTATGATGTCATTATGCACCCATTGAAATGTTCCCCAGTGGTTTCTTGTGCCACTACCTGTGTCAGCTTTTGCACCTTTTTGGAGCACCCGGCTCATATCAGTACACACTGCACAACAGGATATTGTTCCCGGTGTGGTACCCCTATGCCTGACCTTAGTGAATCTACACCATCTTAAGGGTCCCCACGTTTTTCGAAATGCTACCAATGAATTGACCTCACATCTAATGAGCATTAAGGCTGTAGGCACTCCAGCACTAGGGCATATTCACGCTCTGTCCTAGGCAGCACAGTCACGTGCTGTCATCTATACCCCCGTGCCAATATCGGGTTGCACCAGTCTAGTACTGCAATATTGTCTGATAGATTCGGCCCTTTCACCATCACCGTACATCATCCGGCCATTATTAAATCATTATCCGTTTGACGTAGTTACCATGGCAACCCATAATAACACCTGTATTTTATTTGACTACAATTGTTTCAACTCTCCCGAGTCACATACATTATTTATTGGTTGTCTAGAGAACCCAAGTACTTCAGGTGCGTACCTACTCGGTCCCCGAGGGATCTGCCACGTTGGCACTTTCAAAATGACTTCTGCTACATATACAGCGGTAGTCATGGTCTCTGTTTAGCGCTGCTGGAGGCCCTTTCAGTCTGTCAGATACCATCCAGCCAGATTAGTTAAGACATGATCTAATGCTTATTATGTATTTGCACGGGACCCACCAGAGATATTTAAATGCACATGTTTATTGTAACGTGTGGACCTCTCTGACATACGGCCACACTCTGAGTTACCCACTTTGGGAACAGGATCTTCTGGCTCATCTATCCACTCGTTCGAGTACAGTATTCTATACATATACATGGCCACATCCTTCATAGACTACGGTGTGGGAATAGGAACCTCCAATTGCTGTATGGACAGAAGCACCTCTGCTAGTGTTACTCAGCATAAGTGATTGTTCTACCCCCCCGCATAATTGTGAGTGGGGGTTTAGATTCTATTAAAGACAAGGAGGCGAGTATTATGCCAACAATCTTTACTACTGACATAAATAGCAGCAAGAACATTTTTTTTGTTTAACATTAACTTTTTTCATTAATAAAGAGAAAAACACAAAGTTCAAAAGAACACATTGGAAAACTCCCAATCCAAGATGGGGCTAGCCCACAGTCCAACATCCAATCAGGATGAGCCCACACCCATAAATGTCCTTTCCTCTAACGCAACTCCTCTTCTGAAGCTGCAATGACACTTGAACAGCAAAACATAACACCACCAGGAAACAAAGAAATAATCCAGCTAACATCCAGGCGTGGTCTCCAAAGAACCTCTGCTGATGAAAGCTCCCAAGATAATCAACCCGAAGCTGAAAAAAGGAGACAGATGTTAAAAAACAACCTGGGTTGGTGGGCGGTATAATACTCGCCTCCTTGTCTTTAATAGAATCTAAACCCCCACTCACAATAGTGCGGGGGATTAGGTATTCTATGGCATGACAAGGAGGCTCATATTATGCAAGTTTAAAGCCCTTGCATCACATTAAAAACCACATGATCAATCCGTTTATGATAAAAAGTTTTAAAAGTAGATTCTCTGGACCAGTCAGCTGCTTTGAGAATGTGCTCCAACCCTCTCCCAAGGAGAGCGGCCTTAGAGGCCATGGCGCCTCTAACTGAATGAGCTCCGAAAAAGGAGATGTCAATACCAGATTCCTGCATTATCCATCTAACCCACCTAGCCAGGGTAGCAGAGGACACTGCCTTACAAGGCCTACGATATGAAATAAGCAGCTGAGAGGTACCAGGGGAACACAAATCCACAGTTCTATCTTCAAAACATGTCAAATAATGAACTACACATAATTTAACATTTTCAGGAAATGCTGGATATGAAACCGAAGAAATCATACATTTAGTTCTCCTAGTAATAAAAAAGGTTACTCCCTGTGGCGAGAAAATCTTATTGTCCACATCCAGTGCTCTAATATCCGACACCCTCTTAATAGAGACCAGGCACAAGAGCATTGTTAACTTTGAAAAAAGCTGTTGTAGGGATAAATCCTGATTATGAGGCCATGATATAAACAAATCCAGAACCCTACTAACATCCCACAAAACTGAATACTTAGGTTTAGGGGGGACCTTAACCCTAGACTTAAGAGCCTTCCTGACCAGGAAATGCTTACCCACTGGTTCTCCCTTAACAAGAACATGGCCAGCCGAAATCGCTGACCTAAAACCATTAATTGCCCGATAGGCCTTGCCCTCCTTAAACAGTTCTACCAGAAAGTTTACTATGTCTACTGGAGGAGCAAAAACGGGATTGAGGTGTCTAACCAAACACCAGCTAACCCAGCGGCCCCATGCTGATGAATAGCCTGCCTTGGTGGAGGCTGCCCAGGAATCCCTGATGACCCCAATAGAGTCCTGCGAAAGACTTCTGAAGCACCAGGGCGTGCTGAAATCTTCCAAACCATAAGGGAAAGATGTCCCTGAAGGACCAGGTTGTGAGGGTGACCCGACCGGTCCATCAGGAGGAGGGAATGAGACGGCAAGAGGCGAGGGAAGTCCACTGCCAGTTCTAGGAGAGCGGGAAACCAAACCTGAGAAGGCCAGAACGGGGTCACCATTACCAAGGAAGCTCGCTGTCTGCGTATTTGCACCAGAGCCCTGGCTATCATGGCGAACGGAGGGAAAGCATAGGGAAGATGGATTGACCAATCTTGAAGAAACGCATCGGTGGCCAGGGCCCGAGGATCCGGTCTCCAACTGTAAAAACTGGGAACCTGACAGTTGAGTCGGGAGGCAAAGAGGTCCATGTGAATGGGACCCCAAAGAGATTGAATCAATGCAAACACCTTCCTGTCCAGCATCCAGTCGCTGCTGTCCTGAAGAGAACAGGAATTCCAATCTGCTACAGCATTGTTCGACCCCGGAAGGTACTCTGCCTGAAGCAGAATGTTTCTGTCTAGGCAATAGTGCCAGAACTCCCTTGCCAGATCCGCTAGAGCCTTCGAGTGGGTCCCCCCCAGATGGTTGATATAGCGAACCGCTGACACATTGTCCATCCGAAGGAGGACACAGCAATTCCCCTGATCCTTGAGCAGGCACTTGACAGCAAAGGAACCCGCGAGCAATTCTAGGCAATTTATATGAAGTATAGTCTCCTTTTTGGACCATTTCCCCCCCATGGAAATGTGACCTACTCTGGCCCCCCAGCTGGAACTGCTGGCGTCTGACTCGAGAATTACATCCGGAGAAGGCCCAAAAATCGCCCTGCCATTCCAGGCCACCAAATTAGTTCCAATCTGGCCTCTGGATCCAGTTTCGCCCTCTGAGCATAAGGCTCTTGCGCAGGTGTCTTCCCTTGAGACGTTGAAGCGCCCTTTAATGCAGGGGGCTGGGAAAATCGCTTGAATAGATGCTGACAACATCCCTACTACCCTTGCTAACTGACGAAGGGAAACCACCCCCAGCCTGAGTATGAGGCGGATTTCTTTCCTTTTTCTTCAAAAGCCTGGAGTCCGGGAGAAGAAGGATGCATTCTTTGGAATCGAAATCGAAGCCCAGAAATTGGATACATTGAGTAGGACAAAATATGGACTTCCTTGCATTTAGAATAAACCCTAGATCCTGCAACAGGGAGATTGTGAGATTCAACTGGTCCTGTAGGACTCGGAGATCCTGAGCTACGAGGAGAATATCGTCCAGATAAATTATGCTCCTGACCCCCTTCGACCTGAGGAAAGCCATCACCGGTTTCATTAGTTTGGTGAACGGGAGAGAGGCGAATTGCCAAAGGCGACCCCCCCAATGAAACTGAAGGAACTCCTGGTGAGGGGGAAACACAGGGACTAGCAGATACGCATCCGTGAGATCCAATTTGACCATCCAATCCCCAGGGAGCAGAGTATCTCTCAGAAGATGAATACCCTCCATTTTGAAGTGATGGTAAACCACAAAGGCGTTGAGGTCCTTGAGATTTATCACCGGACGGAAACCCTCCACTGGCTTTGGCACCAGAAAGATCGTACTGAGGAACTGGGAAGCTCTGGACGTGGCCGGGACCATCGCACCCTTGAAAATCAGGTCTTGGATCTCCGCATCCACCAGCTTTTGCTTTTCTTGATTGAACACCAGAGGTGGAGGGGGAAAGAGCTGACACGGAGGGGAGTAGAACTCTATCTGAAACCACTGCACTGTCTGTAAGACCCAAGGATCTGCTGTGAGATTTTTCCAATGCCGAAGAAATCGCACCAACCTGCCCCCCAAACCTCTGTGGGAAGAAACCCTTAAGAGACGATTCAATACCTGAAGCAGATCTCGCTCTACCGGAACCTCTGCCACTCCGACCTCTCCATTGATTTCCTCTTTGGGGATAGAAGGTCTGCGCTCCCCTAGCAGAGGATTAATGATGGGCCCCCCTAGAGGCGTATTGCTGAGGTCTGGCAGAGCCCCTGAAGGAGGAACGGCCAGAGGAGCGGGCTCTTCCTCTTCCGGCCCTGTCAAAAATTCGGGGTGCGAAAACATTTCTAATATTCGTCTGGGCCTTGTCCAAGGACGTGAAAGTATGGACGTAAGCTGACAGGTCCTTTATAAATTTGTCTCCAAAGAGGTGCCTTGCGCCTCTCCTTCGAAATACATGAGTTAGCATTGCCGAGCAGGCAAATTGAGTGCTGAACCCAGCCTCTGAGTGCTTCAATATCAATTTGCGACTCATGAACAGCCGCTTCTTCTGCCAATTCGAAAATTTGTGTTAAGGGCCCCAATACATCCAGAAGTTTATCCTGACAGGACTTAAGAGCCACATCCACCCCCTTTTTAGGATCCTTACCCCTTTGGGACAGAAAGGCCACCATGGACTGATCAATACTGGGGGTTATCGCCACCTTATCCGGGATGATGGGACGGGGCATTCTGAGCGCAGCTTACTCCTATCCTCATTGGGGAGAGCCCTCCTAACCCAATGATGAAGGAAAGAGGATACTGCCTCTGATGGGCGCCACTCCGCAGAGCGTGGATGTTGTATTAGGGAGGGGTCAAAAAACGGAACACCACTGCTATCTAACAACTGTTCCCCAACAGGTTGTGACACCTCTGGCGCGGCTACTTTTCTTTTCCTCCTCTTAGGAGGGGAATCAGAATCCTCCGAGGACTCAGGGGATGATAACGGGGAAGAAACCACTCTAATAGGGGCAGAAGTCTGGGACACCCCCTTACCAAAAAATGTACGTTTGCGGGGCCTAACCGGGGAACCCGGGGAAGATGAACTTAAAATCGGGCTTAATTGCCCTTGCAAATGCTTGGTTTTTGAAGTGCACTTCCTGGGGGCTATCAAAGGTCCCTGAACAGGACCCGGATGAAAATCCGAAATTTTATTTATTAGCCTGTCAAAGGCTGAGGCAAGGGTAGAGTTTAAATTCCCCAGAGCCAAATCCATAGAATCTCTTATCGCTCTTGAGACTGAAGGAGGAGGAGCTACAGGAGGGTCCCCAAACCCCCTCATAGCCCCTTCTTCACTGGGCTTGTCTGTTTTCTTCGAAGCAACCATGACCTGGGTACTCACATCCACATAAGGAACCCCATCAGACCCCTTATTAGACTGTATTATGACAAAGAAATATACAGGAAAAAACACCCAGCCAAACCCTGAAGTGCACTGTGACTAAAAGGAAGGACCTAGCAGGTCTGACAAACCTCCACCTAAATTATGTGGAACGTTATGATGTGTAAATACATATACCAACAACCAACCAGCATTGGAACAACCTGTATAAACAGGCACAATGCAAAAGGAAGGCAAAGCCCTCACGAACGCGCGTGTGCAACGCGGTACTGCTTGAGGTAAACGAAGTCAAGCGACGCCGAGCAGGCGAACGCTTCAACAATAGCTTCTGTCACAAGAAGCGTGACCACGCCACTCCTTTTAGAACGCTCGGAAGCGAGCGGAGGGGAAGCACATAAAATAAATACATGTGCGCCGAGCAGGCGCGAACAATACCCTGCTGGGAGGAGGCGCGAGCAGCGCTTGGCGGCACACCCCTCGCCGAGCAGGCGAGGATGGTTATTAATGTCGGGGGAAGGAGGGGCGGGAGGCGGGCAGGCCGTAGAAAGGGGCCGACTCAAGGCGTGACAGAGGCGGAGAAGAACGCCTCACGCCGAGCGGCTCCCAAACAATAACAAAAGACGTTCGAATGAGCGAACGCTAAAGGTAAAAGGCATTTAACAATAGAGAAACAGGAAACACTGTAACACTAAACTCTTCACATTAAAGAAAGGATGAGTGCGTAGCAAGGACTTATCTTGTTGCGTCAGCAGCAAAGAAAGAGGAGTTGCCGTTAAAGGAAAGGACAGTTATGGGTGTGGGTTCATCCTGATTGGATGTTGGACTGTGGGCTAGCCCCATCTTGGATTGGGAGTTTTCCAATGTGTTCTTTTGAACTTTGTGTTTTTCGCTTTATTAATGAAAAAAAGTTAATGTTAAACAAAAAAAATGTTCTTGCTGCTATTTATGTCAGTAGTAAAGATTATTGGCATAGTATGAGCCTCCTTGTCATGCCATAGAATCATCAAGAGACAATCAGAACAGTGCTCCTATTCTTGCTAGTAATTTACACATGGCCACATTGTTTTTGGCCTACCCTCGGGGGATATGACCCACTGTAGACATTTTAACACACATGCTGATTGCCTTGTGTTTATATTTTGCTCTGAGTTAGCCGCCCTTGGGCATATGTTCTTCCAACACATTTAAGTATAGTGCCATATATATGACCACACTCTTCATGGGCCACTGTATGGGAATAGGACCCTCCATTCCCTCTTCTGACAGACGCACCTCTGCTTGTGTTTATCTTTCTGTGCAGTTGTGATTGTTGGAACGCATCAGAACCATTAAGCCCATCCATATTGAAGTACTGAGTTTGGGGCATTTTTAAAAAGGTAAGACGCTTGTACGTACTACCTCGCGATACCTTAGAAACAACCCTTAGATACCTTCATACCGTATTAATACGTTCAGTCCTCTCTCACAGATTGGACCCGGAAGAAGGATTGATTTCTATCCCGACCTCTGATTAAGACTACACGGTCTGCAACTCCTACTCGTGGTTCTATCCGGACACGGTAAGACTTACATTTTGTCTCCGGTTGGAGACATCCAGCATTCAATGATGCATTAACTGTAATTAATTAAATACTTATATCCTTTCACCTGGAACTTGACTCACACTCCTGACACGCGTGTCTGTCTGATTGTCTTGACAGAACCCACAGGAAACTCCCATCATTCACCACTCTGTCCAGATGAAGCCCCACCGCAAGAATGGCTACAAATTCAGCCTTTTAAGGCCGAAACACAGTCGTGTTGACTTGCACGTTTCAGTGTCCAAACCCACGCACTGTTTTACTCTTGTGCATTGTAGCACTATGTACTGTTCTGTTTATTACCTATTACTCATGTATTTCTTCTATGGTATCAGGGTATGTACGTCCCTCTTGAATGACGATCCAAGATATTCACCTTGGGTGAGCACTATTTGCACCATTTGTTGATTGTCTTTTGTATGCATTGAGCTTTCCTGTGATATATATACATTTTTTCTGTGGATACAGATCACGTTGTGATATAAATCAAAACTATCGCACAAACATTGACTATTGTAAAATGTGTTCATTTTCAACAGGAGTGTGTTGTTCTTTTGTTGGGTTCCGTGACCCTGTTAATTTGTTGTTTTGAATATTGACCTACCTGGGTAGAACAGGGTTGTAACCAGGAGCCTTATATTTTTGTAAGAAGGGATCTCATACAGAGCCATGGTAGAAAAAAAAGTGGCTCGCCCAGAAAACCACAAAAAAAACACTCACTATTACAATTGGACAACAATAAACTGAAAAAGACACCAGAAACACCTGAATAAACCAAAGTGAGCAAAAGACGCACTAAAAGGACAGAAAAAAGACCTAGGCCCTCATTCCGAGTTGGAGGTAAGTATCGTCCCTTACCGGCATGGCACAAATAGCGTGTCCGAGCTGGCAGCAGCCTGCTAATAGAAGACTATTATGACTTTGCGGGCACGAGCTTTGCGCCATGCCGGTAAGGCACCTAGCGCCATGCCGCAAAAGGGCCCCAAAAAAGCTCTTACCGGCATCAAGCACACCGTAGATAACACTACCGCCATAGTCCTTACCGGTGACTGTAAATAGCGGTGACCGCTATTTACGGTCACCGCTAAATAGCGGAACCGGAAATAGCGTCATCGCACAGGAATGGGAAGGAGCACGGCGTCCATCTTTAAAAACACAATCCATTGCCATCCTCAGCATACAGGACCCCTGGGACACTGCAAATCGACCGAATAGTTCATCCAACCACACAAGAATGCCAAAAGCACTCAAGAAGGTTTCTGCCCGCCTCCGAAAGGAGAGATTCAGCCAGGATGAGCTGCAGATTTTCGTCGACACCGTGCATGAGCATGCAGGGGCAGTGTTCAGCAGCAACATGAGGCGGGAGGCCGTCTTGCGCAAAAAGGAGGTTTGCCAGAAGGTCAGTGCAGTGGGCAACACACCCCGCACGGTGAAGGATTGCCGTCAGCGGTGGGATGACCTGTGGCTAAGGGTGAGGAACATCCTATCGGTAAACCGTACCCAGGCATTGGAAACCGGAGGAGGACCAAGTTCTCCCATTAAGCTCACCCCGTGGGAGGAAACCTGTGCGAGCATGATTGGCCCAGAATCAATCGAAGGCGTAGGAGGGATGGAGTGTGGCGCCACAACATCTGCGGATGGAGGTGAGTGTCCAAAGTAAAAACTGCTAAGCCAAATCTGATGAAAGTCAATGCAAATGTCTGTCCAAAGAGTGACGCCATGGTTGGCCACACACACACTCCCTGTAAAGTATGCCAAAGCAAGTGAGACACATGCTGATGCCTGGTGCAAGGCCATAATGTACATGACACATACCACACAAAGTAGGAAATTCCATGAGGCACACAGCGTGCATGACCTAAATTGTGAGCATGTCAGACAGCACAGTAACTGGCCAACATGAGTGACAGCGACATATGGCTGCATTACCACCCATGTATGAAATGACGTGCCCTTCCCAACACAAATGCCTATTACCCACAATTGTGTGAATGTGCAATCGTACCAATGGATGTATGATGCCTATCCAAACATCACTCATGCCGACCCAGGCAGTGAGCATGACAGTATGAACAGGACACCACCCCTGCACAGGACAGCAACCGCCCCTCTACATCCAGGGGACAAGCCAGGGGGCACCGTGTCCCAGCAAGGAAGCCACCACAGGGACACATACCACCTGCAACAACAAGGCCCGTGGAGGGCACACCACTCCCACCCGCCACTGTTCTGCCTGGAGACACCTGTCCGACACCCCATTCAGAGGTGTCCAGTGTGGCGAGGGAGGTGGCAGCCACGGCACCCCTCACAGTTGAAGACAGCCCAGAAGACATCTGGGGCACCATTGAGGATGACTCAGTGGATGTTGTCCACACCCCAACACAATTGGCATCCCTCCAGGTATCCATGAGTGACACCGTTGATACCAATTCCCCGGAGCAGTCTGGGCAAGACAACACCCAGGGATATATCAGTCCGGTATACAGTCCTGGGGAGAAAGAGCAGGCTGGGCATGCCAGCCAGATCCCCAGCACGGCCGCAGGTACAGCCGCAGGACCACAGTGGGCTGATCTGCTCACTGCACTAATGCAGAAATTTGTGCAGGACAACCGTCAGGCCAGGGATGAGTGGCGCATGGAGTTGACAGCACTGGGCTGGTCCATCACTGAAAACACCAACCGCCTCTGCGAGGTGCTAGGGCGCATCGCTGATGCTTTGGAGGCAGGTCTTCACGCCCAACAGCCTCAGCATGAGGCCACACCATCCACCAGTAGCTCCACACGGACCAGCCCGCTCCGCTGGTCGGTCCGTGCACTGCACCGACGGGACATGCCACCCCCTGGCTGTGGGAGTGCTGAGTGACTGTTCTGGCAGCCTCATGTAGGCTCCGTGGACTCTATGGGACTTGTGTGGGGGAGTTGTGGGGGGAGGGGGAGAGGGGTGAGGGTGTGTGGGGGAGTTGTGGGGGGAGGGGGGCGAGGGTGTGTGGGGGAGTTGTGGGGTTTAGGGGGAGAGGGTGTGTGGGGGAGTTGTGGGGGGAGGGGAGGAGGGCGTGTGGGGGAGTTGTGGGGGGAGAGGGGCGAGGGTGTGTGGGGGAGTTGTGGGGAAGAGGGAGGGGGTGAGGGTGCGTGGTCGAGTTTTGGGGGAGGCGGAGGGGGGTGAGGCTGGTGGAGGGTTTTGTCATTCACGTTTATATTCTTACTTTCAATACACCAGTTGTGTAAAAAAAACAGAGTGGGCATCATCATTGTGCATGTGTCATTTAATCTTACACAGTGCATAGTGTACCCCCACACCCAGTGCCCTATGTCCAACCATTATGTCACCCTCTGCTGACATGTATGTGAGAAATATTGTGCGATCACTGACTGGCGTATAGCATGTCCCTCCTGTGCATTGCCACCACGATGAGGTCCTGCCACATCTTCATCATCCCGTTCATCATCATCAGGTGGTAGGAGTTCCATGTTAGGGGGCAGGAGCACGTTCCGGCGGATGCACATATTGTGCAGCATTACACATGCCATGGTGATCTTGGCCACCTTTTCATGCCTGTAGAGGAGTGACCCACCCGACCGGCTGAAGCAGCGAAATCGTGCCTTCAACAGGCCAAAGGTCTGCTCAATTACCACACGTGTACGGGTATGGGATGATTGTAGTCCTCCTCGTGCCTGTTCTGTGGGTTTCGGACAGGGGTCAGGAGCCACGGCTTCAAGGGAAAGCCACCATCACCTGCATGAGAGGGATATGAAGGTAAATGTTCGCACTGTCTGTCTGCTATCCATGAATGGTGCGCCACCAATGACCTCTGCCTCAACGCCAGTAAGACTGAGATTCTACTCATCGGCACACCCACTCCCTCCTTCCCTGCAGCTCTCTGGCCGGCCTCCCTTGGCCCCCTTCCTGCCCCTACCTGCAAGGCTAAAAACCTCGGGGTCATCTTCGACTCCACACTCTCCTTCTCTCCTCATATATCTGACGTCTCTAAGAAGTCACACTACCAGCTGCACCTCCTCAGAGGTATTCTTCCCTTCCTCTCCTTCCCCCAGAAGCTCACTGTCTCTCGAGCCCTGGTTCTCTCAAGGCTGGACTACTGTAACAGCCTCTATCTTAATCTGCCTGCCTCCACTCTCCGCCCTCTGCAACTTATCCAGAACAGAACTGCGAGACTTGTCCTTGGCCTCAAGCCCAGGGACCGTATCTCTCCAGGACTGAAATCTCTTCACTGGCTCCCAGTGGCCGCGAGGATCAAGTTCAAAACCCTCTGCATTGTCCACAAGGCCTTCTGGGGCCTGGGACCAAAATACCTCCAACTCTCTCTTCCTAAATATCTTCCTTCACGAGCCCTTCGCTCATCCGTCTCCAACTCCCTCATGGTCAGCCGTTTCTCGAAGCAACGAGCTGGGGGTAGATCTCTCTCCGCAGCAGGGGCCTCCCTCTGGAACAGCCTTCCTGCCTCCCTGAAACTTGAGGAGAACCATCTCCGGTTCCGGAAGCACCTCAAAACCTTCCTCTTCGCTTCTGCCTTCTCTCTCCCTCTCCCCTGCTAATCCTGCTTAACTCCCCACTGAACTCAGCTCATACCTGCATCTGGGCCACTCTCAGCAACCTCGGTCCAGGGCCCAGCCACTCTCCACCTGCACTGCCTCCCCGGCTCCCCCTGCACTGTGGGACTGTCACTGTATCCCTACAGCCCCTTTCCCAGCACTTGCTCTGCACTTACCTCGCACTTGCCACCAGCTGGCCCTTTCTATTTATTATTTATTATTATTTTATTTTTTTTTTATTTTTTTTTTTTTTTACGCTACTTACCTTGTACTGCACTTCCCCCCCACCTCCTCCCCCCTGCACTTCCTCCTTTTCCCCTTACCTCTGCACTTGCGCGATCTGAATGACACCTGACCTAGTAGGATCGTTTGTCTGTTTTCCCCTTGTTTCCCTCCCTCCCTGCCTCGTCGCGCCTTGAAACACTTGTGTATAGGCGCGTTACAAATACCATATCATATCATATCATATCATTCATGTTGGACAACTGTACTAGTCTCACATACCTGGAGGTAATTGGTGCCCACATGCACATGTCCCTGGATGCATTGACCCCATTTCAGGTCCCTCTATGTGTCCAGTGCCATGGACTAATGATGTGGGGTGCATCTTCAAGATGATTCATGGTGTGCACTGACATCTTGTTGCAAGTGGATCGTATATACATACAGCAGTGTTGGAGTCAAATTAGTGATGTGTTGTGTTCTGTGAGATTTACTAGTAGGGAGCGTTGGCTGTAGTCTATGCAATATTGGGCATTCTACGCTAATCATTTCCATGGTGACATGCAGCACCCCTATGGGTGTGCCGACCCGGTGACACACTGTGGAATCCCAGGTTGGCTCAGTTCAATGCACTCCCAGGGATGATTGTCCTGTGTGGTGATATGCTAGAGACAGCAACATAGTGCATATGCACTGCATGGTGCAGGATGGCCTTATGGTGGGTGAGGGCCTCTGATGAGTGGTGCATGTGTGTGGGATGTGGTCTGTTTACCTGTTAGTCATGTAGTGATAGGTGTCGACTTAATCACTATGGGATTTGGGTGTCACTTACCTTTTCTGATGCTTTGGGGCACAGTGTTCAGTGATGTGCACATCGTGCAGTGACATCAACATTCCCACCCAGGTGGAGTATGCATCCCCCCCATTCCCACCCAGGTGGAGTATGCATCCCCCCCATTCCCACCCAGGTGGAGTATGCAACCCCTCTATTCCCCCCAGGTGAAGTATGCATCCCCCCATTCCCACCCAGGTGGAGTATGCATCCACCCACGTCACTACCCCGATGCACTGCCGTGGCCCAGTCAGGCAACCCACCAAGCAGCCAGGCACGTCGTCCAGCATGTCGCTCCATGAAGCCTGGTAGCGTGGAGTTCCGCAAGACCATAGAGTCATGAGTGGATCCGGGATATCAAGCACAGCAATGTGTGATGCTCTTGCTGGCGTTGCATACCATCTGCACATTGATGGAGTGGTATTGCTTGCAGTTGCGATACACCACCTCCATGGCATGCGGGACCACCAACTCCACGTGGGTGCAGTCGAGGGCACCTACACAATTTGGCATGCCTGCCAGTGCATGGAAGGCAACTTTTGTATCAACTATCTCCTGGGGAGTCCGTAGTAGGGATATGTTGTCCCTTGTGTGCTTGAGGAGGGCATCCAGCACTTGGTTGAGAATCCGGGAAAATAAGGGTTGTGATATGCCGTGCATGTGGCTCACTGTGTGTTGGTAGGTGCCTGTGGCAAAGAAGTGGAGCACAGACACTACCTTCAGTAAAGGGGGGATGGCGGTGCATATTTCAATGAGGCTCACTATGTCGTCGTGTATCAGGTCCACTATGGTGGTGATGGTGTCTCGGTCCACACGGTACAGGGTGTGGATCTGCTCAGGTGTTAGGTTGAAGGGAGTGGCTCTGATGCGAGGGTTTGGGGGCTGTCGGTGTGGTAACGGTGCCTGCACTGGTGGGGCATGCTGGGCCTGTCTCACCCTCCTTCTCCTTCTGCGTCTCCTCTGTGGTGGCGGCTGTTGTTGTTGTTGAGGCATTGCAAGCAGGTCCTCCAGCTTCAGTAATGCTACTACTATTGGTATCATCTCGTTGTGGGAAGGGGTGTGGTGTGTGGGTGTGCTCCTTTTGGATTGGGCCTGACTCCATTGCCTCTACCTGTGCTGATTGTGTGCACCTGTGGCAGTTGGAAACACTGCTCAGGGCTCTTTATGCCTGTTCGGCGATGCCGGTATTTACGCCATGCCGCTAGGCACTTTTTCCACCTTCATGAGGCCGTTATTTGCATGTCCGCTTCACTTGTGATCTTCTCCGGTTTACGGCATGCCGCTAATGCCGGCATGGTGTGTCGCGTGCGCGTGCCCAGACCGCTACTAACGACATCATACTTTATGATGCTGTTAATAGCGGTCTGGTTGGTCAGAATAGCCCGTAGTGGTAAGCGAAGCCGGTAATCCTTTACCGGCATCGTTTTTTTCCCTTACCTCCAAACTCGGAATGAGGGCCCTAGTACAAATAATCATATGATATTGGAGCGGTTACTATCATTGAATGATGGTTTGATATTGAATCGGCACAACATACTACGACTGCTCCACCATGTCCCGATGCTTTGTGCAATCGACTCAGATGATATTGCAATAGTAGAATTGATGGAAGAGCAGCAAGGTGACCATGTACGATTCCACATTCATTCAAGAATGATTTGCGATCCACTACTCGACGCCTCCACGTGTCTGCCACCCTTAGGTTTTGATATCATTAAATGCAAAACCGACCGAACCGGGAAATGATAGGAGGCTCAAATATACCAACAGAGAAAAACGGATGCCGGAGACCTCGAGAGAATCAAACTCTGTGTTGGAAAGACTTATATTTAATCAAGAACCCTCAATGGAGCATGCATAAACAATCAGAAAAATTGAAGTAAAGCATCATGCACAGCGTGGGAGATCTCATAAGTCTCTATTGAGCACAAGAGATGAATGTAAAAACATTAAACAACTAAGGATCATGTGCAACTGTATAAAGAATAGAGTTAGGGCGATAAATGAAGAAAAGCAGGAAGAACAACGCGCTCCGGGCAGCGCTGACCATTCCCAAAAGGGAACACATCTCTCAAGCAAGGAAAGATGCCCATTGGCTACCGGTAAAGGAACGCATACTCTTTAAAGCCATGGCCATCACACAGACACCGGACGACTTACTCACCTTTGAGAGATGCGTCCTGAGAGACATTAGACTGTTGAAAAAGAAAAACAAGCACAGAGTAAATCATAATCTCACTAAGGGTGAGAGAAAAGCTTTGAAAGATCTCGCTAGCAACCATGATCTTGTCATAAAACCAGCTGACAAAGGGGGCGGCATTGTCTTGATGACCAATAACCAGTATACCAACATGATCAATAATTTATTGAACGATGGGGTTAGCTACCGTATACTTAGAAAGGACCCTTCGAAAGAAATGAAAATAGAGATCTCAGAAATGGTCGCGTTTGCACTCGAAAGAGATTGGATCACAGACAAAGAATCAAGTTTCTTAACCACATCTTCCAATCGCACCCCCTGTCTATATGCCCTCCCTAAGATCCATAAGAACGCACAGGATCCTCCGGGGAGACCCATTGTCTCGGGTTGCGGCTCCATTTTGGAACCCTTGGGTCAGTTCATTGACTATTTCCTTAAACCCTTGAGCAGCAAAACCCAATCATATCTCAGGGACACGGCACATATAATTAAGGTGTTTGAGAACCTGCCGTTTGATGGTTCCAAACAACTTTTGGTTACCATGGACATACAAGCCTTATATACATCCATCCCACAAGATGCAGCGATTGATTGTATCTATGAACGATTGGCCCGGGACCACACTGAGACCGGCCCATCCCGGGTACCACCAGAATTCATCATTGAATTAGCCACGTTTGCTCTATGCAAACATTTTTTTACTTTTGACAATCGGTTTTACTTGCAGGTCAAAGGTACAGCTATGGGTGCAACATTTGCACCTAGTCTTGCCATTCTTTTTATGGCTTCGTTTGAGGAAAAATACATCTTCAGTCAAACTAATCAGTGGTGCACCAATATCTCTCACTGGCATCGATATATGGATGATATTATCTTCATCTGGACAGGTGACGATACATCCCTCCAACAATTTTTTGAATGGTTGAATACTTGTGATAATAATATCAAATTCACCATGGAACACAGCACTACACAGATACACTTCCTGGATTTAGAGATTACAGGTTTTAACAACAAATTAGCCTGTAACCTATTCAGGAAACCTACAGACCGCAACACTCTCCTTCATTATCAGAGTGACCATCCATTACATATCAAACAGAACTTGCCATATGGGCAATTACTAAGAATCAGAAGAAATTGCACTTCTCTGAAAGATTTTTATGAGAATGCCGAAGCACTCGGTCAGCGCCTACACACACGTGGATACCCCAAAAGGTTGGTGAATACTGCTACCCAGAGAGCTAGGTTCACGGACCGAGATTCACTTTTGATATCACGGCCGGAACCAAACACCCCTGATGCAGCAAGGTTAACATGCGTCTTGACTCACGGACCCAATGTCTTTGACTTCAAAAAAATGATCAGAAAATATTGGCCCATTATTAGATTACAACTGGTGGATGAGCCTATACCTCGTTTTGCTTATAAAAGAGCAAAAAACATCAGAGATCATTTAGTTCATTCCTCATACAGTAAAATTCCACTCCGCACAGGCCTGTGGAATTTATGCAAGGTTACCGGACACTATCCGTGCGGATCCTGTTCGGTCTGTAAATTCACTAAGAGGATTCAAACTTTCAATATTGGCGATAGAAAATGGGTCTTAAACAATCAATCCAATTGCAAGACCAGCCAAGTGATATACTGTATTGAATGCCCCTGTGGGCTCAGATATGTGGGACAAACTATGCGGAATGTAGGGACTCGTATCTCATAATACCGCTCGAGGATCCGATGTAAGAAAATTACATCTCCGTTGGTCACACATTACTTGACCAACTCCCATAGCCATGATGACATCTTGTGGTGGGTCCTTGATAGGATCCACACAGGTCAAAATCTACAGCACAGACTTCTCGAATTGGAAAAGAGATGGGTGCACAGATTGGACTCCCTGGACAATGGTCTCAATGAGCTACCTCCTTCCTGAATCCTTCACCGCTAACAGAGATTCTTGTTAAACAATAATTTTTTGAGCGGAGTTCTCTTATGGGTTTATTGTTTTCCATATTATCTATAGATAGGGATTTCCAGTTTACTTAACATGCTGCGCACATTCTTACCCGGGACTGCCTCCACAAAACTATTTCAGTCCCGGCATGCATACACTGTTTACATGCACACCCATCAATTTCTTCCTTACCTGGCAGAATTGTATGTCCAGTCAGTCTTCCCCTTGCACAAGAGTTTAGTTACCTTGGGAGCCGGTCCGGAGTTTTAGGTCCCTGACACATGGGTCCTAACTACATGGGTGCAACACAGACCCTAACATCACGGGTGCAATTTGGGTCCCAGTATCACCGCACGCGGTCTATTCCTGGCGTACGCAAACGCACAAGAATCTGTTCTTCCCAATTGCACAGCTTTCTTCGACCAACATTCTGGCATCAGGGGGTGTCCCCTCTGGTAACGAAGAAACGTGATCCCTCTTAAGTCTCGAGGCGGATGCCGGCCCCAACATCCATCACTTGTTTGGTCGACGCCGCGTTGTATTTATCACAACTCGACTCAAACTCTCTATCTCTTCTGATAGGCTAGGCGGGACATACACCCCCTGCCACTCGGCGGACACACAGGGTCCTGATTGGATGCCCCGCCTGCTACCAGACACCGGCCCCATACGCCCACCTCCACACGTCACGGCGTCCTCCCTAATAGAAAGGCTGCCTTTCTACATTCCAGGAGCCAGTCGCAGCAGATTTTGCAGCGCGATACAGGCGCCAGCTGGAGGCTGTCTTTCCCTCCACTTCCTTTTCTGCCTAAGCTTTTTCGCTATGGAACTCAGCTACACCTTATCACAGGTACTGAATCACCTGTACAAAAAATATAAACAAAATATTTTTTTTTTACACACGAGTTCTTTCGCCCTGGCTTCATAACCTTGAAGGCTAACTGCCCTTCAATTGGGTTTTGTTTTCTTTCTTTTTGTCCAGGTTGGCTTCCTCAACAGACTTCATATATATCTGGGGATATAATCTCCTTTGGGAGGCAGCCGCCCACTCGATTGTCACCATACAGGATTTAGCCACTTTTCAACGAGCAACAATGGGCTCACCTTTCTCGTTGAGCGCAGCATAGGATCACGCTCAAGGTAACAATACTTTCGTGTTTAGACTATCCACTTATGCCCCAATTGGGGTTTTAATTTCAATTTTTTGCCCCTTTACCCTTATGCCACCCTCTCCCCCTCCCCCACGGGGGTGGTGGGTTCCGAGTGGTGTGTTCCAAGTCCCCAGCGTTTTTGTTCACAGAAGGGGATCTCTGGCCAGGTCCTTTTATTTTCCTTGGGGGGGTTACACTAGCATGTTACCAGGTATCCCAACACGTTAGGAGATTCAAGCTTTGGAATGATGTGAGTTGCAAACATGACTAACGATCATGCACTTTGCAATTTTTGGACTTTAGCGATTAATCTACATCATTTTGTTCCACATAAATCATTCTCTTCATTATCTTTTGAACATGTTTCTCTCATTTCATTCAGTTCTTTTCTTTTTACTAAAACATTCCTTCCTCTCCTTTTTTCTCTGTTGTTTCCCACAGGGTCTTGCTATTACTGCCCTGATGAACGCGGAGCTGGTACCGCCGAAACGCAATATTGTCTAGAGGGGATTGAAGGTCCCTCAGAATAACATCTGATTTATATTGGACCTCCTGTCTATAACAATACATGTTGTGTTGTTCCTTCAGCTAGCCAGGATCTACAGAAACATTTGTTCAGTATCTCAGTTGGTTTTCGGAGATCACTGCTTATTGAATTAGCCTGATTCATTTTTTGTCATATCAGCATTGTTCTTATTTCCTTTTCTTCCCCCTCATGCGTTGGCAGACCCCACCCCATTGGTGTATGAACAAATATTCCCACTGGGGTATTACTGATACTTATCATGACCATATAAGATTGAAAAAAGTATTTGTTACCTTTTTCCAGTGTTGATGTCTCTACATAGGTAAAAATATTTCCTTTACTTTTGTTTATGTCTCATTGATTTTTCCATTTTTTCTTCTTTCCTTTTAACTAATATTCAGGATTTCTGTTTAGCAATTTTGCATTCTGATTTATGTTAAGAAGGAATGTTTTTTATATGTATGTAACCTCGTAAATGTTTTATTGATTGTATTTGCACGGATGTTTGCACATAAAGTTTTGTCTTTAACTTACAATAATTTGCTTGGCTATCTTTGATGTGTTGTATTATGATGGATACCAATTATATGTAGATGCTATTACCCCAAATGGGGTACTTAGGTTCGGACCAGGGGCAGGACCTTAATTCATTCACACCTTCCTACAGGCCAACCTAAATACGTACTAGTATCTTGTGTTAATATTACATCACACATAGATGCCTTACATCAGATGCCCCACCCTATCTCTCGGAAAGAATCACCCTCATCTCCTCTAACAGACCCACTAGAGCCCACCGTTCCAACCAGATCTATGTTCCTATGTTCAAAAGATCCAGAGCTGGAGGGTCTAGCTTCCAACACCTCGCACCCAAAAACTGGAATGCCCTGCCAACCTCACTAGGAATGAAAAATCATACACCACCTTTCGCAAAAACCTAAAAGCCTTTCTATTCCGTTAAAGTTTAAACCAACATGCATAGTTATGCTTGCACTGTAACCATAGCAAAGCATAACTTTTTGACCCACCCAGTCTTTTCCACCTGTCATTGTCATCACTGCACTCAAAGCATTTCACCTTGTTTTATTATTGCATCCGACTGTTACATCATGTTAAGCACAAGCCCGCTGTAACAGCGCCACGATGCCCCAGGGCAGTTCTGTGCGCTTTATAAATGCAAATAAATAAATAAAACCAAAACATGTAAAGTAAAACTCATGGAGTTGGTTGGCCGAGGCATTGATTATTGAAAATAAAAAATAACGCAAAGACCAAAAGGGGACAACCCTAATTGGATTATGGAACACCAGGGGATTTATCCATCTATTTGCAAAAGACAAATGTAATTTAAAGTGATTTGCTATCCTGTGCTTGCAAGGGACGTGGATTAACAAACTGCCGATCACAGCTGGATTCAGCATCTACATGAACCCAGCAATGAAAAGGAACAAAAGGGCAACCATTGGCAGAATTGTTGACACTTATAAGGGACGTAATGGGTTTCCATGTGATGGAGACACAAAACCCAAGTCCTTAAATCCAAACAATTGTCTTGGAACCTGCTAAAGAAGTAAGAGAAACAACCCAAACGATAATCTTAATTAACCTTTACTAGCAACACAAAGCAGCTGGAAGAACTAGATTCGCAGACCAAATAACATCCATAGTTGATGAATACAATGTTGCAATGGTGAAGACACTCATTATTCTAGCCCCATGTCTTGGAGTAGAGACTATATGGTTCATCAGAAAAAGATAACGTATCTAAGATGTGGATAGAAGAAATGGAAGAGCGAAATATCTGCATTCTGAATGGGCAGACCACAGGAGATATTCCAGCGAAGGCAACGTGGCGAAGAGGACAACAAAAATCCACGCTTGATTACTTCTTTGTTTCAGGAAATGCAAATAAATAATAACATCACTTCACATAATCCCTATGAACAACAGTGATCACGACCTGTTAGAGCTAAGATGCCAATTGCTAGAGAACCCTATATGTAGGCATTGGAGGAAAACAGTTTTAGTAGAGTCAGTAAGAAACAGACTCTGCTTGCTTCCCGCAAATGTGGGCCCGGTGAACAAAAAATACCAACAGACAATCGAAAACAAGCAGTTGGAGTTGAATACTCATTGTTGCTTTATGAGTACACTGAAATACAGCAAGGACAGCGCAGGCTTGGCTTTAAACGGAGACATTGGGCCTCATTACGAGTCAGGCAGAATGGGTTAACGGGTTCCGCTAATGGATACGGACCTGTTATTCCCATTCCGCCTGATTACGAGGTCCCCTCGCGGGACCCGGTTAGGACGCCTGCTAAAACCAGGCATCGTTACCGTATCCCGTGAGGGGACCAGGGAGCTAACAACGGGCCGGTCGTAATCGGCCCGTTGTTAGCTCCCTGCACCCATTCCCATTGAGCCCTATTCCATAACTCATCCTGAGCCCTATGGGGGCTCGAATGGGAATGGGGAAGGTCCGGGCCCGGGTTTCCTGAGGGAGGAATTACCGGACCCTCCAAACTCAGAATAGCCCGGTAATTCCCCATTCAGACTCAGACCCGGTTTTGGAGGCAGCCATGCCGCCAATAGCGGCATGGCTACCACCAAAGCCGAAATGAGGCCCATTCCCACGATATAGAAATATTGTTACAAAAAAGGGTGTACCGAAAAGCGATCAGATATATTGTGAACCTCCCAACGTTGGAAAGGGCTGAAAAGCATGAAAAAATACGACAACAGTATAAAAGCTGGTTTATCTCACTTAAGGCCATAATACAACAACGTGATTATGAATCCATGATGCAAGTATTATCAAATAAAAACTCAAGGGATTTCTGGCAGTTATTAAACCACACTAACAATTCGCTACAACAACGTGATTCTGAATCCATGATGCAAGTATTATCAAATAAAAATTCAAGGGATTTCTGGCAGTTATTAAACCACACAAACAATTCGCAACAAGCACTTCCACGTAACATGGTATCAGAAGAGGAGTGGGAGCGATACTATGTTGAATTATATGAAAAAAGGAAATACCCAAGAGCCAAACTTGCCCATACAACTAGAGTATCGAATTCGATAGATATGATATTCTCTTGCTGATTGTATTGCTCACCAAGAGTGCACGGACAGTTATTTATCACCAGTACATTTGCAGAGCAGAGCAAATACTTTGAATGCAGGTAGACGGAACAATAACTCACACCCACACGCACAGTTATTTGATAATGAGCACCTATACGGCTATCTATTCATAGTTAAACATACATCAGCAATAAGCGATAACACAGAAATAAATCACAGAAAAGATAGTAAAGTTAGCAAGAATACATCACCATCGGCGTAACTGAATCCATCATCTCGACAAAAGTGGCTGGAAGACCCTGGTAACAGCCAGGCCGAGAGCACAACAGCCCACAGGTATGTCGGAACAAGGCGTCCCCCCCCTCCGACTGAGGTCTTTGTGCTTTTTCCCCCTGATCTTTCCAGAGCTTCGCACATATGCCCTCCTCAAAAGGGGTGGCAATTTCTCGAACCTTCTGGCATTAGCGCTTGCGCATTGATAAGTGACTGTTGGCTGCCGGCCGGGCCAACTGACAGTAACCCCAAGGAGCAAAGCGCTTCCCTCTCTTAAAGCACCACGGAAAACAATTCCATAACTCATCCTGAGACCTTGGGGCAAGCATAGCAAGCCATAACAAACCTTTTTTATCTGGTACCAGCTGGCACCTGTGGATCCCAGTGTCCTTGGCTGAGGCCTGCATACCAGGCTCAGCAACGAATAATGTTGAAAACATGTTTTTTCAGCAAGGCAAGTGCAGCTTTCACTGAGGCATGGAATAAATATCCATTATGGTTCTGAGTGCCCCCAGAATGCACTGCCCACCAGCGCCATGTTTTAGCTCAAGCATCACAATTCACCCTTGGATATTTACTTTCCATAGCCCAGTGGTAGAGGAGCCAGTCTTTGAAACCGACGAAACATCAGAACTAAGTTGGGAATACATTGAATACAAAAACAACCAGCTATTATGATAGCTAATATAATACAAATGCAAGCAAAGGCATAACACAGTGTACCCCCAATATCAGGAATCCATGAAAATAACCAATCCCACCAATTCCCATTATGCTCTTGAGACACTTGGGAAATTAAGTCTCTCAAACCTCGGATATGACTTCCAGTGGATTGTGAATGGTCACTTAGGTTGAAACAACACATACCTTCAACTGCGTTGCAACCCAAATTATGTTTCAGCAAGAGATAATCAACGGCAGCCCTGTTTTGCAAAGTTGCTTTTCTAATAACTTTGCTATCAAGGAGCAACTCTTCTAATGCTTGAGAAGTATGATTAAGTCCTTTTACCACTAAACATGATAGTTTAATTAAAGATGTGTAACCCCCAGCAGCTAAACTACAAACTCCCACTAATGAAAGGGCTAATGCTAGAACCTCAGCCTCTGATAACAAATGCACATGTGAATCACAATCTGGGGATAGACCCACAGATTCAAAAGTTGACCTTTTGCTTAGAGGCATTGCTGGGTGTAAAGTAAACATCATTAGTCCTAATCGTGTTAAGGCACATGGACCTCTGGAAATGTTAGCTGGAATGTAAGTGTATGTGATATTACCACATGAAAAGAGCCATCCTGTTGGAAGTTTCACCTGATTTAGATGACTGGCAGCTATCACTGTATGATTGCAGGACATAGTATTATTCACACTGGTACATGTGCTTGGAACTCGTGAACACAACCTTTTCTCAAACGCAGTTTGATTTTTGTGTTTTGTTAAATTCAGCTGTTGGCATTTGTCAGTTTCACTCGGTTTGCAGGTCATAAAATAATACACATCGCCTTGAGTTATATTGTAGGTTATAATTTGTGTCAAGTTTCTCCACTGGCGATCTGTTTCTCTGCAAAATCTGCAGTACTCATAGACGGAAAAGGATTGTCTGGTATCGGAAACTTGAACTAAAGAATCATTGTGCGTGACGCTGAAAATGTGTTTTCGAACCGGAACTGGCATCGGGACCGCTACTAAACAAGTAGTTAGCAAAGCTCTGGCATTGGGCATGTCAGTAAGGCAAAAGTGCGTAATGTTGAGTACCTGTTGTGTGAATTATGTCCACATATTCTCTGTTTGGGTAATCATCGGGGAATAACTTCGCCGTCCTAAAGACCTCTCTTGCATAGCTGGCATCGACGTTGTTTGCGCTTGCACCTGACGTGTTTGCCACATTCCACAAATCCATTTCTTCGGTCTGGCTGGTTTTTCGGCATCGAAATAGGGCTGCTTTCGGACATCATTGCTCCTCATCCTCGGTTTCCCATGGATCGCTGGCACAGATGGGACATTTCACATTGGTAGCAGCATGCCGTTTGACTCTCCCAAACTGAGTCCATTTAGTCCCACAATTACACCAGCCAGACACAGGATCTACAAGGCAATCCCAGAAAAGAGATATCAGTGTTGAAAATCACTCTATTAGTTAACATTTGTCTGTGGGCACATACTGCCATTTTTCTTTACCGGGTTCCATTACTAAGACTACCTGGTCTTTGCCTGATGCAATTACATCTGTGGGCACTGGTGGGCCACTTGGTCTTTCAACCCACACCTTTGCACCTGGTACCATACTGTCTGAAGAGCCAAAACTACGATCCCCACGAGTATTTAACACTGTGGGATGCTCCCCCTTTTTGATTATGGACAACTTAACAGGAACAATAATCAATTGGGCCACCCGATCGCCGTTATGGATCGGTAACACTTGGTCCCCACTATTCATCAAGATGACTTTGATCTCGCCTTGGTAATCGGCGTCAATGACCCCTCCCAGCACTTGAACTCCCTTTAATGCCAAGCCAGATCTAGGGGCAATCCATCCCATATGCTCTGGAGGAATTTGTACCCCAATCCCTGTTTCAATCACAACAATCCCTCTTGGGTCTAATCTAATTTCTTCATGAGAATGCAAGTCTACCCCTGCTGACTCTGGAGTCACCCGATAGGGAGATAAAGAACCGGGGGTAATTTCCCAGTACAATAGGGTCTCTCTAACTGAATTGGGTTGAATCTGTAAAGCAGGAGTCATTAGTCGCAACAATGGAGTCTCATGATTATTCACAGGCCTATTGTTTAGCACTTGCACCGCATCAAACACACAATCACGCCAGCCTACTCAACTGCCATCTCCAGATATGCACAGCTGTTCTTTCAACAAACCATTGATCCTTTCAATTAATCCTGAAGCTTCGGGGTGATAGGGCACTCTTTTCCTGGCAATATTCCTGAATTAATTTACCTTTGAAGTGTGACCCATTGTCACTTTGAATTTGCAAAGGCACTCCGTAATGCAACTTGATCTGATCCAACAACTTAATGGTGTTCAGTTGTGTGGCAAGTTTACACGGCAAAACCATCATATATCCAGAGTATGCATCCACAATGGTGCATACATACTGACAGCCTATGCTGATTGGCAGAGGATGGGCAGAGGACCGATGTAATCAATCTACCAAATTTGACCTGGTAACTTTCCTCCCCGCAACGTTCCCTGGACAATCTGCAGGATAGGCCTATGCTGTTGGTGTTGGCACACCAGACATTGCAAAATGATTGTTTTCACTACCTCTAAAGAAATACAGATTCCTCGAGCTTGTGCCCACATGATATTAGCCTTTTCTTCAAGGTGCCCACATTTCTGGTGAGCCCACTTGGCCAAATCCTCCAAATCGTCTTCCTGAGCCTCCACATCCACATATGAAATCTTGGTGTGTTCATCTGCAATAGAATTAAACCAACGTTCTAATGAATCTGTAGCACAATGCGCATCCACATGATACAAAGTGACTTCACTTTGTGATAACACTTCCGCAATATCTTGCCACAGTTCTTTTCCCCACAACTCTTTTACATGAATCTTCCACCCTTTCTTTTGCCAGGTTGGCAGCCACACCGCCAACCCATTCGCTACTGACCATGAATCTGTGTACAATTAACATCGACCAGGGGTCTCTTGTTTCAATGCTTGGTAAACTGCGTAAATTTCTGCAAACTGACTGCTCTTCCTTTTCCCTGACGTTGTCAAAATCTTTTTAGTCTTGGGATTGCATGACACTACTTTCCAGTATCGCTTGGTTCCCACATATAGGGCCGAGCCATCTGTAAACCAATCATTCTCTGTCTGCTCTACGGTTAGCTCGCCATAAGGTACTACCCACTTCACGGGAGACTCCTGTTTTTCAGACACCTCCGGTGGTATGTAATCTGAGGGTGGTATGTTGGCTACTTGCTCATGTAACTCTGCAACCCCACCCTTCCCTGATTTGGCTCTATCTTGAATGTACCATTTCCATTTAATTATGCTAGCTTCTTGAGCGTGTTCTATTCTGTGTGCTTTAGGAGACCTCAGCACCCATTGCATAATCGGGATTTCAGGCCTCATCAACACATCATGCCCCACTGTCATTTGCTCAGTATCGACTAGGGTCCAATAACAGGCAAGCAACTGCTTCTCGAACGGAGTGTATGAGTTACCAGCATCAGGCAACTTACGACTCCAGAACCCCAATGGCACACGTTTCCTGTCCTGTTTCTGCCACACACTCCAGTTAGCGTAATTGTCTTGCACAGACACATTCAATTCCACTTCGCCTTCCTTCAATGGCCATAGATCAAGCACCTGCTGCACGGTGTCTTTCCCCAAATCAAATGCTATTTGCTGCTCTTCCCCCCACTGAAACTCATATTTCTTTCGGGTCACTTTGTAGAGGGGAGCCAGTATCTGCCCTAAATGGGGAATGTGCTGTCTCCAAGACCCAAACAGCCCTATGAACTGCTGAGCTTGCTTTTTGTTCATTGGAGTTGTAAACTCAAGTATTTTTTGTCGGGCCTTTGGCACCATCTCTAGATGCCCATTATGCCACTGAATCCCTAGTAATATCACTGTCTCAACTGGGCCTTGAATTTTGTTCGGGTTAATCTCCCACCCTTCCTTCTTCAATCCTTCCATAATGACTTCTAACTGGTTTTGCACACTTCACTCACCGCTGCCCTGAATCAAAATATCATCAATGTAGTGAGAGATTTGTATGTCAGGTTTACACGGTATCTTGTCTAAGTGCTCTGCCACCAGCCGGTGAAATATAGTCGGGCTATGTATGTGCCCCATAGGTAACCTCGTGAAGGTGTACTGACGCCCGCTCCAAGAAAATGTGAACTGCTCTTGGCACTCTTCAGCAATTGGCACAGAGAAAAATGCATTGGCTAAATCTACCACTGCATACCAGGTCCCCTCAAACATTTGGACATTCTCAATCAAGGTAATGGCATCTGGGACTGCAGGCACCAAGGGAGGAGTGTGTTTATTTAACTTGCGGTAATCCACTGTCATCCTCCAAGACATGTCCCCTTTTTTGACAGGCCAGAGTGGGTTGTTTCACGCAGTAGTAATAGGGCGTAACACACACGCCTCTACGTACTCTTTGATGATGTCTGAAATTTCCTTGTGCCCCCCAGGAATGCGGTATTGTTTCATCGCTACCCGCTTGGTCACCACAGGCACCTGCACTGGGGGCATCTTCAATTTTCCTATGGTAATGGGTGTGCAGGTCAATGCACTCACCCCAAACTGATACGTTTTACCTCCAAGCCCCAAAGTCAACCCTTCTAGAATGTCAAAGCCAATTATGTACTCAGGTATTGGGGCAATCAACACTTGGTATTTCTGCCTAGTCAAATTGCCTATTTTCATATCCACTTCTGTTTGTACTGCGGGGGTCTCCTTCCCCCCTAGCCCGGTAATGGTAAAGTGTCTGCCTTTGAATCGTGTTGGATTTCCATGAATCAGAGAGGCCTCCGCCCCGGTGTCTATCAATGCTTACACCCCTTGCGTATCTCCCGGCCCCCCACAAATCTTAACATTAACGCCTATCAACTTTTATGCGAGCAGACGCTGCCGGAGCTTGGCCGTAACCCTAGTCAAATGAGTGTAACCTGACTCTGCCTCTAACATTGCACTCACCACCTTCCTCAAATCAGCATATGTTGGCTGGTATGGGGAAGGAATCCCCATAGACCCTTATTCCTTTTCTTCCTCAGGAGAGGCAGAAGGTGAGGTGTCCCTCTGTGGCTTGTCACCACCTGTTTCTTAACTTGTTTATAGCGCTCTTTGGCTGCAAGCTGCAAGCCACCTCTTTTTGTACAATTCATACATTACTCTGTTTTCAATGCCATCAATCTCTTCTCGTGGCACACCATCTTTTAGCAAGGCAAAAAACATGTCCTTTCTGGACACTCAGGAGTCTCTACTATCTTGCCTCCTGCCTTCAGTTCTTCTCTCACTACACCCCTCTCTCTCCCGCGGCTTGTCATCACTCTTGTCCCACTACCCTAAGTCTGCCAATTGCTGGATGGCATCCACTACTTCATCAGTGGGTTTACCCGTCATACCTACGAGCAAAGTGATAATGACACTTTTGTATGCGTGCCGAGCAGTCCTGATCACCATATTCCTGGTTGAAACTGAGAGCGGTATGGCCCCCATGTGTCCTGGTGCATCTACATGAATTGCCTCCTTCATAGCATGATCTCTAACCTTTTGAATTGCTTCTTTCAAAGTGTACCACTTCTTTTCCTCACTGGGCCAGTCTGTGGTAATACGATACTTGCGGTTACATGCCTGGGCTGCTAGGTGCAACAAAGACACCTGTGAAGCTTATCCATCCTCCTCAGGGGGCAGCTGTGCCCTTAAGACATCCTGTACACTGGTGTCAGTTGACAAAGGCAAAAAGCACGGTGAGTCTGTGGAATCTACCAACAACCCTGCGGCGCACCCACCTGGCAATCTCACCATCCATGTCAGTAAAGGTTCCCCTGACTTTTGCCTCAAACGAGTAATGATTTCCCCAACCTCCTGCTGAGTGCAATCTTCCAGCGTGGTTAAATCCACAACCCTGCCTACAGGATTCTGCGGGTGGGGTCTGGCACGCCGTCTTCTAACCGGCTTAGCCGCCACTGTCTTTTGATTAAGTTCCGTTTTGGAATCTGACTCACTTGCTGAGCTGCTCTCTGGGCTTGTTGAGTCATAAATGTCTCCATCCCACTTATCAGGGTCCCAATCCACACCTGCGGTAGCAATTACAGCTGCCACTTTCCTTTGGTTGACCCCCCTCGTCTTTTTCTATGCTTGTACCGGGCTACTCTGACTGCTGCCCTCTCTGCCACAGCCTGATACTTATCAGCCTTGTCTTTAAAAAGTTTAATCTGAATTTCCTGCATCAACGCTATCTGCTGCTTGGCAGACAACTCTTTTTCTAATTGCAAAATATGCTCTTTCATTTCTGAATTTTTTTGATGTATTTTCCTGTAGGCATGCAAGAGGACCCACCCCGCCTGCCTAACGCGGCACATTCCTTTCCTCTCTCTACTGAAATCTGTTGTAAACAAAACATTACTTCTGACGGAGCAGCTTCTCCCAAACCATTGTCCCATGTTTCACTCAGCCCAGTGCCACATACCCACACCTGGGCCAACTTATCATATGGGCCTTTAGCCCACCCTGGGATCATCACATCGGAACATTAACCGCCAGCGGGAATGCCCTTTATCCTGAACAAACTATTCAACATTACAGTAATTTACAAAACCTCTTTTTTTTTCTTTCCACTCTGCAGTCACTCGTGCAAGCATGCACACACAAAAAAAAGAGCAATGTAAGCAAAGCCTATCTGCGTTCAAAGAGATTCTTTAATATTTGGAACAATTCATCACAAATATCCCATCCTCGTTGCCAAAAATGTATTGCTCACCAAGAGTGCACGGACAGTTATTTATCACCAGTACATTTGCAGAGCAGAGCAAATTCTTTGAACGCAGGTAGACGGAACAATAACTCATACCCACACACGCAGTTATTTGATAATGAGCACTTATACAGCTATTTATTCATAGTTAAACATACATCAGCAATAAGCAATAACACATAAATAAATCACAGAAAAGATAGTAAAGTTAGCAAGAATACATCACCATGGGCGTAAATGAATCCCTCATCTCGCCAGAAGCGGATGGAAGACCCCGGTAACAGCCAGGCCGAGAGCACAACAGCCCACAGGTATGTCGGAACAAGGAGTCCCCCCTCTGACTGAGGTCTTTCTGCTTTTTCCTTCTGACCTTTCCAGAGCTCCGCATATATGCCCTCCTCAAAAGAGGTGGCAATTTCGCGAACCTTCTGGCATTAGCGCTTGCGCATTGATGAGTGACCGTTGGCTGCCGGCCGGGCCAACTGACAGTAACTCCAAGGAGCAAAGTGCTTCCCTCTCCTAAAGCACCACGGAAAACAATTCCATAACTCATCCTGAGACCTTGGCGCAAGCATAGCAAGCCATAACAAACCTTTTTTATCTGGTACCAGCCGGCACCTGTGGATCCCAGTGTCCTTGGCTGATGCATGCATACCAGGCTCAGCAACAAATAACGTTGAAAACATGTTTTTTCAGCAAGGCAAGGCAAGTGCAGCTTTCACTGAGGCATGGAATAAATACCATTATGGTTCTGAGTGGCCCCAGAATGCACTGCGCACCAGCGCCATGTTTTAGCTCAAGCATCACACTGATCAATAAAGCTGGCAATTTGAGAGCTCCGGGTCTCGATGGATTAAGTAACCAGATGCTGAAGGTGGCCCCAGAAGATTGGGCAGGACTTTGTGTGACCTTATTCACTCAGATAGTTGAAAGGAAAGAAATACCAAAGCTGTGGAAAACAGCAATTGTGGTTCCAGTATTTAAGAAGGGTCAAACCCAAAGATCTATCGACCAAAAGCGCTACCGGACGTACTTGGAAAAGTATTTGCCTCATTGCTACCGATGCGTCTGAGAAGTTGGGTGCGGAGCTCACTAAACTATGACTATCGGCAGATACGTTTCTTTTAAGGAGATGGTTGTGAATTAAACCATCTGTTGATCAATCTGATGAAAAATAAATCAATCAACGATGGGAACAAAGTCTATCTAGCCTTTATAGACCTGACCCAGGCCTTTGATAGTATAGATAGAGTACTACTATGGACCAAACTGAAAAAATAGAATTGCCCAGCCAGCCTTCTGATAGCAATCAAAGCACTACATTCAGGAACTGCTGTAAAATTACGACTGAATCAAAGTGCCCTTCTGTCAAAGGCTTTCAATACATACAGAGGTGTCAAACAAGGATGCCCACTAGATTCTGTTATTCAATTTATTCATATCGGATCTTAGTGAGGCAATGGATAAGTCCAACTCATTCCCACCAAAAATTAATGGTAAAGCACTTGGCTGGATGCTTTATGCAGATGACCTAGTTATTCTAAATCAAACTCCCATTGGTTTACAAAGAAAACTAGAGACGTTACAAATGTACGTTGAAAGCAATGGTCTCAAAATGAACACTGCAAAATCTGAGATAATAATATTACAGAATTTAAAAGGAAGGAAAAAGCAGACTTTTCACTGGTGGTTGGGGAAAAGAAGTGCTGAACCAAGTGAAGACAACAAGATATCGTGGAATGTGCATAAACCTGAGTGCAAATGATGCCCCCTGGGTCGAATCCATTAAGTTTAAAAGTAAAACCCTCACGGCACAAGGAGGCATAATCCACAGGAAATTTCAAAAATGTTCTCTAGCACTGATAGTTGCTTTCTACAAATAGAAAGTGATCTCTACAATACTTTATTTTATTTTTTATTTATTGTTTGGCATTTATATAGCTCACCTAACCTTAAGGCATCTGGGCTTTAGGGGGTTGTTTGCGTCCTGGGCTGTTCTTGGCAATTCTAGGCAACATTAGAAAGTAACTTCTGGAGGAAAATATTACACTTACCAAGATCGGTTCCCACAATCATCATACGGTATGAACTAGATGTCATGATCTCTGCTTCCAAAAGGTCAGGGTTTTCCCAACTCCCTTGGAAGCAGATCCATAACCCAGGTTCCGAGTGCCAACCAGTCCCAATTGGGACCTTTTGGACCCAGTCCTGGCGCCAGTGGCACCAGGCTCATAAATATGCCCAGTCCCAGCGCTGGAAGCGCCGGGCTCATAATGCTTGGGTGGACTTACCTGCAGAAGACCATGCTGCTTACTTGCCTGCCAGTTGAGCCTCTGATCCTCTTCTGTTTGGAACTACTTTTCCTGTTGGGTGGGGCAGGAGCCACTCCCTAGATTCAGAACACTGGAACTCTTCTGGAAAGCAGGAACTCTTTTCTTACCTAGGCGTGGCTGTGGAAGGAGACACCTAAGCACTACAGGAGGCTATTTAAACCACACCCGATGGATGAATCTTGCTTTGCGTTATTCTGCATCCTCTGCAGCAGAACGCTCATCGTGTCTTCTGCATCTGATCCTGGGCCTAAGGAAAAAGGCTTACCATCCTGAATCCAGTCTTCAGCAACACCTATAAAGACAAGAAAGAACAGGTTAGCATTACGGTCTTCAGTGACAGCTCTTCACTTACCTGGTCCATCGGCTGTCACCAACGCCTTCGGCGCTGCATCCCGCATCTGAAAGACAAAACAAGGTGCGTTTAAAGACATTGGGGAACTTTAATACTCACGTGCCATTACTCCTTTCCACATCTAACCCAGTGGGTATTCCGGCACCCTGCAGCCGCTCCGAACGTGTACCTGCAAAATAAAAAGACAGTTGGAGCGCATTGTGAAGCAGGCAACAAGCGCTTACTTACGTGCTTCCAGGCGCTTCTATTCATCACACGGGCTCCATCTTCAACTCACTTCAGCCCGTCATCCGCCATCGCCGGAACCCTGCAAAACAAGAAACATCATTACTAAAGACTTTAAAGACATTAGAATTACTCGAAACTTACCGTTCGTGCAGTAAACGACAGACAGCAGTCCTCTGAAGTCAAGAGGCCTGCTCCCCTTATCCAGTGAAGAAACTGGTTACAGCACCCTGCCCCGAGGCAGATGGAGAGCACGGCGTTCACTTACCTAAGGTGAGAGCGTTAACCTTTGGGGTTCTACAGGAGAAGAGAAAGGGAAGAAGAGAGAGACATTCAATAACCCAGTTCCTTAATCCCATATTTTCTATCTGCAGACATCTTACCCTTCAAGTCAGACATACAGTGCACAGAGGTCCAGCCCAAAGAGCCAGCCGTGTGTTACACATCACCTTTGCAGATACGGTATACGCCCAGTCAAGACCGGCGCCTCTACGGGAATCAGGTGAGCGTTACACTAGATCTGCTTTCCATGCATACAAGAGTGACATGGGGATCGTTATCCCTGTACAGGAAATTAATCATGGATTCAACACCAAAGCAGTTTGAAATATTGCAAACGGATTCTAACAAAATGGACTGATCGATGCACCAAAGTCCTAGAAGACATTGGATAATCTGCTCAAGCACTAAAAGCAAATCCTGAAGCAGTCAAAATAAATTATGGAATGAAGATTGGATAAAGAACGTTGACCAAAAGCAGAAGTACAGGTTGTTTGGAAATATGATCAAAGAGGTAAAATCGCTAAACACCCACCCAAATATTCAGAGTCTGCACCATCGAAATATATTCATGAGATTTCACCTAACTTTATTTCATACGAAATAACTATTAAAGAGTAAGAAAATAAGAACTTTTGAAGACGAAAATTGTCGACTATGCTGCAACGCTGTAGAAACACTGCAGCATTTAACCTGATATTGTCCGAACTTGAGGAATTTAAGGACACAGTACCTGGGCAACTTCATTTCAGAGTGACCACTGCTAAAGAGAGAGGACTGGTGGGAACTTATATGTTCGGGACAAGATCAAAAATGTATTTTTGCCCTAACCACATTTTTAGAGGACATTTTTAAATTAATTGAAAATAACTCCTAGAAGAAAACCTTAAAACAACCTTAGGAGTACATTTGAAAAGTTGGAACATTGTGGGATGATGAAAGAGGTTATAAAAGTTTGTAATAAACTAAATACAATAAACAATCATTTTTTTTTAATGACGTTGCCTGTTCTCTCTGATGCATAATATTGACGCTGAGGTCTGTGAAAGGGGAACGCATCAAGAAGCAGGACACAGGCAACAGATTCAAAGTTCAAACACACATTTTTTATTAACTCAAATGTCAGGATAGTGGAAGGCCTAACTTGCCCTATACTAAGGTGGGATTTCCCTACCTAAAGAAAGTAAGGAAAGGCTGAGTTAGAAAGTTCAACGTAAAAGACTATCTTTGCCCAAAACCCATACTTGCCCTCACAACTAAAGCTAAACAATGTGTAGGGATTGATGTGGGTGGCCTGCCATTGACATCCAGCGGGCCCCCATAGTGCTAGACACATCAGTACACACAACAGGCCCAGTGCCTGTCGGGGTTGGGGCCTGCCCTGGACATCCGGCAGGCCCCCTGGTGCTATATGGCATCAGCGCCATGGCGGGTGGGGGCACAGCCAGCCATGCCCTTGACCGTGTGGGCCTCTGCCACCGTGCTGGCACGTGGGTCCCACGCCATCAGGGCATGCAGGCCTTTGCCTCCACGTGTAGGCCTGCAGCCTACATGAAATAAGACACAGACTCGGGAGCTCCTCTTCTGGAGTCTGCAGTCGCTCTGCCGGGCGTGTCTGCAGAGGCTTCCTTTTATTAGCCTGGGCCATGACACAGTCAGGGCCCATGTTAAAAGGGCAATACACAGGGGGATGGATACATTCCCTTAAAGGGGCAACACACTTTGGAGGGCCACACACCACACTCCTCCTTTTTCAGAACAAACACACACAAGTGTTACTAACCCTAGACAATCCCCTCCCCGTTACAAAACAACATTCCTTGGGCTACTTCTGTGTCACAGGATCAACAACAAATGGACTATGCCACGGCTACACACATAGAGCTCACATGGTCGTGGCCACACTACTTAACTTGTGGGTGACAGTCGCGGTTGGCAAACCACCGGTGAACCGCTGGTAGTTCGACCACCGGTTTCAAAGCCCTTTATTAATCTGAAGTGTGGGAACTACAACCACTGAATGACGCATTGTTAGCAGCTGGCACCATATAGCCTATACACCTACAAACAGCGGGACTACCGCTTCACCCAGCTGTTCTTTACTGAAACCACTTTAAGCATGCAACTACTATGCAGGCTCACAGCATCAAAACATGTGTTTACGGAGTCCTCGTTAAGCAATTGCAGCACTGCTGGGGACCAGTTCTGTTTCCCCCAGAGTCCGTTCATGAGAGCTATTTCCACAGATCCAGGTTCGTTGATGTTACAATTCACAATGCCGGCAAAGCCGCACCTGGCGGTACCAGGGGCTACATCGGCTTAGTCGCTTGATGTTCTGGCACGTTTACAAACTGGCAAAGCCACACCTGGCGGTGCCAGGGACCACATCGGCTTAGTCCCTTGATGTTCTGGCATGTTCACAAACCGGCAAAGCCGCACCTGGCGGTACGAGAGGCCACATCGGCTTAGTCTCTTGATGTTCTGGCGAGACGCTAATAGCCGGGCACCCACGCTGTGCCACTTGATGCTGACAGGGCATGGGGGGCAGCATGTCACTCACTCTCCCCTTTTCTGTCACACTCTTGCAGGCACGAGTGTCACTACTGCGGTGGCACAGGAGGGCACACGAGCACTCTTACAGAGATGCAACCTTCACTTGTCCGGGCGGCATGACGTTGGCTGGCCAGACACCGGTGACGGGATGCCTGGGCCATTCCTTTTCCTCCCCCAAGCAGGAGCCACTGCGTTGATGGAGCAGCAGTTGCAACCAGTCCTTCTTCCAGGCCAGACAGTTGATCTAGTGATGTCCAAGCTCGGGGCTGGCAGGAATTGCCACATTGCCACATTGGCCTGGGCCCTAGAGGGCGGGCCCGGTCAGGCGACTGTCAGTGGCCCTTGCTGCTTCAGTCTCTCCATCTCGGGACACCTGCTGTCAGTGCTCATGCTTGCAGAGGCAGGGTGGCAGGCATCACTTCCAATGGATTGTGCACACACAATGTGAGGACTAACAATCAGGTGCTGGTTGAGGCATGGACATGTGATCTCAAACTCCATGCCTTACCGCCCGCGGAGCTCAGATTATAGGAGTTCCACAGTTCATTGCCCAGCGCCCAGGATCTTCATTCTGCACCGGCCAGCCTTTGCACGCCGTCCTGCTCCGACGTGCCCCACCTCACTTTGCACTACCCAAACAGTAACACTCCTTCACTTCAATGCCACCGGTCTGTGCAATGGCATTGCATGGTATGCACCTTCTCCCGGGCTGATTTACACTTAGGAGATGCTGCTTGGTTTGTCAGGACCACATAACGTCCACACTTGCGGAGACAGGACGGCAAGTACTACTTCTGCCAGACTGTATGCTTGCCCGCATGTTGTCATTCATGCTCTGGTGAGGCTGTGGCGCTCCTTATGCTGTACATGGAGATCTTCCAACTCTTGCTCCTGGCCTCTGATACTCAATTCCTCCCATGCAGCGCTTAGAGAGATTGTCTCCCGCTACCTCCAGCATTACTCCTACTAGAGCAACACATAGAGAGCCGGGTGTTAGAACTTCTCCCGTAGCCGAACTGCTACTGACTGACATCTTCACCCTTCCATTCAGGGAGTGACACACTTGCTTCTTGATGAAGGCCATTTGGAATGATGCTGGCCAATCTCTGGACTCCACTAAAGGAGGCCTTGGTGTGGGACATCTGGATGTGGCCATCCCTTGAGGGGCAGCGCTGGGATCCTAAGACTTCCTCTATGTCTTTCCGTATTAATTTGCTTGCATGTCTGATGGTGCTTGCAGTGTTTTGGACACAGACCATGTGAGACCATGAAGCTGCTTGTAAAGTTCCTTTTGTCGCCCTGACAGCACTTCCTGGCGTTTTCCACATGCCTGTTCCCTTCCCTATTGTGATACATTCTGGCATCGGACGCCCGAATACCAGAGAGCGCAGGGAGGTGGTTTGCTTCGGGACAGACCAGATCTTCCATGGGCTGTCCATCGTACTACTACCTTGCTTGTGACAAACCAACACACACACCTTGTGCGACCACCGGGGACACTGCAGATTTGCTGGCACCGGACTGCGCAGGAAGGCACTGCCCCATGATACCACATGGCGCAAGAAGGCAATTTCTTACAATATTCCCCTGCTCTGATACTGAGCACTTCTTTTCCACCCATTCACTCCAATGTATGCCGCCAGCCGGACCAAGCTTATTTATAGGTCCAGCGGCGCGGCGGACTGCCATGTTGCACATCCGCATGGGGGAGAGGGGGCGGCTGGGTACTCACCACCTCTTGGCCTGGGAATGGGTTCGGGCTCCTGTTTACTTTTTTTTTTTCTCTGCTCCGACATGGAGCTATATTTTCACCGCTGGCGGCCCGGTATTGATGCAGCAGGGGCTCCAGATCCAGCAGAGTGCTGCCCGCCTTAGTTATGGAGGCGGGCTGCCTCTGATTACTCCATTCACCGCCCGGCCTGGGATAGTTGGGGGCGGGCACTCACCCTCGGGGTACCCTGCGGCAGGCTGGCTGACGGTGGGGGCAGGCACTGTACTTTTGACAGCTCCGAGCCGGAGCATATGTTTAATATGGACACAGCCGCTTCATATCCATCTGACCGCTCCAGGCTGGAGCATATGTTATTTGTGGCTACGGCCGCTTTATCTCCGTTGATGCCTTTTTTTTCAGTTGTTGCGGGAGGGCTATCGGCCCCCCCCGTTTTCAGAAGGCATCTCCCTCTCGATGGAGGGCATGCACTCCCCTGCCCATCGCGGCGGCGGGTGCCGCCCGTCCAGGCACAGACAGCCACCAATGCATCGGTTGGGGGCGGGCAGGTGGGTGCTCCAGGCAGCCCTGCTGGGGCGGGCACTCCAGCACCACTGCTTTGGCTGGGGGCTGGGAGCTCTATGCCCATTCTTTTCCTTTTCTTCGCTCCGCACCCGAGCATCTGCTTCTTCACCCCCTCTTCACGGGAGATGCCCCAGAGGGGGAGTAGGCAACTCCCACCCTGGCTGCACGAGCACCCCCCTCAGAGGGTTGCGGCCAGGGTAAAAACTCACCGGCAGGACTTACACATGGTTTCTCTCTGCCACAGTGTGGGAGAGGCTGGCACTGTTCTTCTTACTTGTTGACTGCGGACACTGCAGGAGCACTGCGGCCGCATAAGGGCTGCAGGCCAACCCTCCCCCAGCCGTACGAGCACCCTCTTCACAGAAGGCCGCAGCAAGGGAGGGTCAGCCAGCAGGGTCCCATACAACTCCTCTCTGCCCCCCTCTGTGGGAAGGTAACACAGGCACTGCGGGGCTGGGCACTCCCCTACCTTGTTCTTCTGCAGCAGATGCTGCTTACTCAAGCACGGAACCAGTGCAGACAACACTTCCTCTCGGATGGGCACTCCCCTCCATATCTTGGGCCACCCATTCCAGCATAGACAGCCATACCAGCCCCGCTGTCTCAGTCGGGAGCAAGCGCTCCAATTCTTTTCCTTCACGCGGCTGTGGATGCCGCAGGGGCGCCACTGCCACCATGCTCTTTCACGCCACGGCAACAGTCCCTGGCACTCCTCCTTTGTCCCTGCTCTACCTTCCCCTTGTGGGAGCACAAAGCGAACAGCGAACAATGAGGGAAAGCATGGGGGCAGCGCATTGCAGGGTTTAGCTCCTCGTCGCCAATGTTGTGGGTGGCCTGCCATTGACATCCGGCAGGCTCCCATAGTTCTAGACACATCAGCACACACAACAGGCCCAGTGCTTCTGGGGGTTGGGGCCTGCCCTGGACATCCGGCAGGCCCCCTGTGCTATATGGCATCAGCGCCATCGGGGGTGGGGGCAGAGCAAGCCATGCCCCTGACCATGCCGGCCTCTGCCACCGTGCCGGCATAAGGGTCCCACGGCATCAGGGCATGCAGGTCTGTGCCTTCATGTGTAGGCCTGCGGCCTACATGAAATGGGACACAGACTCAGGAGCTCCTCTTCTGGAGTCTGCAGACACGCCTGGGCCATGACACAGGGCAATACACAGGCGGAGGTATACATTCCCTTAAAGGGGCAACACACTTGGGAGGGCCACATACCAAAGGGATGTCCATAACAAAAGGAACAGTGTTCCAAATAAAGTTATGAGCTTCTTCCAGCTTCTGGCCTAATTTTCAGCTCCCCTCCCCCAAGTTCAAGACAGTTCCACAATGTCTCGAGGTTCCCTTCCCCAATTTCCAGACAACACGGTTCCAAAACGGGTCTTGAGGTTCCCGTCCTCAAGACAGCACCAAAGTTCATAAAGTCTCAGGTTTCCTTTCCATAAGACTTCAGCTTGCCAACTTGTACTTAGTCTCAGTCTCTCAATATTCAAAAACATTTCCAAATCAACTTTATACTTTTTCTGGTTTCCTAACAGTTAATACAGATTGCTTTGTCCTGTTTCACTTCCGCAACTTCGTTGGTTTTCACAGTCTTTCCCCGGTCTAGGCGCAGTTTTCGGACCACATGGTCCAATCAATGCAGGCCTCGCAACCAGGGGCCATAGGCTCTCTAGCCCAACAGGTTCTCCTGTATCTGTACTTGTTTGATAGTTAACACTCACTTGGTTTTTCCTTGCTGGCCTCTTGGCTTTGCCACACTGCGTTCTTTCCTTTGCAAGTCTCTTGACTTTGCATCAGTGTGTTTTCACATACAGTCCCCTTTGTGGTGTTCTTGTTCCTTCAGCACATTTTTTTCATACTTTCTCGCAATAGTCCATACTTACAGTGTCATGCTTTGCTTTCAATATGCTGTATTTGTCTTTCACACAAACTTATCACCTGTTCATAGCTTTGCCAAAAGCCTTACTTTAGTTCGGTATTCAGTTACTTTGATCTTTTACTTTGCCACTTGCACTTTATATTGTCCTCATTATCCCTCTCAACCCATTGCCTTGGATTCATTGCATCTTGCACACACTTTTTCATTCAATCAGCATCTATCCCCCAGGCCCCAGGAGCGCCCCGGTTCGATGCTTCTTCCTTTTTCACTTACCAGTCCCTGGCGTCTCCTCCGGGCGGATGTTCTCTACCAACACGTTTTCCTCTGATCGTGATCCCCGCTTCTATTTCGCTTTCTCTCTGCATGTTGGTGGCAGCCCTGCTTCCTCCCCGTGGACGCAGTCAGTGACTCTGTTGCTTTTGTCGGTGTACGCAGTTCTGGCTGCAGAGGTCCGACCAATGGGGCTCCCTCTTCTGTGGCCTACTCGTGGCCTGCCCAGGCCTTGGCTCCACAGCTTCTTAGGTTTGTCTGCGTGGTCCTGGCTCTCCTGCAGGACCCATCTCGGGTGCCTCCTTGTATGCAGGATTCTCAGCATTCTGCAATGATCAGCTGGTTGCTCCCTCTCACTTCTCGGCCCCACCTCTTATACACCTGCAACCACTTGACAGGTTGCAGGTGTGAGTACCCAGCTTCAATTGTCTGGTTACAACTATATATCTAAGAATATAAGAGTTAAATAATGAGAATAATAATTAGTGGAGCATTCGGCACATGCCTGACCTTTACAACAGTCCGGTGTCCTCTTCCTCGTCTCAGTATTATAGTAGTTTAAATGGGGGCAAATGACAGGAGATGGTTTGCAACAGCCCATAATGGCAGGGGAGGGGGAGGTTGGTTCTCTTAAGGGAAAGGGGGATACCATGTCTCACCTTTGGATATCCTCTCCCCAATCCCCAAGGACCCTCCACCCATGTGATCTTCCCTCGCATCTCCACCCCCAGGGTTGGGATCCAAAAGCAATGGCCCTTCATTGCCCACCAGAGAAGAGGATCCAAGGGGAGTAGCTGTGAGGATACCTTCAGGTTTTTCACAGGTCCCTATTATTGTTGCTACGCTATATGCGAGACGGCTTTTGACTCTGTGGAATGGCCTTTATTGTTTTAGGTCTTGCAGAGATCCGGACTGGAACTGGTACTTCTTCAATGGGTTAGGCTTCTTAATACAACACCTAGAGCCGGAGTTCTAACCAACCAGGTGCTTTCAGACTATATTATGCCCTCTGGGGGTACTAGGCGGGGCTGTCCCCTCTCTTCCAGTCTTTTCAACCTTGCGATCGAGCCATTGGCCTGCTGCATAAGGGAGTATCATGCTTATAGAGGTGTTAAAATCTACTCCCATGACTCAACCATTTCTCTCTAATCAGACGAGATTTCCCTGTATGTTAAAAATCCCAAACACAATTTACGGCCCTTGGTACAGGATGGCTGCCACTTTGGTGAACTGTCTGGACTGAGAATCAACTGATCTAAGTCGGGAGTGTTGCCTTAGACATCAGTCGTGCAAGGTGAAGAAAATGTGGAAGCCTTCAAATGGTGTCCTGAAGGCATGAGGTACTTGGGTATAATGGGGAACACGACCCTGGTCTCTCTATATATTGAAAACTATTTGAAGGATCTTGAACAGCTGGAGCATAAAGTAGAGGCCTGGATCCTCCTACCGTTGTGGCAGGCGGCTCAGTACTCCCTAGCTAAAATGGTTGTGGTTCCTAAGCTGTTGTATATCTTTAATAACATAACAATAGTACCTCCGGCTAATTTCTGGACACGATTAAGGAGTATGGTGATAAAATTAATTTGGGCGGTGGACAGGCCAGGATTTCGTATGATACGCTGACACAGCCATTTGGGAAAGGGGTCCTGGAGTATCCCAACCTATATGCCTGTTATTTAGCAGCTCAGTTGCAATATACAGTTTGATGCTGGAACCCCTCGCTGGACTTTCCGAATGCTGAATTACAAAAAGCGGTAACCTACCTGCATGATCTGAAGGGGGTCCTGTGAGGGAAAAGGGGAGTAGTAGGGAGAGGGGAGATACAACCGGTCATCACCACATGCAAAGCACGGGAGCGGGTGATGCAAGTGGTGGGTGTGGAAGAGTTGTTTGTTCCCGACTTTGCTGTTTACGACATACGCAGGGTGGGAGTTACGCATGCAAAGGTTTTCTGGCTTCACTTTGAGAGACTAGGTGTACACTCTTTGGGGGATCTGATAAAGGATGGGAATTTCATCACATGGGACCTACTAAAGGAGAAAGGTGAATGGAATTCAGTGAAATTCAGTGATCACATTGTTATACTTTAGACTGAGGGAGATGCTACAAACTATGTGGCCAAGCTACCTGGATGCACCCTCAGTGTCCCCTCTGGTGCAGTTTGTTATTGAACCCCCAAGGCATACAAAACAGGTGTCCTCTTTGTATAAGATTATTAAATTACAGAAAGTGGACAAGAAAATTACATTTAGAGAAAAGTGGGAGATATCGGAGGGAACTGAGTCGCAATGGAAACTGATATGTATACATCCCACCTACCTTTCTGACCACTCCCTACTTTCTTTTTCCCTGCCCCCTCCATCCCCCTATCCTCCTCCCCCTCAATCCTTTACCTCTTTTCTCCGGCGTAACCTACGCTGCTTTAATCCCTCCCGATTTCTAGCATCCCTCTCCTCTTCCCTCCCCCTCCCCCAATTCTCCTCTACCTCTGCCTCTGATGCCACCTCCATTTTATCTTCCTCTCTCTCTTCTACTCTTGATCTTCTCAACCCCCTCTCACCATTTCGCCCCTCTCACAAACCTGCTCAACCCTGGCTTTATTCTCATCTCTCCTCTATGCGCCGCCTCCTTAGGCGCCTTGAACGTCAGTGGCTCAAACACCCATCCCCCTCTAACCAATCTGCTGATTTCTCCTATCACACCCTGTAATGCTGGAAATGCATCGGAGGGACAGGGCCCCCGTATCCTTGTCCTTTACTGTTTTCATTGTGTGTTCTGTCGTGTTTTCCGTGCAGGAGTTCATGTGGGACTCCTGGCGGTGCAGCTCTCTCTTTTGGTTTGGTGTACAGACCCATGGGATACCCTTATGGCACCCATGGGTGGGGGTACAACCAACCCTGTGCCCCTAGTGTATGTTTTTGGGCACCTGTGTGTGGCCCACAGAGCAGGGTATGGGCTGGTGGCAGCTCCATGCTGAATTTGACAGGCGCTCCGAGTATCCTCCATTTTGGGATACCGAGGCCCTGCCATTGGAATCAGTTGATTCCTGATAGGAAACAAGATGGCGCCCGTGGCCTCTTGCTTTCTATCGCCTATTACCTTGTTTTCCAAAAGTCCTGGGAAGCCCTGACTCTGTCCCTTCCCCCTGACCGGCTGTTGGGTGGAAGTTCCATATATGGTGTTGTTGTGAAGTCCAGGCCAGACTGGCTGGAGCCTTCCCAGTGACTGTATGTTGTGGGTACACCCTGTGGGTGGGACCTGGGTGAATGGGGTGTGTGACAAATACACATTCTGTGTTGTGGGAATCTAGTATCTGGTGGGTGACACAATGACTGAGACAGCCCTGCCCGAAACTGGTATGAATGCAGTGTGGAGTGTTGAATGGCTGGGTACTTGTCCCAATACACATAACTTGTGAGTGTCTGGAGAGGAGTGAATGGCCTGAATGCACTATGCACCTGATTGGATGCCTGCCTTCATGAATGCCCTTCTGACCAATTGGTTGCCTGAGTGTGACCCAGCAGAATGAATGGGAGATCAACTAGCATATCTGGGGCCTCTCACTGCTAGAATTCGTGTTCAGAAGCTGAAGAGAAACTGGAGTTGAAACTGAAGCTTGACCTTGAAGCCCTGTTGGAAGAGAAGAATTGCTGTTGCTCTCCTTCACAATCTGAAAGCTGCTTTGTCTCCAAGAACTGACCCAGAGAGGACCTGGTAAGGGGCCCTCTTCCCGAGCTACGAGGGACCATCGTGCACCAGCTGATCTTTGCCAAAGCTCCCTGGTAGACAGACCTACGACAAGCTGCCGACCGGAGACAGGGATTGCCGTGGAATCCCAAAGAGAAGCGATCGGACTGTTGTCTGCCACTGTCGGCGACCGCCATCGCCAACTGGAGCCGCCGTGCTCCCGTTTGCCTAAGAACGTAATTTGAGCCAAGGACCCTCTCGTCTGCATCGCCGTCCACTTTATCCCGCTGGAGAAGGCCTGACTGTCGACGCGCCGAGGAGCATCCACCGGTGGGTTTCCCGCCACCCAAGGACCACAGAGACGCCAACAACTCGATGCCCTTGCTGGGCCACAGTTCTTCAAACTCTTTGCGGTCCAGAACTATCGACAACGAGGTGCCCCGCACGCCTCTTCCTTGCAGGACATTTACGCTTCCCCGTCAACGAACACCGCTAGGAACGAAGCTGCCACTTCACCGTCGTAGCTCACCCTGTCCTCCGTCGGACGTTCCATGACCCGTGACTCCTGCCTTAAAGGGAGGGCACTCAAGAAGGGCCATCGATTCCCCGCCGAGGAACGCTACAACGCCAGGTACTTTGGGGTTGCAGAATTATTGGGAAGTCTATTGTGAACAATATTTGAACTGAGCTTGTATCTTTATTCTACAGGTTGTCCAGGTGGGGGGATCTCCACACAGAGCTATGTTTAACGGTAGAGACCAGTATTCTGCCAATTTTTCAACCATCTTGCTTTCCTTCCTCTCTCTACTGGTGGTTTCCTCGTTATTGATCTGTGTGACATTTTGACAGTATAGTTGATGCACTTTAATGAGATCTGATAATATTTGTGGTACCACTGTAGAACTGTATATATTTACCATTATTGATTTTCTGAGCACAAAGTGAGTTATTGTGATAGTGTACATAACCTTGAATATTAATTATATAAAGACTGTGTTTTAACTAATACAGTGTTGGACATTCCTTTGTGGGGGCTTGGGGACTACACTGTACTTAGGAACCACCAGCCTGCATCACCTCCTGAGAAGCTAGGCCTTGATTGCTCGACAACGATACCAATAATAGAGAATCTTGGCTGAGGTCCTCTGTGCCTCTCCTCTACCATATAGAGAGCAAAAGAACAGACACCCCCCTCCAGTCTTTACACTGGTGGCAGCGGTGGGATGCTTTTGGTTTTACCAATCAGTGTATAACCGCGCCACTTACAAAATATCTGCACTTTGTTAAATTAAGGTTTAGTTGTGTACAAGATAACTGCATTACAAGCAATGGCATCTATTGCGAATTGTAAATTGACTTGGATGAGCTTAGAGGCTCTCCAGAGTGCTTGTGAAGCCAGGGGGTTAGACTTTGTGGATAAGTCTAGGGCTGAGCTGATAGCTGCCCTGGTGGACTACCAGACTGATTGTGAAACTCTTGAAGGGGGGATGCAACCACTGAGGACTCTACTCCGAGGGTTGTCGCCAAATCTGATTCTGGGAATGCCACCATTCCTGCTGCCTCTGTTCCAAACCCCAGCACTTTCTTGGAGCTTGAGTTATTAAGGATGCAATTGGCCTTTGAATATCACAAGTTGGAAATAGATGCTGAACTTAAGAAGGAGGAGTTGGCACAGCAAGTGGAACTCAAGAATAGGGATCTTGAACTCAAAGACAAGGACACTGAATGTCAGCGAATCCAGTTAGAGAAAGCTTGAGTGGAGACTTCAGCCAAACCAGTTGAGAGTGGCAGGTCCCCTGCAACCAAGTTTATGAAAGATCTGGTTGGTGTGTATGCAGAGGGTTCTGATATCCTCCAATGGATTGAAGCGTTCGAAATGGCTTGTGCAATTCAGGATGTTGATAAGAGAGATTGGGCTATGTGTTTGTTAAGCAGAGTGCCTCAATCTGGATATGACTGTATTCTGAAACTGAGTGTGGAAGAAATGGGTCAGTATGAGTGCATGAAGTCTGCTTTAATTGCCAAGTTTGGAAAGACGCCTACCCAATACCTTAACCGGTTTAGGGATTTTAAGAAACGCAAGAATGTGTCTTGGATTGACTAGGTGAGTGCTGCGCACATGAACACGATGGGGTGGAGTGATGGTTACAAAGTGAAAACGTTTGTTGAATTGTCCCACCTCTTGTTTTTTGAGCATTTTTCGGAAGCCTGTTCACCAGAGCTGCGTCAGTATGTAGCTGGCCAGAACATTTTGGACCCCTTTAAACTGGCTAGGTTAGCTGACAAGTGGGTCTCCCACCGGGTGTCCCCTAAGGACTCCAGTGGGAAGGACAAGGACAAAGAAAAGGGGGCCTCTCAGAAAGCTGAGGAGTCCCAAAAGCAGTCACAGTCGGGTAAACCAAAACCTTCCTCTCCTAAGACCCAAAAACCTAGTGGGGATAAGTCTGTTGTGGGTGGGAGTAAGAGTAGTGGTCCGCCTGCTGCAAAGCTGGGTCCAAGTGGTTCCAGTACCGTAGCCCGCACTCCCGGCACTTGTTGAGATTGTGGGGCTCTGGATCACCAAAGGGGTGACCCCAAGTGTAAGGGTAAGGCACTTGGAGTCCAGGCTGTCAGCCTGACCTACCCCTACTCTGTACCTGAGGTGGAGGCCACTGTCCTCCCCATCTCTACTGGGATCACCTTCGGTGCTCCCATAGAGATTTACTTAGTGTCCCTTGGGGCCTGGGACCAGTATGCAGAAGTACTGGCGACTATCCCACAGAAGACTCACAGGTTTTTGAGACGTTTGAGAAGTGTCCTCTTGAATGGCCAGCCTTCTACTGGTTTGAGAGACACTGGGGCAAGCATGACAATGGTGGACAGGACCCTTCTCAAGCCAGAGGACTATGTAAGTGCTCCTCTGAGAACCACCAGGTTAGCTGGTGGGCCTCCCAAATTATCGCCTGTAGCCTTAGTCAACATTACGTTTGGAGACAAGACAGCAAAGCTTCCTGTCCTGGTTCAGGACAACGTGCCTGTGAACATTTTGTTGGGAAACGATTTGGTCGAGTTGGGGATGATCACGGATGGTCTTCCCATGGCTGCTCCGGCAGTCACCCGATCGCAGGTCACACAGGGTCCGGCTGCGAGCCCGATATCCTTGCCGACGAGGAAGCCCAAGGCACGAAGGAAACGGAAGAGTAAGAAGGCCACCTCTGTGGAGGGAGCCCCTGCTCTTCCTGCTGTTCTGACAGCACCCATTGGGATCCATGCTCCAGACGGGCTGGGTCCAGTGGTGAATCCCGTCTCAGCTCCTGTGGGAGAAGAGCCAGAAGACTTTCCTGTGGGAGAGGTTCTCAACCCAGAGGATCATCCCGACCTTCAATGCTTGTTGGCTGAAGAGGGACCCTCCCGGGCGGACTTCTGTAAGGGACAGAGAGAGTGACATTCTCTCGAGGGTCTAAGGAAACAGGCCCTGTCCCAGGCACAAGGAGAAGTGCTTAGGACATTCCAGATCTATTGGGAGGGTGAGCTCCTTGTTAGTGAGCCCACCCAGCCTGAACCTGGTGCCCTCAAGAGGTTGGTGGTACCCCAGGTTTACAGGCCCTTCCTACTGCAGTTGGCGCATGAGGTGCCCTTAGCTGGTCATCTTGGTACCAAGAAGACTAAGCAGAGGCTCTCTGCCCATTTCTACTGGCCTTGGATGGGAGTAGAAGTGGAGTCCATTGCAGGACGTGCCCAACTTGTCAGTTGTCTGGCAAGACTGGAGGCAGTGTCATCGCCCCACTGCAACCATTGCCAGTGGTTGGCACACCATTTGAGAGGGTGGAAATCGACATTGTCGGTCCCCTTGACCCTCCCCTTCAGGTGGACATCGGTTCATCCTGGTCTTGGTCGATCATGCCACCAGGTACCCTGAGGCTATACCCCTTCGGACTATTACTGCCAAGGTGGTTGCCAGGGCTCTCCTGGGCATTTTCACCCGTGTTGGATTCCCTAAGGAGGTTGTCTCTGACAGAGGATCCAACTTCATGTCTAGTTACATGAAGACCATGTGGAAAGAGTGCGGAGTAACCTATAAGTTCTCCACCTCTTACCACCCCAGACCAATGGTCTGGTTGAGAGATTTAATAAAACTCTCAAGGGCATGCTAGGCGCTTTGGAAGAGCCCCTAAGGAGGACATGGGATCTCCTCCTGCCATGCCTGCTGTTTGCTTGCCGAGAGGTACCTCAAGAGGGTGTTTGTTTCAGCCCCTTTGAGTTACTCTTTGGACATCCCGTGAGGGGGCCCCTTGCCTTGATCAGAGAAGGATGGGAGGCCACCCCTCCAGGTCCCGCCAAGCAAGTGAGGGACTATGTGTTAGGCCTCAGACGGAGGATGACACAGATGATGGGTCAGGCAACAGCGAATCTCAAGCCAGCCAGGAATTGAATAAGTACTGGCATGACCTTAAAGCATCGCAGGTGGATTGGACTCCGGGACAGGAAGTCCTCGTGATAGAGCCTACCAAGCCTCGGGCTTTGGCAGATAAATAGACTGGACCCTTCAGGATAATCTCCAAGATGGGCGGGGTCAATTATCTGGTTGACATGGGAGCCTCTGGGGTAGTCCCCTCAGGTATTCCATGTTAACAGGCTCAAGCCTTTCCACAGGCCAGCCGAAGTCTCATGTCTCTTGCTAGCTTCAGAGCAAGAAAAGGATGAGAGTGAGTCCCTTCCTGATTTGCTGCATAGCAACCCTCAGGATGGCTCAGTGGAAGGAGTACATCTCTCTCCCGATCTGACGACAGGGCAGCAGAAGGCCTGCAGGACTTTGCTCCGGCAGTATGCCTCTCTGTTCTCACTGACACCAGGCCTTACACCGTGGTGTAGGCACGAGATTGACACTGGTGACAGTGTGTCTGTCAAAAGCATGTGCTACCGTATGTCAGATACTGTTAAGAACCACATCCAGGCTGAGGTCGACAAAATGTTGGATCTGGGTGTTATTGAACCCTCAACCAGTCCCTCAGTCCCGTAGCCAGTCCAGTGGTCCTTGCCTTGTCCTCAAGGCAATCTCCCAGGCAGGTACCAAGGATTGGAGGTTCTGTGTGGACTACCGAGGAGTCAATGCCGTCACCAAAACTGATGCGCTCCCATTGCCCAGGGCTGATGAGCTCGTGGACACCATAGGTGCTGCCAAATTTGTGAGCACCTTTGACCTTACCATGCCAAGGAAAAGACGGCGTTCTAAACACCAGCGGGACTCTACCAGTTTAGGGTCATGCCTTTTGGGTTGAAGAATGCCTCTGCCACCTTCCAGAGATTGGTCAATCATGCTCTCAGTGGGCTGGAAGACTTTTGTGTGGCAAGTCGTGGGAAGCCCTGACTCTGTCCCTTCCCCCTGACTGGCTGTTGGGTGGAAGTTCCATATATGGTGTTGTTGTGAAGTCCAGGCCAGACTGGCTGGAGCCTTCCCAGTGACTGTATGTTGTGGGTACACCCTGTGGGTGGGACCTGGGTGAATGGAGTGTGTGACGAATACGCATTCTGTGTTGTGGGTGTCTAGTATCTGGTGGTTGACACAATGACTGAGACAGCCCTGCCAGAAACTGGTATGAATGCATTGTGGAGTGTTGAATGGCTGGGTACTTGTCCCAACACACATAACTTGTTGTGAGTGTCTGGAGAGGAGTGAATGGCCTGAATGCACTATGCACCTGATTGGATGCCTGCCTGCATGAGTGCCCTTCTGACCGATTGGTTGCCTGAGTATGACCCAGCAGAATGAATGGGAGATTAACTAGTATATCTGGGGCCTCTCACTGCTAGAATTCGTGTTCCATATATGGTGTTGTTGTGAAGTCCAGGCCAGACTGGCTGGAGCCTTCCCAGTGACTGTATGTTGTGGGTACACCCTGTGGGTGGGACCTGGGTGAATGGAGTGTGTGACGAATACGCATTCTGTGTTGTGGGTGTCTAGTATCTGGTGGTTGACACAATGACTGAGACAGCCCTGCCCGAAACTGGTATGAATGCATTGTGGAGTGTTGAATGGCTGGGTACTTGTCCCAACACACATAACTTGTTGTGAGTGTCTGGAGAGGAGTGAATGGCCTGAATGCACTATGCACCTGATTGGATGCCTGCCTGCATGAGTGCCCTTCTGACCGATTGGTTGCCTGAGTATGACCCAGCAGAATGAATGGGAGATTAACTAGTATATCTGGGGCCTCTCACTGCTAGAATTCATGTTCAGAAGCTGAAGAGAAACTGGAGTTGAAACTGAAGCTTAACCTTGAAGTCCTGCTGGAAGAGAAGAATTGCTGTTGCTCTCCTTCACAATCTGAAAGCTGCTGTGTCTCCAAGAACTGACCCAGAGAGGACCTGGTAAGGTGCCCTCTTCCCGAGCTACGAGGGACCATCGTGCACCAGCTGATCTTTGCCAAAGCTCCCTGGTAGACAGACCTACGACAGGCTGCCGACCGGAGACGGGGACTGCCGCGGAATCCCAAAGAGAAGCGCCTGGACTGTTGTCCGCCACTGTCGACGACCACCGTCGCCGACTGGAGTCGCCATGCTCCCGTTTGCCTAAGAACTTAATTTGAGCCAAGGATGCTCTCGTCTGCATCGCCGCCCGCTTTATCCCGCTGGAGAAGGCCTGACCGTCGGTGCGCCAAGAAGCATCCGCCGGTGGGATCCCGCCACCCAAGGACCACAGAGATGCCGACGACTCAACGCCCTTGCTGGGCCACAGTTCTTCAAACTCTTTGCGGTCCAGAACTATCGACACCGAGGTGCCCCGCACACCTCTTCCTTGCAGGACGTTTACGCTTCCCTGTCAACGAGCACCACTAGGAACGAAGCTGCCACTTCACCGTCGTAGCTCATCCTGTCCTCCGTCGGATGTTTGACGACCCGTGACTCCTGCCTTAAAGGGAGGGCACTCAAAAAGGGCTGTTGATTCCCCGCTGAGGAACGCTGCAACGCCAGGTACTTTGGGGTTGCAGATCTATTGGGAAGTCTATTGTGAACAATATATGGACTGGGCTTGTATCTTTATTCTACAGGTTGCCCAGGTGGGGGGGATCTCCACATAGAGCTGTGTTTAACGGTAGCGACCAGTATTCTGCCAATTGTTCAACCATCTTGCTTTCCTTCCTCTCTCTACTGCTGGTTTCCTCGTTATTGATCTGTGTGACATTTTGACAGTATAGTTGATGCACTTTAATGAGCTCTGATAATATTTGTGGTACCACTGTAGAACTGTATATATTTACCATTATTGAGCACAAAGTGAGTTATTGTGATAGTGTACATAACCTTGAATATTAATTATATAAAGACTGTGTTTTAACTTATACAGTCTGTGGACATTCCTTTGTGGGGGCTTGGGGACTACACTGTACTTAAGAACCAGTCTGCGTCACCTCCTGAGAAGCTAGGCCTTGATTGCTCGACCACAATACCAATAATAGAGAATCTTGGCTGGGGTCCTCTGTGCCTCTCCTCTACCATATAGATAGCAGAAGTACAGACACCCCCCTCCACTCTTTACACACCCTCTATTACTCATGCCTCAATTCTTCGAAACGCACCTATCACTCTGACCATCTGCAGTCACATTCCTCTCACCCTCGTTGCATCTTTCAAACTTTAGCCCGACTTCTCTCTCCATCTACTCCTGATCCCTCCACTATCTCTTCTCTCACTGCTACTGATCTTGCCTCCTCCTTTTCTAGCAAAGTCCGCAATCTCTGTCAAATTATCATCTCCTCCCCCTCCTACTCTCCTCCCTCTCCTCCTCCTTCCCCCACTACCTTCGCTATGTCCTCTTTTGCTCCGGTCACGCATTCTGATGTCACTCTTCTCCTATCCAACACTCATCCTACTGCTTCCCCCTCTGACCCTATTCCCTCTCCCCTCATTCCTGAAATCTACCCCCTCCTCATTCCCTACCTCACGTCTTTTTTCAACATCTGGCTCTCAACTTCCACCTTTCCTTCTCCTTTTAAACACGCTACTTTCATCCCTATTCTAAAAAACCTTCTGCCAACCCCCACCCTGCCTCCAACTATCGCCCCATCTCTCTACTACCCTTCCTTTCTAAACTTCTTGATCGTATTGTCTATTGTCAACTCTCTTCCTTCATCTCCAACCACTCACTCCTTCCCTCCACCCAATCCGACTTCCGCCCACTGCACTCCACTGAAACGGCCTTCACATCTGTTTCCAACTCTCTCCTCTCTGCACGCTACACAAAGCACTCCTCCATCCTTATTCTCCTTGGCCTTTCTGCTGATTTTGATACTGTTGACCATCCTCTTCTCCTCAACTCCCTCTCATCATTTGGCTTCAAGGACAACGTTCTTAACTGGCTCTCCTCTTATCTTTCTAACCGCACCTTTTCTGTCTCCTGGGGTGTCTCCTCCTCCCCTTCTTTTCCTCTCAGCTACGGAGTTCCCCAAAGTTCTGTTATTGGCCCTTTTCTTTTCTCACTCTACACCTCGTTCTTAGCTCCTATTATCTCCTCTGTTGGCATCTCGCACCACTTCTATGCTGATGACACGCAACTCTTCCTCTCCTTCTCCTCCTTCTCTCCTGACATTCATGATAAACTCTCTTCTTGCCTTTCTGCTATTAAATCCTGGATGTCCTCACACTTCCTTACTCTGAATACTGATAAAACTGAACTCCTTTTCTTCCCTGCTATCACTGTTCCTCCTCCCTCCCCTCCCCCTTCATTCTCTTTCCCCCCGCCCAGCTCTCCTTCTCTCCCTAATCCCGCAACTTTGGTCTCCATCTTGACCCTCACCTCTCTCTATCTCACCACATTTCTCTCACTGCTAAATCCTGTCGCTTTCACCTCTATAACATTCGTAAAATTCGACCCCTCCTTACCTTTCACGCCACTAAACTTTTAATTACTTCCCTCCTCTTCTCCAGACTCTTCTACTGTTCCTCCCTTTTCTTCTGACTCCCCTCCTCCCATCTCTCCCCTCTTAAATCCATCTACCACTCTGCCATCTGCTCCCTATGCCTTCTCTCACCTCTTGACTCCATCTCCTCCTCCCTCGCCAATCTAGGTTGGCTCTCTTTCCACTCCCAACTCAAGTTCCTCTGTCTTGTTTTCAAATCCCTCTATGATCTTGCTCCCCCTTACCTCTCCTCCCTTCTTTCCTTTCACACCCCTTCTCGTCCTTTCGGCTCTGCTAATCTTTTCCTACTCTCTCCTCCTCCTCCACCCTGTGCCCCCTCTTGCTTCTGCTCCTTCCAACTCCTTGCTCCTTTCCACTGGGACCGCCTCCCCCTTCACATCCGCTCTTCTCCCTCCTACCCTTCCTTTCGCTCCTCTCTAAAATCTTACCTCTTCCACTCACCTCCTTAGCACCCCACCTTCTCTACCTCCTCCCTTCGCCTTTACCCTTACCTCATACTCCTCCTCTTCCTTACCCTCTCCATCCCTCCTATCCCCTTCCTCCCTTCCCCCGCTTGATTCCTGTCTCACTTTCTCTGCCCTTCTTCCCTCTCATTCCTGCTCTTTCCCCCGTCTTTAACTCCTCTATCACCTACCGCTCCCTTGTTCACCTCCCACCTCCTACACCCTCATCTCCGCTTTAATATTGTAAGTTGTTCTTTATGCTGTTATCAGGTTGTGGTTCAATGATCATCTTATGCTTGCTGTATGTTTACTTGTTCTCATGTAAAGCACTTTGGAGTAAAGGGCTATATACATTCAATAAAATACAAATACAAATGCAGACACAGAGATTGTCATTGAACAATAGGCTCTGGTTGACCCACTTTAAATGTCTGCACCAGATTTATTATACCCCGGTTCAACTTCAAAAGTATTACCCAGATAGATATGTGAAGATGGCCGGCGACGTAGTATCAGGAAAAAGCAGCAACAAGGCTCTGTTGAGCCTACATGCCGATTGGCTGAATTCAAAAGAAAAGGGAAGTACGGGCCCGAGCTGGATGGCAAAGCCGGCCAGCACCCAAGGCCTGCACTTAAGGCCATCATTACTCTCTGCCGCCTGGAAGGAGAAGGTGCCCCCCTGGTATCCCCCAACCACCCCACACACCTTGCCTCCATTGTAGGCAATGCAGAAGGTGTTCATGTGAAGATGGCCGCCGCCACAATATTAGGAGAAAGCAACAACAAGGCTCTGCTGCGCCTGCATGCCGATTGGCTGAATTCAAAAGAAAAGGAAGTGCTGCCCCTGAGCCGGATGGCAAAGCCAGCCAGCACCTAAGGCCTTCACTTTAGACCATCACTACTCTTTGCCGCCTGGCACGAGAAGGAGTCCCCCATGGGATCCCCCAGCCACCCCACACACCTTGCCTCCATTGTAGGCAATGCAGAAGGTGTTCATGTGAAGATGGCCACTGCTGCAGTATCAGGAGAAAGCAGCAAGAAGGTTCTGTTGAGCCCGGATGCCGATTGGCTGAATTCAAAAGAAAAGGAAGTGCTGGCCAGAGCCAGCCAGTACCTAAGGCCTGCACTTAAGGCCATCACTACTCTTCCGCTCTCAGCCACCGACAGCATGCCGCACATGTCCCAAGGACCGTCTCTGCAACAGAAATCGCTCACGTCACCACCTTGCTGTATAAAGGTAAGCCGGAATTGCAATTCTTCAAACATGCCTTGCCTGCTAAGGTGAAAGCAAACCGCTACATTTACCTTGGCTGCACTATCTTTATTCCACTCTGTCCTCCATGCCATTTCTTACCACCCACCTGCCGATCCTTGAGTTTCCCTGACCATGTGGTACAGGCTGTGATGCTTTTTGCAGCCCCCGCCCCTCCTCGAGTACCCGATACCATGCGGCACAGGCCACAATGCTTTTAACAACCCACACCATCCACCTCGAGTACCCCTGACCATGAGGCACAGGCTGAAAGGCATTTTCAGCCCCCACCCTTCCTCGAGCACCCCTGACCATGCGGCACAGGCAGCAATGCAGTTTGTATCTCCCTGCCCCACTATGGGAACACCAGATCAAGCGGCACAGGCTGCGCTGCCATCTGCAGCCCCCTGCCCCACCGTTGGACCACCAGGTCAAGCGGTCGCTCCCGCAGTGATCAGCTTAACACGAATATGGCTGCCTAAAACCAGTCTAACCCAGGCACCCACTTGAAGTATGGAAACTGCAACAAATCGAGAGATCCTTGACTCCTGCACCAATTCTCACCAGGCTACTTACTCTGCTAGCACTGCCCTCAGGAATATTAGGCTCAGGCTGAGGACCTACTACCTGCCCCCCCCTCCACAGCAAGCGCCTTAACCAGAACCAACAGAAACATGCATCTAGGAGCCCGCTCATGACTCTACTGCCTTCTAAGACCGTGGTATATCAAGCAGAGCTCCAAAGCCCCTGCAGCCTGCAAACTCCCACATGCAAGACAACATGCAGGACCTCCCTCCCCACGACTATTCACTCACACGCAGACAGCAAAACGGCTTGTCCCTCAATTGCCACCAATTCTCTGCCAGGCAAAAACCACACCCACCCCTTTAAAAGGGGCCCTCATCAACGCCAGGTCCGTCCATGTACATGCACTTGACATAAACATCCTCATAACCATCCACAACCTTGACATTCTTGCTGTCACGTAAAACTGGCTCCATGCAGCCTCCGGCCCAGCCTTATCCCTTGCTATAACCTCAGGCTATGCCATATACAGAAACGACCGATCGAATGCCAGAGGAAGAGGTGTTGCTCTCATAGCAAATGAGTCCCTCTCCATTAGACCCACCTCTACACACATGGAAGGGAACTGCGATCTACTCTTTGCCAAACTGACCTTCTCGCACAATGACACTATCTGCATCCACGTTGTATACTGCCCACCTGGCCCTATCCTCACATTTGAAGAGGATCTCTTTCACATTCTGGGCACTAACATTAAAGCTACTTCCAAATCCATTCTTCTAGGTGACATGAATCTGGGCTTGAATGACCCATCTGACCATAATCTCACTGTGGTAGCCCACACACTTAGCACTCTGGACTTCAAACACTGCTTGATCCCACACACACACTCAAGGCGGTGCATTAGATTGGAATGCGGCCATGAACTGCTAGGTATCTATTCTCACCAGTACCCCCTGTTCATGGTCCGACATACATATTGTGTCCTTTGCCATGCAGCCCTCCAAGGACTAAATCCATGTACCTGAGGCCATGACACCCTCTTCTCACCCATAGCGCCGGTCAACTCACCAAGGACAGCATTGAACCCCTGCTACTTGCACCCCAGCTGCAGTACCTCCACACCAATGACCGCAGCCTACTTGATGGTCTATACATGAGGACTCCAACCACAGCTGTAAACACTGTCAACCCTCACGCCACGAAAAGCCAAGATGGCCAGGCACAACAACTGCTAGGTTAAGTCTGAGCTCCTAGACATGCGTACTAAAAAACACCTTGCAGAAGCCAGATGGAAAAAATCCCCCACTAATGCCCACACGCTTCACTTCACTGCTGAAGCTAGACTTTATAGCTAAGCCATCATCTTGGCTAAATCTACTCCTTACAATGTAAGAATTGCTTGTGCCAAATCCAACACACGTGAGATTAAGCCATGCTGGATAAAATAGACACCCAATGTTAAATGTATTACCATTTAAAATAATACATGAAATACACACTGTTTGTCACTCTGCCTACTAACTCACAAAGATGCAGATCAAAATGTGCTTAATAATGCATATCTTCAGCACCACGGCGCAGTTTGAAAAAATGTTTTGTTCCCTGTTAGTGTAAATTAAAAAACACCCCTTGTTTGCCATTCCTGCATCCTTAGGTGTTTTTTTGTCTATTGAGCTAGTATTTCTTTAGCTCCTCTGCAAACCTGTTCACCCCATGTCACGCCTGTTGGTTAGGGTAGCTTTGACTCACTTTTTCTCTCTTAAAATAGACACCCTACACAAAAAGATTCACCTGATGCAATCTCTTTCAGCTCACCCCTTATAACCTTCACCAGCAAACCCTGTAGCTGCCCCGAGCCAAGACCATGCGTTCCACTTCAGTATGATCTCTCGAATCGAAACAACCACCATCCTGAAGATTCTAAAACCATCAAGGTGCAAAGGTGACATCTGCCCTGCCAGCATTATTAAAGACTGCTCAGAAGCACTGATCCCCTTCATTACCAGATTCATGAATGCCTCATTCTCCTCAGGCCTAGTACCACCCAGTCTCAAAGAAGCCAGGGTACGCTCCTTGATAAGAAAACCTGTGCTTGACCCCTTTATCCCCAATAACTACCGACTCACCAGCACAGTCCCCTTCCTGCTGAAAATACTTGATAGAGCAGCCTACATCCATATCCAACAATTCCTGGAATCAAACTACATCCTAGGAACACGCCAGTCTGGTTTCCGACAAGACAATGGTACCGAAACTGCACTGCTCTACCTCAAGAACCAGCTTGACGAGATTAGAGACAAGGGGAAACCCACTCTGCTCCTCCTCTTGTATCTCTCAGCTGCGTTTGATCTGGCTGACCAACAGATCTTGGGCCACCACCTCTCCACTGCTGCAAACTTCTCACCTGAAGCTACTTATTGGGCATTATCCTTCCTAGAGGGCAGATCCATGAGAGTCTTTGCTGAAAACACCAGTGCCCCCGATCCCCCATTCCCTGTGGGGTGCCACAAGGCTCATGTGTATCCCTCACCCTCTATCTTCACATGGCGTTTATTTGACTTGCGGCATATCTTAGACCAACTATGCCAATGACACCCAAATCCTTTTCCCCCTGTCAGGCAACTATCTTGCCAACACATGCTCACTAAACAAAGTGTACACCATGATCCAAGCCTCGATGGCTAATCACCGCCTCTGCTTAAACAACAAAAATCATAGATTTTCCTGGTTGGTCCTCCGGCAGTGATTAAGAAACGTGATGCCCGATATGCATCCTTCCAGATCAACGGTAACCTAATTCTGGTTTTCACCCTCAGTAACACTTGTATCTGGATGCTATGTTATCACTCACACACCAAGTGAACGCCATTGCCTCCTCTGCTGCATGCTCATCCAAACTGATCAATGCATTCAGTCAGACCCTTCCTCTCACAGGACAGCTGCCTGACCATCGCCCGAGCCACCATTGGATCTAGACTAGATTACTGTAACGCCCTATTTGCTGGCACCTCTCTCTACAACATCCAGAAGAAACAGGTGATGGAGAATAACACCATCAGAGCGGCTCTTAACATTACCAAATGTGAGCACATCACAGCAGCAAGGAAAGCTGCCCACTTGCTACCGATTCATCAACAAATCATTTTCAATACCTTGTCCATCACACATAGATGCCTGTCCAACACAGCTCCCTCCTACCTATCTCAGAATATCACCAGAGCCCATTCAGATATACCCATTAGAGCGGCCTACACCAACTGACTGTTACAACCAAACTGTTAACAAACAAATGCTGGAGGGGTGAGCTTTCCTACCTTTGCAACTAAACAATGAAACTTGCTTCCACCCGCCATATGAGCTGAGCAATCATACTGTGGCAATAAGCCATGAGACGGCGGGCCAATACCGCCCCAGGGAATGCCCCCGGGGCCAAAGTTACAGACCCTCACTACGCTTTGGCCTTAACGCGAAGCCCCGGGGGCTTTACCGTGGGCGGTATTGGCCCGCTGTTGAGGGGCTTATAGCCATTAGTAGTTAGACCGGGGTACTAATAGCATTTTTTTTCAGTTCCAAAACTATGCTGCGTTTCGGAACAGAAAAATAAAAAGTCAAATAAAATGGCTGCCAGGAAACGGGAAACATAGTCTGTTTTCCATTTCCATGGTGGCCATCGGGAGCGGACGCGCTGGGAACAGAAGTGTTCCAAGCGCGTTCACGCCCTAGAAAAGAAGAAAAAAGAAGATAAGTGTAGTGAAGCAACTCCCAGCCTTCTTAGGTTGACATGCTATGTTTATTTCCGGCTTCATAGGTATCTTTATAAGCAGTTTCATAAGTTACATTAAAGTTACATAAAGGACATAAAAACACTGGCAGCCATCACCCAGGCAGAGGGCTCACCAACTGACCAGGTTAGAACATTCACCAATGCATTCCATCACTCAGGCATAAACACTCCACATGACATCACAACATTCCTTCTGCAAAGCCAAGCAATACACAACACATCTCCTCCCCTTACATTGCACATCACGCACAGCAAAGCATTAAACACCACATCTCCCCTCTTTCGACAACAGTGCAAGACATTACACAACACACCTCCACACACACCAACATAAAACATTCACACCGACTCACATCATCAGGGCTAGCACGTAACATGTGCTTTAACAGTCTACCACTCGCCTCATACCCGATGCACTGGCCAGGCACACCGGGACCAACAACCACATCACTGTCACACTCTGGACCCTGATGAGGGTGGAGAGAGTCATAGAAGGGCACACAGTGCAGCTAAACACAGCCGCATGTGCACATAGAAAAAAAAATATTTGTGGTAAATGAACCACAAAGACGGGTAATGTGTGACCATGCAATGCCTAATACCAGAGACACGTTCATACCAACACCTGGGGCGCTACTACCCGTACACACATACCCCTCACCATGCGTGATTTATGCTGCGGTCACACCACTACACCTACTGGGGGAGCTACCACCCAAATACCAAACCATTCACCTCGCATGACTAACCTCAGTCACGCCCCGACAATTGGTGGCGCTACCACCTCCGTGGGATAACCATGCATAACCTCATAATAGTCACACCCGACATAAATGGTGGCGCTACCACCAGAAATGCACGTACACTGTTTAACCATGCGCAAATCATCACAATCACGCCAATACCAAACTGAAGGCGCTACCCCCAGATACCATACCATGTGGCACTACCTCTCAAATACCCAAGTGGCATACCCATCCACATCCATACTGAATTTTAGCCTGAAGGTGCTACCCCCAGCAACCACATTGAGAGGTAATACATGCTGACCTGGCACTCACACCATCAGCAACCATACTTATACATTTCACGTAAGCTTCACCCAAAATTAAAAACACGGGAGGCGCTACCCCCTCAATCACCAGACAATCATATCGACACCCATACAAGAGATAATTGAAGGCTCTACCCCCAAAATGACTAAACTGCCCGGATCAATACAGAAGTACCATACTGTAAACCATACATCACATAACATAATATGCAGTTCACATAGCATTGTTCTATACTTTGAATTGATGCATTCCTTAAGACACAATACATACAATGAAGCCCAACCCAAATCCAATTCTAAAAGTCCATGTTGCAATCGGCGACCTACATGCTGAAAGTCCTCAAAAAGTTAATTCTATGGGCCTCATTACACAGATGGCGGTAAAATACCGCCTTTACCGGCATGGCGCTATTAACGTGTCCGCCTAGGCAAGAGGCTGCTAATTGCGTGCCATTACGAGTACGCGGACACAAGCATAGCGCCATGCCGGTAATGACCCTACCGCCATGCCGCTAAAGACCCTGAAAATACCCTTAGCGGCACCGATGAATGTGCTGATAGCACTTCCGAGCTCCAGCAACACGGAATTAGCGGTGACCGGAAAGAGCGTCATCGCACAGGAATGGGAAAGAGCACGGCGGCCATCTTTAAAAACACAATCCATTGCCATCCTCTGCCCCCAGGACCTGCATCCACACCAGTGCCATACCAAACCATCCAGGAAGCCCTGACAATGCCCAAGGCAATCAAAAAAGGAGTGGATCGGCAGCGGAAGGAGAAATCTACCAATGAGGAGCTCATCATGCTCATGGACACGCTTGCCGCCAATGCGGATGTGGTCTTTGCGAATGACATGCGGCGTGAGACCCTAATTAAAAAAAAGGACATCTGGGCAGAGGTGGCCCAGAAAGTCAGTGCGGTGGGCACCACCACCCGCACTGTGAAACATTGCAGGAAGCGGTGGGAAGATCTCCGCCCCCGTGTCCGCAGCATACTGTCCGCCAAACGGAACCTGGCCATGGCCACAGGAGGTGGTGGAGATTCACCGATCAAACTGAGGAAGTGGGAGGAGACCTGCCTGAGCACCATAGGTGTTGAATCCACCGAGGGAGTCGGCGACATGGAGAGTGGTGCGCCCATAACATCAGATGGAGGTGAGTGTCCACATAAAACAATGCACTGTGAAAGGTGAGGTGCCCCCCAAATGTGAGCCCTAAATCAGCTCATGGATGCGGCCACAAACATACATGCACACAACCCTGCCCATGTGAGTGTCACACCCCAACACACACACATGCACGCATCACCACAGACACGTGCCACCCAGACCCATGCATGAATGACCCACCCGACAGTCCCATGACCTGAAAGCCCACTAATGAAGTCTCAATGCATAGAACAGCATGATGAACAACATCTGCATGAAGCACGTTGACACATCACCAATGCCATCCCCCTCTTTGTACCCCACAGGCTCTCAGACTGACAGCAATGAGCAAGACACTGCAACACAGACTCCCCCTGCCAGGGCAAAGGACCCAGGGAACACCGCAAGCACATCAAGGGGCACAGGGAGGAGTGCGCTTCTGCAGAGGGGCAAACACAGCAAGCCACCCACGTCACCAAGACGTGAAGCTACGACTGAAACAATTGCTGCACCCACTCCAGTGAACACCCCAACGCAGGAACTACCCACGGAGGGGCCATTGTCTGCTGCCAACAGTTCAATTGGCGAGGCAGCAGCCACCGTACCGCTGTCCGATGTGGAGGACACCTGTGACTTGGCCATGCAAGAGTACACCCCCAGCCCCCACCAATCCAGAGAAGCAAGCCCACGGCCAACATCACAAACCAGCAGCCATGCCCAGTCTGGTGATGAAATCGTGGCAGCGTGCTGGAGCCCACAGGTGTCCTCTCCTGATGCCCAACCCATAGATCAAGGTGCGGCACACACCCCACGAGCAGGACACAGTGGCCATGACATGGCCACCATCAGACAGCGGCAGGAGGAGATAACAGCGCTGGTTGGCCAGCATGTTGATGAGGCAGCCTGTCTGAGGGAGGAGTTCAGGGAGAATGCAAGGGAGACGAGACAGGGCATGGAAGCCTGCACCAACAGGCTCTGTGAGGAGATGGCACAACTGAGGCAGGTTCTCAACCGCATAGCGGACGCTATGGACCGACAGCACCCCTCACCACCACAAGAACAACCAGGCACCTCCTCCTCTGCCAGCTCAAGGCAGACGAGCCCCCTGCGCCGCTCCTTGCGCTCCATGAGGCGCACACCCTCCCAACCCCCTAATGGTGGCGGTGGGGATGGGAAGTAGGGCCAGCCCGATGTAGCTGGCACATGTACAGCAAGACAGCAACGTTGTGCCAGCCATACATGGGGTTGTCGTGGGGGGAGGGGGGAAAGGGTGTTTTGGGAGTGTTGTGGGGGAGGGGGAAAGGGTGTTTTGGGAGTGTTGTGGGGGGAGGGGGGAAAGGGTGTTTTGGGAGTGTTGTGGGGGCAGGGGGAAAGGGTGTTTTGGGAGTGTTGTGGGGGGAGGGGAGAAAGGGTGTTTTGGGAGTGTTGTGGGGGAGGGGGGAAAGGGTGTTTGCATTGTTGGGTCCATGCACCTCTTCATCTCCTAATGTATTAAACACATTGGTGACAAGTTAAAACACAGGCTTGGACATCATCATTGAGTATGTGAGCTTTATTGGGGGACAGGGACCAGTGTGCGCTTCACCACAGAACCCAGTGGACAAATACCCACATCCATTCAACAGAGTAGGACCATATGAATCAGAATAATTGGTTGATCAGATGTTGATGGACATCGCGTCCCTCCTGGGCATCGCCTCCTGCATGACCTGCAGCCCCATCTCTTCCCTCCTCATCCCCTTCATCATCCTCATCAGGTGGTTGCATTTCAATGTCATGGGGCATTGGCACATTCCGTCTGATACACATATTGTGCAGCATGACACATGCCATGGTGATCTTGGCCACCTTCTCATGGCCGTACAGGAGTGCCCCACCCGACCTGCTGAGGCACCCGAACTGTGTCTTCAGAAGGCCAAATGTCTGCTCAATTACCACGCGGGTACGCGTATGTGCACGGTTGTATTCCTCTTCGTGCCTGTTCTGTGGGTTCCGTACAGGGGTAAGGAGCCAGCTCCTCAGGGGATAGCGAGCATCACCTGCATGGGGGCAACAATGGGGACTTGTTACTGTTCACATCAAGTGCTACCTGTACATATCACACAAATCAACTTTGAATTGTGATTGGCATCCACAAATCCCAGCATGCATGGAGACGAGCTGTGTAACTGCAATGTGAGAAGGTGAGCTAGTCCCTGCAAATGTACATGCACCATGCATGCCTCCAGCTGTTATTGCCATGTTCTGGGTGAGGACAGGTCTTAGGTGTTCCTGGGCCCAGGCAATTCTGGTACCACAATGCTAGTGTACTGCCATTCTGAGATCGATGTCGCCATGCTGTGAAGCGTCACTTCAGTAGTGGTGTACGGGTGTGGTTCAGTACAATGGCTACAGGTGACCACTTTGCATACACTCAAGGGCGCATAGCTGTAGTGATGTTGTTCAGCGCACATTTTCATTTGGCATATTGGCGCCATGTTGCTGATTTGTGTCATATGGGGTATGGTATGATGTGCAATGTGCATGTGGATAGATGTGTCATGTTTGGCATATTGGATTGATTTAAATGTTGTGCAGCTTCAAAATTGCATGTGGTTTTGTTTCCGGTCCATTGTGGCCTGCCTTGGTGGACATTGACGTTCATCTGTATGTCCATTTGTTCTAGGGACGAGAGTCCACACCCAGTTGGAGTATGCATCTCTTCCCCCCCCCAATCACACCCAGTTGGAGTATGCATCTCTTCCCCCCCAATCACACCCCACATCACACTGCCATGTGCTTGCCCTGCTACTCACCAAGTAGCCACGAACGTTGTCCGGCATGTCACTCCATGTAGAGTGGTATCGTTGAGTTCCGCAGGACCATTGAATCATGGGTTGATCCGGGATATCGGGCACAACAATGTGTGATTATCTTGTTTGAGTCACATACCATTTGGACATTGATGGAGTGAAATTGCTTTCTGTTTTGGTAGACTGCTTCATTGTGATGTGGGACCACCAATTCCACATGGGTACAGTCGATGGCACCGATGCAACTTGGGATGCCTGGCAGTGAATAGAAGCCAACTTTGGTGTTGGAGATCTCCTGGGCAGTCCGTGGCAGGGATATGTGTTCACTTGTGTGCTTCAGGAGGGCATCGAGCACCTGGGTCAGCGTGCGTGAGAATACTGGTTGTGAGATGCCATGCATCTGCCCTACTGTATGCTGGTAGGTGCCTGTGGCCAGGAAGTGGAGCACAGTTACCACCTTCAGTAAAGGGTTGATGGCAGTACGGATGTCTATGAGGCTCACAATGTCGTTGTGTATCATGTCCACGATGCTGGTGATGGTATCCCGGTCCAGACGGTACAGGGTGTGTATCTGCTCAGGGGTTGGTTGAATGGACTGGCTCGAATCCTGGGGATTGGTGGCTGCCTCTGTGGTATTACTTGGTGCACTGGTGGGGCTTGCTGGGCCTGTCTCGTCCTCCTCCTCCTCCTGCGTCTCCTCTGTGCTGCCTGTTGTTGTTGGTGCTGCAATGCAATCATGTCCTCCAGCCCATGTAATGCTGCTAGTATGGGAACCATCGTGGTGTGGGAAGGGGTGTGGGAAAGGGTGTGGTGTGCTCCTTTTGTGCTGCCACAGTCTCCATTGCCTCCACCTGTGCTGATTGTGTCAACCTGTGGCAGGTGGGAACACTGCTCATGTCTCTTAACGTGTGGTTTGCGATGCCGGTATTTCCGCCATGCCGGTATGGGCTTTTTGGGGCTATTCCATGCCGCTATTAGCATGTCCGCATGCCTTGTAATGGTGTGCTATTAGCGCCATGCCGCTATTTACGGGATGAGGGGTCACGCGCACGCAGACTAGCCGCTATTAGTGGCCCCGTTCTTAGCGGTGCCGCTAATAGCGGTTATCCGGGTCGTAATTGGCAAGGGTATTTAACGATACCGGTATTCCCTTACCGGTATCGTTAATCCCTTACCGCCATCCGTGTAATGAGGCCCTATGACTTCATACATGCTCAAATCACCCAACAACACCCATCCGGAGGAATTCATGCACCAAATGACACCAATTACCAACCATGATGAAGAAACTTGTACTTAATGAATCAAAAGTCCATCCCAACTCATGTGACTGTAAGCTCCAAATCCTCAAAATTATTAAGTCTAAGAACATCACAGCATATCCAAACCATACCAACCCAGCCACACTTAAAACACCAGATAACAGACCGAACGATTACCATGCCCATAAGGAAGAGAACATAAACACTGACATATCTTAAAGGATACACAATAGTATATGTCACTTTCCACCAACACAACAGCGAGCTCATTGTCCAACCCGCACTCATTGTCCCCACAGGATACATTGGATCTGTCCCACGTCAGCACGAGTGACATGTTCATCAGAAAAACGCTTCTTACCCTGATGCACGCTGACCCCTGGGATTAGTCGCCGCAACGCCACTCAGAACGACAGCACACCTTGTCTGCGTAGCCATCCATTGGGGTGCCACTTTGCAGTATAGACCTCGGCACCCACACGCTGCGTCATGCGCAGCGCATCAATACTTATAATGGCCAAGCTCCTGCTTTCTGCTTCCTGCTTCCTAGCCACGTTATTTCTACATTTTAAGGTCATTTACTCAGTTCAGTGCGGGCACCGTTGCGGTCCCATCTGAACACTTCCTCACTTTATCTTCCGTAGCTCGTAATGCCAGGTGAACGTTGGGGCTCTTCATTCCAGCCCATCGCCAACTTCCAAGTGTCCTCCTGTGACGTCACCATTTCGTCCTTGATCACAGCGCCTCACAGAGCTCTGCAGGTACAACTGCCATACGCTCTTGATCCCATTCTCGTCGCCATTGTAGTGAAGCAACTCCCAGCCTTCTTAGGTTGACATGCTAGGTTTATTTCCGGCTTCATAGGTATCTTTATAAGCAGTTTCATAAGTTACATTAAAGTTACCTATAGGACAATAAAACACTGGCAGCCCATGACCCAGGCAGAGGGCTCACCAACTGACCAGGTCAGAACATTCACCCATGCATTCCATCACTCAGGCATAAACACTCCACATGACATCACAACATTCCTTCTGTAAAACCAAGCCATACACAACAGTAAGTGGGGTTGGGAGGGTGGGGAGGGAATAGTCTGGAGGCGAGGGAGGTGGAGGATCAAAAAAACGTATCTGAGTCCCTTGCGGGGGACGAAGGCAGCCTCCAGCCTCGGGGAGGCTCGGAGCGGGGATGTCCCAAGGACCCAACTGATTTTGTACATGTTGTATGGGAATGCACACATGTGCTCCTTTTAGGAACTGATCAGAATGATTATAGGGCAGATGGCATCTTGCCACACACCGGATTCCCCTGAAACATAGCTATTGTCCTTGTTTGGATCCGGGTACAGAGCTGAGAAGAATTAGGTGTGGCGTCCATTGTGGCGCGCCATGGAGAAAAAAAAGGGTGCCTGGCGTTCAAGAATGGCCGAACTGCTTGAATAACTGTGAGAGACGCAAACCTAAATATGCATTGATGTTACCTAGAAGACGCAGACCGAGCAACAATTGGGCTCCCTTAAGGACCTATATGGCTAGGGAAGTGAGTCTGATGGCGGGGTTGAGTAGTATATTGCACTATATCTGTACAGTAGCACGTCAGCTGTAATTGTGGTGTTATCCATGGTGTCACATGTTTGGGATTTGTTTCGAGATGGGGATTATGGGTGGGGGGTGTGGGTAGAACTTGTGGCAGAATTGATTATGTTTTTGGATCAATGAGGATATGGGAAGATTGTGACTTGATTGACAATTGTTATCGTAACTGTGCTGGCGCTTTTTTTTATGTACTGTTCCTTATTTGTTTTGTCATGTTATGAACAAGAAAAAAACCTAATAAAGAAAGGTTGAAAAATTAAATAAATACATCCTACATAAAAAAAAATAAAAAAAAAAGTTGCACCAGGTCTGGCTTTTCCCCACCTGTTCCCAATCATGAGCAAAGATACAAACTAAGAAATGTTCAGTGAACCGTCAGTGAAACACTTAGTTTAATGTAGCTGCCATTAACAGTAGAAATATTGTGTGACACAAGTAGGGCACGAAGTAGGTTACAATTATAGAAGTAGGAGGGTCCAAAATACCCAGATAGGGTACACATGCAATAGACACGAAGAACACTAACATGACGTAGAGAGAACAGACATACCACTATTATCAGACCAAAACCAGCAAGCCCTCAATTCTGAAATACTGCATCCAAACATAAAGTTGCTTAACACAGAGTTTCCAGGCCTTACGAAGCCAGACAGTAGCCCAGCATCAAGGTCAGTGCAATGAAGGGAGGTTTGTTTCAGAAGCTTAAACCGCACCAGATCACATACCAGGTGCAGGTATCCGCTGTGCCAATTGACCCCATGGCAAATAAACCCACAGCAGCCAAAATGGGCGACGAAAGAAAGCACACACACACACACGTAGAACACTAGGAAATCCTAATAAATGGTCAAAATGATTTTGCACAGTGGTCCCTCACCACGTGATTGAAACAATGGTGAGTTATTCCAGGCCCAGTTAGGTAGTGCGCCTTCAACTTTCCTAGTACGTGCAGACACAGAGCCGACATGCCCATGGCCACAAACAGGATGGTAGATGAGCCTCAAGCCGGGGAACGAGATGAGAGTATTACTTCAACTAGATCACTTAACTTGAAACACTTGTGTATAGGCGCGTTATAAATGCCTTATCATATCATATATCATATCATATCATAGTGGTTAACCCACTTCACCTTCCCCACCATGTACCTTAGCACCGCGCAAAAGTGTCAAAGGCCAGATGAACAAATGACTGGCCAGTTAAATTATGTTCTTCTATCAACTACTAGTACAGTGCCAACCAATAGCAATCTAGATTGAAATGTATCTTTTGTAGAAGGATTTATTTATTTTACATTTGTATAGCTTTTGTGGCGCTGTTACTTGTGAGGAGCTTAGTTACAAGGGAGTAGTTGCAGGGTTACAGGGTATTAGTAGTAGCAGTTACATGTCATAAGATATACAGTTCATACATGTACCTAAGAGAAGTTAGTAGTTGTGAAAGAACCAATAGTAAAAGGTTCTCTCATAGATAACTATATGTTCTGTACTCTACCAACGAATCAAGTTAGAGAGTAGATGTTTTTGTTATGATCATTATTAACAAATTACAACAGTTATGACGATTTCCTTGTTTAAAACCATGTTGTTCCTAACACCATTTTGAGATTGTCTTTTGTACGTTCTCCCAGCAGCTGACTGTATTAGAGGAAAGCTGGGTTTCTTCATGCACTTGGAGTTACTCTGTTATTAAGTTTTTATTTTTTGTTGGTATTTGGGCCTATCTTTACACTCCTGACATATGGGACCCACAAGCCGTTGAACACAGCTGATCGTAATAAGACATTCTGGGCTGTTTGTCTCCCCAAATAAATCATTACATCTTCTTCTGTATATCGAATAGGGAGATTTTGTCTATTACAATCTGGAGGCTACTTAACAGCTACTCATTTACTCAACAGGTATAGGAGTCTTTGGAGTATGCTCATCTTAACAGAGTGGATCCTGCCCACCCAAGGGATCTCCAGGGCAACCATCTAGCCAGATCCGCGGACACTGCTTTCAAGAGGGATACTGTTTTTATTTTTAGATGTCTTTCCTGCGCAGAGTGAGGGTACCCCCAGGTACTTGCCAATTTCGAAGGGAAATGACCTTCTAGACAGCATATTGCTTCCGCCGTTTCAGATATGTTGAGGCCAATAGATGTACTGTAGTTGATGATATAGCCAGTGTTTTTACGAAATGACTCAAGATCTTGAATCGCTGGGGGAATATATTTTTTATTGTGACTGAGCAAAAGAAGGCTATTGTTGGCATAGAGAGCTATTTTATGTGACACCTTGGATACATGTGCTCGCTCTGATATTGCCCGCCAATGGATCCATAAGGAGCACAAATAAAAGGGGAGATCAAGGACCCCCATAGCATGTTCCCTTCATCAAGTATATTGGTTGCTTGGTGTGTTTGAAGTTGGGACCGAATCTGAAGGCCACAAGGGTCACTTTAGGGAAGTCCCAGTCCTGCCCGTTGAATGCTTTATTGGCTGTAGCGCTACTAGAGAGAAGTTTTGCTTATTGCCTTGCCTGTTTCTATGAGATCAAGCGTTCTTTTCATATTATCCTGGGTTAATCTATCTGTGATAAAGCCAGAGGGGTTAGGATTAGTTTAGTTTAGTTTATTAGGTATACATATAACAAAACAAATGTTTTATATACCGAGATTACACATTATTACAGTATTAAAATACAAGATTATATACCAATTTACTAATAACTCACATTAAAAACACATTTGATTTCATACGACAGTCTTGAGGTACCCTACATAATTATACAATACAATGTAATGTCAGTACAATTTTCTTATAAAATGTCACCATAAAATAAATTAGATTAATGTCATTACCACTCATAAACAATGGCCACAGTGTCTCAATTTCGTCAGGATTAATGGTATTATTATATGACTTCATATGTTTGTATCGCAGTGCATACAGACTATCACATACAATTAGCAAATGGTGTAGTGTCTCTGTGACATTATGGCCGCACAGTCGACAGAAACGCATGTCACGAGGAATACCCATTTGTGTTCCATGTGTTTCCAATGCCTCAGAAATATTAAATTTTAGTAACAAATATTGCCGCACCGTTTGAGGGCTCGGGTATGCATTAATATAACTAGGGAGTTTGCAACGTGATAAGCGCTCATTATAATAGATTCCACTAAATGTTTTTGTGGATAGGTTTATCATCTGCTGTTCATAGCAGACTTCCTTCAGTACATGCTTTAATTTTAACTTCATGAGGGGCATACTCATCAATCTATATGGGGAATTCTGGCAATCCCATTTGCTATGAAGTTTTTGTAGTTTGCCCATTATTCCAAATTTAGAGTTCTGCACTAGGCGCAAGTAGGCAACCATATATGCACCAATGATTGTGTCTATCTGGAGACGTTTCAGCTTCTCAAAGTTAATAACGCAATGGTTAACAAATACATAGGAGATTGCCACCAGATCAAGTTCAAGGTATATGTGTTCCGCACTTACACATTTGGGTAATCGAAGCAGCTTCCTAAGCAAACAAACTTCGAATTTTTCAACAAGTTTGATTAAATTATGGCCCCATATAACAATAGCATACAATAGGACTGCTCTTATCTTTGCAATATAAATTGTCAGTACTGCAGATACTGAATAACCACTATTACTTCCGATGAAAATGCTCAGCGCATTGGTAGATACCATGCACCGAGCTTGAAGCATAGACCAATGTGCCTTCCAAGTTAAGCGGTCATCTACAGTGATGCCAAGATATTTATAGGTATTTACTTGTTCTAAGATTTCACCATTCAGTGACCACACATATTTTTTAGGACATCTTTTTTTTGTGAAGACCATCACTTTACTTTTGTCTAGATTGATCTGTAAGCCGTTGTCGATACAATAGCTGCTTAGAGCATCTAGCATCAACTGAAGACCAGCCGGTGTATAATCAAGCAGAATTAGGTCGTCGGCATATGCCAACCATCCAAGAATCACCTCAGTGATCTTCACTGGGTTAGCTGCTGCTATACAGAAAGCTTTTCCCATGTCTGCAAGATACAAATTAAACAGTGTCGCTGCGACCATACACCCTTGTTTGACACCGCTAAAAGTCATCAGCTTCTATGATGCCTGTTTCTATGAGATCAAGCGTTCTTTTCATATTATCCTGGGTTAATCTATCTGTGATAAAGCCAGAGGGGTTAGGATTAATAAAGGAGGGGGGCCTTTTGAGAGCCAAAATATTCCCATATATTTTAGCGTCTATATTCAAAAGGGCGATAGGAGTTACAGTCTGCATCTGGTTTACCTGATTTGAGGAGCAAAACAGAGACTCTGACTTTAATATGGTTACTGACTTAGGGGTTAGAAACGAGTTGAAAAGATAGGTAAGAGGGCAGTCAACTGGCTTTTGAATTGCTTGTAGAATAAAGAGGTGAAGCCATTGGGCCGGGAGTCTTGTAGGCAGGCAGTAAATATATTGCATACGCACGAGTAGTTGGGCCCTCCTAATGTATTGTATCTGCACCTTTCTTTTCTGCTGGGCTCCCATCATAAGGTAAGAGAAATATTGGAAGGTAAACTCACATTTCTCTGCTTCTCCATACTGGATCACCTTGGATGCATCGAGAATGTCGGGAATCCTGTTTCTAGTTTCTAGTTTTGAGGCCTCTCAATTTGGAGGCCAGCAGCCTGGATATATCTCTGTTTCATTGACGAGCTTGCATGTGCAATGCGGTTCGCCTAATCTACCCGTAGCCTTGCCACTGCTGCCTGGAAATCTGAAGGGCTTTCAGGGAATTAAATGCTTTATGAGTTTTCTCGAGGTCCCTGACCTAGTCTACTAATTGACACCTGATGGCCTTCTTAGACTTTACAAATGCTGCGACCCTGAATATACATTTTGCCCTTTGGACTGCTGGAAAAGCATCCCATAAGGTATTCCAGGACATGCCTGTAGATTACTTGTTTATAAAGTAGTGGTAAATGAGGGTCCCAGGCTCAGCCTGGATAACGGGGTCCCACACGAGTGCCTTCTTCAGGTGTAGTAGGGCCAGGGCATTACAGATGTCTGACTTGATCAGCAGTAAGGATTTATCTAATACTTGGTTTGGTGTAGCATTAAAATCACATCCCACCACTGTGAGCCTTCAGCAAACTGAGAAAATGGGGCCTAGGTCTCTGAAGAAAGAGTCGGGGGGCTTCGTTTGGAGAGTAGATGGAATCCAGTGTCACCAGGTGACCATATAGGAACCCCTTGAGTAAGTGGGATGTGTCCCTCAGGGTTTTTGCGCATTACTAGCATTGTGAATGGGAGGCCTTTGGCTATAAGATAACACCCCCTTGTTTTGGAATTGTGGGACGCAAAGAATTGCTCTAGGAACTGAGAGTGCCTGAGACTGTGTTCATCTGGCTGAATGAGCACCAGGTCCCCACTGCCTGACCCAAGAGCCGTAGGATCCCTTGCCGATTTCTCTGTGAATTTAGCCTCTGAACAGGGAGGTAATAGGAATGGCGGATATGGCCCCAGACATCTAGGGTGGTCCTCAGGAATTGAAGGGGTGCTGGAGATGAAAGTTGTCTATAATGGTAATTCTCTGAAGATTGTGAGTGTCCGATGGTTGTAAGGAAGTAAAATAAGCTAACAAAACCAAACATTTGGTGAAAACCTAGTTAGTAAGCCTAGGGCAGGGGTCTGGAACCTGTGGCTCTACAGATCTTTTGAACTACATCTCCTATGATTCCTCACTATTGACTATGCTGGGAGCTGTAGTCCAAAATATCTGGAGATCCAAAGGTTGCAAACCCCTGACCTTGGGTATGAACTGGTTGCATCGTGAACCAGGAAAGCAAATATAACAAAGAGGGTATTGGTTGGGGTGCACTCTGCACTAAGGCGACAATTTAAGAATTGGAGCAGCTTAAACCACAATAAAGCATTGTTGTTTATGAGAAAACTAATAAAGTGTTGGAAAAAAAAAAAGAAAAAAAAAAAAACACAATAAAGCAAGTGAACATTGTTGAATAAACAGTCTCTGGTTCAATTGCTGTTAGGCCTGCCAACTTGGCAGTCGCCATCATGTATAAGTCGGTCATGCTGGGTTGGAGTCTGCAGGAGTAGTGTGCGAGCACTTGCCCTGACCTGGATGGGATTCCTTAGACGCCGTTGATCATGAACTAGGCCACAGGGGCCTTATGAGTCCTTTGACGGTGAGTAGAAGCCCTGGAACTCACTTTGGTTGGTTCCGGCGAAGAAGAGAGTTCCGGTTTAGCAGGGGATCCACCTCAATTGGGGCCCAGAGGACAAAGGGTTTGCCGTCCAGTGTAAATTGAGGGGGAGATTACTGGTTCAGCAACCCACCCGCACACAGTCCCTGTTAGCCTGATTACACCATTCATCTAACTGTAATCTTCGAACCAATTTCAAGTCTGAGCTCCAAACTACTCCTGGCCCAGTTCTCTGGCAGAGCCAAGCCAGGACTTTGTTCCTTAGTGCATTTCTAAGCTGATGCCCAGTCGGTTTCTCTATATTAGTGATGACAAAATGTCTTTCGTACGTAACCATGTAACATAGTAGTTTATCCTTGGGAACAGGTAATTGCGCTTTCCTAACTCGGAAATGTTTTGGAATAGATGGCAGCAAACGTGGAGCCCAGGGCGCCCTACCCCAATGGGGCCTGGTTTTGGCTTAACCATTTCCACCAAAGGTGCAGAATAGAGAGAACTGAGCTCATCGTGTCCTTCCGAGAGGGGATTATCAACCTCCTCTTGAATCTGAATATGCCTCTGACCCTGATGTTGTTAATTTTCCATATCCACCTGTTTTGCGAGAAGTTGTTCGGCAGAAGCTTCCAAGGACACTACTCTCGTGGTCAGTTCCGCCAGCTCATATGAATGCTCACAGATTGAGTTTTCAAGGTTGTTGACACGGTTCTCTGTCCTGAGACCTGCTTGTCAATGCCCAAGATCTTCTGGCCTATCTCTGCAGTGCTGGAATGGATCCCGCTGTTCAATTTGTGCAGTAGGAGCTGGAGATCTAGTTTGGTGGTTGGGGCATCAATGGGCTGATCACTGACTTCATGTTTTTCCCCTTTGTCTGGAGTGGCATTCATGAGCGTCAGGATGTTAGCTAGCAGGATGTTTTTGTTCTGTTTGGCCATAGTGGGTTCCTTAATGAAGAGTTGGCTAATCTGCGACCCGGATGTATGAATCAGCCCATGGCCAAGCCAGCAAGTCTCATAGCCCTGAGGACAGCGGGGTCTGATGATTTAAGCGGAAAGAACAGGGGCAGGGGCTGTGCCCAGTCTACAGATCACCTCGGAGGGTCTGTGGATGCAGTGATCCACTGCTGCCTTTAACTCTGGGCGGTCCCCTCATGCCACTACCTTGCAGAGCAGGCAAAGCCAATCCATGAGGCCTGTGATCCCGCTGCCACTCTGTCCAGCCACACACCCCAGGTGTAAGCCAAAATCACTTGGTGCGCAGGGCCCACAGTCGAGCCAGGCCCTCACACTCCCCTGGTGTTCCTTCTGCGAAGGGCCATTGAGATGGGCAGGGGTCTACCCCTGAGAGCGAGTCGGAACTCCCAGCATTGTGGTGGTGAGGAAGCAGCTACAGTTCAGCCCTGTGCACCCCCATCAACGTTGCGGGGGCATGCAGAAGGGCCTTTCTGTTTCATGGTCTCAAACTCTAATTCATGTCAGGCACAACCTTACTGGGATGACATTGGGCTTTGTGTTCCTGGCCTGGCACTCCTGTGTTGTCCTCACCGTCACTGCCCTGGTTTTTGCGAGGCACCTGGCAGCCTTCCAGTCTGGGCCAGCTTTGAGCTTGTTAGGCGACTGGGCTGCTGCTGGTTTCCCTGCCTTCCTTCCTTACTCTGGCGGCTTCCGTGGTAGCCCCGGCAACCCTCTTCCCTCTGGTGGCGGCCCCTTTAAGGGCATACACACGTGACATAACTCTGCCGCGTGTGCTTTCAATAAATGGGGCATTCTATGGCTGTGCCAGAGCGACCGTTGAGCCCAGACTGTAAGCACGATTCAGTGTGTGCTCCATGACAGTGGTGGTTCACGGGGACCTGAGAGAGGCTTTTCCACACACAACAGTGGTGACGAGGCGAGGAAACCAGCACGGGCACTGACGGTGAGGTATGCAGAGAATATCTATTTTTTCTTTCTTTCTCCATTTCTCATGCCACAGAGCCGGCAGTGACCACGTGGTTTTTACCATCATTTGGCGGACAAAGTGGTGGGGGTTGCAGCTCCTACCAGGAGTGCTCGTGCACCCCCCACAGGCAATTTTTGGATCCCATGCATAGAGGACAGCATTGTGCTGTTGATTATTTGTTTCTGAAGTGTTTTAACGCTTTTGATGCATCGAGTGTGAGGTGAGGAGCTGGGGGAGGCCTACTATCCTTTGTTCTTTGTCCCCTGGGCCCACCCCACTCATTTTTTGGAATCACAATCCTTGGTCTAGGATATCCATTCTATTCTTCTTGGCTGTTTTGGACATTGGTGGAGGGGGCCACTGTGTTTATTGCCCCAGGGTGTGTTAGTGACAAGTAACTATACGCCACATTGTTGGACATTTGAAGAAGGAGCCCGGCAGAGCATTGGGTGGCGGTGTGGTGGTGGAAGGAGATCATCAGAAGAAGCCGCAAGGGGTGTCACTGGCCAACATCATCATACTCAACATCTTAACGAAGTTTTACCTGGAGCAGCATGTCGGTGAGTTACGGTCCAAGCACCAGTACAACCTGGCCGAGTCTCTGCTTATGTGCTGAGACAACACGGGGCACTCACAGAAATTCCCAAGTTTGATATCTTGGGGCCCCATCCAGCCTGGGACCGAGATGGAGACTCTGGATTGATAGGCTCGATATGTACTTCCAGGCCACTGGGGAGATGGATGATGACAGGAAGGTGGCTACGCTCCTCTACTCAGCGTGACCGGTGGTACAGGTTTTTCAGTCCCTAACACCTGCAAATGCGACATATGCAGCAGCCAAAGACGCACTGCACAACCATTTCATGCCGCTTGCCAATGTGGAATATGAGCGTTTTGTGGTGTGCAGTGCCAGACAGAAGGATGATGAGTCACTGGACAATTTCTATGGGCGGCTGCGCCATATGTCCCTGTCGTGTGCCTGGGTTAATCCTGATACAATGATTAGAAACCAGCTCATACAGGGATGTTGGTCTGGCAAACTGCGCAGACAGGTGCTGTGAGAGCCGGGACTCACGCAGCCTTGCATATTGGAGTCAGACGCTGCCAGGAGGTGTCTGAGATGCGTGCTTCAAGAATGGAAGCGGCTGTGCGTCCAGGGAAAGTGGAGGAGGCGTGTGCTGTAGGCCGAGTTCAAGGCGGTAGAGGAGCCAGGCATCCAGGCGCAGGTCCGCGGGACAGGGGTGCAAAGGCCCTCAAATCATGTACAAAGTGTGGGTATGACCTCCTACACCCCACAGAATCCCAGGCACTGGGGAAGGCTTGTGGACGTTGCGGGGCGCTCAACCACTATGTCCGCATGTGCAGGGCTCCGGTGCTGGTGGTGATAACAAGGGGACCAATACAGATAGGATTCTTTAGGCCACAGCGCCCGTCCACTGTCTCCCAGATAGATCAGGGGGAGGACGGAGCCCCTCTCGAGCGTCAGTTCGCTGCATACCACTAACAGGAGACAGCCACGGTGCCTGGTGAGAGTTAACGAATCAATGGTGCTGGTGGACACAGGGGTGTCTGTTAATGTAATGGCGAGGGTGCACTACGATGCCATGGTGGCACAGCCCAAATTACAAAAGCCAAGGGTGTGCATTTTTACCTTTGACGGCGAACAACCGATCCCGCTAATTGGGGCATTTGTAGACAATGTAGAGCATGGAGGGTCGTCCATCAAGGTCCGTTTCTACGTAAAAAGCGTCAGCAGCAACACCCTCCTGATTTGTGCGGCAGCTGAGGCCTTCGGCATCGTGAGATTTGCATACTCGGTGTATGTGGAGGACGTGTGGGGGCTGCTGGCAAAATACAGCCAGCTATTCGAAGGAAATTGGCCGCATGGCAGGCGACCCAGTGAGGCTGCATATCGACGAAACTATACAACCCATCGAGCTGAACCACTGCCGGGTCCCATTTCATCTGCAGGATCTTGTTGATAAAGAGGTGGACAGCCTGGTGGAACTTGACATAATCAAGAAAGTTGATGGCCCAACCCCCTGGTTGTCTCTGACTGTCATTGCAAGGAAGCCCAAGCAACCTGACTCTGTGCAGATTTGTGTGGACATGAGGCTCCCAAATAAGGCCATTAAGAACGGAAAAATATCACCCCCACAATTGATGGCATCATTACAGAATGGCAGGGGGCGAGTTTCTTCTTGAAACTGGATCTTCGGGCTGGTTACCATCAAGTGGTGTTGCATCCGGATTCTTGGTACATAACCGCCTTCACCACACACCGAGGCCTGTATAGGTACAAACGCCTGAGTTTTGGTGTATCATCAGCGGCAGAGGTATTCCAGAATATCATTCGTGGGGCCCTGGCTGACTTCAATATTAGTGACGACATCCTGGTGAAGACCCTGGAACGGCTGCAAGCGCTCGGACTAACTCTACATAAGGACAAATGCGAGTTCCTCAAGAAGACCATCGAATTCTTCGGATTTGTATTCAAAGAAGGGGGTGTGTAACCAGATCCACATAAGGTCAAGGACATCACGGAGTCAAGGCCCCCGGATCATTTATCCGAGGTCCGAAGTTTCATGGGGATGGTCACTTACTGTTGCCGGTTAATCAAGAATCTTTCATCCCGGTCGGAACCTCTGCGGACCCTAACCAAGAAAGACGCTACGTGGCAGTGGGACCCCTCGAGCAGGCTGCGTTCAAGGACGTGAAGGGGGCGCTGACGATGGCCTTCTTCGACCCCGTCCTTGTCCTCAGAAATTGTGGTGGATGCCAGCCTGTTTGGTCTGGGTGCAGTTCTTACGCAGACGGACACAAACAGGGATATCCGGCCGATTGCATACGCGAGCAAGGCACTCACGGAAACGGAACAGCGATAGTCCCAAATTGAGAGAGAGGCCCTGGCGGTCCTGTGGGGATGTCGACACTTTTGTTTGTATGTGCTGGGACGGCCGGTGGCAGTGGTCACTGACCAAAAGCCCCTGTTTCCGATTATGGCTGGTTCGTCGTCCAAGCCTCCAGCCCGCATCGAGAGGTGGATGCTGGCACTGCTTGAATATGGGGTCTCATTGGTGTACCGGCCCGGCAGCAATAATGCGGCCGACTACTTGTCCATGCGCGCCAGATGCAAGCCAGACGGACACGGAAGCATCATTGCAGATGAAGCAGACCAACATGTGAGGCTGGTGGTCGAGGCAGCAACCCCAAACTCGGTGCCCATCCACGAACTGGAACAGGCGTCAGCCGAGGTTGAGTGTTTCAACATCTTAAAGGTGGCCCTTCAGCAGGGTTCATGGAGGTTGTCGTGGACACGCTGGCCCAGAGGACCCAGAAGGCAAGATTGGCATTGGAAAAACTGTGGAGGGTCAAGGATGAACTGTTTTTTTTGGAGTCGGGACTGTTACTCCGGGGGGACCGCATAGTAACACCAATGTACAAGGTCCCCCAAGTCATCGAGCTAGCACACCAGGGCCATCAGGGCATTGCCAAAACCAAGGCCCGCCTACGACAGAAGGTATGGTTACCGGACCTTGAGACGGGTGGAGGAGTTTGTCTCTGCCTGTGTGTGGTGCCAGGCGGCGTCCTCAGCACAAAAGGAGCCTCTGATCGAGATCATGCCCAGGGAACAAGGCCCTGGAAGAATGTCCATGCCGACTTGGGGTCTACAGGCTGTGACAAACATTTCCTGGTGGTCGTTGATGAATGGTCCCGGTATCCTGAGGTCGAGTTCATTGACTCAGTCTCTTTTGACAAGGTGACTGCGGCCCTAGAGAAGATCTTTGCTACCCATGGCCTGCCTCAGACCCTGTGTTCCGATAATGGACTTCCATTCCAGGGGGGCAGTTTTGGCCTGCTGATGGAGGAGTACGGGATACACCACTGAAAGATCACACCTGTCTGGCCCTGTGCGAATGGCGAAGCGGAAAGATTCATGAGGACGTTAAATAAGGTGTTTCGCATTGCCCACGGCCAGGGTCACTGCCTGCAGAGGGCTTTGCATCAGTTCCTAAGGGAGTACAGGGCCTCCCTGCATGCGTCCACGGGAGTGGCATCAGCAGAGCCATGTTTCGGTGGTGTCTGAGGGGTCTGATCCCAGAAGTACGGGAGAGTGAACCAGCTGTCATTGACAACGCTCAGGTGGAACGGGAGAGGAGTCTCAGGACAGAGGGGGGAGAACATCAGGAGAGGACTCCAGCCCCAGCAGCTCGCTCCGGAAGATGAAGTGCTTGTGAAGAACCGGCACCCTCAAGGCAAGCTGTCACTAACCTAGGAGCCTGGTCCAATGGACGTGGTGGCAGTGCGCGGCTCGATGGTGACTGCTTCTGACGGAACTGCCACTGTCACCCGCAATGCCAGCTTCTTCAAGAAGAATGGAGAGACCAGGCCGGAGGCGATTCAAAGAAGGGACAGTAGTAATGTAAAGGACGAGGGCGGTGGCCTGGCCTATTCGCCGAGTTACCCAGGTCGGGGGGACACAGGTGAAGAGGGCCCAATTCGGGAGACGGGCAGGAGGGATCCCCAAAGGTGGGCAGGGGGAAGCCTGCCCATCTCAATGACTATGTTTTGGACCCTGTTGGGCTCAGTCCATGGACTGAAAAGTGACTGGTGGGTCTGGGGTGGAATGTGATTAAAGGGGTGTCCATTTTGGGTGCAGTGTATTGTTGTGGACTGTGTGTATTTTACCTCTTTTGTTGTTTTGTTTTGATATGAAAAAGGAGGAGTGTGGTGGTGGCCCCTTCAAGGGATACACACGCGGCAGAGTGACGCAAATCCGCTGCGTGTGCTTTCAATAAACAGGGCATTCCACGGCTGCGTCACATCGACCATGCAGCCTGGACTGTAAACACGACGCAGTGGGGCTCACGGGGGTCTGAGAGAGGCTGTGCCACACGCAAGATTCCCTGCTGTTGTCTTGTTATCTATCAGAGGAAGAGGAGGGACGGCTGCCCCACCAACCAGGCGCGGCCAGGGCGCACCCCAAAGCAAGGCCTGCGCAGCCTTAGCACCCGCTCCAACAAGGAGACAGTGCCTTAAGTGGCACTTGAAACTGAGCCGGGGCTCATCAAGGGGGCGTGGCCTAATGGCATGGGGGTTGCCAGCCGGCTCGTTAGGCCACGACCCCTTGACTAGACCGGCTCAATGGGCTACAGACACCCCGCCATACAGCCTTTTGTAGAGATTAGCACCCTCTCCACCATGGGGGAGAGAGTGCTAATCTCTGCATTTATTTACTAAAGGCTTGCCTGGCAGGGGACAGCACCTCGCCTTTTCAGCCTTAATTGTGGAACTGCCGCTCGCCAGGCATCATGCCTGGGGAGGGGCAGCGTCACCATTAAGGCTGAAAAGATGAGGCCACTGGAAGCCGAGGCCTTTTTTCCTAAAGCCTAAAACTTCCACGAATGAGCGGGAGATTCAGGCTTTTAAAAAAAAGGCCTCTGCTTCCAGCGTCCTCACCTTTTTTCCATAATGGTGGTGATGGCCCACAGGCATCTCTTGCTTGAAGGGATGCCTTGCAGGTGCGGTGCCACCATTATGGATTAAAGGCATTTTTTTCTGAAGCCTGAAGCTCTCGCACATGAGCAAAATGCCTTGTCCTGTAGCGGCCATGGCTGCCAAGGGAGATTAGTGAGCCCCAGCAGGGTTCTGCCTCAGAACGAGATTCTAAGTCTGCCACGGCTCCGCCCAGCCTAGCCCCAGCCCACTTAAATCCCTGGACGGAGAACAGTTGCCTCTGCGGCTTACTGGAAGAGATGCAATCGGGCAGACTGCTCTCCCCTGCCACCAGAGCCTGTCTGCCACCTGATGCCAACGCCCCCTCCCGTCGCACTCAGTTCACACCTGGCGCCACCTCACCGGCCTTGGGCCAACTCCTGAGATGCTCTGCCACCACCCCACTAGGGGCTTAAGACCGCCGCTGTGGAGGCACACGCTGTAGGATGATAAGCTCTGAGCTGGTCTTAGAGCGCACCCCTCTGAGCCTTAGTGAGATGCAGCTGCCATGTTTGCCGCTTGTTTATTTTTTACTGGAAATTTAATGTACAGACACTGTACAAGAATACAGAACAGAAAGATGTGGGCTAAACAGCCAGTACCTGCCAAACATCTGTCCATTCCCTAATGCAACTAAAGACGCATATGAAAATGTGCAATGTGAAGCTTTCAGAAATCGAACTGTGCTACCAGAAGACAGCTGGGCTTCTCTGTTTGACCAAACCATGTGATCCTGGGCAGATCACGCCACCTAAATGGATCTTATTTTCTATGGGTGCCAACAATGGAACCACCTAGAAGTGGTTCTGTGAAATGTGAATTACACAAAAAGCCTCCCTCAGACATCAGTTAATAAACTATGGTGTTTCTTGCAAGTTGTATTCATAATATTTATCATTTATATATTACAAATCACACGCCGAATTGTCCTTTGAATTGTCCCTTAGCTTGATCATTGCTCAGGGCACCAACACTCGTGAGCCATGGTACCATCTTAACTGAACAGTGAAATACATTGACGAGGTGGGTTGCCTGGGCCATGACTGTGTATGGAGTCTGTCAGACTGATTTTACCTTCAGAACTCCCAATCAGCCGAGGGGCAGTGTCCATGGGGTCTCCATCTACTACACATTTGGTGAATGAAGTGCTGGGGGAGAAGATACTCAGTTTAGGCATGGGGCGCTTTGCCTAATCCTGAGGCTTGATATCTTCCACATGCCTTCTTTCCTTTCTCTTTCACCATACAGGACAAGTGAGTGCCGCCTGCTGGTTGTGATGTTGTCAAAGGCTCACATCACGTGACAGGGAGACACGGGAAAGGGAGGGGCGGGAAGTGGGGAAGTTAGTTAGAGGTTGAGGATCGATGAATAAAGGTGAGTTGAACCTCCCTCCTGTCTCCGCCTTGTATGTGACCTGATGTATGCTTGAGGCTGTGTGGGTATTTAGACAGTCCAGGTAGGACTGTACACTGGTCACACTTTTTCATGCTGGGGGACTGAGAAAAGCTCCCCTGCAACTTAAGCTCACTGTTTGCCTGTCCCTTCCAAGGTAGGACCACAAGCGCTGGTTTACTCAATGTTACTTATTGTGTTGCCTGAGCATAATTAAATGATTTCCCGGCACAGCCAAGGCACAAATGTATGACCCGCTGCTTGCACACTGATCGCTGCAGCAGGTGCATCAACCAACAGAGGTACCTTACTAATTATATTCAAATGATCCGCTCTGTGGGTTTACCTATTTGAGGGTCAGTAAAAAAAGAAACGCTCGTTTACGAGAAATATGAGTCTGGAAGCGAAAGCAGAGTACAATCAAAAAGTAATCCACTGTAATGTAATCAAAAAGTAATCCACTGTAATGTAAGTGGGTTTTGTGTAGCTCGAGTTCTTCCATTTGGGTCGCCTCAGTACACAAGTGATGGAAGCACCTTTTGTAATTAATCATTGTCGTGCAGGTCCTTGCTGGTATGGGCCTCCCAGACCAGCCTGGTGCCCTGGGTCCAGACCACCCAGGATGCTCCAGGCATCCACAGTGATCCGGCACTATCATTTGTGCTCCATGTCTCCATGTCGGAGAAGAGAAAAAAAAGGACTCTGGGCACTGAATACAGCAACGGGTTAACAAAGCAGAATATTAAACCAGCCCCAATAATGGCCACTCTGTGTCTAAGATGGACCTCCCACCAGTATGCTCCTCAGGAATCCAAGCCATGGGCATTTGAGCCTCCTGCACTCTGTCATCATGCCTGGGATGCTGCGTGCGTAATACTTGACAAGGTTTAAGACCCTCAAGTGTTGGACAAGAGGAGATCTACACTGCCAGGTAATCCCAGGACAGAGAGCTAGGCAGCAAGTGGCCCAACACCCTGCCACCAGCGTCACCCAGTCTGCCCTACATGTGGCCCTGCCTGCCATGTTATCAAAGGGCCAGGCCAACGTGGGCTTGGGGGAGATACCTGCCGGTCCCCTGGGTTCAGCCAACAACTTGGGTCTGACCAAACCATGCAGCCCTGGCCCCCAACGCCAAGGAGCCGTGCAGCGGGCAAAAGATGGGTTGCAGCTCATCATGAGTGATTGTGCGCCCTCCTGCACCAATGGAGGAAAGAGACACTCCTGACTGGGGGAACATTGCCAGCTTGTGTGTCCTCCTTCACCCCTGGAGGAAAAAGACACTCCTGAGTGGGGGAACATCGCCAAAGAAGGGGGTGAGTGATGTCTTGTCACCCCATGCCCTGTCATCATTACGTGGAGCAGCCTGGATGCCCTGCGATCTGAGTCTCGCTGCCCTGCCCACAACATCAAGGGACTATGCCGATGTGGCCCCTGGTTCCCGCCAGGTGTGGCTTTGCCAGCCTTGAACTTTACCATCAATGGACCTGGACCCGGGGAAGCGACTCCTGAACGGACACTCATGGAAAGTGAACTGGTCTCCTGCAGTTCTGCAATTGCTTAAAGAGGACTCAGTGTGCATGTGTTTTGAAGCTGTAAAACTGCATATTAGCTACATGCTTAAAATGGTCTCAGTAAAGAACAGTGATGTGAAGCTGTGATCCCGCAGCCGCTAACCATGGTGCTTGTTTCGATGGTTGCAGTTCCGAACCCCAGGTTAATAAAGGGTTTTGTAGATTAGCTTCCACCGGCAGTTCACCGACCACGACTGTCACTGCTGAGTATTATTTAGCATGGGTTAGTATGTGTTATGTCTGTAACTACCTGAGTAGCTATGTATGTGTCAGTGGCATATTCTATTATCTGTCTATCCCACAATTTCCAAGTGATAAGTATTTGTCATTCTGTAACGTGGGGGAAGTCATGTATGTCTCAGCACTGTTTGTTTTATTCCTTATGAAAAAGGAGGAGTGTAATGTGTGACCCTCCCAGTGTGTATTACCCCTTTAAGGGAATGTGTCCCTCCCACGTGTATTGTCCCTTTAAGAGGGGCTATGACTGTGTCATGGCCCAAGCTAATAAAAGGAGCCCCTGCAGGCACATGCAGAGAACGGTTGCAGACCCCCAACTATGGAACTCCTGTGTCCATCTCTCATTGTGACCAGCAGGCCCACACTGTGTGATCACGGTCCTGCAGCCCTGGCCTGCAGGCCCCACGCTGTGTGACCACAGCCCTGCAGGTCCTTGCTGGTATGGGCCCCCCAGACCAGCCTGGTGCCCTGGGCCCAGCCCAGGCATCCACGGTGCTCCGGTACCCAGGCTGTGCCCCAGAGCCTCCCAAGGCCCTGCCCTGCGACAACCAGTAAGTCCGGGTGACCCCGGCATAACAGCATGGTGCTGGGCTCCCCAGCACCAATGAGGCCAGCCGCGTGACCGCCGCTGGTGCGAGAACAATCATGACCATTATCATTGCTACGGGCAGCCGTCCAGGCAATCATGTTTGATATGTTCCGCCCCCTTAGAGAAGGAGGCCGACCAGCCAGTTGCAAAACAGTCTTGGTCTGACTCCTGTCAGACTGTCTGGTCTGTAAGGTTGTCCATAGCAATGCAATTTATGATGCATTTACAACCTGCTATTCCCCCATTTTTTATTTCGGTGGAAAGCACACTGTCAAAATAAAACCAAAAACTACTCTCTGTGCCCCTCAGGCACATGCCTGCTGTTTCACTTCCTGTGTTGTCAAGTCCGATTACATACTTGCCAACATTCGGTGGCCAAAAAGATGTAGGATTTTTCAAGTTTGAAAAATAATAATTCCCATAACAATGACATCACAGGAAAATACAAAACATACAAACAGCACAACATGGAAAGATGTTGAAATGTTAAAAATGTATAATTCTGAATGCTAACACCAAATTGTCTGCAGATGCTGTGATGGTGTTACAGTCTGCCACTTGCTTTCACTGCTGGTTCCCCCAAGGGTTGTACCAGCAAGAGTGGAGGACAGAGTCACGCAGCTGTCAGGTCAGTGGATTGGTCTGAGTGCAATCAAAGTAATCACCTACCAGTCCACTGTATAGACAGACTAATTAATGTGTTGCATGCTCTGTCCTGGAGCCTGCCTTAGAATCACATAAATTACTTGCCACTGTAAAAAGCAGTAGGGTCTGTCACTGAAATCTGTAGGCGCTAGGACTGCTTAAAAAGCAGTAGCCTACTGCCTAAATCTGTAGGGTTGGCAAGTATGCGATTACATCACCTAATAACACCACGTAGGTCAAATTTGGGCTATAAGGTTCGACCCGCCCATCCGCCGTAAATGTAAAAGTCCGCACACTGTTTGCCGCGTGTTCCAAAATTCAGGAATAATACACGAGTGCCCCTCTTTCAGTATTGAGTGTTCGCATCAGTTGGTATTCATATTGGGCAGGTGTAGCAAACCTAACCAGTGACCCCCATTCTACTTTACTTACCTGACTACACTAGAGAATGAGTTCATTGAACGCCACGTCACGTGACCTTTCCCGGGAGATGGGAGGAGGGGCTGCACAGAGCTCAAAAGAAAGCTCGAGAACGCCTCAAAAATACTGCTTGCTCGATGCTGCGGCTAATAGTTATCCCAGGCTATCGGAGCCAGATGTTGCCTTCTCTGCGGTTTATCTGGGGGCTTAGCTAATCTTGCTAGTGCAGGATGCTGAGCTAATAAATAAATGTATCAGGCGAGTTATGCGCCTCTCCACCGCAGCAGTCGCCTCGTTTCCGGAAACTCCTCCATCACGGTTTAGAATTACTACTGTACAGCAATACGGGCATTTGCGTCCCTCCCTCTGTGATCTGCCAGGCCCTTTGGGCCTGTGGTTACAGTAAAGCGAGCTAGTGCTGTCTTAGCATTACCATTTAATAATTCATGGCTTTCCCATCGTGCTTTTCAACCAAGCAGGATGGTAGAAACATTTAGGAAGTATTTTCAAACCATAAGGTGTTCGGAGCATTACAGCAATGTTTTTTTATTTGTATAGAACCAAGTATTGTTTTTCATTGTGATTATTTGATTCATCTACACAAACCAATTAAACCAAAGGTCGATCAGTACAACATCAAAGAGTAGCTCAATTACCATGCCCAGTGGCCTCTCTCAGCTCCCTCAGTCCCCCCTCTCCGAAATACACTTTTCTCCACCTGATCACATCCTCCCCCCCACTAATCCGCCCTCCATTTTATCCGCCTGTGGGCATCACTCGGTAGGTGCCCTATCCCATCTCCAGCCAACGGGCCCATATTTTTTCCAATTTTTGGGGGCACCCCCTATCCCTATACACCCTCTTTTGAACTCTGCACAATGATCCATCTGCCTGACCACCTCTGAATGTTAGGAGGTGTTGGGGTACCCCATTCTTTTGTCAACATTTTCTTGCCCATTATCAAGACAGTCCTAATCAGGAACTTGTCCCTGGCACTAAACCCAGAGTCTCCCCATATATGTAAAAGCACCAATTAGGGGCAGTGCGGTATTGTTTCCCATACCATCGGCAACATCTTAAATTTAACCTGATCCCAGAAGGTTTTCACCTGGGGACACTCCCAGACGATATGGTAGAAGGAACCCTCTCCCACCACACCTTTCAGGGACAGGGGATCTGCAGGCCGTCCCATCCAATGGAGGCGATCCCTGCTATAGTAGATTCTATGTAACAGCTTATATTGTATTAACTGCAATCACAGAGTTATACTCGCCTCCCTTGGTGATATCCAGTGCCTCGACCCAGTCGTCTTCCTCCAGTGGTCCCAGGTTCCTGTTCCATTTCCCTCTCAACTTCGTCAAGGATTTGGAGGTGAAACTATTGAGCATCTGATACACCAGCGTTATTGCCTTCCCTGTCTCACCCACCATGAGGTTGGCTTCTAAGGGCGACCTGTCTGGTAGGTCCCACGTGTCATGCCGTTCTTGGTACATTGCATGTTGCAGCCTAATATATATGTAGTGATCCTGGTCCCCATGCCACACATCTGCAGCAATTGGAAGCAGTAAGTTGGTTTTGTGTCAAGATATCTTCCATAATTCTGATTCCCCTCTCCTGCCACTTCCTTTGCATGCCCAATTTGTGCACCTCTGGCAAATCTGTGTTGCCCCACCCGAAATGAGCACGTCTTTGGTCACTAGCTCCACTCCCCATCCCATCACTCTTAGAGCCGCTTTGTGGGAATTAAGTGCACTGGCCCCTAGTCATGTAAACTCATGCTCTGTCTTACTGCCATATGTCACCTGTAGGGGAGTCGTGGAGCCCATCCTGCTCAGTCAAGCTCAATATGCATCCACCCCCTCCTGCCAAACAGCCAGTCGTTAGTCACCACAAACTGGGAAGCCCAATAATAGTGCTATACGTTTGGGACAGTCAGCCGTCCATCCCACACTGATCTGGACAACATTTTTAAAGCTATACGAGGGACGTTGTCTCCTAATATTATTCCCCTCTGCAACTGCTCTATGGTCCGAAAGACCCTCTGTTCGATCCTTTCTGGGGTGTTCTGAAGTACATAAAGGATATGTGGCAGAGACATCATCTTAAACAAGTTTGCTCTTTCCACCAAAGATACTGGTAAAGTCACCCCAATGCTTAGCGTTGCTCTTCTGCCATTCCAGCACTGGGTCCAGGCTGTTTCTGAGAAAGTGAAAACCCACCAAGCCCGCTGTGATACCCAGATATTTAATGGATGTTCTTTTTATCGTTAGTGGACACCCCTCTGGAATCACTTCCTCCCACTCTTTAACCGACAGAATTACCGACTTTCCCCAAATAATCCTATGGATTCCTAAGGACACAGGATAGAGCGATGAGTGACTGTCGTTAGCGGCCAGCAATCAGACTGTGTGTCAGTAACATTGGTGTGTGTTTCATTAAGGCTGGTGCTGCTTGACAGCTTTGTTGCATGCAACGTAGTCTTGCTAGGTCCTTTCCTCGAGGGTACTCAGTGCTCTGAGCTAACCCCAAAGTACTGCTTGCTTATTGCTGGGCCTCCTCACTTGCTGCTGGGGACTCCCGTGAGTGGGGTGGGAGAAGGTGCCCAGCTGTACCTGCCTTGCTCCAACAGTGCTACCAACAGTAAGTCCCTCCTGGCACCTGCTGAGCTGGGCTGAGTTGTGAGTAGTTGCCGGCTTGGTCGGCTGCATGGTTACTTTTTTCTTTGTTTGTGACAGCATAGTCTGTTCTACTTCTGGCGTCTCATGGTCTTGATTTTGCACTATTTGCCTCCAACTCCACTGCTCAGAGGCACAGTGACTGTGGGGGCCGCTTAGAGTAGGGGCCCTTTGAGCTGTGCTAGTCTGGCTGACTATTATATAAATCTTGTGTAACGGAAATAGGCACCTAAAGGGACCGTTGAGGCACTAGCCAAAGAAGCCGTTGGAAGCGGTTGCATACCTGACTGAGGCGAAGAGTAGTGAAGGGTAGCGCTCGTGTGGCTGAGTGCGACTAAGTGTCTTGTGTCCTGAGTCGCGGGAGCCGAGCTGCTGATTTTGAGGTAGGAACTGTCTACTGCTTATTATGACATGAAATGTCACTCGCAAATACCGACTACGCAGCTCATCTGTGCATGGGGGAAAAAGACACAGAAGCTCTGAAGGGATGGGTAACTCTAAAGCCATCGTCACTAGTAAGAAGAAAGTGTAAGCACACTAGCATGTGGGAAGGCAGGTAGAGATAACAGGCTTTTTTGACCCTATTGTGGCAAACGTAATAAATAAACCCCCACTTCCGCCAACAGAGCAGCAGTCTGAAAAGCTGCTTGAGACATCTGGCCTAACTATCACCATTGACTGACAACAATAACTCACTCCTTAAGATGTGCATTGGCCCGCAGAGAACGTCAATGGACGGGGAACAGCCCATAGCAACGTAGGCAATGATATCACGACCGGTAGTAATTTATCAGCCACTCCAGGACTTGATGGCGCTGGTCGCCTCTTCAGACTCAGAATCATCCGACTTAGAAAGTGACTATGATTCAGAGATGGATTGGACAGAAAGAGGCGATACTAGTACACTGGAAACCATACTTGGCAAAGCGACCAACATAATTACGGCCAAAATTGATGCTCTATCAATGCTAATTGGTACTGTGGCTAAAGAACAGCTTGAAATAAGGGGCTGCCTAATCAAAGTCATCAAAAGGATGTTGGCCCTTGCAGTCTCTGTTGAAAGACTTCGGGCTCGAAGATACATGGAGGGGCACCACCCACAAGACAGACAGTATTCGCATTACTCTGCCCCACAGAACTTGCACACAAGGCTAGATTACATGTTTGCCACACAGGATATGATGGCAGAAGTAGCACAGACAGAATATAAAGCAAGGGTCCTATCGGACCACTGGCCGCTGGTTCTCACATGGCAATACCGACCCCCAAGGGCCAGGATTCCAACGTGGCGACTTAGAGCTGAGGCACTGAAAGATATAATGTTTTATTGAGGATCTGAGAGAAGAAATTATAAATTACTTCGAGACCAACACTGGAAGTGTTGAATCGGCTGGTACACTATGGGAAGCTTTCAAAGTGGTTGTGAATGGGATAGCTATAGCTACGTCTAAAGGGCTGCAAGGAGGTATAATAAAAGAACTTCAGAAAGCAGAAACAGAGCTAGAATCAGTATTGAGCAGGGGAGGTGGCACCAAGGAGGATGCTAAAACTATAATCCAACTTCAACAGGAGTGCACAGGACACTGGGAGAGATTATGTAACCTAAACTATAAAAAATACGTAGAGAGGCAGCATGCAGGAGGAGACAAACCGGGGAGGATGTTGGCATGGCTGTACAAAAGCGAGACCCCCAGACCTACGATCAGAGCAATAATGGGGGAGGATGGGCAAACAGTAGATACCCAAGAGGGCGTAAATCGAGAGTTCCTTGAATATTATCGACAATTATGTGGGGATGAAGAAGGGAGAGATTGCAGGGAAATAATGGACACACTGGAAGACATAGGCATGCCACGAATAAGCACGGAGGAATGAGAGGACCTAGATGCCCCAATCACTCTAGAAGAACTTGAAGAGGTGGTAGTGCAGCTGCCCACTAGCAAGACCCTGGGGGACGATGGACTCCCCAGTGAGTTTTACAAAACGTATAGAAACGAGGTGCTTCCTCCGCTGCTAGCAACACTAAATGAGGCATTTGAAACAGGGAGGCTACCAGAATCCCTGAGAGAAGCAATCATTATCCCACTCCCCAAACCCAATAAGCCTAGCAGGGATTGCAGATCATTCAGACCGCTATCGATGCTGAACCAAGATAGCAAAATGCTCACAGCGGTGTTGGCAAATAGAATGAAACGAATCATTAACAAACTAATACACCCTGATCAGACTGGATACGTTCTACGCAGGAACATATCCGACAACCTCAGAAGACTTCATCGGGTTATAGAACATACGATAGGAGACTCGGACGAGATTGCAATTGTATCACTGGATGCAATAAAAGCCTTTAACTCAGTCAAATGGCCCTGGCTGATTGCAGTCCTGACTAATTATGGGATAGGGCCTGACTATCTCAAATGGGTCAACCTATTATATAGTGCACCACTAGCCAGAGTCAAAACGGGAGTGATCATTTTGGAGAGGGGTACTAGACAAGGATACCCGTTGTCCCTGATGCTGTATATTTTAGCACTGGAGCCCATGGCGATACACCTAAGGCAGCAGTACGAGATAATAGGGTCCATCATAAAGGGTAGCCGCATTAAATTTCACTATATGCAGATGACATGTTGCTGTACTTACGATATCCTGAAGAAAACCTCCAATATGTCCTGGAGGTGATGGAGCGATTTGCATCGCTATCTGGCATAGCGGTGAACCCCAAAAAATTATGCATATTCCTGCTGGGAAGGTACGTAGGGGTCCCACGCGATCAATTACCAATCTTACAAATAACATGGGAGATAACCACGTTCAGATAGTTGGGGATAGACATCTATCACACAGTAGAGGCAGAACACCAGAATAACACTGAGAAAGCGGTAAAAACATCAAAAATAGTATGAGGTTCTGGACTAAGATCCCCTTGGCAATGATGGGAAGGGGGGCACTGTTGAAGATGGTTGTACTGCCGAGATTATTACATTTCTTCAGGAACATACCATACCTCATACCAAGGCGATTCTTTGTTAAGCTACAGAGCATATGCAGGGAATTTCTATGGCACGGGACGAGGAACAGAATCACCCTTTGGAAGTTGCAGAACACGCATGATAAAGGAGGTATTAAACTGCCAAACTACGAGATCTATTACTTAGCTAGTCAACTACAATATGTGGCCAAGTGGTTATCAGAAGACCCAACCTCAGAATCGAGGTTGTTGAGAATGGAGTGTGCCCCATTTTGCCTGAAAGAAGTGACATGGCTGCCCGAATTAGAATGAAAGAGCGCCCAAAGATGATGGTACTGGGATGGAAGGTATGGCGCAGAGCTTGTCAAGTCATTGAGAACCCAACCCCATGTTCTCTGCAAGTGCCGCTAGTCGCACTGACAAGAGGAGATGAGCAACTAATGAAGACGATTAGGAGGCACTGGGAACCCATAGGGATTGTAACAATGGGAGACATATGGAAAGAGGGGGAGATAAAGGAATTCGGGATGTTGGTGGAGGAAACAGGGTTACATGCGGGGCAATATATCACATATAACAGAATAGTAAGGCGGATCAAAGAGACATGCCCGGAAATAACACTAGAAGAGCAGCCTGACGCTACCATAGAAACGATATATGACATAGCAGAAGGAGGGCATGCGATTTCCAGATTATATGAGCTATTGATGTCCAAAGTGGGGAGAGAAGTGGCACACTTAAGTCATGACTGGGAAGAAGAAGTAGGCACACCCATGAGTGACGGGATATGGGAGCGGGCCCAAGGGTCCCACAAGAAAGTGTTTAGGAACGCAAGGCTACAGAAAATACAGCTATATATAACCCATAGGGCATATATGATACCCCAGAGGATAGCTAAATTCAAAAAAGCAGAGCGACAAACATGCCCTAAACGTGGGGAAGAAAATGCTGGGATGACACATATGTTTTGGGCATGTCCAGAGATTTGGAAATTCTGGGAAGAAGTAGCCCACCGCCTAGATGAAAAAGGAATTAAGATAAATGTTGAATCAGCATGCGCATGCCTGGTAGGAGGGTTCCCTAGACCACGCCAACTAAAGCATGTAAGTAAATTAAAAACTTGGCATACATACTCGCTAAGCGTAGTATTGCCATGGGATGGAAGGCATGCAATAAGACCAAGGGTAGAAGTCTGGTGGAGAGACCTTCAGAAATGGACTGAAGCTGAAACAGCAGTGTGGCATGATGCGGGTAACAGAGGAGGGGAGGAAGAGGCAGAAACCCTGCCTGGAAACACTTAGTGGCTACACTGTATGGGTCCACCCAGGACTGGTCGAGTGACCAGGACTCTGCTGAGGACACAGAAAGGAAGAAGAAGAAGCAGACCGCGAAGTGGAGTAGGCTCAAATGGGGGGGAGGGAACGGGGTAGGCAGCAGACATAGAATGATTTATGCAAAATTCAAAATATTATGACATGTACTGCAAGGTTTTGTTGTATGTTGATTGTTTGTTTAAAAATCAATAAAATTGTTTTAAAAAAAAACAGGATGTTGGCCGATACAGCTGGAGCAAGGCCAGACCTGGGAATGCAGGAAAGAAAATAACATCAGAACAAAGGTCAGAAACCTCAAGAACCAATTAGAACTACACTGGCAAGGGGCAAGAAAAAGACCTGTAAATGGTCAGAACTGGAAGAATCTTATGAGGATCTTATGAGAAAATGTCTCCTCCAACTGGGATTATGAAGAAATACAGGTCCCTCCATCGATAACCATAGCAGAGGGTGACTCAGAAAGTCAAAGCCCTGGTGGAAGAAACTTGGCCATGGAGTTAAAAAAAACGTCAGGAAAAATTGGGAAATCCAAGAGGGAGATCAATTTCCCGTGACCACCAGTGAAACTTGAAAGAGAAACAGAACTTGGAACCTAAACCGCACGCCAAAACATTGGTGACTAATACTTTAACAGATAGCACATTGCGGCAAGCTTGGCTGCAAGGCCCGTGGGAAAGGCCTAAGCAGTCCAGAGGTACAGCACAAGCCCGCGCCCATGGCATGTAGGGGAAATTGGAATATAACCATCATATTAATGAGCAAAACCCCATCCAGCAAATAGAAGTGGGTCCTGGCCCAACAGGATCAAATGAACCCTTGGATGCAGAAAGTGATAGGCTGAGAGCAACTGACAAAAATAAGGTGGCAGAGCCAAAGGCTGCAGTAGCAAAGACATGTGTACCTGACCCAGAGGAGATGGCATAGATTGGCAAATGGATATTACTGGAAGAACTGCAAACTACAAATTATAGCCCATTCCTAAATCGAACACATTTACTGGCATTATTTAGTCAGGTGCCTATGAGTGATATCTTCATCAGATATACTACAGATCGAGCTTTCACCAATTGGAAATGATAAATTGGGCACTGATCGAGTTCACTTCACCATTTATGGTGTGTTAATTAAATCTAATGTGCTAATTTTAGAGCAGTTGGGCGTGACACTCACCCCCTGTCGGAAAGAAAGCAACAAGTACTGCAACAAGGTACACAATGACTCTTGAAAATAGGATCCTACACTACTGACAATGATAACTCGGAACGGGCCACATTACAGGCACTGCAAAAAAGCAATTCCCAGATTAAGGCAAATTCACAAGAAATTGAATGCTGGGTGCCAGAACAAATAATGACAAAGAATGGTTGACAACTGCTGGAGAAAAATTGCCTGAAATGGATCTTCTGGCACACACAGAGAAATAGATCCTTCCTGACCTGACCACTGGGACTTGCCACGTTATTAGAACAAGATGTATTTATTTTACAGGAGACATGGGCCACAAAATCTTTCAACATATACGGATACACAATACTACATAGGCTAGCTATCCCCTCAATTAGGGGCCGAGCTAGCGGGGTCTTGGCCATAGGAGATAAGTCACATTACTCATTGAATGCTGCTAGTAGTCAAACGTCAAATCCATTTGTACTGACTGCAGTGTTTTCCCCCTGTCTGGATAAGAAAGAAAGCATATCTATGACCCTTACCAGGGCATGCATACAAAAACTATACAGAAATTGTTTGGGGAAATAATCATCGATTGGTATGAAAAATCCACAAAAGGCGTTATGATATTAGCAGGAGATTTTAATGTTAAAGATTTGCATACATTGACTGATAAACACAGCCAACTTGATCGAAGGTGGAAACATTGCATAAGCATGCATGATTTAGAGTTTCTACCATATGATATCCCGATCCACAAAAGAACCAAGCTATACATGGACAAATAGACTGGTAAGATCACACTGATACGATCACACAGATACAATGGTTCGATGTGGACAGGTCAAGATACTAACAAATGATCTTAGTGATCACACATTATTGTCCCGGATGGTGGGCATGACCTATGCAGGACAAAATAAACAGAGAGGACTAAATATTGAGGTCAGAACAATGGATGGGAGAGCAAATGAAGCATATAAATACCCTTTTATGGGATAACCAAGGTGCACTGGGAAATTGACGGGAGGTAAACAACTGGGAACTTGAAATGATGATAACGAAAATAACAAATGGTCCAGTACAACAGAAAGGAAATTCCTTAACCAAATTATGTATCAGAAATAGAGGACCGTTTGATGCCCAAATACAACAGCAAAAAAAGTAATATCGTAAAGCCAGGGCCCTGGTTAGAGGGAACACCGTGCTAACTGAAAGAGAGAAAATGCTTAGCTTAACCAACTTGACTACGTGCAAAAAGAACTGGCTGAGGAACCATAAGTACTCCCAGCAAAATGCCAACTGGAAACAAATGGCAAGCTGGTTAAAGTCACATGACAGTAAAATGTTTTGTTGTGTTTCAATACCTTCTGCATAGCCCCAGAGACTATGGAATTAAATCTAATAACAGAAGCCACATGGTCAAATCATATAGTTGAGCTGTATATTGAGAACATCGACAACTATCAGTTGGAACAACCGCTCTTCCTAAATGACACAGCTAAGCTAATAGAGCTTGAGCAGGAAGATACGGAGCATATAACCTCAAATCTTAAGGCAATGTGTGCCCCAGGGCCTGATGGCATACCCAATGCATTATATAAAGAATATCCACAGCTATGGTCAAAGATACTGATAGCATTAATAGAGGCAATATAGTAAAGGGGAGTTATCCCAGATAGCTGGACAGAATCAATTCTAATCCCGATTTACAAAAAAGGGTATAGGTTAGTTCCAGCTAACTACCGTCTTTTAGCAATGATGGACTCTAGTCAAAAAATATTTGCAACAATATTGTTAGGCAAGCTCTCGAAATGGGCCGAAGTAACAAACATACTGGGGCCCTATCACAGCGGATTTAGGAAATCCTTTAGCACAACAACTAATCTATGTGTGATACAATACCTAATGGCAGAGGCTATAAAGGGGGTCAAAAAACACCTATATTGCTGTTATGTGGACTACACCAAAGTATTTGAACCGGTTTGCTGCCCCCTGTTGTGGGAGAAATTGGGAAAATAGGGCATAGACCCAACGCTACTATACTATATCCAATTACCGTATATGAACACCTCAGCCTCAGTTCGCCTAATCCAATCATTAATTTACACCAATTATCTTCATACCACAAGGGGCTCAAACAGGGATGTTCACTAGCACCTATGCTGTATAACTGTACACAGCAGATATGCATTACAGTCTTAAAGCTGTAAGGAATTTCCAGTCGAAGATCAATGGGGAACCACTGTGGTGGCTCACATACGCAGATGACACAATCCTGTTTGATAAAACCCCTTTAGGATTACAACGAACAATTGATGCGCTAGCCGCCTACTTGCAAAAAAAACACACGGTTATTAACAACCAAAATAATGTGTTTGGGGTGCAAATTGCCAAATAAACGGCATTCGTTTGGAGATCACATATTAAAGATAACTAAAGAGTATAGCTACTTAGGGTTTGCAGTTAGATTGGATCCATCTCTAAAATATTTTGCTGATTTAATACTGAACAACATTTGGAAAAAGTGGCCGCAGTTAAGCACTTTGTGGTTAAATGTGGGGATTTTAACATAGAAGACTATTGGAGATATACCAAACAAGTATAGTCCCGAGCATCCTTTATGGGGCATCGGTCCTGCCATGTCAATTTATTACAGGGTTGGATAAGATATAAGGGAACTGTCATCAATCTTCCGCTCTGTGTACCGGTTGAGGCTCTTAGACTAGAATATGGACTAACAGCACTCTCTACCACATGGGGTCTTCAAAGAGTATTATTCTATATTAAACTCCTACCAATGAACAATAACACAAATGAACTATTAAGGCTAATTGGAGGGAAGGCTACTATGGGGATAATAATTAGTTTCTGGCGGAACTTTGAACTGACAGCCTAATGATCCTAAACAAGATGGGAGACCAGTTAAATCAGTTATTGGACAACCCGAACTACAAAACAGTAATTACAAATTCATTTAAACTCTGGGATAAGGTAATGAGTGTTGATAAATTAAACTTATCAAAGATATAATGAATACTCCCACCAGAGTTTTGGATATAAAACCCCATGTAGCTACCTAACCAAATGCTGTTCAATTGACTTGAAGCGCTTTATATTATATCTGAGGTTTTCTCCGTTTCTTATCGCCATGACTGACTGCATATCGGCCCTGTATGAAGGGGGCCGCACGCAGAGCATTTTGTAATCTCTGAATGTTCATCCTAGTCGCCCTTCCCAGTATGAACCCGCACTGGTCCGCGTGAATTAATTTGCATATCAGTGGTAGTAGTTTATTAGTTAACACTTTTGCTTGGATCTAAGGTTCCCCGTTGATCAATGATATAGGGTGGTACGCCCCACACTTGTCCGAGAGTTTCCCATTTTATAAATCACCACCACCATGGCTTGTCAGAGAGCCGCCGGTAATATGCCGTCTTCGAAGCCCTCTAAGATCATTGCCCTCATCTCCTCAGCCGGCCTTTGCCCTACCAGCCTCAAATTCAGCCGGAAAGGAAAACCATTGGGCCCCAGCGATTTCCTTGACTAAAGCTAGGACGTAGCCATTTGAATCTCATCTGGGGTCGGGTCCAATTCTAACTTGTCCCGCTGTTCCTGATTTAACTGCGGCAGTTCAGTGTCACTCACATATTCCGCTATCTTTGCAGCGTTCTCCATGACCGGGGCCCTGTATAGCACCCGGTAGTATTCAGTAAATGCCCCAGCTATCCCCTCCTTTTGCTGGCTTGTCCCAGTGTGCCGCATTGGCATCTTCTCGGGCCACAGTACCATATAATCCCCAGCTCCCTCCTGCTTGCATCCTTATTGTATCTAGTGTTTTGGGGCTCTGCTGCCTACACCTCGCATTCTAGCTGGTCCAATCTTGCTCTACATTCTCCGAGGTGCTGCCTGATCGCTTGCATCGCTTTTCCCCTCAGAACTGCCTTTTATGCTTCCCATAACATAGATTTTTTATCCATCGTCCCAGAGTTGGTCTGGAACTAGGCCTCTGATTCCTCCCTAATGGCATTCGCTATTTTAGCATCCTTCAGGTAGAACGTATTTAGCCGCCAAACCCCCCTTCTGCACCCACCTTCCCCCTCGTATACTGACCAGAAGTGGGGAATGGTCCGATATTCCTGTCGGGAGGATTTTGGCTGACACTGCCCTGCCCGCCATTGTGCCATGGAGGAACACAATCAATCCTTGAGAAAGCGCTGTGCGCATCTGATTAGAAGGAGTAGCCCTGTTCTCCTGCATGCAATTCCCAACATACATCCCTCAACCCTGTTGCATCAATTACATTTTTGAATTTGATAGGGGTTTGTGCAGGCCTTCCCTGATACGTTGACCTGTCTACTGTGGGCTGTACCTGGTCATTAAACCCCCCTACCAGTGTGGTATCCCCCCATAATTTGCTAGTATAGTGTTACGCTCACCTGGTCTCCACAGGGGCGCCGAACGGGACTGGCAGATCTGATGTGAAATGGTTTCACGTGTCTCCTCTGTTGAAACGTTACCAAACTGTTAGGCGAAGGCCCACACCCACCTCCCGTGGTCTTCTGAAACCCCCTCTGCTATGTCTCACCTTTGTTTTAACAATGGCAGGCTCTCTGTCCTGCAACAGTATGCAGGGGTGCGTAGAGTTCTAGGATCCAGTTACTTCACTGATCCTGTTGAGTCTCAGACAACGTTGATTCAATGGGTAAGTCTTTACCATCTATATGGTTCGCCAAAGAGTTCTAATTGCCCAAGTTTCACTTCGTTGTCTTTCCCTTGTAGGTTTCCCTTTGATGCGAAAGTGCGTAGAATGCAGAGTTGTTTTCCAAGAAAAGGTAAGTTCAAACCAGCATTCTGTGATAAGTCTTTATATGCGCTATTGCCCTTCTGTGCGACTGACCTGCTGCTCTTGTATTGCAGGTGCTGTACCTCGGACCGCATGGTGACGACTAGCAGGACCGCTAGTAAGAGCGCCCTTGAGGTGAGTATGAAGCTGCAATTAGTTGACTGTTCAAAGTGGCTTTTCCACAATATGCGCTAACCTGATGTTTCTTCTTGCATCCGACAGGTGCAGCGACTCCGGAGCGGCGGGTGAAAGATGGGAGCGGTCGAGAGATGGAGGTTCGTTGGTTCGCCGGAAAGAGCAGCTCTCAGGTAGGTATGAACGATGCGCTGGATAGCGATGTGGAATCCTTGACCAGCGCGGCTAACCTGATTTCTTTTCCTTCCTTTGCAGGCTGCTCGAGAAGAAACTGGACTGGCGTTGTAGTAGACTGGCCTGAAGGTAACAGACACGGTGAGCGTTACGCTGCAGGAGTGCAAAATAACGGGAAGCGTGTTCTGTACTAAAGGCGTGGTTTATATAGCCTTCAGAAAGTAGTCCCCAGGTAAAGTAGTCCCAGCAACCACACCCAAGCAAATAGTTCTCTAGGCAAGTAGTCCCTTCAACCTGCCTCAGGTTGGTCCACACGTGCTTCACTTAGTTTGAAACTTGCCATGTTGGTGATGGCAGCATGAGCCTGGTGCCGACGGCGCCAGGACCAAGTCCAGGAGGCCCCTGAGAAAACCTTTGGGGCCTTAAAGGCCCCCATGGAAGTCAAAGTCCTGGGCAGGTTGGTCTGCACCTGATGTGTGGGGGTATGGGCCGTGACATAGAGTTTGCACCTGTTGTAGCATGTCCGCTTGTAGTTTTGGGGGAGCATACACATTGATGATGCACACTGTTTCCCCCACAGAGACCCACTCAGAAGAATCACCCTCCCCTTGATCTCCACATGACTCACCTCTAGTGGTTTCGATTTCTTGACAAGAATCGCCACCCCCCAGAGCCTCTTGTAAATCCTGCGTGTTCCACTATGGAATACCTTGCCTTTGCCAAAAATGTACATGCTGTCCCTGTCATGTGAGTCTCTTGCAGTAGCACTATGTCCGCTTGATGGGTCGCAAGATACTTAGGCCCTCATTACGACCCTGGCGGAGATCGTGGTGCAATATGCACCATGGAGCACGGCGGAAAGCTGCCGATACCGCCATTGGGGTTGGCGGATTTACCGCCCCATTCCGACCTTGGCGGGGCGGTAAATCCCCATTCCCCATTTTACCCTTCCCCATTCCCATTTTTGCCCCATAGGGTATAATGGGAGTGGGGAAGGCGTTAATTACGCCACCGTAAAATACGGTGGCGTAATTAACAACAAGGTCCCGTAGCGCCATGGATTTCTCCGCCCGGAAAAACCAGGCGGAAACCGCTCCATGGCGCTACGGGAACTCGTAGTAGGGCGGAAGGGTCCGCCGCGAATACCGCTGGCGTAAACCCACTCCGCCAGGGTCGTAATGAGGGCCTTAGTCACCAGGCCATGTTTGATTTTGTCTAAGACGCCATTAACATTCCATGACATGCAGCTAAGCAACCTGAGTCGCAACCTATCCTCCCCTGCCATTCTGGTTAAAGAGACTCCATATCAAGGCACTGGATGGGCTTGTGTACCTCCCCGCTCTTAGCTTTGCATTTTCCCCATACCTTTTGTGTTTACACTGAATATGGGAGTTTTGGGCATGGGGGATAGCTCAGGGGCAACGCGCTCGCCTTGGAAGGAAGATGACGCAGAGCAACACAGGTTCGATCCGCGGGTCCGCGCTTAGAAATCTCTGCTTATTAAGCGCGTTATAAATAACCAATAATAAATGATAAAATTACGACCTGAACCAAACCGTGTACCTTCTCTCTCCCCACGCTTCCCCCCGACCTGAAGCAGCTGCTGCCCACAACTGTCAACCAAACAGTGCTCGCCCCAACCCATTGGTGGACAATCCGGGTGTGTGTGCTCGCAGTGTCTCTTCAGCTCTGCTCCGAATGTTTCACTTATGTCCAAGCCTTATTCGGGCCGTCCCGGCTCTTTGAACTCCTCGGGACCCTCAATCCACCTGTAACTAGTCTTTACGAGTCATAGGTCTGCCCCTCACTTGGGCAAGCTCCCTTCCTCCACCCGTGACTTGTTCCGTTTAATGAGGCCCTGGCCATCAGCCTAGTCCCAGGCTTTTTCATGGGCTGTAATGAGTCCTCCACCTCTGAGATTCTGTATACTGCCTCCCCCATTCTGGCTGATAATTTCTGCAAATCCTGTCGGACAAAGCTCCCCTCAGCCCCAACAGCATCTACCTTCCTTTCCAACATGGTGTTTGAGTCCTTGATTGCTAGCAGAAGTTCTCTCATAAAGGGCGTCAACAGAGCTGCCCCCCCCAGTGCCTGTACTACCCTCTACACCAGTGCCTGTACTGCCTTTGCAGAGGACCATGTGGATGAGTTTTCCCTATCTCCTGCCCCCTCACTGCCATCATATTGGAACAGCAGGAGAAGAGCTCTATGTGGGACCCCATGTGTTGAGTGTATGAGAGACGATATGCACTCAGGCAACCATACCAAAGGTATGCACGTACTGAAAGAGTGGAAGGATGTCTGCACACACCATTGGACATCCTGGATCGCTGAGTAAAAGCTGATGAGGGCAGAATGATGTCATGAAGAAGCTATACGAGGACACACTGAAGCAATATGAAAATACTCAAGAGTATTGATTTAACTGCCGTGTAAAGAGAAACATGTACGACATGATAAAGTAATCACACAAACACCAAAGAGAAAGTAACTTGTTGACCAATAACTGTAAATACGCAGTAACGCAAGGTAGATCAGACATATAGAAGCTTGCTATAGAGGAAAATATAGCATGGCTAGGACAGCCATGATAGGAGGATGGACGTTGGCTTGTGTTAAGACTCAATCCAGCTACCTCAGAGACAGACCAGAGATGCAGAGTCAGGAGACGCTGGGGAAATAGTTTTGTTTGCAAAATAAAGAGGAGTCTATGTTAGCCTGGGATCAACGGTGCTATTTTAAGGAATAATTGCAAGGCACAAAGGTAGGCAGACGGATAAGACATGTACGTAAGACATATTTCTCTTAGATAAAAGAAGAAGAAAACATTTGCAAGAGCCAAGTATTGGACAATTAACAGTGGATAAGGTCTTTACAAGATGGAGTGAGCAAGTCTCTAGAGGCCAAGAGGAGCAAGAACACCCAGTGTGAGCAGTAAATAAGAGGTCGAAAGTGACACATTTGCGGTCTTCTCACATGTAATTCAGAAGTCGAAAACAAGGGCTATCCATTATGCTTCGGATGAAGATAGTGATGTACGTACACTCCCACTCCCTCGAATGTCCTTCAACAGAGAGCAGGCTACAAGGTCAACTGGAAAAAAGTCCCCCAGCAGCTTTGCTGGATTTGAAGGGTTTGTTTTTTTCTCCTGCTAAGAGTGAGACTCTTTTTCCCACTCTTAGACATTTTTGCTATGTGTGTTCTAGGCTATTTTTGTATTTAATGCCTATGGGGTTTTTCTCACCCCAAAAGGAACCATCTTTATTCACATGTGTTACACAGCACCCTCCGTGCAGTGACACAGGGTTATCATAGCGACCCCCAAACATAGGGCCTCATTACAAGTACTCCGGTCCGGAATTAACACTGACGGTAAAACCATACCGGCACCGTTTCCACGTCCACCCAATCATGACCCGCGGCCCCGGAAATAGCACCACCCCCAACCGCCACCGCGGAAATAAGTGTTCCGTTAAGTCCATCTGCACGGAAACCCCTCCAATACCGGCAACACGAAACACCGCGAGCATCACAACTAGCGCGGACACAGAAACACCGCCAGAAAAATGGCGTTAAAACCGTGATCACGGTGGCGGTACCGCCGACATCGCGAACATGACGTTAAACACTGCCTGCTGAACTGAATCAGGGCACAGGTGCACCAAATCAGCCCAGCTGGACCTAGCAGCCCACTGGGAGCCTACAAAAGGGCCACACCCAGCCCAACACAACACAGAACCATGCAGGCAGCAGCTCTAGTAGCACTGGGACTGGGCCTACTCAACCAACAGGCAGCACTGCACATGATGGCAGTAATGGCGCAGAGGGGGAGGAGGCGGAGGAGGCGCAGGCGGCAACCAGCCAACCCTGCACCTATGGCAAACCCCATTGTCCAGCCGGCCCTACCCCGCAGGCAGCCAGCAATACCACGCATCAGGGCCTCACCCTGGAACCTCACCCCAGGACAGATCCACACACTATACCGGCTGGACCGTGCAACAATACTGCACATCGCCGCCATGATTGAGGACGACATCAGCAACCAAACTGACACCCCCACCGCCATCCCCCCCTCTCCTGAAGGTTGTGGCAGTACTGTATTTCCTTGGCACTGGCACCTATCAACACATGGTTGGTGAGCTGCACGGCATATCACAACCCTGTTTTTCAAAAATCCTGGTACAGGTACTGGATGCCCTGTTGCGCCATGTGTCGGAACACATAGCCCTACCCCGCACCCTCCCCGAGGTCATTGCCACCAAGTTGGCCTTCCATGCCATAGCAGGCATGCCAAATTGCATAGGCGCAGTTGACTGCACCCACGTTGAGCTGACAGTACCACGTGCAATTGAGCTGGTGTTCCGCAATAGGAAACAGTATCACTCGTTGAATGTACAGATGGTATGTGATGCCATGCAACTGATCACACACTGCTGTGCATGTTTCCCAGGCTCAACCCATGACTCAATGGTACTGCGGAATTCCACGTTGCCACGGTACATGGAACGCTATGCCGGACAAAGCACATGGCTATTGGGTGAGTACAGCTGACAATGCACCAACCCTGTCGAAGTGGTGTGTGTGTGTCCAGGCCAATGAGCATTGTGAGTGTGCCGCTGTGACCGCACATGCATCACCCCCCTTCCATCTGCCAAATACACAGCGGATACCAAACATCACAAAGGAAGACATGACAGGTCACCACAATGTACCCGTGCACACCCTGCCACAGCCTATCCCGTCACTGTCCCATGAACCTTGTGCCACTGCAGACACCCACCCTCAAATGAAACACTGCCCTCAAAATGCACGAGATGCCTGTAAATGAGACGTCGTGCATTCACTACTTCAGTACAGTGGAGTCACTCTGCCATGTGTGGACAGCACTGCACTGTGACATGCTCACAATCAAATGTCACCCGCAGGGCACAGTAGACATGCACGTTAAAGTGTTGGCCCATATCCAGTTTCCGACATACATTCTGATGCCCAATATACACCTCCAAACACTGCATGGCACATATGCATGAATGAACAATGATACAAAATTGCACAGCATCAGATGAGTACATGATGCCACAAACACTGACATGTTCCCCCATCTACATCCCATGTAGGTGATGCCGGATATGCGCTCACGCCATGGATGATGACACCTGTATGGAGACCAAGGAACAGGCATGAAGAGGCATACAATAGGGCACATGTCCGCACACGTGGAATGATTGAGAGGACATTCGGAACTGCTGAAGGCACGTTTCCACTGTCTGAGCAGATCTGGCGGATCACTGCTGTACAGCCCAGTGAAGACGGGTAAAATCACGCTCGTATGTGCCATGCTGCACAATATATGCCTGCGCAGGAACATCCCAATGCCACCAGACGCAGATGAGAAAGATGGGGATGGGGATGGAGATGGGGATGGGGATGGGGATGGGATGGGATGGCACCATCTCCCCCTGGGAGTCCACTTGATGGCCAGAGAGCACGGGATGGCCTGATTCGCATTTACTTCTGAGACACAGCACATTCACAGCAATGCACGAACATGGTGACGACAATAAATGATTAGTTGCATTGCCAATGAAATGATCAATGTCCACACATGTATGTCTTGATTTCAAATGGTGATATATTGATGTAAACACAACAGGGAAGGAGGTGCATTGGTTAGGGAAGCTGTACACCCGAGCCCACCCACCACCCAAACATACCCACCCCCACCCAGGCCCCATTGTTCAAACCCCCAAAACTACCTCCCCCACCACCCAGACGTACCCACCCCCACCCAGGCCCCATTGTTCAAACCCCCAAAACTACCTCCCCCACCACCCAAATGTGCCCATCCCTCTCACACCCTTCAAGTCCACGTGTGTCCTGCACTGCCCCACACACATGCCATCACTTCCGTGTGCGCTTCTGTGCCTGTGCAACCTTGCCTGAGGGCCCCGTTAGCCTTCTCGAGCGCCTCCTTGGACTGGCAGTAGTGGAGCTGGATGGGGTGGTGGTGTTTGATGGCACTGAATCTGGTATTGATGGCATCCGTGCCAGATTTGCCTGTTGCCCAATCAACATGGCCTCTATGAGCCTGGAGGTGTTGTCGTTACCTTCCCGCACATGGCGTGCAAGGGTGACTATTGTGCTTGCAAAGCGTCCAATAGACCTTGACAGGCGACGCACTGAGGTGCTATAGCTCTCCCTCTGCAGCCTAGATTCCTCAAGCTGCCTCTCCACCAGCTGGGTGAGGGTAGCCTGCTGCTCCTCCATCCGCTGCATGCGGGTATTCAGCTCGGCCATAGATGGGGTGGGTGACCTCATGGGACTCTTGAGTGAGGTGGGGCTGAACTCCAGCTGATGGAAGGAACCCATGTCCTCAAATGTGGGCATCCCCCCCTGTGGCCCAGTATCAAAGTGCTCTTGCGGGGCACTGTTATCAGTACAGGCCGCCCCCTCTGCAGTGCTGCTGCCTTCTGGGTTGGGTTGGGTGGCCATGATGGGATCCCGTGGCACCTGTCTTGCCTCAGGCAGTGTGGAGACGGTGGGGATGTCGGTGGTGGTGGGCGGCACATCTGTTACAGTTGGCAATGTGGGCAGAGATGCCGAACTGCCGGCAGCATCCTCTTGTGTGGTGGCGGTGGCTTGGGCACTTGCCGGTGCAGATTGCCTGGCCTGTTGTGCAGTGTCACTGTCACTTGATACGGCTGTGGGGACACAAAGGACATGCAATTAGTGTTGTGGTGGTGGCTGATGGGTGCATCACATGGGTCATACAGGTTGGACATTGAATAGTGTTAGTTACATGCATCTGATTGCTCGGAGTATGCATTTTTCTGATGTTGGTTGCCATACGGATCATGTGTCCTATGGGCCAGTCATGCACTGCTGGGGGGGGGGTTGTTAATGGGTCCTATGGGCCAGTCATGTACTGCCGGGGGGGGGGATTGTTAATGGGTCCTATGGGCCAGTCATGCACTGCCCGGGGGGGTTGGTAATGGGTCCTATGGGCCAGTCATGCACTGCCGGGGGGGTTGTTAATGGGTCCTATGGGCCAGTCTTGCACTGTCGGTGGGGGGGTTATTAATGGGTCCTATGGGCCAGTCATGCACTGCTGGGGGGGGTTGTTAATGGGTCCTATGGGCCAGTCATGCACTGGTGGGGGGGGGGTTGTTAATGGGTCCTATGTGCCAGTCATGCACTGCCGGGGGGGGTTTCTTAATGGGTCCTATGGGCCAGTCATGCACTGCCGGAGGGGGGTTTGTTAATGAGTCCTATGGGCCAGTCATGCACTGCCGGGGGGCGGAGGGGGGTTGTTAATGGGTCCTATGCGCCAGTCATGCACTGCCGGGGGGCGGTTGTTAATGGGTCCTATGGGCCAGTCATGCACTGGTGGGGGGGGTTGTTAATGGGTCCTATGGGCCAGTCATGCACTGCCGGGGGGGTTTCTTAATGGGTCCTATGGGCCAGTCATGCACTGCCGGGGGGGGGGGTTGTTAATGGGTCCTATGGGCCAGTCATGCACTGCCGGGGGGCGGAGGGGGGTTGTTAATGGGTCCTATGGGCCAGTCATGCACTGCCGGGGGGGGGTTGTTAATGGGTCCTATGGGCCAGTCATGCACTGCCGGGGGGGGTTGTTAATGGGTCCTATGGGCCAGTCATGCACTGCCGGGGGGGGGTTGTTGATGGGTCCTATGGGCCAATACTGCCATCTACATATTCTCATATGGCATTCAGGTTTCACCACTTACCAGCATCTGCAGGTGGGCTCACTCCTGCCTCAGCCTCCCCGATCCCATGGATGCCCTCAAGGTGGAGGACACTGCTGCAACGCTCCTCCCATGCTTGCAGCTTCAGTGGGGAAGGGGGTCCTCCGCCTGTACCACTGCTGCGTTGGCGGTGTGTGGATATCAGGTTGCGTACCCTCAGCCTGAGGTCGTCCCACCGCTTGTGGCAGTCCTTGACGCTCCGCAATGTCATGCCCACAGCGGTGCACTTGCGTGCTGCTTCCGCCCACACTTCCTTCCACCGCTGCTGTGTGGCACGCCGTTGATCGGCGCTGAACAGCATCTCTGCATTCTCCACAATGTGCTCTACCAGGACAGTTAGCTCCGCCTCACTGAAGCGCTGTTTGCGCTGCCTCTGAGCTGGAATCCTGGCAGACATGCTGGTGGTTCCTTTTGCCTTCTCACAGTATGGATTGTGCTTGTGCTGACTCTGAATGGCAATGGATTGTGCTTTTATATGATGGCCGCCTCTCTGTTTCCTGTTTTGGCGATCATGGTTTTTCTGGTTCCGTGTCCGTGGTGACGGAGGCGGACACGGGTTTTGCGCTACTTGTGGCAGCGCTATGTTCATTTCCGTGACTTTTTCCGTGATGGCGGTAACAACGTATCTGCGTCCGTGTGGTGCGTGCGACCGACAACATGTAATCGGACGGTCTTTCCGCAACCTTGCGGAAACGGAAACGTTTTTACCGCCGTCACGGATTTACCGCGGTCTGGCCCTGGCAGGTTGTAATGAGGCCCATAGACTCCATACCCTGGGACTGACTACTGTCTCCCAGGTCATGTAAAGTCCCAATTGACTTTACTAGTCATTTTTTATGAAGTAAACCAGTACAACCCATCTTACTATGGAGGTACTGAGAAGGGTTAATAGTTTTTCCCTTATGTTCATTTTCGAGAGGGTACCGTACAGTCCCTCTCTCCCAAGTTTCTGGCTGGTGGCAGTGGTTACTACCAAAAATATTCTACCGCAAATATTTTCCTATGGGATTTTCCCATTGTTCGAGGCTACCACGTTTTCTGACAGCCTCTAACATACCGCCGGTTTATTTTAATATTAACTTTACTCTGGTAGGTTTTATTTGCCAGAACTTTAATATAACTTCTTTCTCGTGTCTTTCTCTAAACTCCTAACCCAGGTCGGGGATCCTTTGTTCGTCACTTTGGCGGGCTTCTGCCAAGAAGCCCTCCTTTTGGCGCCACTGAGTCTGGGGTGGGTCCATTGTGTGGGAGGGGGAGTAGGACCACTGGACAGGGTTGCCTCAGCAACCCATGTCGCACTGTATCCTGATAGGCTGGAGGGTCTCCCACCAAGATGACCACTCCACTGTGTGAGTGACAGCTCGGCTGTATGAATGGGGATCTTTTTGCATAAAAGCAGGGTCCTGAGGACTGGAAGAGCAAGACGTTGCCACTGGAACTAAGAAGCCGAAGAGGAGAGAAGCCAAACACATCTGCAATGACTGAACCATTGGTGAAGCCCTGCTGCAGCGTCTCACCACTTTTCTCCACACGACGAGTGAAGATCTTCATCTGCAAGAGCCTTCTTCCCTTGAGCTGGTGGGGCCAACCAGTTTACCAATCACCTTCTTGGACCTGCCTTGGTCGAATCTCCCGTACCCTGTACTCCGAGGCCGGATAGCCAGGCACCAGTCCACCCGGACCGTGATTTAAAGGAGCGTACCCTTTATTCATCGGGCAGCACCGCGGCTGGTTTCATCCCTGGGTAGTGCAGTCACTCGAACCTTCCTCCACGACGAGAGCCTCTCTTCCTCTGCTGGATCCCCCAAACTGCAGGAACTACCAGGAACAACTGCCACCGCAGGAGCCACTTCTTTATTTTAAAGGTACATTGTTCCGCCAGGCCGCCCTTTCTTCGCGGTAGCTCTAAAGGTGTTTTAAATCCTTTACCTACCTGTTGGGTTGACCGCCCCTCTCTCTTAACATTGTCTTTCACCTTCTGCATCCACCTTTTTCGAAATCGTTAACCAAAGACCTGACTTTCACCTTCTGCATCCACCTTTTTCGAAATCGTTAACCAAAGACCTGACCAAAGATCTGACTGCAGCGATAAGAACATTTTGCTCCTGGGCCCTTGCCCTGTACCACTGACTCTGGCTACATTTGTTAGAACTGCCTTCTTTAGATTGCTTCTCAATCAGAACTGTGTTGGTGCACCTACTTCTTATAACTACCCTTTTCTTCCCCTTTTTAAAACTTGTGAAATGCCATTTTGCTCAGTTTTCATTTAAGTATTTCCTATACTGATGCACTGTCTTGCTTAAACCAGTCCACAAGCTTATGGGAAGTGTTGCTAGGGCATGTAAGAAGATATTTCTGTATAACTTGTGCTTTCCCTCCCTTGTGAGAAATTGCTAGAGTATGCCTTGTGTGTGGTTTTCACTGTGCCATTTTGCTCAGTTTTCACTCTGGTTCACTTGGTCTATAATTTAACTAGGGAGTGTGTATATTTTTCGTTGACTTATTTTAACTTGCTTGATGACTGTGATAGATGTGTTTAACTAGAAGTGTATAAAATAAATATATATATACTTTTTAATACAAAGCTTTGGTCAGTGTTTCCTTGTGCCATAGTACTGTAGGCCTATTGTGTAAACCCTGAATACTGCTCATCTCCCTCTTGAGATAAGTCTGACTGCTCAGCCACAGCTACCAACTAAATCTTTGTGGTGCGGACTGATACCAAAGGGGATTTACTGCTCTCATCTGTAGTCCTAATCTTCTGTAGTGCTCCCTAACGGAACTGCACTGGATTCTGCCTAACACTGCTGTACAGCGGTGAGGATAAAAGTATTGGATTTACATTTTAGAGTTCTGCTAGTACCTTGGTTCAAATAACCACAAGGCTAACTATCACAAAAAGTTCATTTTGAACAAAGTCAAAAATATGGAAAGTTACAGCTAGGAGACCCGCCTTACAAATACTGCTGATTATTTAAGGGATCTGTGTAGAGAGAAAAGTCTTCCTGTCAAAGGCAAGAAATTAGAAATGATTGATAGACTGTTAGAGAAACAAAGTCTGGACAGTGGTGCTGTAGTGGCCACTACCCCAGCAAATGTAGCAAACCTTGAGGAAAATAATGTTGAAGATGTTATTGTTGAAACAGATGAGGAAGAGGAGGAGAATAGTGTCACCCCCTCTGGGCCTCTACCTGCTCAACGGCCTCAACCCGTGGCTACTGGACCTTCACCAGGTCCCACATTAAGTCCTGAATTTATCTCACTAGAAAAAATGAGACTTAAACTAGAATTCAAAAGAATTAGTGCCCAAACTGAACAGAGACATCAAGAACTAAGGCTCAAAGAAATGGAGCTCAACCATGAGCTTGAAATGAAGAAATTGTCTTTGGAAAATGCTTCTCTCCCCTCTAGATCTTCCAGTCCAGTCCAAAAAGACCCTGGATGCCTAAAGAGATTGTGGGTATGTATGAACCTAAATTGGATGTATTAGATTGGCTTGCTATGTTTGAATACAATCATGGGCTCCAGGATATCACAGGGAATCCGTTGATCCCCTGGTTATTGTCTAGGCTCCCCCCGATTGCATCTGATGTGGTAATGGAGTTGGGGGAGGTAGATAGAATGGATTATGAATGTGTAAAGCTAGCTGTGATAGCTAGATTTGGTAAGACACCTTCCCAGTACCTTAAGAGGTTTAGGACCCTCAAAAAGATTGATAGTACCCCTTGGGCTACTTGGGTGAATGAGTGTTGGAAGAACTTAGAGGGATGGATTAAGGGTTATAGAGTTAACACTGATGAAGGAATGAGAAATCTTATAATGATGGATTCTATCTATGATGCCTGCTCTCCTGAGCTCAGACAGCACTTGGCTGATTCTAAGGAAATGGAACCTAGAAGATTAGGCAAAGCTTCTGACTTTTGGGTTGCCAACAGGGCTACTCACAAGGATTCAGGGGTCACTCAGAAAAGGGATGAGGGAAAGCAGCCACCAAAAGAGAACCAAGAGAATTCTAATACCTCCCATACCAAAGAGTGCCACAAACAACAAAATAACCAGGGTAAGCCCCAAGGGAAACCAAATAGGGCTAGTGGGTCCTCTGGTGTTCAACCAGAGAGTGGTCAGCAGAAGCCCCCATTCCAGAGAGCATTTGGAACATGCTATGTCTGTGGGGCAACTGACCATATCAAAGGAAATCCCAGGTGTAAGGGTAAACCTGCAGGGATCAGCACAGTCTCCTTAGCCTTCACTCCGGAGGAGGAAGTACAAATGGCTAGTGCTCACTTTGAATTTTTTGCTGAAGAACCCTTGAGTCTTCAAGCAACTGTATCCTTAGAGTCCATGGGTCTGGTTAGCAAACAGAATAGGGGTGTATATGACTCCCTTCCAGAAAACTCTAAAGTATATTACATGGACAGTGTTCTTGTCAATGGCCAGGATACTCCTGCCAGGATAGACACTGGGGCCAGCAGAACAGTAGTGGATGAAAGCTTTTTCAAGCCTGAGGATCTTGCTAAGGCACCCAAAGTTCCCACTAAATCTCCTGGAGGTCCTGTCCAGATGGTTCCTATTCTACCAGCCCTCATTCAGTGTAATAACATGACAGTGAGGATTCCTGTCAGTGTTCAGACTGAGGTGCCTGGGAGAGTCCTGTTGGGGAATGATCTAAAAACTCTAGGAGTAGTATCCAGTACCCCCAGGCCTCCCAGTATGGAGAGGCAGAACCAAACCAAATTGGCTAGAGAGGCCACCTTAAGAGACCCCTAAAAGCCTGTGGGAGCTTCTACAGGGAACCCCAGTACAAGCCCTGGTGTTAGTAAGTTGACCTCTAACCTAGGCAAATTTCAGGCTAGTATGTTAGGGAAATGGGAGCCCCAACCAAGCTCCATCATTGTCCCCCCAGTTTTAAAGTCCCCGACTCCCCCTGCCTCTGAGGAAGAGTAGGATAGACCAACTGGGCCACTCTCTATGTAACGCTCACCTGACTCCCACGGAGGCGCTGATCTGGTCTGGGTTGCTGTGGCCTCTTCTAGGGTGATGCGCAGAACTCGGAAGACCGACTGGACAGGACCCCCGAATCTTGCTTGTCTAATCCGCAGGAGAATCCTTCTGCAGATGGAGAAAGGGGGTTAGCTATCTACGGAGTGACGCTTTGGCATCCCACCTCCCAGTTCACTCTCCGTTGGCCACCTCCTAAAATTCCCTCCGCTAAGTCTCACCTTAGGTTTTGAAAGGATGAACTCTCCATCCTGCTTCTGGTGCAGGGGTGCGTGTATATCCAGTTACTTCACTGGTTAGCTGGAAACGTGAGGTTCAAGTTCACCTGACTCTCCAGGCAAGCGCTGTGAGTATGTAGTTCGTAAAAGTTCAAGAAAATGATCTCCCTTTCATTTGTCTTCGAAATCTGAAGTCCGTTCCTTATTACAGAAACTGCGGGAGTTTTAGGAGTGAAGAATGGAATTGCCGGAAATAACTCAGGTGGATAAGAGGTAAGATGATTCCTTGAAAATGTCTTTTAAATACATCCAGTAATGCTTTGTCTTTTTTCCCCTTAGGGGCCGGGGTACGGTAACTGCCCAAGAAGCAGCGCCGACCCGAGATGCTGACAGGACCCGCCTAGTACAGACAGGTAAGTATTAAAGATGGAACCCAGGTTTCATCATAACGATCCTGCTGCTCACCTTTTGTCTTTCTTCTTCCCCTAGGTGCAGCTATGCGGTGGACCATGCAGAGGGTCGCGATGAAGAATGAAGATGTTTCGTGGACAGGTGAGTGAGCGCGGCGCTGCAACGAGTGACGCGAAGCGTTTAAAATAAACTCTTCTTCTTCAGGTAGCCGGCGTGACGACTCCGGACACAGGTAAGCAACTGGCAATGTTCTTGTTCTCACCTTCTCTCTTCTCTCCTCTCCTTCTAGGTGTTCCAGGATCTAATCGGGCATGGCTGGAGCCGGGATGCAGGAGCTGACACGGTGAGCGTCCAACTGCTAGGAGCAGAACAACACGAAACGTGAGCTGCTGTCTGGGCGTGGCTTAAATAGCCTTCAAAGAAGTTCCAGGTATGTATCCTTCCCCAACCAGGTATGTATCCTACCCTGACCACGCCCGAGTGGCAAAATAGTCCCACAGGTAAAGTAGTCCCATTCAGGCCTCAAGGAGGCCAGGATGTTGCAGCATGGTCTGCATCAGGTAAGTTTACACAAAATCACTCTTTACATAAGTTCACTTGTTATGAGCCTGGCGCCTATGGCGCCAGGACTGATGTCCAATATGAGCCTGGCACCAAAGGCGCCAGGACTGAGTCCACAGGGCCCCTACCAGGGGTCACTGGACCTCCCCCCGAGAACATGATGTCTGCTTCCGGGGACGCTGGATCCGATCTGGCTCCTTGGGGGTAGGCATCATGACAGTACCTCCTCCCAAGGCCCCTCCCAAGGTTGTTCTCTCCGGGGGTTTTGGTTTGTTTGGGAAATTCCGGTGGAATTTTTTTACCAACCGAGGCGCATGTACATGGTCGCTAGGTTCCCAAGATCTCTCCTGAGGCCCATATCCTTTCCAATCAATTAGATAGAAGAGTTTTGATTTTGACACCTTGGAATCTAAAATGTCCTTTACTTCGAATTCAGGCTCCCCATCAATTTGAACTGGTTCTGGCGGTTTGATTAGCCTGGTTCCAGGTTGCACTGGTTTCAACAGTGACACATGAAAAACTGGATGAATCCGCATATTAGCTGGTAGGTGGAGTTTGATGGCCACCGGGTTGATTATAGCTTTGATTGGGTAAGGCCCTACATATCTTGGGTTGAAAGTTCGCGGTCCTTTGAGGGATAAGTGTCTGGTCGCAAGCCACACTTGGTCCCCTATTTGGTATGGAGGTACCTCACTTCGATGCAAATCAGCATTTTCTTTGTATTTTTTCTTGGCTTGCTGTAAATGAGTAGTTGCTTCTTTGAAGGCTCGAGTTATCGTGGAATGCAAATGGTCCACAGCGGGCATTTCGAGACTTTGAGGGGGGTCAAGGTCTGAGGTTCGAGGGTGATGACCATACAAAGTATAAAAAGGAGTTTGCCCCATTCCAGAATGTACTGAATTGTTATATGCGTATTCGGCGATCCATAGAATATCTTTCCAATTACATTGAGATTGATGCAACATACACCGAAGATACTGTTCAAGGGTCTGGTTGGTTCTCTCCGTCTGACCATCGGTCTGAGGGTGATGACTGGTTGATAATCGTACATCGGTTTGTGCCAGTTGACAACACTTTCTCCAAAAATGGGAAATGAATTGGCTTCCTCGGTCAGAGACCAGTATGGATGGGAATCCATGTAAACGAACGATATTCTCAAGGAATTCCTTGGCTAGGATGCAAGCTGAAGGTAACCCCTTCAATGGAATAAAATGAGCCATTTTGGAAAATAGGTCCACAATAACAAGGATAGTATTGTATCCATTACAAGGAGGCAGGTCCGTGATAAAATCCAGCGACAAGGTGTGCCAAGGTGCCGGGGGAATGTCTAAGGGTTGTAGAAGACCGGCTGGTCTTTTCTTTTGACCTTTATTTTGGGCGCAAACTCGGCAGGACATCACAAAAGATTTAATATCCTTCCGCCAGGATGGCCACCAGAATTGCCGTTTAATCTTTTCTTCTGTCTTGGCAATACCTGGGTGTCCTTCCATCAGTGTATCATGATAATGGGCAATAACGAGTTCTTGTAATTCTTTATGAGGTAGAAATAATCGCCCTTGGAAGTAAAGTAGACCATCATTGACGGAAAAGTATGAACCCTTTTGAATCCATTCTTGCAAGGCTGTAGGGTTTAGAAGTTGTTTAACTCTAGCTTGAATGTCTTCAATAGTTTGTAAAGAGGTCAAGCCCAAAATTCTCTGCTCAGGTATTATTGGTACTGGTTCTAAGCTTGAATTCATTTCTCCCATCCCAATTCGGGATAAAGCGTCCGCTTTACCGTTCTTGCAGCCAGGGCGGTAGGTAATTCCAAAATCGAACACAGCAAAGAATAAAGCCCATCGGAGCTGACGTGATGATTGGGCTTTGGCAGTTTTTAAGTATTGTAAATTTCTGTGGTCCGTGATCACCGTGATGGTATGTCTTGCGCCGAGAAGGTAGTGACGCCAAGCCTTGAAGGCGGACTTAATAGCTAATAACTCCTTGTCGGTGATTGCATAATTAACTTCAGGCGCCGAGAACTTTCTGGCCCAAAAGGCTACAGGGTGCAATTGGTTTGTTACAGGATCTCTTTGAGACAGGACAGCTCCCATGGCTAAGCTGGATGCGTCGGTTTCAACTATGTATGGGAGATCTGGACGCGGATGTTTCAAAATAGGTGCGGAGGTTAATTTAGTTTTCAGTTCTTGAAAGGCCTGTTCTGCCTCCTTAGACCATTCGAAGCGTTTATTTTTCCGCAAGAGTGCAGTGATGGGTTGAACCACACGTGAAAATTCCGGAATAAATCTGCGGTAGAAATTGGCAAAGCCAAGCATGCTCTGAACACCCTTCACTGAACTAGGTGATGGCCATTTAAGGATGGCATCCACTTTTCGCGAGTCCATTCGGACTCCCTTAGGTGTTAGGATGAATCCAAGAAATTCGACTTCCGTGGCATGAAAAACACACTTTTCGAGTTTTGCAAACAGTTTGTGCTGGCGCAATTTCTCAAGAACTGCCTTGACATGTTTTCTGTGATCGGATTCCAAGGAAGAATATACCAGAATGTCATTGATATATACGATAACACAAACATCGATAAGTTCCCGAAGGACATCATTCATAAAGTATTGAAAGGCAGCAGGTGCGTTGCACAACCCGAAAGGCATTACTTGGTATTCGAAGAGTCCATATTTGGTGCGGAAGGCAGTCTTCCATTTGTCGCCTTCTTTTACTCGTACCAGATGATAAGCCCCCCGAAGATCTAACTTGGTGTATATCCAGGCATCTTTCACTTGGTCGAGAAGTTCAGGGATCAGAGGCAGAGGGTAACGATTCTTAACCGTTATCTGATTTAGGGCGCGGTAGTCGATAAAAGTTCTAAGGTTGCCTTCTTTTTTCGGCACGAAGAACAGAGCTGAGGAAGCAGGAGACTTTGACGGGCGAATAAAACCATTGGCCAGATAGTGATCTAAATATTGTCGCAAATGAAGATTCTCCAGTTCAGTAAGGGCATAGATTCTACTACAAGGCGGTTGTGCATTGGGTATCAGATCGATTTGACAATCGTACGACCGGTGGGGAGGTAACGTGTTGGCCTGTTCCTTTTGGAAGACATCTTGGAATTCTTGGTATTCGGGCGGTAGATGCATAATGGCGGAGGTTACTGTGGCCAGGCCTAAATTTGGATTTCTTGGATAACAAGTTTCTGCACAATCTGGAAAGGTTATTCTCTTCGCTCGCCAGTCAATTCGAGGATTATGTGTTTCTAACCAAGGAATTCCTAGAATTAGTTGAAACTGTGGAGCCTTGATTACGTCAAACACAACCGCCTCCCGATGTCCATCCTGACCCACTAATGTCATTTCTGTAGTGGAATGTGTTACCGGCCCAGAGGCAATTTCGGTTCCATCCACTGTGGTAATGACATCTTTGCTGGTTTTAGGACGGAGAGGGAGATTAATCCTGGAGGCCAATTCACGGTCAACATAGTTTCCAATAGCCCCGCTATCGATGTATGCTTTTATCGCTGCAACCGCAGAGGCTGTCCTGGATCTACGAGGACCATTGGCATGATGAAATGCGAGGTCAAAGAGTTCGTTTTCAAGCTCGGCAAGCGGACCTCTACACTTGTCAGGCTTGGTCATTTCCCGAATCAGATTACTTAAGGTTTTTGTCAGTGGCTCCTACCACCTTCTGGGGTGGTTTAACCGCGCAATCTCATAAAAAGTGTCCAGAAGCCCCGCAATAAAGACATAATTGCTTCTGCCGCCTTCTATCACATTCCCTTTGAGTTAATGGTCCCTTAACTCCTCCAATTTGCATAGGTTCGGAAACATCGGTACCCTTGGGGTTAACGTGAGTCTTGACCAACACTCGGGTTTCGAACTTGGACCGATCTGCTTTTCTGTTTTGAAGCCTGTGATCTAGTTGGACCACTAAGTCTATATATTCCGCGCAGTCTTGGGGCGGATTTACAATTTGTGGCAGGACATATTTAAGTTCTCCGCGCAGGCCTCAATGAAATAACGTGATCCTTTTATTCTCGGGCCACCCAGTTTCCACAATCAACCTGTTAAAGGTGGCGATGTAGGATAAGAGATCCTGATTACCCTGTCGTAAGGACAGAAGTTCGTTGTCCAGGGCCTGTCCCTGGGAGTGTCGAGCAAATAATCTTTCCATGCTTGCTTGGAAGCCTTGAAAGTCTCGGAGAATTGGGTCATCTTGAGTTACCAGTGGAACTGACCAATCGGCAGCACAGCCGCTGAGATATGATAAGATAAAGGCTACCTTGGTTTGATCATTAGGGAAGGCCCCAGGTCTGCATAGAAAGTGCAAGCGGCGTTGGTTCATGAATACAGCATATTTTTTGGGGTCCCCAGCAAAACGTTCAGGCGGGGCCAGTGGCATATTTCCAGGTAGATTGATTTGAACCGGGTTATTTGAAACCACAGGAGCGGGATTACCCCCTGAACCAGGTAGAGGAGTTTGTCCAGCCTGACTCTGCAATAGCTGTCTAGCCAGGTCATCAGTTTGTTCCTTGGATAGAATCAGTTCTCTCCTGAGAGTGTTAGTCTCTTGGCGGGCGGAATGCACTTCTGCCCGTAATTCCCCCAGTAATTGGGCCAACTGGTCAGTCTCAGAAGTTTCCATAGCGCCTGGGTAGGAAATTGTAGGTAGGCTTCGCGTTCTGTAACGCTCACCTGACTGCCACTGAGGCGCTGATCTGGTCTGGGTTGCTGTGGCCTCTTCTAGGGTGATGCGCAGAACTCGGAAGACCGACTGGACAGGACCCCCGAATCTTGCTTGTCTAATCCGCAGGAGAATCCTTCTGCAGATGGAGAAAGGGGGTTAGCTATCTACGGAGTGACGCTTTGGCTTCCCACCTCCCAGTTCACTCTCCGTTGGCCACCTCTTAAAATTCCCCCCGCTAAATCTCACCTTAGGTTTTGAAAGGATGAACTCTCCATCCTGCTTCTGGTGCAGGGGTGCGTGTATATCCAGTTACTTCACTGGTTAGCTGGAAACGTGAGGTTCAAGTTCACCTGACTTTCCAGACAAGCTCCGTGAGTATGTAGTTCGTAAAAGTTCAAGAAAATGATCTCCCTTTCATCTGTCTTCGAAATCTGAAGTCTGTTCCTTATTACAGAAACTGCAGGAGTTTTAGGAGTGAAGAATGGAATCGCCGGAAATAACTCAGGTGGATAAGAGGTAAGATGATTCCTTGAAAATGTCTTTTAAATACATCCAGTAATGCTTTGTCTTTTTTCCCCTTAGGGGCCGGGGTACGGTAACTGCCCAAGAAGCAGCGCCGACCCGAGATGCTGACAGGACCCGCCTAGTACAGACAGGTAAGTATTAAAGATGGAACCCAGGTTTCATCATAACGATCCTGCTGCTCACCTTTTGTCTTTCTTCTTCCCCTAGGTGCAGGTATGCGGTGGACCATGCAGAGGGTCGCGATGAAGAATGAAGATGTTTCGTGGACAGGTGAGTGAGCGCGGCGCTGCAACGAGCGACGCAAAGCATTTAAAATAAACTCTTCTTCTTCAGGTAGCCGGCGTGACGACTCCGGACACAGGTAAGCAACTGGCAATGTTCTTGTTCTCAACTTCTCTCTTCTCTCCTCTCCTTCTAGGTGTTCCAGGATCTAATCGGGCGTGGCTGGAGCCGGGATGCAGGAGCTGACACGGTGAGCGTCCAACTGCTAGGAGCAGAACAACGCGAAGCGTGAGCTGCTGTCTGGGCATGGCTTAAATAGCCTTCAAAGAAGTTCCAGGTATGTATCCTTCCCCAACCAGGTATGTATCCTTCCCTGACCACGCCCGAGTGGCAAAATAGTCCCACAGGTAAAGTAGTCCCATTCAGGCCTCAAGGAGGCCTGGATGTTGCAGCATGGTCTGCATCAGGTAAGTTTACACAAAATCACTCTTTACATAAGTTCACTTGTTATGAGCCTGGCGCCTATGGCGCCAGGACTGATGTCCAATATGAGCCTGGCGCCAAAGGCGCCAGGACTGAGTCCACAGGGCCCCTACCAGGGGCCGCTGGACCTCCCCCCAAGAACATGATGTCTGCTTCCGGGGACGCTGGATCCGAACTGGCTCCTTGGGGGTAGGCATCATGACACTCTAGGCCTAAAAGAACTGGTAATTCTCAGTGCTGGTGGAAAACCAGAAAAGAAAAGTCTAAGGCAAAACACCTTCAGACTGTTGGACCTTCTATTGAAGACTCCAACTCAAATCCTAGTCTTAGGAGGGAAATTCCTAAAGTAGGTAAGGTAAAATCTAAGAGGCAGGGGAAGCATGTACTTTTCTTAACCCCAGCCCCTCCGCCCAAGAGGCCTAAGATCCAACCTGCTCCCAAAAGAGAGGTGGTGAGGAACCCTGGAGGCCCCTCTAGATCTAAGGGAATCCTTTATAAGGACCCCTTGAAAAACCTATCACAGGTTTAAGAGTTGTACCAACTTCTGAGGGACTGGTCAACCAGATCCCCTATAGATATAAAAAGAAATATGTGTCTCAGAGGGTTTGTAGGTCATATTGCTTACAAAGGAAAACCTTGGATTTTACCATTGAGCACAGGTCAGGATGTCACCACCAAAATGCTGATGGTCTCTCTAGGATGTTTATAACTGACTAGAGGTAAGAGACTCATCCAGTAGTGGATTAGATCCTCCTGTCCCTTAGTCTGAGGGGGGGGGGGGCGAGTGTTAGGGAGAATTCTCATTCTATGGCTAATTCCCCTTACTGATAGAGTCCCCCAGCAGCTTTGCTGGATTTGAAGGGTTTGTTTTTTTCTCCTGCTAAGAGTGAGACTCTTTTTCCCCACTCTTAGACATTTTTGCTATGTGTGTTCTAGGCTATCTTTGTGTTCAATTCCTATGGGGTTTTTCTCACCCCCACAGGAACCATCTTTATTCACATGCGTTACACAGCACACTCCATGCAGTGACACAGGGGTGTCGTAGCGACCCCCAAACATAGACTCCATACCCTGGGACTGACTACTGTCTCCCAGGGCATGTGAAGTCCCAATTGACTTTACTAGTCAATTTTTATGAAGTAAACCAGTACAACCCATCTTACTATGGAGGTACTGGTAGGGGTTAATAGTTTTTCCCCTAGGTTCATTTTCGAGAGTGTACCCTACAGTACCCCTCTAAGAAGTTTCTGGCTGGTGGCAGTGGTTACTACCAAAAATATTCGACCGCAAATATTTTCCTATGGGATTTTCCCATTGTTCGAGGCTACCACTTTTTCTGACAGCCTCTAACATACCGCCGGTGTATTTTAATATTAACTTTACTCTGGTAGGTTTTATTTGCCAGAACTTTAATATAACTTCTTTCTCGTGTCTTTCTCTAAACTCCTAACCCAGGTTGCGGATCCTTTGTTCGTCCTTTTGGCGGGCTTCTGCCAAGAAGCCCTCCTTTCGGCGCCACTGAGTCTGGGGTGGGTCCATTGTGTGGGAGGGGGAGTAGGACCCCTGGACAGGGTTGCCTCAGCAACCCATGTCGCACTCTATCCTGATAGGCTGGAGGGTCTCCCGTCAAGATGACCACTCCAATGTGTGAGTGACAGCTAGGCTGTATGAATGGGGATCTTTTTGCATAAAAGCAGGATCCTGAGGACTGGAAGAGCAAGACGTCGCTGGAAGAGCAAGACTGGAAGAAGCCGAAGAGGAGAGAAGCTAAAGACATCTGCAATGACTGAACCACCGGTGAAGCCCTACTGCAGCGTCTCACCACTTTTCTGCACACGACGAGAGAAGATCTTCATCTGCAAGAGCCTTCTTCCCTTGAGCTGGTGGGGCCAACCAGTTTACCAATCCCCTTCCTGGACCTGCCTTGGTCGAATCTCCCGTACCCTGTACTCGGAGGCCGGATAGCCAGGCACCAGTCCACCCGGACCGCGATTTAAAGGAGCATACCTTTTATTCGACTGGTAGCACCGCGGCTGGTTTCATCCCTGGGTAGTGCAGTCACTCGAACCTTCCTCCACGACGAGAGCCTCTCTTCCTCTGCTGGATTCCCCAAACTGCAGGAACTACCAGGAACAACCGGCACTGCAGGAACCACTTCTTCATTTTAAAGGTACATTTTTCCGCCAGGCCGCCCTTTCTTCGCGGTAGCTCTAAAGGTGTTTTAAATCCTTTACCTACCTGTTGGGTTGGCCGCCCCTCTCTCTTAACATTGTCTTTCACCTTCGGCATCCACCTTTTCGAAATCGTTAACCGAAGACCTGACTGCAGCGACAAGAACATTTTGCTCCTGGGCCCTTGCCCTGTACCACTGACATTTGTTAGAACTGCCTTCTTTAGATTGCTTCTCAATTAGAACTGTGTTGGTGCACCTACTTCTTATAACTACCCTTTTCTTCCCCTTTTTAAAACTTGTGAAATGCCATTTTGCTCAGTTTTCATTTAAGTATTTCCTATACTGCTGCACTGTCTTGCTTAAACTGGTCCACACGCTTATGGGAAGTGTTGCTAGGGTGGGTAAGAAGATATTTCTGTATAACTTGTGCTTTCCCACCCTTGTGAGAAATTGCTAGAGTATCCCTTGTGTGTTGGTTTCACTGTGCCGTTTTGCTCAGTTTTAATTCTGGTTCACTAGACTACAATTTAACTAGGGAGTGTGTATATTTTTCGTTGACTTATTTTAACTTGCTTGATGACTGTGATAGATGTGTTTAACTAGAAGTGTATAAAATAAATACATATATACTTTTTAATACAAAGCTTTGGTCAGTGTTTCCTTGTGCCATAGTACTGTAGGCTTATTCTGTAAACCCTGAATACTGCTCATCTCCCTCTTGAGATAAGTCTGACTGCTCAGCCACAGCCACCATCTAAATCTTTGTGGTGCGGACTGATACCAAAGGGGATTTATTGCTCTCACCTGTAGTCCTAATCTTCTGTAGTGCTCCCTAACGGAACTGCACATGATTCTGCCTAACAGGGAGCCGTCTAATGTGACTCGAGCACCGGGGTTTCGTTTTGCTTACATGCTGCCAACAATATGAAAGTCCAAGGTTGGGTGTGCTTGCCAACCAATCAGAGGGTCTGTTGGGCAATGTGCTATACAATGTTGCATAGACCAATCCGCTGCCAATTTCTCTGCTATAATTAGTATGATGCATATTTAGATGAAGTTCGAGGCATGCCCTGCAGATAAGGGGCAGCCAATGAAGTATTAACCACTATGTATTTCATAATAACATGTGTTCCCTTAACCAATCCTTCCCTTCAATACGTTTTGCAGTTTTTCACCTAGGATGATGTCATAGATGACGCATATTGGGGTATATAACCTCTGTATAATCAAGATTGTGTGTGAGTGTGCAAGCATCAGTCAGTTGTTCGCCATTTTGCCCTGCTTTGTTGAACTGAGAATAAAGTAGTATTTTGCCATATTTTCTGAGTCTGTCCGGTTATTTGGTCTGAGATATTTACTGGTAATTCCATCTAGCACAAGTGACGCTTTAAGGTGCTAGAGCACATTTTGGTAGCAGTGCGGATGGTTCAGGTCTTATCGACCTAGGCCCAGATCCAGATCTTCAGACTTTTGGCTGCTTACGCCATTAGCCAGAAGACTGCAGAGCTTCCTGCGGATAACGACATGTAACAAAACACATGTAAGAAGATACAGTTGACAGTTCCCTCTTTGATGAAATTCCTGTCAGGCCCTGGCAGGTGGCATGCGGACTGAATGCGAAATGGTCGGTTGAGGAAGAGTCGATGCCAAGGTACTCGAGCTGAGCCACGGATGTAAGTAGAACATTGAAGGTGGGAAAAAAAGGGGGAGGGATAGTGTTGTAAATAAAAGGTGTAAAACTAGCAAGATTTTTTGGGGTTATAAAATAAAGAAATAGATACCTCAATTCCTGGTTCCAAGAAGGGTGAAAGGATACGCACTAAAAAGACTACAAATAGGGGTGGTAGATTGGCCACCAGGGGGCGCAGAGATGAAGTTGTCTGTGTTCTGCTCCTCAATCAAGGGCCAAATTGTGGATAGACCCCTCCCCAGGAAGCCCTCCTCTCTAGGAAGCTGCCCCCCCACCGGGGTGTGCAAAACCTAGGAGCACTCTCCGGTCCACAGAGCTCCAAGAGGCAAAGCGAGGAGAGCGCAGGCTGAAAGCAGCCCTGAAGGACGGTGCTGGCCGGCAAGCCCTCCGTGGTGCAGGAGGCTGCCAGAGATGCTGTCACCCCCCCCCCCGTCCGAGAGCGGAGACAAGAAAAGAGACTTTGAGGGATGCTGGGGACACCGGGAACTGGTGGGTGGAGCGGTGGCTTACCCTTAGGGCACCAGAGGCATAGCGGGAGACGCCCGGGGCCCACACCAACCCAACAGAGTGAAAAAATTAGAAAGGCAGGTACGCTGCCCCGGAAGCCACAACTAATTCCAAAATGGAGCCCTGCTCTCCCACAAGTATAACGCAAGCAACCACCTCTGGTCACACAGTGCAGCTGCGCCCAGAGGAGACCTCCCCTAACCGTGGACAAGTGGGAGCTGGTCCGGGCCCCTCCATAGAGCGGGAGGCCGCCTGAGACTTTGCCACACCCCGCCCGTAAGTGGGGGTGAAGAAAAAGTACCTGAGGGACACTGGGGTCACCAGGAGCGGAACAGCAGACAGACACCCACCCAAGGAATGCCGTGATCTAACTGGAGGCAACCAGAGCCCCCTATCCACCCATTGAGAGGAGAGCCGGCAAATCAGGTATGCCGCCCCGCATTTTTCATAGTACATCAGGGCCCCACACCTCAGGCGCTGATGCTGCCTCCGGCCTCCCAGCATGGGTGCACCCGGGGGCGCCCGCCTCTACCAGAGTCATCCAGACCCACGAGACCAGGTGCGGCGCCCCGAGGACACATGACCACACCGAGAGCCTGTTTCTCCCCTACATGAGCCCCCGCTAATGCAGCCCTGACACAGGAGGAGGCGGCCATAGACCCCATTGCGGCCTGTGACCCAGCTAACCTCCTTCGCCTACTCGAAGGAACCCCAGTGGAGACCTCAGGGAGAAGCTTGGTGACCCTGGTATATCCTCTCCACTAGCCACAACCCACGCAACTAGTGAGCCCCTCTGGAAAGCCCCCACCTGGGGACCTGACCACATGTGGCAGAGACAACAGTCCTCTACCCTCGCCCTGTGAAACGGAGCCCTCTCCCCCCCATGGAACCTTAAGAGGCACATGAGAAGGTCCCAGCATTGTAACGCTCCAGTGACCTATGCAGAAAAGGGTTTGAGAACCACCACCCCTTAGTCCCCTCCCCAGTGCTTTCTCATGTGTATACTCCACCCTGAAGCCTAGGAATTAAGGCTCTTTGCAACCATCCATGAACTGGGCAGCCTCACTCCAAACTTTTCAGCACAACCAGAGCCGCCCCCCCCCAACACAGCCAATCATGCCTACTACAGCAGCAGCCGACTCGGAGGAGGCCCAGTCAATGAGCAAAGGCATGGCAGCACTGCTGGAAGAAATAAGGGGCTTTAAGGCGGACATTGGCAAAAGGCTGGATGGCTTAGACAAAAAGGTGGACAGTATGGATGGCTGCATACAAGATCTCGAAGTCAACCAAACATTTGTGGACCTATTGGAAACCCAAATCAACATGATATTCTCGGACCTGGAGAGGAGAGAGGTAAAGTGTGCATTAAAGATGGACGATTTTGAAAATCGTGAACACCGCAATAACCTAAGGTTTTTCGGGTTCCCAGAGCAAGAAGGAGAATCCCAGAGTAACATCATCAAAGCTATAAAGGCGGTGGTCGTTAAGCTCTTTAATGAAGGAAAAACAAATTAACCTATCATCGACAGAGCTCCTAGAGCGGAAGGGAGCTCCAAGGGTTCAATATCAATTTTGGCAAGAGTCCACTAATTGTATGAGAAATCAAAGATTCTGGAATTGGCAAGGAAGAGGGGCTCAATAGAATGGGGGAACCCACAAATACTGTATACCAGAACCTCTCTGCCTTTACCCTGACAAGGAGGAGGCTCTGCGGACCTCTTAACAAAGTGGCTCAATGCCAAAGGAGTTTGATATAGGTGAGGATTCCTCTTTTGCCTGGCCTTTGAGTATGAGGGCTACAAATACAGCCTCATAACAGAAGACGATGTACACAGAGTGACCCAGGAACTGCTAGGTGATGCCACCGCAGCGACGCCCTCAGAGCCTCTCGGAGTAGAACTGAGTGAATCCCAGAAGGCCAACAGATTTGTAGACAGGCGTCGGGTCCGTGGCCATAGGAAATTTAAGAAGCTTGGTGCGGGGATGAGTTCCTGAAGTCTCCTAGAGAAGGTAACATGACCTACAACTTTGCGGGGGCCCGGAGACTCCCTGTGGAGGAGATCGCTCTTCATTTTGTAAAACGGAACAGACAAGGCTGGCCTCACAAGAGGCCGGGGGTTTATCCGGGCCCCTGACTTTGACCCTGGTGGTGAGGCAGTGCCCCTGTTTGCCACCCAATTCTCTTTGGTGGAATCAATATTACTCTGGGGATCCCCATAGGGGAGGGGATGATTGGAGTACGTTCTACTTAGGCCTACTAAGTTTGCTACTTTGCTTCGTACAGGCCCAAAGGAGGGGTGGAAAATGGTAGCCTGGCCCAGCAACACGTTCAATTTCGCAAATAGTCCAGGCACCATGGGAGAGAGTCGGAAAGTTGGGGGTTGTGTTGTTATGAATGGAATTTCAAGGTTTCCAAGCTACCAAAGACCTTGTCTGTCCATGGGATGGGGGGGGGGGGGTACCACAGGCTCTTATACAAAAGGGATCAGACCCCGGGCAGAGCATAGACTGTGGCGCTAACTCTGGGAGACACAAGAGAGGGACTCCCCCCCCCCCACGGGCTGACACGAATACACTGGCGTTGGGTTTGTTAAATGTAAGAGGTTTGAACTCCCCACACAAGAGGTCCCTAACCGTTCGGGAATTCAACTGGTAAAAGCTGGATTTTATGTTTTTACAGGAGACTCACTGACAGAGGGGGAGGGAGCCCTCCTTGAAAGCCAAATCAATAGGGGAGATATTCCATGCATCCTGCCTTTCCAAAAAAAGGAGTAGCTCTCCTGGTATCTAGCAAGCTACCCTTCACTCTGAAGGCACAGTCAAAAGACCCAAGGGGCAGCTTTGTGATAGTTAAGGGGGAGGTCAGGGGCCACATGCTCACAATGGTGTCCATTTACTGCCCAAACAAAGCTTATGACCCGTATTGGGAATCGGTCAGGAGCAAAATCCAAACCTTTGTGAAATGCACACTGGTAATAGGAGGTGACTTTAACATGGTCTTGCAACCAGAACATGACAGAAAGAGATCAGGTCCCCACACCATAACCCACTCACAACAGAGGATGTCCTCCCGCTTCCAGAAAGTCAACTTGGAGTTGGGAATGACAGACTCTCACACGAGGGAATATGGTCGGGACCGCCTATTTACATACTACTCAAAGGTGCATGACACTTTCTCAAGGATAGATTATGTTGAAGCCCTATTAGAACGCGTGAGTGAATCGGCAGTTGAGATAATACCATGGTCTGATCACAACCCGGTGAAGGTTAGGATTGGTGTACCCCCGAGTGCAGCGCAACACTAGGTGGTCATGCAACAACAATTTGCTACGGGACAAGGAACTAGGCTTTCAAGGCCACCATTAGGGGAGTCCTGATTGGAAAGGGCGCAAGGAGAAAGATGGAAAGGGCGCTTCAGGAGATGGACCTCAGGGGTAAAATTGAGTCCCTTCAGCCTGGGGGGGGCAGGACTGAAAACCCAAAAATACATGGAAAGAGGGGAAAAAAGCTGACAAAATACTGGCATGGAGGCTGAGAGAACAGAGAAAGAGTAGAAGGGTGGACGTGATACGACCAATAGGAGGTGTAATGCTCCTTGAGGACACCCAGATAGCTGAGGAGTTTCGAGTATTTTATGAAAAGCTACACCTCAGAATACAGTGGGGATGAGTCAGACGAAGATCGGTTTCTGGACTCCCTCACGATCCTGTGTCTCCCAGCGGAAAAGGCAGAACCCCTGGAAGCTCTGATTACTGCCCAGGTAATGGTGGATACAATTAGTGGTATGAAGGGGGGTACTACCCTGGAGGATTAGGGTTTCACTGTACTTTTCTAATAAAGATTCTGCTCCGCCATGGCTCCTTTCAGGGCCAAACTGTTCAACAATGCATAGGAGATGGGCTCTCTCCCGCAGCCTATGTCTAAGGCTTTTAACCGGGTCGATTGGCAGTATATGGTTAAGGTCCTTCAGAAGATGGGGTTCGGGAGGAACCTTACAGGGTCGATCGCTGCTTTATACAATGGCCCCATGGCAAAAGTGGCAGTAAATGGCACTATCTCTGCCCCCCTGCCTCTTACTAGAGGAAAGACGCAGGGCTGTCCCATCTCTCCCCTACTGTACGCCTTGGCCAGGGAGCCTCTGGCAATCGCTATCAGCGAAAACCAAGGGATAACGAGAATCCAGTGTGGAGACGTAGACTTTAAGCTATCTTTGTTTGCCGATGATGTCCTCTGTTATTTGTCAAATCTTACAGGATCACCCCCCAAGCTTTTAAGCCTTATTCAGTCCTTTGGAAGGTTCTCGGGCCTGAAAATGAACCTCCCAAAATCCAGCGTGATGCCCATAGTGGCGGATGACTCTGCGACCAGAGACAAGAAAACAGTAGGTGGAATGAGGTTAAGGACTCGTTCTCCCCATATCTGGGCATTCGCTTCTCCAGAGAGCTGACTAGATTAGGATAGCTTGACTATACTCCCATTCTAGAAAAAATAAGGTCGGACCTCCTGCGCTGGGCGCCTCTCACACTCTCCTGTGTTAGGGCGAATGGTATCAGTAAAAAGGAACATTCTTCCCTGCCTCCTATGCTTGTTCACGTCCCTAACATCACCCTTACCGGAGACCTTCTTTGCGGAACCACAAGCCATGATAAACCAGTTTATATGGAAAGGGAATAGGCCTAGAATTAAACATGCCACATTAACTCTCCCTCGAAATGTTGGGGGTTTCGGCCTCCCAGACTTTAGATTATATTATAAGGCAGCTATAGCTGCGAGTTATGCTAGAGCACTTACTGGACGATATGGGCACCTACTGGACGTACATTGAGGACATAAACACCCATCCTAAAAAAGTCAGGGACCTTCTGTGGGACCATGCCAATGAGATACCGCCACATGTTAGACTCCATCCCACTTTATCAGTGCTATGGGGCCTGTGGAAAAACAACAAAGCAAATTCACGCCTCTCCTCCTGGCCATCGACTCTGAGCTCACTGTGGGGCGCCCTGCTGGATATGGGAAACAAAGGCTTACGACACTTGCAGCAGTGGTCATTCAAGGGCCTGGAGAGAGTAGCTCAACCATTCACGGGGAATTGCTTTATCGAATATGAGGCCCTCTGAGAGGCCCTGGGAACAAATACAATGAATGTCCTTGAATACCTCCGCTTGAAGGGTATACTGACTGACCCTAAGTGGCATACTCACACCTCTTGTGCCCTCACACCCTTTCCTTTGAGAAAATCCTCATGAATCCTCTACGAGGTAGTGAGCACTGTCCAGAATATACAGGGTATTGGTCACAGCGGAGCTGGAGGGAAGGCAGAATTTTAGGCAATGCTGGGAGGCAAGGGCGGGGGAGGTGATAACAGAAGTCACCTGTGGGAGAATCTATAAGTTAATGTTTGCTGGCAATCTTACACGTCAGCCATGCAGCATCATTTTAAAAAACTTCACTCCTGACACCTGCCCCCTGTGAGACTGTCCAAAATGTTTGTGGGATCCTCCCCATACTGGCCAAGGGAATGTGGGCAGCTAGGCACTTGGTACCATATGTGGTGGGAGTGTCCTTCCATTCGGATATACTGGACCGAAGTCCTTAGTTGGATCAAAGATCTGGTCGGTGTGACTCCCTCTCTGTGCCACCTCCAGGTCTTGCTAGGTATCCCAGACACCGATTTTGAAACCCCCAGGTTCCCAAAAGTTATCGAAGCTATGCTATGAGCGGGAAGGGTAGCGCTAGCTCAGAAATGGAAAGACAAAACAGCCCCAATGACATTTTTACATATGATAAGTTGACCGCAATGGTAAACAACAAGATGGAAAGCTTTATGACCGAGTGGGGAACTTTCTTGTTGAAAGAGGGAGGTGAAAAACATAATTTCTAAGCCTGAATGTAAGAAGGGGTTTGAGGGCCTGCTGGACTCTCCAGTTGAATGTGACAGCCGAGGTGCCCAGGCACAACACTCAGAATCCTCATCGCCAGAAAAAACTGATCTTATACGAACCCAACTAGTCGCCTCAACATCCCAATGGATTTACTGTCATAGTAGCACATGTGAGGGGGGGGCGTGGGGTTAATGAAGGTTGTTAATGTTACCATGGTTTTATGTAAATGACGGCATTGCCTAATGAAAAAAACGGATAAAAAGCAAAGTAAAAAAAAAAATAGGGGTGGTAAGGTTTCCTGAGGGAAGGCTGAAAAGAAGACTGCGCAGCAAACTCCGAGATGGAATCAAAAAATTAAATGAGATACATTTACTAAAGGTAGTAAAGGAAGGCGTACATATGAAGCATTTTATGTGTATGAGGTTTTAATATGTCAGTATAAAACGTGTGGTGTGTTTAGATTAATAGATATAAAACGATAATAAAAAGTTAAAGTGATTATTAGGATTATAAGGATTGACGTCAATTAGGAATATAAAAATCAAAGCAAACTAATAAATAAATAAAGAAGAGATTCTTAAAATATCAATGAGAAAACAACAAGATACTAAACATTGACAGAAAGTGTAAACGAAGGAACAAAAAGAAAATTGTTGCATAGATTTACAATATTTAGATTCTCAGATCATAAGCAGTATATGATGGTGCCTGCTCAAATTGATCAGTGTTGTATATTTGATAAAATAAAGAGAAGAATAAAAGGTTGGGTAAGTATACACAGCCGAGATCGACTTGTCATCATGGGGGACAATCCTCTTCTACACTTATGCAGAACATTGCCAAAATATACAGCCAAGATAAGAAGTATCAATCGGAGTGTGTTCGAGGCACGACCAATAAAACACTCATGCCGTGGCCTCAAGAGGGTTTGTTGTCAAAAACAGTATTGCGGAATATGATGACATATTTGCATGCTACATATAAGGGAAATAAGTTACAGAAAAAGTTGGCTATTTTAGAGTAATGGGAGATGTACCAGACTGAGACAGAAGATCCGCCTGAGAAGGAGAGGATGCTTTGTCAGCATAAAGGGGAGGATGTAACGCCTTTGGCTTCCCTTTCCCCTGCTGAAAATAAGAGCGTAAAAACAGAGGAGAAGGGATTTTATCCCTTAAAGGAATTGAAAGTAGCAGCAGGGTTTGTTAATCCGACATATGAGCCCCACGCTTATAAGAGTGAGGACAATGAGGAAGAGAGCAAAAGCAGTGAATGCAAATATATATTGATAGACGAGGAAAATGAACGGTGTGAGGAGAGGAAGGATAGGCAAGATAGACAGATGAGCTAGAGGAAGAAGCAAGGAAACAGAAAGAAATAAAGAATAAAGCTAAGGGAATAACAAAAGTACAGAATGAATGGATGGGGGACAAATATTACTTAAGCTGGACGACAAGGGCATTGATGGGTTTTGAGAAGGAAGAGCAGGAAAAGAAAGAAACGGCAGAAGAGAGAGCATATAAAGAAGAGGAAGAAAGAGAATGCAAGTGAAGTGAAAAACGAAGAAGGTATGAGGTGACAAAAGAAAAGGAGAGATTAGAAGAGAAGAAATGAGGGGAGGTAGAAGCACAAAGAATGAAAGTATGTAGGTTGCAAATAAGGCGAGAGAAAAATGAATTGAAGAAGATGAGGAGAATGGAAGAAGAAATTAACAGAAGTAGGGGATTAAAAGATGCTGAGATATATTATTTATGTCATAGAAGCATAGTGCCGATTGAAGCACAAGAACGACTTGAGGAAGAGAAAGGGTCCCAACAGAACCACAGGGAGCTGCTAGGGATACCAACAATACCAACATGGGCTGACAAGCATGAAGTAGAAAATGTAGGGAAAAGAATTGGGGATTTATACAGGCAAATGAGGGATAAAGAAGGATATCTTTCAAGGGAAACAGGAGGTAGGTCAGGTGACGTCATAACAGACGAGCACAGAATGCTGTCTTTAAGCAGATTAGATGTTGATGATGAGGAGAAAGACAATAGTCATACAAGCTGGGGCAAAATGATGTCAGATGAAGAAAGGGAAGAAAACGAAAGGGCGCAAAGGGCGAGCGCATGCAGATTTTCAGGAGAATTGAGTTTAGAGGGGGGTAAAATGGTCAGATTTAGAGGACCCCAAAGAAAGAACACCAGAATCGACACCATACACTGAGCAACCACAAGAACAATCGCGCAGTGCAGGGGATGTATCCCCGCTTTATGTAAGCAGATGAAGGTCACTACCAAGACTCGCCCCGCCTGGAAAACAAGAAGAAGGTATGATTACGGACCAGCATTTTCACAATTCCCATTATGAGAGAAAGGGGGAGGGCGACCACAATATATTCCATGGTCACAAATCGATAAAGACAATTTAAAATGTAAATTACTGAGTTTAACTTACGGTCTGGAAAAATTGATTAATGAGCTAGAGAGAATGACATCAGGAATGACGTTAGCCATAGGTGACATAAAAGGTCTACTAGCAGCTATTCAAGGGAGACGGCTAATGAGATTTGGAAGTGATCAGGATATGCAAGTGTGACTGCACAAAACACAACACATCATTTAATAATTGCAAAGCAGATGTATGGCGAGCGCTCAGAGTACAATATCCCGATACATCAGATATGGGCACGATTATGATTAGGAAAATGAGAGAGGATGAAGACCCTGTTGCCTTTATTCAAGATATTCAAGAGAGATGGCGCCTTGAAACGTGAGAACTGTGGGATAAAACGGTGGAATTATTTTACCACTTTTTGTGTCACGGACTACCCGAGCCAGTGCAACGGCAGATGAAGAGACAGGTGGGAATGGAAGCAAAACCATGGCCAGAAATACAATTGATGATAGTGCATCATTGGCGATTTTTATAGGAGATGAATAAGAAGAAACCCGAGAGTAGAAAACAGGAGGAGGCAAACTTAGTTCAGAAAAGGTTTTCAAAATTAGCCAGACAGGGCGCGGTATTGATGAGTAATGAGGGTGTGGTGACACAGGAGATGTGACCAGCATGGCAAAACAACATAGTGTGCCCCACGGATCACGGTGGGTACAGTTCTTGACCAAGAGGAAGAGGGAATGTACCTAGAGGAGGGGGACGAGATGGAATTCAAAACCCTCAGAGAGGAGGAGGATTTAATGGCAGAAAACCGCAACAATGCTATAAATATGGGAGAATAGGACCCATAGCCAGAACACGTAGAAGCAGAGGAGGTATGCAGCACAGTTGGCAAACTCCAAGAGGGGGGATGGACTATTTTCTGCAATATAATACAGAACCACAGGTGTATTATGCCCAAGATCACACGCATACTCAGCAAGTACCCATGCAAATACAACATGCGCAGACACAACAGGGCATGATACCACAATGGAATATGATTACACAAGTCCAGTAAACACCCACACCCAAATTAGGGAGTGTGCCTGTGGTAGGAGGAACTCCCTTTACAGGTACAGGGATTAATTTAAATCCACAATAGGACAGCCCACAGAGCGACCTGGTGTGTTCAGTACTATCTGTGACACCAGACCCCCAAGAGGAACCAAGGGTCAAGGTGACGATAGGAGGCAAGACATTTTCATTTCTTGTAGACACTAGAGCAACCCGTTCCTGCATCCGTGAGGGAAAATATCCAATGTCAGGTATTTCCATGAATGTGTAGGAGAACACAACATTTTGATGCGATTACTATATTCCAGTCAGATGCCAGTTAACATATTAGGGCGTGACTTGTTGATGAAACTTAACATGATGATATCTTTTACTGATGAAGGAATAGTGTGTTCTACCCCTCGGGATACATTATATGAATGTGAGAGACCTTATATTGGCCTTCACAGGCCAGAAGGCATTACGAGGAGTTCCTTTAGATTCAGAAGTATTTTTGTCTAGAGTGACTGTTTTGTTATCATGGCTACCCAGGTTGATAAGTAAACTATTGAGAATAACTGATGAGTTTTTGTTTAGACTAGAAATCCCCATGGATGATGAAGAAGGGCAGGCTATCCCTTTGGAGTTAGAAGCTGCAGTGGTCCGAGAGGAAAGGACGGTTCTCCATGGGACAGATAATGAAGGAAGAGGATGGAAAACAGTGACCGCCCTCAGTGAAGGATACATCTTGACAGATCTGATAGACGAGGAGCTGTTTAAGGATGAGTACTCAGATGTGAATTAGTATTTTTCATAAGTCTCATATATTGGATCAAAGTAGAGAATAGAGAAATACTGCAGAGTATGGCGCTGGTAAAAAAGAAACCGTAATCTTTCCAGGAAGATTTAGAGAAAATGACAAATATTTTAAGGACCACAAGTACATATGATGTGGGTCTATTGAAAGGAGTAGGAGCAGTTAAAATCAAGCTTGAACCAGTAGCTCTTTTGCCACGAGCAAAGCAATACCCTATGTCTAGAGAAGCGGATGAAGGAACATTTTAGACCATTTCTGCTTTAATGAAGCAAGGAATATTGGTGCCACCCGATTCTCCATGTTACATGTCTGTGTACCCAGTAAAAAAATCAACAGGGGCATTGTGGAATTTCATAAAGATCCTTTGCGCCCCAAAACAATATAGTTGAAGCTGAGTTTCATTTAGTTCCAGATTTCGCGACAATATTGTGCAACATCCCATCTAAGGCCAGATACTTCACAGTTATAAATTTAAAGAATGCGTTATTTTCAATTCCCCTCCATGAAGACTCACAAGATTTGACTTTGTTTGCCCCAAGGGTACTGTGAGTCCCCATTCAATCTTTAACAGAGTCCTCCAGATTACCTAGGTAATGTTCAGTTTGAAAGTGCAATAATTCAATATATGGATGACATTTTGGTGTGAAGTGAGACAGAAGAAAGATGCAGAGAAGGTTCAGTTAACCTTATGGCCATACTCTCAGAGAAAGGGTATAAGGTGGACAAGGAAAAGTTACAATACAGTCAGAAAGAGGTCTTGTATATAGGACCGTTTTTAAAAAAAAACTTTATTTAATACTGACATTCTCGCGACAAACGAAACAGTGTCCTGACAGGTTCACTACACATACATATAAATTATTTTTATAGTAGTCTCCTCAATATCAAGGGCATAGCTCAACATATCTGAAACAACTCCTAGGTATATATTTATTATTAACGTGTCCACCTAAGTCTTCATTGTGGTCTTTTGAGATCTTTCAAATCCACCATTTCCCAATTCTGTTTAAGAATTTTACAGAAATATCCTTTTTATTCATTATTGCTCACAGGCAAGGTCTATAAATTACCAACCACAATTGGCTAAAAAGAAATTCCAAAGCAAGCACAGTATATACAGATGGAGCAAACAAGTATCCATGTTAATATACACAATTTTCCATACAAATCAAAATACAGTTGACATTTTTTTTCAAAATCAAACAAATCAACACAATGTAAATATTGGAAATAATAATGATGACCGCGCTATCTTTTACAGACTCACGGAGACTGTTGAGATGTGCATGGCTTTCTAACTGCTACCCCTGTGTCTCGCATGCAGACAGATGCACGTTGACCGCTGGAAAGCTCATTTGGTTCTTTGAAGGTAGACTCAGCCACCATTTGCTGGCAATATGCACTTTATTGTCATAATGAGGTTTATTTCGACCTTTAAACATTGACTTCATTTATGTATTCTGCCTTTAAATAGAAACGCCTGTTCATGTATGCGTTGGATGTAACGGATGAGTTATACATTCCACTGACTTTACAGCAAGTGACGAGTTTTGTCTCAAGCTTTAGCCATGTGAGTGTACACTTTTGGCTTTTACCAGTTCTTGGTGCATTACTTTATATACACATGCATGGTGTTGTGTAGTGGTAATCTTTTTAGCACCTGACTATTGTCTGTTTGTAACCCATGGCCTCAATTATCCAACTTAATGGTTCAGTGGTTTTGCTCTCTGCATGTTATATTTTTGCTTCTCGACACATCACTAATGGTTTTCACATTGGTTTTTATTTATTTGAACCTTTCCTATACACAATAGGCAACTGTTTCTTAATAGGCGCTGTCTAGAGTGGGACTAGATTTTATTTTTTCTCTCTGTGTATATAGATTTACGAGCCCAATGCATTATGGGATTTGTAGTTGCATGCCCAAAGAGTCACGGGATTCACATCATTTTTTGTTATTTAGATTGTGATTCCGAGATTCTTAGTGGGATTATGTCTCTTTCCTTTCCTTTTTTCCTTTTATTATTTTTTCTGCACCTCAGGGGTCATGACTTCTACTGGTCCTGAGGAAGGCGGGATTGTCGACTCCGCCGAAACGTAGATTACTTGTACTTCTTGACTTATACATGTGCGAGTACGATACCCTCAAGATCTACCCTGGTGTCACACGTAGACGCCGAGTTCAGTCAGTAATTGGAAATGCCCCCAACTGAACTGAGAATTTAAAATCCAGCTGTATATGGTTTCAACCTCCAAGAGGGGACTTATTATTTCGAATATTTACATTGGCCCTCATTACGACCCTTGCGGAAATCGGAAAACGATGGCGGAAATGCAATACCGCCATCGAATAGCGCTCGGTGCGACTATGACCCGTCACCGCAAAGTACGAAGCCATTAGCGACACCGTAGTGAACGCCAACGCTAACTGCACCAAGCACGCGCGCGCGCGCCATGCGAAACCGCAAACACCACCATGGCGCAACGGTACGCCAATTCCGACCCTAGCGGACATGTACCTAACGCCATCAGGCATGGCGTAATGTACCATTCCGCCATGGTGAGAAGTACGGCATCGCGAATCAACCGTAAACGGCCCCACTGAGTGCCTGTACACCGCTCCCTGCCCACAAAGTACAACTCCCCGTAGGTGCAATGAAGCCACAATGCAACCATTGAAATGTACAAGTCACCCATGCATGGCAACGAACAAAAGAAACACAAGAGGGGCCAATGGGAGCTGCAGGGCACAGATGGCACGAATACAGAAGCCATCCCAATGGACATGACCACAGTCCCCCACCAAGAAACGCACGCAAACACAGGCACCTGTGACCAGCCATATTCCGAGAATCACATCATTCCACCAGTCCACCTGGCTGACCGGCATCTGTTACACAAAACCCAATCCCCCGCCCCTGAGCATGACAACATTCAAACTGTCATATTGGCAGCCCCCATCCCTGACCTCACGGGCTTAGTAGGCAAACGCGCCCAGTACAGTACCACGCAACTAAACTCCGAAGCTGGAACCCAATGCAGATCTCCTCACAATACATCGCCCCCCAAATAGGCATATGCCACATCACTTGCAAAGAAAAACGCTACACGGGCCAAATCAGAATAGAAATTTAATGCACATCAAAGTCACCAAGCCCATACAGCCATCAGGCCATGAACTCCTAAACACCAATCACCATTGTGGGCTGCATCCGCAAGAAATGACCAGCCACTACTTGTGTGTCGTCCTGTTCCCTCATGGTACACAGAGCCACATTCACGTACGAAAAGGCAACATGGAAGCGCACAGAACCGCAGGGCCGTCCCAATGGGGAGGCACTAGTCCAGCTGAAAGGCCGAAATGTTGCTCCGAGCCACCAGTACTGCGTAAGGGCATGTGGGCCATTGGCGATCGTCCCATAAGATCGTAATGCTGCTCCACTGATTAACACGAAGCAGCAGGTGTCGGGAGTAAAACCCATCTGCAGGAGTGGCATACAGATGGCAGTGGCAAAAGGGGAGGAGATACCTGTCAACCAAAAGAAAAGAAAAAGAACAGAATGGCCATCAGAACTACATTCCAACAACTCACTTCAATGATCACACGAAATCCACAGCCATATGCATGCTAGCCCACTCCAAAGGATCATCACCACCCCAAAACCACTTGCGACTCCTAACCATCTATATCGAGGTGCAAACACCATCACAAACGAGTGTACCTGTGCATGCGTCTGTCAAAACAGAATCCATCAGATGGGAATGTTAATGTGCATGGACACAAGTGACTGAGGGCGTGTCGAGACAGGGAGGGCTCAACAAGGCCAGATAGACGATGGTCCCACCATGGCAGCCCTGCATCACATAGCGTAGGGGAGGCGGATAGATCCCAAGAAGCCCTGTACATGGCAAACTCTGTATCAAATCACCTGCCCATGCATCCATGCATCATTCCCTCATCCCGGAATCAAAACGCATGAATAATTACTCACATAACATTAGAAACATCCATTGAGTCTGTGCGTTATGCAGCCTGCAAAATCCACAGTGCCCCAGCCCGTAATTCCAGTGTTGTGAAGTAACATGTATTTGGGAACGGCCGGCCTCATCGCCCACGTAGCAATTGCGCATCCCAAACTATTCATATCAATCATTGCTTCCTCGCCATGGGCCCTGTCTCAAGGACATTGAACAACAGAACGTTATATTTGCAGTCAGACCTGTGGGCATCTCCTCGCCGCTAGCTGGAAACCGAAAGCGCCGCCCTTCGCATTCCACATTTGCAACATCACGTCGAAGAGGCATCTGTGGCTGTTTGAAATCACTAATTAATCCATCTAGTGCGGCTGTGTGTGAAAATGGCAACTGCCTTCACCCACAAATGGGACGCCCCGCCCGTCATTGCAACTCGGTACAGTGATGCATGAGGGCCCACCGTTACTCGAGTACTACGTTCCACTGACCCTTCACAAGTCTGTTCGCGACTGCACAGATAGTATGTGCAACAATGGGACCACAGCAGAATGAACATGTCAACCAATGTTACACGGCCATCGGGTACAAATACATGATTGCAATAGCAAGATGCCATTCCCCGATTTGCAGCGTTGTGCGCGGGACGTGCTCGGCCAAAGGGGAGAGCAGTTTGCACAGGTGGAATTAATCACCACAGGTGGAGGCCATACAGCCTGAAAACACATAAATTGCACAGCCAGTCTCCTCCCACAACCACACCGAAATGCTACCGGCAGGACTCGCGATGTTGGCCCTGGGGGACCTGATAGCACTGCAAGTACTCCAACTCCAAGAAGAAGACGAACACCAACTGCAACCGGCCGCACGAAGGAGACGCAGGAGGAGGAGGAGGCCAAGGCAGGGCCAGCAAGGGCCGCCAGCACAGCCACTACCACCACGCAGGCAGCCCGCAATCCCACGCCTCCGAGCACATCCGTTCAACCTCACTGATGAGCAGATCCACACCCTCTACCGTCTGGACCGGGACACCATAGCCGCCATTGTGGACATGACACAGGCTGACCTTGTCAGCATGATAGATAGCCCAACCGCCATCCCACCCCTACTGAAGGTGGTGTCTGTACTCCACTTCCTGGCCACAGGCACCTACCAGCACACAGTCGGACAGTTGCATGGCATTTCTCAGCCACTGTTCTCACGGACACTATTGCAAGTGCTCGATGCCCTCCTGCAGCACGCAGACGACTACATCTCTCTACCACGCTCGGAGCAGGAAATTACCAACACAAAAGTGGGATTCCATGCACTTGCCGGCATACCGGGTTGCATTGGTGCCATCGACTGCACCCATGTGGAATTGGTCGTCCCACATGCCATGGAGGCCCAGTACCGCAACCGAAAACAATTTCATTCCCTGAATGTACAAATGGTGTGTGACTCCAACAGGATCATTACACATTGTTGTGCCCGATTCCCTGGATCAACCCATGATTCTATGGTCTTGAGGAACTCTACAATACCACGCTACATGGAGCGACACGCAGGGAACAGATCCTGGCTACTCGGTGAGTCTCATTACATGCATGATTATGTGGGGAATGTGATTTGGCAATGACCTGGCAGGAAGGGGGGGGGTGTGCGTACGTAGCAATGGCATTCCACATCATACGTTTCTCGTCCACATACAGGTGATGCTGGATATCCACTGAAGAGATGGCTCCTCACACCAGTCCGGAACCCACGGGACCAGCATGAGGAGGACTACAACCATGCCCACTCACGTACCCGTGTAGTCATTGAACAGGCATTCGGCCTACTGAAGACTCGTTTCCGCTGCCTCAGCAGGTCTGGCGGGGCACTCCTTTACCGCCATGAGAAGGTTGCAAAGATGGTGATGGCATGTGTCATGCTCCACAACATGTGCGTACGTAGAAATGTGCCCATGCCCCCTGACGCAGAACTGCAAGCACCTGATGATGGTCATGATGAGGGTGGGGATGTGGCAGCACCTCATGGAGTCTGCGAGGCACCGGAGGCCCGTGACATTCGTCAGCATCTCATTGATGTATGCTTCTAGCACTCACGCCTGGTGGCTGATACATGGACACGGGACTCGTGGCACTGTGCGTGTCTGGGACATGCACAATATGGACTGTACGCCTATGATGGCCTAGTACACAAAATCAATGTCCACACATCTCATTGGTTGATCGTGCACTTTTTATGGCATATGTGATGTCATGTTGAACACCCTATCGACCCGCCACCCAAGTGAGCCCAACACACCCCCTCCACCCTCCTACCTCCCCCCCGAACCCCAGTGTCCAAAGATGCTCATTGTCAGTGGGCTGTCGCTATTGCAAGCCCCCTCTGCGGGTATCAGGGGCACCCCTGCCTGTGGAGCGCAGGTTCCTTCCAGATCTACGTTGGGGGCTGCCCTGGACGGAACTTGCAACGGATGATGTGTCTGCCTGCTCACGTCCATGCATGTCCCTAAGGGTTTGCGAGAGCTCAGTGAGCACACGGCGCACTGCGGCAAGTTCGGCACATACGTCTTTGGACGTCGCATGCAGTTCCCCCCTCAGGCTCTCGGTGCTTCTCTCCATTTGGACTCTCAGGCTCTCGGTGCTACTCTCCATTTGTGCCCTTAGCGTCTCTGTGCCTCTCTCCATTTCTGCCCTAAGTGTCTCAGTTGATGTTTCTATGTCTGCCTTAGTGCCCCCACATTCATCGGCATGGTCCTTGAGGAGCGTGGCCATTTGCTGCTGTTGCACGATTAACTGGTCGAGGGACTGTTGCCTCTGCTGGGCCATGCCCATTTGCGGGGGTGTCACAGAGGGGCTGTTGTCCTCATGTTGCCTTGCCACAGGGCTTGTGGGGGATGGCCAGTCGTTGTCTTGTGGGTGCCCCTGCGTGGTATCCTCATGTTGTACGGGATGGGACAGACAGGGGGATTGGGACAGGTCATGGATGGATCTGACTTCGACATCCCCGTTTTCTGTGTCGGAGCATGCTGCCATCAATGGGGTGTCACCTATGGTGCTGCTGCCACCAGAGGCAGTGCCTTCTGTGGCATCCATTGGGGGGACCTGTGGTGGTGGTGTTGTGGGCATGCTGGCTGCTGGGGTGCCTGTTGATGTTCCCTCCTCTGTGCTGCCACCTGATTTGTGCTGCTGCCGTGTCTTGATGCGTGCAGCTGAGGTGGAGGGTCTCTGGCCGTTGGTCTTGGCCCTCTTTGCAGGTGTGCTGGTAGGGGTGTCCTGTAGCTCGTCCTTTGGATCGGACCCTGTGGTGGAGTAAAGGAGGGCGAGGGTTAATGATGGGTCTGTGGGAATTGGAATGGCATTGTATCACATGCTCTGGGGTGGTACCTGAGGGTGATTTGGGTCGGGTCCTTGGAGGTGCTTTGATTTGTGTGTGGAGTGAGGGTGCAGTTGTTTGGCAGCCTGCAGTTAGGGTGTGCCTGCTGCACGTGTAGTGCGTGTATTAGGGGTTTTTAATTATTTATGTATTTATTGTGGGTTTTTACGTGCGCTATCAGGCCGATGTGTGTGGCCGTTCTCCTGGACATGTGTTTCTGTTGCACTATGTGGACGCATGGTACTTCACATGGATGGACTGTGTGGATTTGGCATTGTTTTATCTGGTACACCTACCTGAATCTTCGGATGTCTGCACTCCTTTCTCCATCCCTCCGACTCCCTCTATGCTCTCCATTCCGATGGTGGAGGCACAGATTTCTTCCCAGGGGGTCAACTTGATGGGTGATTCAGGACCTCCCCCGGTGGCTGTGGCAATGTTGCGGTTGGCAGAGAGTATGCTGCGGACGCGTATCCGCAGGTCGTCCCATCGCTTGCGGCATTGCTGTGGGGTGCGGGGTGCGGTCCCCACCGCACTTACCCGCTGTGCCACCAGAGCCCATATGGTCTTCTTGTTTGCAAGTGCCGTTCTGGTCATTTGCGTGGAGAAGACGACGGCAGCATTCTCCTGGAGGGTCTCGGTTAGCACGGTGAGTTCCTCGCGGGAGAAGTGGACCTGCCGCTTGCGGTCGCACGCTTTCTTCGCTACTTTTCCCATTTGTCTTGGTTTCGCTAGGGTGGGTGACGGGTTGGGGTGTGTTTCAGGGTAGTGATTTTAGTGGTTGTGTGGTTTTAGTGGTTTTATAGGTGTACGCCGGGATGTTTCCCGTTCCGGGCCCATGTTTTTACTTCCGTTTCCGTATATTTCCGGTCACCGTACTTTCCGGTAGGCGCACACTGCGGTGACCGCTAAGAGGGGTGGCGGTATTGCACCTAGGGCGCCGTACGGCGGCGGTGTGGGCCGTTTTGGGGTCATTTCCGCCATCGCGGACTTTGCACTTCCGCCGTGGCGTGGTGCTCGTGCCCGATGGGTCGGAATGGGCCGCACTTTGCTCATTCGTGCAATGGCGGAAACGCTATTTACGCTGGGGCGCTCCGGTCAGTCACTTTCCGCAAGGGTCGTAATGAGGGCCATTGTGTTGATTTGTTTGATGTTTGAAAAAATGTTTCAACTGTATTTTGATTTGTATGGAAAATTGTGTATATTAACATGGATACTTGTTTGCTCCATTTGTATACTGTGCTTGCTTTGGAATTTCTTTTTAGCCAATTGGGATTGGTAATTTATAGACCTTGCCTGTGAGCAATAATAAATAATAAATTCTGTAAAATTCTTAAACAGAATTGGGAAATGGTGGATTTGAAAGATCTCAAAAGACCACAATGAAGACTTAGGTGGACACGTTAATAATAAATATATCCCTAGGAGCTGTTTCAGATATGTTGAGCTATGCCCTTGATATTGAGGAGACTACTATAAATTTAATTTATATGTATGTGTAGTGAACCTGTCAGGACACTGTTTCGTTTTCCGCTTGATTGTTATCCCAGTCCTCGACAGAGTAGGCAATTACCCTTGAGTATAATATTCTTGCGACAAAGACATATTACAATCATATTTTAACAATGTACATATGTACGGCAGTGCTTCTTGAGACTCATTATAAAATGTTCCCGTGGGGGGGAGAGTGGGGCTGGAGGGGAAGGAGGGGTGGGGGAGGTAGGAGAGGAGAGGGTTGGAATGGGACGGGGGTGGGGAAGTGAAGAAGGAAGAAGGACAAGGGTAGGGCATCATTCTGGGGATGCCATAGCTCTCATTGTCTCTTCCTCCTCAGCGACCAGATATGACCCGAGTGGGGCCAATATGTCCTTGGGTCTCAAGGTCAAATTAATCCCCCTGACATATAACTCTTCACATTCCTGTGTGTTGACTATGTCTCTTAACCAGTTTTGATGTGTGTGGGGGTCTCTTGATTTCCATTTCTTAAGGATATTTCGTTTGGCCACAGCACCTCCCACTGCAAATAGTCTTCGGGTCTTGACTGAGGCCTTTCCAATGTCTCTTAATAGATATTTCAGTGGAGTGACTGGGATATTAGTGTTTAGTATAGAGTTCATTGTGTTGGCAACTTTATTCCAGAATTGCTTAATTGGTGGACAATCCCAATGCATGTGGATAGATGTAGCGCTGTGTATTCCGCATTTGGGGCGCGATTGTGGTTTGGAAGGATCAAATTGGGCTATTTGCTTAGGTGTTATGTGAAGTTGATTCAGGATTTTGAATGGGATAATTCTGAAGTTAGCACATAGGGATATGGTTTTGATGAATTTGCAGTAGTTTGCCCAGTGTTATTCATTTATCTGAATGTTCAAGTCTTTTTCCCATTTAAGTTTCATATTGTTCTTGGATGGTGTATTAGATTGCACGGCTCTGTATAAGGTGGGCACACTACCCGTGAAGCCTTCCTCTGTTAGAATCCCCGTTAGGAATTTGTGAGTGGGAGAAGCGTTGGGGAAGGATTGCCATTTTTCTTTGCACGCGGCCTTCAGCTGTTGATGGTGCTATGTTGTGGTTAGACTATTCCCTGCTCTGTTTTGGATCTCCCTTAGCTTGACGAACCTCCCTTCTGGAAAAAGGTCTCTGATCTTCGCCTGTTTGTTGGGGTCCCATAGTATCTGTATGGTGCGGTCCTTTGTGGGTTCCAGACCGGGGTATTGCCATAGGGGGAGGTGTGGCCAATAAGGTATTTCGCATTGCACTCTCTTCAGGATCTCCGTCCAGGCTCTTACTGTTGCTTCCATGGAGTCAGCCAGCAGTTTTTCTCTGGGTACCCTAGTGCACATCAAGTACTGAAGGTTCAGTGGAGAGGCTGCAAACTTTTCCACGTGAATATGGGCATGCTGCTCTGTGGTATTGGCCCAGTATTTTGTGAAGTGTGCTTGTGCTGAGTGGTAATATAGCTGGAAGTAAGGAGCTGCAAGTCCGCCTGTGTCATAGTTCTTGCAGAGTTTGGACCAGCTCAGTCTGGGTTGTCGCCCTCCCCACACAAATCGTGCAGCGAGCTTTTACAAAGTGTCGAAAAATGTCATACCTTCCCAAATCGGGATGCCGTTAAATAGATACAGCAATTTTGGGACTATTAACATTTTCCGTAGGGATATTCGGCCATACATCGACAATGGCAGTTTGATCCAGGCATTGAGTTTGCATTCTATCTGTGCTAAATATGGAGCATAGTTGTTGGCAAACAATGTTTTTTTGTCTGGTGCCATTTTTATGCCCAAATATCTTGCTGAAGTGGGGGACCAACGTAGGTCTTCCAAGATTGTAGGCTGATTTATAGCCTCTGTAAGGGGAATTACTTCGGATTTGATCCGGTTTATTTTGTATCCAGAGTATCTGGTGAAGTCGACAATATCTCGTAGCACCGGTGGTAAGTGGATTTCTGGATTCCTAATGTATAACATCGTATCATCCGCATAGAGCGAGATAAATTGTGGTGTCCCTAATATACGCATCCCTCTCCCGGCATGGTTGTGACGCAGGCATGCTACCATTTCCTCTATTGTGAGTGCGAATATTAGCGGAGACAGCGCACATCCTTGTCTGGTACCTCGGCTTAGATTGATTACAGCAGACAGGGTGTTGTTGGTACGCACTCTGGCCGTGGGATTATGGTACAGTAGTTTGAGAATTCTGAAGAATCCCGGGCCGAATCCCATTTTTGGAATGATTCCGTACATGAATTTCGATATGGAGTTGACCGCTCTTTCCGCATCCAATGCGACTGCCACCGCCTGTACCCGATGATCCAGTTCAGATGTGATGGCGAAAAAGCGCCTAAGGTTCAGGGCGCTTGAGCGGCCTGGAATAAAACCTGTCTGGTCAGGGTGTACCAATTTGGTCATGTAGGGGCTCCGTTTATTGGCTACGGCCTTGGCGAAAATGTTGGTATCCACGTTGATGAGGGACAACGGTCTGTACGAGGAAGGGGAATGAGCTGGCTTCTGCGGTTTCAGTAGTACCGTTATGATGGCCTCCTTCATTGACAGTGGAAGTGTACCGATTTCCAAGGCTTCATCCCATACTTCCAACAATCGCAAAGAAAGTTTGTCTATATATATTTTATATAGATCCGTTGGTAGGCCGTCCGACCCCAGTGACTTGCCCGCCTTGAGATCTTTGATTGCTTGTTTTATTTCTTCGAGGGTTAGGGGCAGATCCATATTGCCGCTTTCTTCAGAAGTAAGTTTGGGAAGAGGGAAGGAGTCGAGATAACTTTGTAATTCTTCTGTTGATACTTGGTCCGCATTTGAGTACAGTTTGCTATTGAAGAGTCGGAATTCCTTGTTTATTTCTAAATGATCCACATGTGTTGAGCCACGGTCGTCCATAATGTTGGTAATTTGTCTGTATGCTTGTTCCATCTTGATAAGGTTTGATAGCATTTTGCCGGATTTATTACCTTCACCGTATTTCCGGGCTCTGATAGGTTGGGTTGTGTACCATACCTCCTGCTCTGCCAATGTTTTGAACTTATTCAGGGCTTCGCTCAGTTTGGATAATGTTGCTGGTGCAGGAGTTCTGACGTGTGCTGTTTCTGCTTTTTTGATTTGGAGTTCGGTTAACATCAGTTGGGCCCTTATGTCTTTCAGCGTACCATGCACTTTGGAGATCAGATGACCTCTCAGCCATACCTTGAAGGTTTCCCATATTGTGTGAGTTGATTCCACTGAACCTTTATTGCGGTCGAAGAAGTCCAGCACTTCAGTACGGAGTGGTTCGTGTAGTGAGGTGTCTCGAAGGAGATCTGGAGGCATTCTCCATAAGCGGTGTTCAGGATTGGGCGTCCCAATCTGGATTTCAAGGGACACTGGAGAGTGATCTGATATTGTTCTGGGTAGTATAGTGCATTCCTTTAGGCCAACCGTGCAGCATGTGGAACAGAGCCAGTAGTCAATCCTGGAGCTCGACCCATGGACGTATGAATGAAATGTGTAGTCTCTTGTGGTAGGGTGCATTTCCCTCCAGGCGTCGGCCAATGGGATTGTGGACATGGCCTGTTTTATGGTTAGTGCTGCTTTGGTGTTGGCTCGTTGGCCCGTGGATGTTCGTATTGTGCGACATAGTGTGTTTTTATTCTAAAAGTAGGATATCTATTCTATGCCTGTTGGCATATGCTATTACTTTCCTAGTCTTGATTGGGTTAAGGAGTCCTCTTACGTTCCAGGATAGGAGCCTAGTGCTTGTGGTCATTTGTTGAGCTGCCATTCTTTACCTCTATGTGCTGTGTATGATACTACCGCTGTATTATAAAAGTCTTTTTCTTTTTACAAGACTGCCAGGTTTTTATGTTTTTTATACCAACTGACTGTAACCCAACTAACTTTTCTATGGTGCGGTTTAGTATAACTACCACATCTTACCACTGTAACCAGGCAACAGGTCTGTCCGTTTCCCCACCCCCCACCCTCACCATCCCCCCAAACGGGCGGTGTTTCCCAAAAAAACGTTTGCTACTTTGCAGTAAAACTTAAAGAAGTGAGGGGGCGGCGCGGCTCAGCCACCTCTCCGGGACTATGACTAGTGCTTATGTGGATATGCGCGGTGCTGTTTCATTTTTGTTATCCAGGGTGGTGGGACTAAATTCTTATCAGGGTCAGTAGATAGAAGTGTGTTGGTTAGGTACCCCTGGGTTTCTCCGGGATGTGGTTTTCTATATATGCCATAGCATCTGCTGGTGAATCAAAGAATTGTGTCTTATCAGCATGTTGGATTCGAAGTGTTGCCGGGAACATCATGGAATATTTGACTTTACGATCTCTCAATGCTCTTTTCGCTGGGTCAAAGGTTCTCCGTGCCGCCTGCACCCCCGTCGAAAAGTCAGGATATATGTGTATTCGGTTGGACTCGAAGGAGAGGGGACCATGTTCACGTGCCAGTCGCAGCACCAGGTCTTGGTCACGGTAATTTAGTAGCCTTACTATTATTGTTCCTGGTGGTGCCCCCAGCTTGGGAGGTGAGGTAAGTGCTCTATGCGCCCTCTCCACCAGGAACTGTTTGGAGAACTGTGCATCCGGAAATAGAGAGTGTAGCATATCTTCGAGGAATTGTTCCATGGGGACATTAGGTTTGCGTTCTGCACCCCAATCACCCTGATGTTGTTGCGCTTCGAACGGGATTCTAAATCCTCACATTTGTTCTGTAGCGACTTGATATCTTTTTGGATGTTCTCCATGTTTTTGCCTTGTGTGGTGGTCAAGTCCTCAAGTGCTGAGACCCTATTTTCTGCCTCTGTGACCCTAGAATTTACTTTCCTTATGTCGGCTTGGATGGAGGCGATATTTTCACCTATATCATCCACCTTAGTGTTAATTGCCGCAAACCCTCTCTCCATCGCTGCCAAATATGAGGCCATTTCGCTTGCGGGAGGGTCCAGCATAGAAGTGTTGAGGGATTCAGCAATGCCATTGTCCTGTTCTTGGTTTGAGCTGTTGGCAAAGGCATCCATGGGACCCCTCTTTATTTTGTCCTTATTTTTGGTACATCCAGCCATTTTTTCTAGGGGTAGGCGTGAAGGATAAATTGCTGCAGAGTGTTTATTCTTGCACCGTAGGGTCTCTGGCGCGGTACGGCGGCCCCGCAAGTATATAGCTGGATTTTAAGGGCTGATGGTCTGTGTAGTGTCTTACCGGCTACGCGGTACACTATTACTCCACCTTTTGCCCACTGATGGCTAAGTATGGTGGTAGCTGTTATGTGGGCAAGCTGGTTTCTGGGTCACTATTTAACCAATGTCCAGGGGGTGGGGGAGGTGTCCACCCCCGAGTCCAGCCCAAACAAAAAAAAGAAGCTGATTCTGGGCAGGCACGGGTTGTTACAGGGCTGTATGCAACCGCCAGCATGCGCGTACCTTGTGTCCTGCAGTCCGATGCTCCCCGCGATTCCGCCGATGCCAGGGAGCGGGACGCCGCAAAGGGCGGATATAAGTCTGCTGGAGAGCGGGGGCCAGGCCGCAGGGGACTCTTAGTGAATCAGCAGCGGCAGCACCACGCCAGTGAGAGGGCCCGCCCGGAGCACAGGAGCAGGAAGGAGGAGCAGAGTTCGTGCACCGGGAGACCTGGGGGGGCGGTCCGATCCGACCCCCGTCGTCGGGCTGCACAAAACCAGCCACCCAGCTGTGAGATGTGGACACGGGCAACAGGTGAGGATGTGCTGGATCTGCTGGGGGCTCAGGAGCTATTGGGCACGGAGGCAACAGGCCTCACTAACCCTGTGCATATGGCTTGAGAGAGCCTTGCTGCTACAATTGCAGAAGATTTGTTTCGCCAAATATTTTGGAACATGTGGGACAGTTTATTGTAAATTGCATCGTGTGCCAGAAATGTACTACAGGGCACACTTTGCGAACAGTGAGAGGAGCAATCCCTAGACCCAATGGCCCAATTTATCACCAACATATATATAATGTAGATATGCTGCAGACATGCAATAGCTACAGATATATGCTGGTCGTGATATGTCCTTTTTCTAGGTGGATCAAGGCAGATCCATGCACACACCCTAATGCCACATGCGCCACCAAGTACCCTGTGTGCAAGGTATTCCCAAGATGGGGTGTGTGCAAGGTTTTGCGGTCTGACATTGGACTGCATTTTGTAAATTAATTGCTTGAACAAATAGTTCTTCTATTAGGCATTAAGCATATGTTTTCCTCAGCTTATCATCCACAGGTGAATGGTGTCTGTGAGAGATTAAATAGACTGTTAAAAGAGAGGATTGCAAAAATAGAAATTACTTTAAAAAAGGGATGGATACATTGCCTACACCTTGCCTTGTATGCTCCAAGAAATCCACCTGGCTAAGATCACCATCTAACTCCTCTTGAGTTGGTGACTGGGCACTGCATGAGAAATCCATCCCCCCCTTGCTCCTCCAACTAGGTTAAAAATGGATGCCTATAGTGTATTATAGACATAAGGTGACAAGATGCATGGTTACCTAACAACAATGACTGCACATTTTTCTTTCATGTTTTAACAGGTCAAGAACCAGAGGGAGGGGTGAAAGAGAAGTGACAAAGACACACAACCCATTGATTCAGAGGATGTATTGTAGCAACCCAGTTTATACACAGGGGACCAGGTAGCGGTATGAACGTTTGTACCCACTTGGAGTATGCCCTGTTTTGAAGGACTGTATGAGGTGGAAGAAGTTACCCCCACAGCTGCTAAATTAAAAAGAAGAGGAGCTTGGCTGCATTTGCACAACATCAAACCATATAAAGAAGAACTCCCAACCCCTCCAGCAGCTACCGACAGTGAACCAAGAGAAGAAGTTCCACGCATGCAGACTCGTTCAATTACCAACAGCAAGAGTAAGGAATAAATAGATTTGCAGTTATCTTAGAACTTTTTAGATAGGTCAAAGAGACAATTCTTTAATATACCAGAGCCAAAAGAAAAGAAGCACACTTGTTCTCTTATGTTTCCCATTGTAATAACAATACACACCTTTTTGGCCGCTGTTTTGTAAGCAGTCTTATCCAACTTTAGTAAGAAGACATGTGAATATAGTGATGTTTCTCGGGCACCCCAAGAACAATCACATTATTTTCAGAACAATGATAGCAATTATCTTGCAGTTCTTGATATAAAAGTGTGATCCATAAAGAATTATAGAGTTACATATTCAGAGTCAAAATAAGATGAGGGGGTTTCAGAATGTAAGAGGCTCATTGCCACCAAGAAAATCGATGTGTTTTCATGGAATATTAATTGTGATATCATTCTGTATTATGATGCGTGTTTTCCTCCTGATTATTATGGCATTTAGAAATGTTATAAAAAACAAAACAGACATGGTGTGTGACAATGAAACATTTACCATCGTCCCCAATGAAAGTACATTTTTTATAATTTTATGAGGCACCTATTTCGATTTAATAGGGATGTTGAGTACGATCATCAAGAGTTAAGTACATATCTTGATAATTCGGCTCATTTAAAAAATTGTTTATGGGATCAGCACATGAAGGAGGTAAGAGAGAGTACATCAGATGAAAGCTGCTCATTCTGTTCCTTAATACTATATGCCATGAGCGCAGCAAGGACATTAATTGCCATAAAAAGCCTGCAGATGATGCAACATATCTCAGTCATCTAGCAGCTTGTACGACCAGTGGGAAATTAGAAGGAAAATGGGCAAACCTACAGTTGCGATCAAGAGCGACAGTTCCATATGAAGATATTTATGTGAAAACAAGGAAAATGGAAAGTGCGATGGATGGATAAGCAAATAATATATCTATCCAGCCCAAATTGGAGAACGAATAAAGATTGTCGAGATGAGGAGGATGGACTACTCAGATATGACTGAAAGATCAGGAGTACCAGGATGCTCGGAGAGACCTCAGCTATTGGTGTATGGTGTGTTGTCACCAGTACCGGATAGGAAGAAGGACTATTATCTTGTCCTGCACACTTATTGAAGAAGGAACCAGTAAGCATAGTGCACATAGTGCAAATAGTGAATGACAGATGCCTAGAGTCATGGGCCAAATACTCTTTTACTAACATGGGTCGACAATGAAGCAGGACTAGTATCTATAAAACCACTAAAGAATGCAACAACATGCTTTAATAATGAAGGCCTGGTTCTGGTTGGAGAAAACAAAGGATGTAGAAAGACAATCCAGGTACTAGGGATGAATGGAGGAACAGCAGTATTGATGTACTGGTATTGGGCCTGTGGATCCAGAGCTTACATACAGTTGTCTAAAAATTGGGGGGGAGTATGCTCCACCATAGCAATAAATGTCCCAGCACTATTGATTCCTCAAAGTGACCTCAATATCAATATGTTTCCAAAAAATTAACAATGACCAGAGGAGGAAGAGGTCACTCAAACTTTGCCGGCTGAAAAGGGAGAACTATTTCTCAGCAAAATCAATAACAGCCTATGATGACATTCCAGATTAGCATAAACTGTTCAGCAAGACTGCAATGATAATGACATCTATATTCATGCCAGGACTTCAGACTGCAGTAAATGCCAAGTGGCTGCAGATTACCAGATGGGATCTGTTACAGACGAGAAATGCAACAATAAAAGGATTCAATGCAATCAGGGAAGAATTTAGAGCCATCAGGCTGAAGATTCTCCTGAACAGGTATGCCCTGGACTTAATTATAGCAATGGAAGGAGGCATGTGTGCCAAAGTTAGGCCTTCTTGTTATGCATTTTATACCATTTCATGACGGGGAAAATGGAACCCTGATGGAAGCAATAACTATGCGGACATCCCTGCATACAAAGATGCTTCTATTATTATGGATCCCACCCTGGCTGGCGAATGCTTTCAAAATACTTGAAGCAATACCATTGTTGGTATTGCTAGGATTTTGTCTCATAAGGATCATCCTGGGACAGTCCCATAAGACAGCCAAGAAAGCTATTGGGATGAAGATAATGATTGATATAGATGCTGAAGCTGGTGAACAAATGCAAAAAGAGGAAAGTACCCGTGTGAATATAAAGAAAAGTCCTCTGGCGCCCCTAGGAATGAAGTTTTACTACCTTAAGGATCATATAAAATATGTAGGGTGTTGGATTTTCTGGCCACCATAAGGAGAATGCCGTCACATGACCTGGAGTGTGGATGAACATATAAAGAATTCAGGTCCCCTGAGGGGGTTGACAAAGATATGGATCCCAAAGAAACGGCAGTATGAAGAGAAGATGAAGGAGATTGAAGAGGAAAATATGGTCGAGGACTGGGAATGTACAGGAGGGAATGTAGAGGAGCAAGTGGATGCGTTTTCCATAGCTCCCGCCCTCTCACCGCCATCATTTTGGAACAGCAGGAGAAGAGCTCTATGTGGCACCCCATTTGTTGTCCCTATACCAAATTGAGTGCATAAGACAATATGCACTCAGGTAACCATACCGAATGTACCCTCGTACTGAAAGAATGGAAGAATGTCAGCATGCACCATTGGACATCATGGAGCGCTTAGTGAAATCTGACGAGGGCAGAGTGATGTCAAGAGGAATATAAGGACTCACTGAAACGATATAAAAATACTTAAAAGTAATGATGTAACTGCAGTGACAAGAGAAACATGTACGACATGATAAAGTAATCATATATACAAAGAATATAAGGTAACTTTCTGACTAATAAGTGGAAATACACAGTAACACAAGTTAGATGCGACATATAGAAGCTTGCTATAGAAGAAAAAATAACGTGGCTAAGATAACCATGATAGGAAGATGGACGTCAGTTCGTTTTAAGGCTCAATCCAGCTACCTCAGAGACAGATCAGGGATTCAGGAGACATTGGAGAAATAGATTTGTGTGCAAAATAACAAGGACTCTATGTTGGCCTGGGGTCAAGGGTGCGATTTTTAGGAATAATTGCAAGGCACAAATGGAGGCAGACGGATAAGCCATATTTCTCTGAGATTAAAGAAGAAGAAAACATTTGCAAGTATTGGAAAGTTAACAGTGGATAAGGTCTATACAAGATGGAGTGAGGAAGTCTCTAGAGGCCAAGAAGAACAACAGCACCCAGTATAAGTAAATCAAACAGCAGTAAATAAGAAGTCAAAATGGACACATTTGCGGTCTTCTTACATGTGCTCCAGAAATCAAAAACAAGGGCTATTCATTAGGCTTCGGATGAAGATAATGATGGGCTTACACTCCCTCCAATGTCCTAGAATAGAGAGCAGGCTACAAGGTCAACTACAGACGAGAACCTGTGGCTTATGGTCGGACTCATGAGGGATGATGGATTAACTGGGAAGGTGGGGAGTAGTCTGATGTGACTCAAGATCCTGGGTTTCGTTTTTGCTTACCTGCTTCTAACGAGCCGAAAGTCCAAGGTTGGGTGAGCATGCCAACCAATCAGACGGCCTATGGGGCAACGTGCTATACAATGTTGTACAGACCAATCCGCTGCCATTTTCTCTGCTATAATCAGTATTATACGTATTTAGAGGTAGTTGGAGGCATGCCCTACAGATAAGGGGAAGCCAATGAATTACTAACCCCTATGTCTACCATAAGTACATATGATCCCTTAACCAATCCTTCCCTTCAATAGGTTTTGCAGTTTGCCATGTAGGTTGATGTCATTGATGATGCATATTGGGGTATGTAACCTCTGTACAGTCAAGTTTGTGTGTGAGTGTGTGAGCATCAGTCCATTGTTTGCCAGTTTGCCCTGCTTTATTGAACTGAGAATAAAGTCGTATTTTGCCATCTGTGTGGTTATTTGGAGTGAGATCTTTATTGGTAATTCCATCTAGCACAAGAAACACTTCAAGGTGCTAAAGCACACCCTCTCTGCCGTTTGTGGATTCTTTAGGGGAAACTGTGAAAGAATGAATTTGTGCCTGCATGGGTACCGTCTTCCCTTTATCTTTCACCATGTTATGCACTGCTGCCTCCTCTGGAGCTGCCCTCCTCTGCTGTATATGCTGCCTGCCTACTCTGGGGCTGCAGCCCTTTGATGGCGCGGGGCTGAGCCCTGCCCTCCACCTCTCCTATTTCTATTTCTATTTAAATTTATAACGCGCATAAGCCTGCAGGTGTCAATGCACACAAAGAGACATTGGACGACGTAAAAATAACAGAGCGCTTAGAGATTAATGACAGGTCCGTGTGGTAGGATGTCATAGCAGACTATGATATCAGGTAAATAAGAGAGTCTTCAGTCTCTTGCGGAACACCAAAAAGTTCCTTTCCACACTAAGATCCACAGGGAGAGAGTTCCAAGCTGTAGAGGCATGACCTGGGCAAGAGCGGCCACTACCTCTTGCTCTTTTGAATCTAGGACAGATTAATGGGAAGGCATTGGAGGAGCAGGCCGATCTGGTCTCCTGTTGTTGGGTAAGGTTCAGCTTGAGATAAGGAGGAACTGCAGTGAATAGACATTTGTGGAGCATGATGTTTAGCTTGAACCGAATTCTGGAGAGGATGGATAACGAATGGAGTGCTCTCCTATGACAATCCGTACAGCTTCGTTTTGGAGAATATGTAGTTTATGTAGAGCGAGTTTATTGGCCCGCCTAAGGAGGGCATTACAATAGTCTGGTTGGGGCAGATAAGGGCTCTTTCGAGAGTTTTGAAATTTTTTGAGGACACATAAGGCTTCACTAGCCTAAGTAGCCTCAGACGATACTGAGATTTTTTAACAATGCTGTCCACGTGAGTGTCAGCTCCCAGAGACACGTCAACGATCACTCCAAGGGTCTTTACCGTTTTCTGAACAGGGGTAGCATCAGAAAATAAGCAGTGTTGCATAGCAACTTTCTATCCAATTCTGTTGATTTGCTAATTAAACTGAAACTTGTGTAGCACAACTTGCTATTTAAATTAGCCTGTTCAAAGAAAGCACTCCTCTCTTACCCTCAGGGATCTCTCTGCCTCCCTTTCCCTGTTGACTGGAAGTTCAAAGGGGCTAATTGAGAGAGAGCGCAACAATAATAATCTCCTCCACTCATAAAAGTGACAAGACCATACAAAATGTATCAGTACCACAGATGGTGGCTCTGAGTACTAATGGTGATAGATGCCACTTTCATGGGTGTATAGGGCTGAAATGATGTCCTCAAGCCTACCAGGCATGGGGCTGAGGTTATTAGTGGCCCTGCCCTCTCCGACAGTGGAATTTAATGTTATATTGAAAATCATAACAATGACACGCAAGGGCCATCTTGTCCGCCGGAAGTTGGCAATTACCCTGCCTGGCGCTAAAACCATACTACATACTTAGTCTCAGGATATGACTTTTGTTTAACATTGTGAACTTTTTGATTGATGAAACATCTGAACTTCTGCCTCCCCAAAAATGACAACAAAAATGCTATGTTACAAATATAAATAGGGCACTCGATAAATAATTAGCTCTATATAAACCCCATATCATTATCATTACTGCGTTTTCAAAACTTCAATACAGAACACTGTGCTCTCGTGCAAGGCTCAGTCACCCCACTATAGAATAGAGGCACCCACACCGTAGATTGGTGGTGATTACTCTACTCAAGCAAGCCCGGCTGAAGATGTGTGGGGGGGCCATTTCAACATGATGGTTGGCGGCTCCCTCCTTAAAGTGAAAACAGTCTGAAGCACACGTGGGGTGCATTACACATACATTACAATGGTGAAAAAGATAAGGTAAATAGCCACCGATTATCACGAGACGGACAGCCACTGGGCGGCCTAAACACGAAATGCCCACTGAAGAGCCCTACACCCTTCTTTATCAGCAAATGACTGTTGTGGAGGAACCATTGTTAGAAGGCAAGAAGTTAGAAGGCACTTCTGTATATCAAGTGGGAAGAGAGAATGCAGCTCATAATGAAAGCTCTGCAAAGCGCACATGTAAAGCCCAATAAAGAAAATAGAGAAACTAATATATTGCAAGACTGATGTGTTAGAGATAATTAATATACCCAATAGGCCCTTTTGTCTTGTGTTATTAATTTTAATGATACATAAATAACCCATGTGTGTATAGCGCTTCATGCCAGATTCCTGGCTGTCAAGCACTGGAATAACACATTTTGCTAGGCTTGCTATTGACCCCTGAAATCTGAATTGTTGAGTTAGGCCATATGTGATTCAAGAAAGGGGGATGAGTGAGTTCAGACAAGGAGACTTGAAACAAAAGGTGCAACGCGAGCCTGGGTGAAAGAGCAGGTGATGACGTTTAGCACATTGTACCAGGCCTAAGTTATTAAAAAGGTCTGACTGCTGATTCCGCTCACTTTCCCAAAGTTGACCCACTCTACACCAAGATGGCGGCCACCATTCCATCCAGCAAAGGACCATGGTGAGGTGACCATCTAGAAGCCTGAAGCCTGCGACTCTCCGCCTGGCATTTGTCACCCACCAGGAGGCACCCTGGCGCTGAAGTGAGGATCTGCCACTGGCACGTAGTGTACCAGCGCCGGCCGGGATCCACAGCCCCGGTGCCCCTCACCCGTACTTACCTGTACGCTCCTTATTTCCTCCGATTGGGACGGGGACTCGATCGCCTGCTGCATCTGCGGACTCGGCTGCGGGTGATCCAGGTTCGGCTCCTGGGCTACGCCGTGGGCAGATGAGGGAACGCTCCGCGGGTGCTCACCTGGAGTCTCCCGGCTCCTCCCCGCCAGCTGCGACTCCTGCTCCGGCGATCCGGAAGGTAGACCCTGCATCCAGGCGGCGCCTTACGGGGTCCCAAAAGGCTCGGCCTCACAAGCTCCTCCAGGCACTCCGAGTACCATCGCTGGGCGGGACGCCTCGCTAATTGGACCCGCGGCCTGACTCCACTGAGGGGCCCGGCCCCAATCCAACGAAACTTTCTACTCAGTTAGCCGGTGCAGCAGGCCCCCATCTGGCTGTCCATCCGCAATGCTTTTCTCCGGCCCTGTCCAGCTCACAGCTCATCTGGATTGCTCGGCTGTGGCCCTCCGGTGCAGAGCGGGGGCCCAAGACTCATTGAAAGCATTACAACCTAATATACGCAAGGTGAGTAGCAGAGGGGAACAGGGGACACCGTTTGAGCCCACAAAGCTACCAAGCCTTATATTAACCCGGGCCCTAGACTCTACCACCACCGGGCACCACTAAAACATCCTATTCAGACTCATTTGCATCCCCAGACCTCTGCCCTCCTGCAACTCACCTCCTTACCTCCTACCAGGGCCCATCAAATAAGGCATTGAACTCCATCTCAGTCAGCAAGAGCTAGGATATATATATTCTCCTCCCCATCCCTCATCTGGGAATCCACAGCGGACCCTGGTGGAGTAGGAAATAAGAGCCGGCTCCCGAGTTCCCCGCAGAGAGTGTTGGCAAAACCACCCATCGGCGACAACATGTCAAATAGAGGGAAGGCATCCAAACAAACGGACATCGCCACCTTAGTGTCTAACTCATTTGCCGGAAGATCCAAAAAGGGGGATCCGCCAGAGGACTCCAGCAATAACATCACACCTACTGCATCTGCAATGGCCAGCATCCCTTCACAAATGGTCACTAAAGCCGATACTCAAGACCTACTATCAGCACTGTCCAAAGAAATCCAAAAAAGCGCGGAAGAGGTCACAAAGAAAATCAACTCTCTGAACAAGAGGGTAGGGGAAGTAGAATGCCGAACTGTCGAACTGGAATCTGAGGTCTGTGACTACAGATTTGAAAATGAGCAGGATAGGGACAGAATTGCAGCCTTAGAAGCGAGATGCAACCTTCTAGAAGTAAAACAGGAGGACACAGAGAATCGATCCCGAAGAAACAATATCCGTCTACGAGGGATCCCATCCTCCATCCCAGATGCAGAACTAAAAAGTTATGCCTCGGATTTACTGAGGTTCATAATCACCCTCCCAGACGACTCGCCCCTGGAACTGGATCGAGTGCACAGAACATCCCCGAGAAGGGAATCCACGTTTCCCCCAGACGTCCTAGTTAGAGTCCACTTTTTCCAACTTAAAGAGGATATCATGCGCAAGGCGAGGCAAATGCGCCAAATCACCTTCCAGGGGTCCACAATAGTGCTCTATCAAGACTTAGCGAGCTCCACACTTCAGAAACGAAAAGCCATGCGATCACTAACGGAGTGGCTTCGCGAAAGAAAGATCTCATACCACTGGGGGTTCCCGATCTCGGTCAAATTCATGTGGGAAGGGGCCCAAAAGAGGCGGACAAATTCATGGGCCTCAAGAGAACAGATGGGGAATCGGAACCTGAAGAACCAAATGAACCCCCTCCAAGAAAGACCTCAATAGGGGAATGGTCAAAATCTAGCAGGCGACGCAGACTTTGGGGCCCCCCCAAGAAAGACTCCAACCCGGGATGATTAAACATTAGCAACGCCAGAATATCCAGGCTCTCGAGCCCCAGGCAACACCTCTCTTCGTGTTAATGAACACAAGGCAGAGGGAATCACACATTCAGTAATGAGACAAAATACTTATAACAATGGAGCCCTCAGTGATAAATGCCCATGACTACACTACCAGTGCGTGAGCAACGTTCGGGCTCCAACATAGTTCATTTTGGCGGCCCGGTTGGCCAATGTTCAGCGCAATGATGCCACCAGTTTCCCAGTGGCAGTAGGATGACGGTTCTCCTACTAGTTCAATTTGGGGATGGGAGGGCGGGGGAATGGATTACTGAAGGACCAATTCAAAGTTGGGAGCTCCGGCTCTTCCGAGGACCGGACTCTCATCTCATTCACCATCACAACATAATGCAACAGCAGCCAGGTACATACAACACCAAGACAGCAAGTTCACTTATCCATCAAACTCACAGCTCTCGGCGGAGCGCACAGATCGAATCATACCTAAAGCAAAAGTAAAAGAGGATGGCTGACAAAAGCGAGGCAGTAATCCTCACATGGAATGTCCAAGGCCTGAATTCACCAAGAAAACGTAGATCAGTTGAACATAGACTGGGGCAACTATCGGGAGACATTGTACTCCTCCAAGAAACTCACTTGCTGCAAGAAGACGAATGCCGGGTGAAATTCAACAGGTATAAAAAGGCTTATTTTGCCTCTTCTGGCCTATACTCACTACGCCTGTGTACATAAAGGATTCTCAAGAATAGACCTAATTCTATTCTCCGGAACGCTATTCCCATGTCTAAACAAGGCAGAAATCCACACCTGCATGATATCTGACCACGCCCCAGTATCCGCAACACTAGCGATATCAGGCCACAAACATCCTATTCAGAGACACTGGAAATTGAATGACTCCCTACTACTAGATGAATGTATCAGAGCGGAAATCTAGGAAACAATTTCCAATTATTTCAAAGAAAACACAGCGGAGAATTCACCCATCAACATCATTTGGGATGCTATGAAAGCAGTCGTCAGAGGGTCGCTAAGCAGCGTGGGGGCGGAACAGAGAAGAATCTCGAACATCACCTCAGCCAGGTTGGAGGAGAAGGTAAATCAACTAGGAGCTGAGCTGAAATCACGTAGCTCCAGGAAAACAGAGCCCTGAGGAAAGCCAAAACAGCATTAGAAATGCACTGCGCTGACCGAACGGCGAAATCATTAGCCTTCATGAGGCAGTTCTATTATTGTAAAGGGAATAAGGCAAACAAAGTGCTAGTGCAAAAGCTGAAAAAGATCAGCAGCCAAAACAACATTCTCAAACTATTAGGAGAAGATGGAAAACTGCATTACTCCGAAACTGATAAGATCAACGAGCTAATGAGATACCACAAATCTATAATGTCCGGAAACCCCACAGTACTAGACAGTCTGCCAGAATACCTGCGCACCATACCCTCTCAGAGCACAACCCAGCTGGAATCCCTAGAATCCCCCATTATTACCGAAGAAGTCACTGAAGCCATTAAAACTCTCAAGCCCACAGCCCCAGGCCCAGATGGTCTATCCGCAAACTTCTAGAAGAAATATGCCAGGATTTTAGCGCCCGAGATGGCAGCCCTATTCAACTCCTTCTTGTCCTCAAGAGCGGTTCCCAGATCAATGGCGGAATCGCTCACAGTTCTGCTACACAAACCCGGGAAAGACCCCGAACGGGCTACCTCCTACCACCCGATTACACTTATGAACAATGATGGCAAGATTTTCGCCAAGGTGCTGGCTGGAAGGGTGGGACTGGTTCTGCCAATCCTAATTGACAGTGATCAAATGGGATTCATCCTGGGGAGAGGGACCCACGACAACATCAGGAGAACGATAAACATCAGCGAAAGTGCCCACAAATTGAAGGTAGGAATGGTCGTCTTATCCCTAGACGCACACAAAGCCTTTGATCTGGTGGACTGGAGTTATATCCGGGCTATCCTCGGGCATTTCGGCTTCGGTCCAAATTTTATCACATGGGTAATGGCTAATTATCAAACTCCCACCACACAACTGCGGGTTAATGGTACCAGGTCCGGAGCAATACACATATCCAGGGGCACTAGACAGGGATGCCCACTCTCACCCCTAATGTTCGCCCTATCCATGGAGCCTTTCGCAGAAAAAATCAGGCAAAACATCAGAATAAGAGGGTTAACTGTGGGAGGTCATGAATACAAAATATATGCCGATAACCTATTAATAACAGCGTCCAACCCGGCAACATCCCTGGGTGCCCTATGGGAAGAGATCAAAGAATTTGGGGCTCTATCAGGGTTCAGAGTAAACATGGACAAATCCTCAGCCCTAGCAATTAACCTCTCCAAGCGAGAAAGAGACGCCCTCAGCCCCCTAATGCCGATCCCATGGGCGATAGGAGCAATTGAATATCTCGGGGTACATATTACTAAAGACACGTCACGTTTGTACCCAAGCAATTTCCCACAATTGATTAAAGAACTCCAAAACGACCTTAAAAGGTGGAAGCCCCAGGAAATTTCCTGGTTTGGGCAGATTACCACCATAAAGATTAACCTAATCCCCCGATGGCTGTACTACTGAACAGCATTGCCAATCCATATCCCGGGTCCGGCCCTGATAGCCCTGCAAAAGAAAATTCAGGAATTCGTATGGGGGGGAGAAACAACCTTGCATAGGCAAACGGATAATGATGAGGGCGAAAGCACAGGGAGGGTTGGGAGTACCCGATTTGGTCAGATATACCTCAGCAGCGCAACTATCACATGCATTTTCTTGGGTACAAGATACAGATACCTCGAAATGGACACAACTCGAAGAGGCCTGGTGTCCGGTCACGCCTTCAGATCTCCCACACCTACCAAACATAAAACCAAAAGCAAACAGTGGCCCCCTCCTGGCGACAATCACAACGGTTCGCTGCTGGAAAGCAGCAGCCCGGAAATGGGGTATCCGAGGAGCCCTGGGTCCCGTAACCCCCATTTGGAACAATCCCGACTTCTCACCAGACATGTCTCCACTCCGCTTCCAGCCCTGGAAGGAAGGCGGCCTACAAAAAAACAGTGACTTTCTAGAAGAAGGATCACCCATCTCATTTGAGCAATGCAAATCAAAATTTGGGGTCGACGAAGGGGAAAGATTCCATTATGCCCAAATCGGGCACTGGCTGTCCCACAGGGTGATCCGGGAAAAATGCTCCAGAGAATTAACGGCGCTGGAATTATCCCTAACAACTTTGACCAAAAGAGGTAGAACATCGGCCTTTTACCGACTCCTAGACAGGGCAGATCCCTCCAAAAAAGAAAGATACATGCTTGAATGGGAAAAGGACCTGGGACGAGAAATAGAGGTCGAAGAATGGGAGAGAATATGGGTTAGACTGCATAAAAGCTCACAATGCATCACAAACAGGGAAGGGGGCTATAAACTCTGTTACATGTACTACGTCACCCCGGCTCAGATCAACAGGGCTAATCCGAACACTCCCGGAAGCTGCTGGCGCGGCTGTCCTAGTCCAGGCTCATTATTCCACATGGTTTGGATTTGTCCGAAGACGGAGGCATACTGGAGAGAAGTAATAAAACACATCAAGGAAATTTACGGCCTCTACATCCCCTGGGATCCTGGAATCATCCTTCTGGGCGAAACAGGAATCGGGGCATTCCCAATCTCAGGACAAATCCCCCGTCTATGCACGCACCTACTCCTAGCGGCAGAAATTGCAATGGCCCGGTTGTGGAAAAATGAAGAAGGACCCTCTGTGGCACTTTGGTGGTCCAAATGTTTGGACATAGCTGTGGCCAAAAAGATTACTGCAATTAGATCAAGCTCCCTGAACAAAGCCCTAAACATATGGGACCCATTTATGGACTACGCCGCTAAATTTCCAGCTCTCACCAGAAGGCCTCCATTAACCAGATGGCTCCAATGCAGTCCGCTTTACTGAACTATAGACGCAAACAAGACCAACCCGGAATACGAGTTCCCACTTGGCCACCGCGAACAGAGATGGCCATGGACGAAAACGATCAGGTCACTAACATTCCCCTCCCCCGCCAGATACCACGAGAGACATTATCATCCTAACATGACTATTGATCACTGCATTGTTGTTGATGTTGTGCTTGATGTTGTGCTCATATGTAAAACCCAATAAAATGTTGTTATGAAAAAATAAAATGTCTGACTGCATGTTTGATGCCACATATGGGGCACCAGCAAGACGGGGTAATTCTGTAGTGATAATAAATACAAAATGGCTATGGTTTGAGGAAACACAAAGAAACTTCAAAGGCCATAATTACTACAAGAATTTGGAAAACAAATCCATGATGGCGTCCAACAAGTGCCTGGATACATGTCAGGAGGTGCTACAGCAGCTAAAATTCCCAGAGAATCATAAATAGGATGCTCTCATCTCCTTGCCCATCAGGTGAGGCTGTCTCTCTTGGCACAGAATGGTCTATGTTTGGAATCCCCTTATAAATTGTATGGAGAGTTGTGGAGCCAATAAATTATGGACCTTCCCTCTAAGGGACTGTACAATGGAAAGGGACCCTTGCCAAATGAGGGGGACAAAATGATGGGCCATGAAGGTTAGGGGGACAAACACCTTTGCCCCCCCCCCTTAAAATGACACCCATGGGAATCTACGATAGGGAAGCCAATGTTTCTGAGTTCATTACAAAATGGATCCCCACCTCCATTGAAAGCAGTGTCCTGCTTCAAAGTACACAGCACAATTGTAATTATCAACATATCATCTTTGAACAAGCCATTCTAAATCTGGCCTTTATTAACTGAACATCGCACCATATGGGTTTTTCACAAGGTCCATTAAATGACATCTGGCACACTGGCCACCACCATTGCTCAATTATTTGAATGCCATTTTCAAAATCGTTGCTCAAGTTCTTTCGCGTTTTACCTTGGACGCGTGCTTGTGTACATGTTTGCCCTTCTGAAAATAATGTTTGATGTTCTTCCATTAGTAGCGTAGCACCCTCCTATTCGTTTGTGGTGGGGTCCCTTGCCTTGTTTGGGGAATGAGTGACTCAGGGGGCCTGCCTGAGGCAGTGGATGATGGAACTGGTGGCAGTATGGGAAGGGTCCCCTGGTCTCCTATACTTAGCTTACTCTAGCAAGGTGGGGACAGTCATTTTAAACAGAAAAGGCTTTTTAGCCTTAACGGGCTAATGAATGCGTTAAAGCTACTCAAGTTGCCTTTTCCAATAGACATAATTCCCCCTACAAACACACGCACGCATACAAAACTCAGCCATTGCTTTATCTCTCTCACTCAATGTGGCTCAGAAACATACACTCATGATCAAAGCCACCGCGGCTCCACTCATGGAAACAGACATCCAGCGCAGTTACCCTCTGACTCCAAAATCAAGATGGCAGACACAGCTCTTCAAGCTGCAGGCTGCAAGTCGAATGAGAAAACTGTTAAAACACTTATAATGAATGAGCCGTTAAGACGGCCCAGCTCTGGTTAGAGCTCGGAAATAAAGCCACCAGCCACGGATCCACGCAATACACACCACACGTCTTCAACTTTCCCCTCCACGAAATGCCAAAGGCCACACATCCTGCGGTGAGTGAGAAGCACTTTGTCCAAAGGGTTAAAGTGGCTCCCCAGGGTTGTGTTTATTAATGACTGGGAATTGTGTTATCCGGCATGAAAGACACAGGGGTGCATCCTTTCCAGAGAGCAAATAATTCTGTATAAATCCTCAATTCGTGTAATATATCAATTATAATGCTCAACTTGACACCGACTGACACCGTTCTGCCAATCTTGGTAGTGGTAGCTGCCCCGGCACAAGGGTGGCTTCTGGGCTCTGGGGCTGGGCTCCTCCTGGCTGGGCACCTGCTGCCTACGTCCTGCCCTGCTGCCTTTACTTTACTTTACTTTACTTTAATCCATGTACAATGCGCACCAGGGACCCAGAGGCTTAATGACGCGGAGAGAAAACATCACACAATAAACACACAAGTGACATTCAGAAACCATTTAGAGCACTTTTCTGAAATCCATCCTCCCTATTGCTATTTACAAGCATACCATCTTTTAATTAGAGCACAACTAACTGTTGGCGAGTCTTCCATTAATCGAGAATGCTCTCATGACATCAGTGGCATCGCCAGGAATCAAATTTAGGATGGGCACAGAGGGGGCCAAAGACAAAAGTAGGGGGGTACACAGACAAATGTAGGGGGAGAACATGGTCACTGCTCATCTCAGGTGGGGGGGCACAAGGTGGGGTGCAGGGTTTCACAGGGGGGCCCCGTCCCCCCCAGGCCCTCCCCAGCGACGGCACTGCATGAACGCAGTATTTCAGCTACAATATATTTAATAAGTCAGAACTACTAAACTTTTGATGAGACAACACTGTCTTGCTATTAGAAGTCTGAGCATATGATATGACATGATAGGTTATTTATAACGCGCTTAATACCCAGAGGTTTCTAAGCACGGACCCGGGGATCGACCCTGTTGTGCTCTGTGTCGTCTTGCTTCCAAGGTGAGCACATTGCCCCTGAGCTATCCTCCCGAGGCATAGAGGTAAAAAAAATGAATGGCGTGTAGTCTGAACTCTCCTCTTTAACTCCTCAGACTAGCTGATACGGATTAGTATGATGTACACAAAACATCTGATACTCTGACCCATACAGAACATACAGTCCTTCAAATATCCTTTAGATTGGGAATGTTCCAGCAAAAGGCTTAGTTGCCTGTACTTTGAACAGTGAACGATATATGGTTCTCCAAATATGCAGAGTGAACACTCCAATGCCACTTTTTAGCATTCAGTCTCTATGCTCCTATAACTTAGATCAAGACCTGATAGACCTTCGGTTCTCCCCTGGCAAGCCACCCGCCCTCATCACCCTAATACCAAGGATTTCCCTTACCCTCAACATTTACATCACACTACTGCAAAGCACCAATTCATGTTCAGAAACAGCTTAAACGTCAACGAGATTTGGGGGAAATAGTATTTTCCACCCATCAGGCAGTAGCATGATGTACATTGTTTACATTTGCTATGGTATTTGTAAACACATTGGCCCTCATTACGACCCTGGCGGAAATCGAAAAACGATGGCGGAAATGCAATACCGCCATCGAATACCGCTCGTTGCGACTATGACCCGTCACCGTAAAGTACGATGCCATTAGCGACACCGTAGTGAACGCCAACGCTAACTGCACCAAGTACGCGCACGCGCGCCATGCAAAACCGTAATTACCACCATGGCGCAACGGTACGCGAATTCTGACCCTAGCGGACATTTACATAACGCCATCAAGCATGGCGGAAAGTACCATTCCGCCATGGCGAGAATTACGGCATCGTGAACCAACCATAAATGGCCCTACTGAGTGCCTGTACACCACACCCTGGCCACATTGCACAACTCCTCGTAGGTGCAATGAAGTCACACAATGCAACCAGTGAAATGCACAAGTCACCCACGCATGCCAACGAACAAATTAATGTAGGGGCTCCAAGTGCCTTGTGAGTGGCCATCCATATTTGGCATGTCACCATTGCCGTACTGATGCAGCACAGGCATGCGAAGGTTCAAGTACAGTAAAATGAACTGAAAGATGAGACAAAACAACAACAGGCCCCCATCGCCTGACACCAGTGTAAGGCAACATTCAAAGCAGTATCCTGAGGGAGACTGCACCAGCTCTGTACACATGCCAGTAAACAAACCAACCATCAGCATAAGCATGTACCACACAAGTTGGCAGAGTGACTGAGCAGCCAGGCTCATCTCAAGAGGGGCCAATGGGAGCTGCAGGGCACAGATGGCACGAATACAGAAGCTATTCCAATGGACATGACCTCAGTCTCCCTCCAAGAAACGCACGCAAACACAGGCACCTGTGACCAGCCATTTCCTGATAATCACATCATTCCACCAATCCACCTGGCTGACCGGCATCTGTTACACAAAAGCTAATCCCCCGCCCCTAAGCATGACATCATTAAAACAGTCATGATGGCAGCCCCTATCCCTGACCTTACTGGGCTTCGTAGGCAAACGCGGCCAGTACAGTACCACGCAACTATACTCAGAAGCCGGAACCCAATGCAGATCTACTCACAATACATCGCTCCACAAATAGGAATATGCTACATTACTTGCAAAGAATAACGCTACACGGTTAACATCAGACTAAAATTTTAATGCACATCAAATTCACCAAGCCCATACAGCTATTAGGTCATAAACCCCAAAATATCTACATTACTGTGGGCTGCATCCGCAATAAATGACCAGCTACTCCTTGTGTGACGCCCTGTTCCTTCATGGTACACAGGGGCTACATTCACGTTCAAAAAGGCAACATGGAAGCGCCTAGAACCGCAGGCCCGTCCCATTAGGTAGGCACTAGTCCAGCTGAAAGGTAGATATGTTGCTCCTAGCCACTAGTACTGCGTAAGGGCATGTGGCCCATTGGCGATCGTCCCATAAGATCGTAATGGTGCTCCACTGATTAACTCGAAGCAGCAGGTGTCGGGAGTAAAAGCCATCTGCAGGAGTGGCATACAGATGGCAGCGGCAAAAGGGGAGGAGATACCTGTCACCCAAATGAAATGAAAAAGAATAGTATGGCCATCAGAACTTCATTTGAATCACTCACTTCAATGATCACACCAAATCTACAGCCATATGCATGCTAGCCCACTCAAAAGGATTATTTCCACCCATGAATCACTTGCCAATCATAACAATATAAATCGAGGTGAAAACACTATTACAAACGAGTGTTTGTGTGCATGCGTCTGTTAAAACAGAACCCATTAGATGGGATCAGTAACGTGCATAGACACAACTGTTGGAAGGCGCGTCGAGACAGGGAGGGTTCAACAAGGGCAGATAGACGATGGTCCCACTATGGCAGCTCTGCATCACATAGCGCAGGGGAAGGGGATAGATACCAAAAAGCCATGTACATGGCAAACTCTCAATTAAATCATCTGTCCATGCATCCATACATCATTCCCTCATCCCGGTATAAAAACGCATGAATATTTACTCATATTACATTTTAAATCTCCATTGAGTCTGTGCGTAATGCAGTCTGCAAAATCCACTGTGCTCCAGCCCGGAATTCTAGTGATGTGAAGTAACATGTATTTGGGAACGTCCTGCCTATTCGTCCACTACGCTATTGCGCATCCCATACTAATCATATCAATCATTGTATTCTCGCCATGGCCCCTGTCCCAAGGACATTAAACAATAGAACGTTATATTTGCAGTCAGACCTGTGGGCGTCTCCTCGCCGCTAGCTGAAAACCGAAAGCGCTGTCCTTCGAATTCCTCATTTGCAACATCACGTCGAAAAGGCATCTGTGACCGCTTGAAATCACAAAATCATCCATGTAGTGCGGCAGTGTGTGAAAATGGCAACTAGCTTCACTCACAAATGGGACGCCCCGCCCGTCGGTGAACCTCGGTACAGTGCTCGCCCAAAGGGGATTGCAGCTGGCACAGGTGGAATGAATCACCACAGGTGGAGGCTACACAGCCTGAAAACACATAAATTGCACACCCAACCCCCTCCCACAACCACACCCACTCCAAAATGCTACCGGCAGGACTAGCGATGTTGGCCCTGGGGGACCTGATAGCACTGCAAGTACTCCAACTTCAAGAAGAAGACGAACACCAACTACTACTACAACCGGCCGCACAGAGGAGACGCAGGAGGAGGGCAAGGCAGGGCCAGCAAGGCCCACCAGCACAGCCACTACCACCACGCAGGCAGCCCGCAATCCCACGCCTCCGAGCTCATCCGTTCAACCTCACTGCTGAGCAGATCCACACCCTCTACCGTTTGGACCGGGACACCATAATCTCCATTGTGGACATGACACACGCTGACCTTGTCAGCATGATAGATAGCCCAACCGCCATCCCACCCCTACTGAAGGTGGTGTCTGTACTCCACTTCCTGGCCACAGGCACCTACCAGCACACAGTCGGACAGTTGCATGGCATTTCACAGCCACTGTTCTCACGGACACTATTGCAAGTGCTCGATGCCCTCCTGAAGCACGCAGACGACTACATCTCATTACCACGCTCGGAGCTGGAGATTACAAACACAAAAGTGGGATTCCATGCACTTGCCGGCATACCGGGTTGCATTGGTGCCATCGACTGCACCCATGTGGAATTGGTTGTCCCACATGCCATGGAGGTCCAGTACCGCAACCGGAAACAATATCATTCTCTTAATGTACAAATGGTGTGTGACTCCAACAGGATCTTTACACATTGTTGTGCCCGATTTCCTGGATCAACCCATGATTCTATGGTCTTGAGGAACTCTACAATACCACGCTACATGGAGCGACACGCAGGGAACAGATCCTGGCTACTCGGTGAGTCTCAATCCATGCATGATAATGTGGGGTATGTGATGCGGCAATGACCTGGCAGGAAGGGGGGGGGATGCGTACGTAGCAATGTCATCCCACAAACATCCTATCTTGTCCACATACAGGTGATGCCGGGTATCCACTGAAGAGATGGCTCCTTACACCACTCCGGAACCCACAGGACCAGCATGAGGAGGACTACAACCATGCCCACTCACGTACCCGTGTAGTCATAGAACAGGCATTCGGCCTACTGAAGGCTCGTTTCCGCTGCCTCAGCAGGTCTGGCGGGGCACTCCTGTACCGCCATGAGAAGGTTGCAAAGATAGTCATGGCATGTGTCATGCTACACAACATGTGCGTACGTAGAAATGTGGCCATGCCCCCTGACGCAGAACTGCAAGCACCTGAAGATGGTCATGATGAGGCTGGGGATGTGGCAGCACCTCAGGGAGTCGGCGAGGCACAGGAGGCCCGTGAAATTCGTCAGAGTATCATAGATTCATGCTTCTAGCACTCACGCCTGTTGGCTGATGCATGGACACGGCACTTGTGGCACTGTGTGTGTCGGGAACATGCACAATGTGGACTGTACGCCTATAAAGGACTCATACACAAGGAACAATGTCCACACATCTCATTGGATGATTATGTAATGTTCATAGCATATGTGAAGTTATGTTACACACCCCATCGACCCGCCACCCAAGTAAGCCCAACACCCCCCCTCCACCCTCCTACCTCCCCCCCGAACACCAGTGTCCAAAGATGCTCATTGTCAGTGGGCAGACGCTATTGCAAGCCCCCTCTCCGGGTATCAGGGGCACCCCTGCCTGTGGAGCGCAGGTTCCTCCCAGATCTACGTTGGGGGCTGCCCTGGACGGAACTTGCAACGGATGATGTCTCTGCCTGCTCACGTCCATGCATGTCCCTAAGAGTTTGTGAGAGCTCAGTGAGCACACGGCGCACAGCGGCAAGTTCACCACATACGTCTTTGGACGTCGCATGCAGTTCCCCCCTCAGGCTCTCGGTGCTTCTCTCCATTTGTACCCTTAGTGTCTCTGTACTTCGCTCCATTTGTGCCCTAAGTGTCTCTGTACTTCGCTCCATTTGTGCCCTAAGTGTCTCAGTAGATGTTTCTATGGCTGCCTTAGAAGCCCCACATTCATCAGCATGCTCCTTGAGGAGCGTGGCCAGTTGCTGCTGTTGCACGATCACCTGGTCGAGGGACTGTTGCCTCTGCTGGGCCATGGCCATTTGCGGTGGTGTCACAGAGGGGCTGATCAACTCATGTTGCCTTGCCACAGGGCTTGTGGGGGATGGCCAGTCGTCGTCTTGTGGGTGCCCCTGCGTGGTATCCTCATGGTGTAGGGGATGAAACAAACAGGGGGATTGAGACAGGCCATGGATGGGTCCTACATCGACAGCACCGTTGTCTGTGTCGGAGCATGCTTGCATTAATGCAGTGTCACCTATGGTGCTGCTGCCATCAGAAGCAGTGCCTTCTGTGGCATCCATTGGGGGGACCTGTGGTGCTGCTGGTGTGGGCATGCTGGCTGCTGGGGTGCCTGTTGAAGTCCCCTCCTGTGTGCTGCCACTTGATTTGTGCTGCTGCCGTGTCTTGATCCGTGCAGCTGAGGTGGAGGGTCTTTGGCCGTTGGTCTTGGCCCTCTTTGCAGGTGTGCTGGTAGGGGTGTCCTGCAGCTCGTCGTTTGACTCGGACCCTGTGGTGGAGTAAAGGAGGGCGAGCGTTATTTATGGGTCTGTGGAAATTGGAATGGCAATGTATCACATGCATTGGGGTGGTACCTGAGGGTGGTTTGGGTCAGGGCCTTGGAGGTGGTTTCATTTCTGTGTGGATTGAGGATGCAGTTGTTTTGCAGCCTGCAGTTAGGGTGTGCATGCTGCACGTGTAGAGGGTGTTATTAGGATTTTTAATTATTTATGTATTTAATGTGACTTTTAAAGTGCGCTATCAGGCCAATGTATGTGGCCGTTCTCCTGGACATGTGTTTCTGTTGCACTATGTGGCCACATGGTACTTCACATGATTGGACATTGTGGATTTAGCATTGTTTTATTTGGCCCACCTACCTGATTCTTCGGATGTCTGCACTCCTTTCTCCATCCCTCCGACTCCCTCTATGCTCTCCATTCCAATGGTGGAGGCACAGATTTCTTCCCAGGGGGTCAACTTGATGGGTGATTCCGATCCTCCCCCGGTAGCTGTGGCAATGTTACGGTTGGCTGATAGTATGCTCCGTACGCGTATCCGCAAGTCGTCCCATCGCTTTCTGCATTGCTGTGGGTTGCGGGGTGCGGTCCCCACCGCACTTACCCGCTGTGCCACCAGGGCCCATATGGCCTTCTTGTTCGCAAGTGCCGTCCTGGTCATTTGCGTCGAGAAGACGACGGCAGCATTCTCCTGGAGGGTCTCTGTGAGCACGGTGAGTTCCTCATGGGAGAAGTGGACCTGCCGCTTGCGGTCGCACGCTTTTTTTGCTACTTTTCCCATTTTGTTTGTTTTAACTAGGGTGGCTGTCGGGTTGGGATGTGTCTCAGGGTCGGATTTTTAATGGTTGTGTTGGGATTCTGATTTTATAGGTGTACGGCGTGCTGTTTCCCGTTCCGGCCCCATGTTTTTACTTCCGTTTCCGTCTATTTACGGTCACCGTATTTTGCGATTGGCGCTCATTACGGTGACCGCTATGATGGGTGGCGGAATTGCACCTAGGGCGCCGTACGACGGCGGAGAGGGGCGTTTTGGGGACATTTCCGCCTTCGCGGACTTTGCACTTCCGCCATGGCGTAATGCTCCTGCCCGATGGGTCATAATTGCCCGCACTTTACTCCATCGTGCAATGGCGGAAACGCTATTTACGCTATGGCGGTCGGGTCAGTTACTTTCCGCCAGGGTCGTAATGAGGGCCATTGACACTATCGCATTTTCATATTTTACTTTAGCTGTAGCTTCAGAAAATGAAAGCGCCATTTAGTGAAACCAAAGATTTGGCTTGAGAAGCACAGGGTAAAAGCCCTACCATGCCGCAGGGAGCATCTTCCTCAACACAAGCAGAAACATGGTTCCAATTCAAACTGATTAGCAGGAAAACAGTAAAGAATAACAGTGCATACAATGCTACGAGGCCACACCAGTTGCAGAATTACACTAAAAAGTGCCCCAAATGTGGTTGTGTGAAATTGTGCTTTCCTAGGCATATAGTTAAGAGCTTTAATGGGAAACTTTGAAAAGCAGCTGGTGGACCTGCCAGCAGGTAGGAGATTAGCCACATGCGAGGGAAAGGAGAGAGCCAGTATGTATCCGTAGTATGACTCGATATACCTGGCTCGATATACCCAAAGGATATACTACACCATGAGAGTCTGCTACAGCAAATGAATCACTTACCTTGATGTCGATTCCTCCTCCAGCAAATTCAGCTTGCCAATTTACAAAGGGTCACTGGGTCTGCCGCAGTGTGTCAGTTGAATTAAAAGAAACAGGTACAGAAGTGACAAACAGTATTACATACTGGACGGACTCTCGGACTGCCGGTGCGGCGCCCCCTTAGAGGCTGACACATCAGGCAGCCGCCTGCACTGCCTGGCCCAAAGACCGGCCCTGCTATCTCTAGACAGGACCGCCACACTAAAGGTGGAGGCATAGCTCTGATAGCTAAAGACTTGCTCTCTATCAGAAAATCCGACAAAGATATGGACAACAATAGCGACCACCTCCTCACTAAAATCAACCTCTCCCACGCTTGCACCATATCTTTGTATCTTGTCTACCGCCCCCCAAGCCCCTGGGTGACTTTCAGACAACCCTCAACCACCTCCTCTCCGACAATATGAAAAACTCCACTAAATCCATCCTACTTGGAGACCTCAATCTGGGACTCGATGACAACAAAGATCCGGCAGCTAAATCTCTCAACACCGCACTTGAAATCCTAGGATTCAGCAAAACCATATCTAGCCCTACCCACATTCAAGGCCGTACCCTTGATTGGATAGCCCAACATAACTGCCACCTCACCATCACTGGCAACGCCCCTATTGCATGGCCTGACCAACATGCCATCCACTTCAATATTCCCATTGCCAGGTACAAACACCTCCCCCCACCACCCTTGCCCAAAACACTCTCTAGAAGATCCTGGCAGCTCACTAAAGAAAGGTTACTGCCATACCTACAAGTTCCGGCCTTCAGACCACCTTTCTCGACGGACCCAGAAACCCACGCCCTAAACTATGATAAGGCTATCAATTCAGCAGTTGAAGCTATCGCCCCACTCAAACCTCAAAAAGCCAAACCCACCAGCCACACTAATGCCTGGTTCACCGCTGACCTCTTGGAACTTCGGACTAAGAAACGAGCAGCCCTATCCTTATGGCAAACTACTCGCACGGACGCAGCTAAACTAGATTTCAAAAACCTGTCGAAAGAATACAAAAAAGCCATCCTCCACGCTAAAGCCATTCATTTGAAACTAGGATTCTTGAAGCACAATCTAACACTAAAGAGATCTTTTCCATATCTTCAGAGACTTAGAGACTCCAACCTCCAACACCCCCCCCCCCCACAGAACCTTACTAAAGACATGACCTGGTGCGATAGAATATAAGCAGCTATATCGAATAAACTGAACACCCTCCAAAACAAAATCCAGACAACCCGACAGAACCTGACGAACACGCCTATCCCATCAACACACAGTCACCAACCGCAGACATTACCACCTCATTCTCTTTCAAAAGTGTTGAAGAAAAAGACATGATCAACAACATGAAATCCATTAAGCCATCCAACTGTAAAGGAGACATCTGTACTGTCACAATCATAAACGACTGTGCTAGCACCCTCACCCCATTTCTCACTGCATTCGTCAATGCCTCTTTTGCCACTGGAAAAGTTCTGTCCTGCCTCAAGGAAGCCTGGGTGCGCCCTCTGATAAAAAAAAAACACCTTGGACCCCACCTCACCCAATAACTATAAGCCCATTACTACTGTCCCCTTTTTGCAGAAACGTTTGGACAAGGCTGCCTAATTACATGTGCAGTAATTTATTGAGGATAACAAACTCCTTGGGCTACATCAATCAGGCTTCCGCCCAGGGCACAGCACTGAGGCAGCCCTTCTTGACTTGAAAAACCAGATGGATGATGCAAGAGACTCGGGCAAACCTGCCCTTCTTCTCCTCGATCAATTGGCGGCATTTGACCTTGTAGATCATAAGGTCCTATGCCACCACCTAACCTCCACAGCCAAGTTCTCACCTGAAGCCATGGCATGGATCTCATCCTTCCTACAAGGAAGGACCATGCAGGTTTTCTCCGACATAGCTTCTGCCTCACCCACAGTCATACTATGCAGCGTTCCACAGGGATCATGCATCTCGCCCACTCTCTACAATATCTTTACACATCCTCTCTTCTTTATTCTCGACTCACTGGGTATCTCCTACACCAACTACACGGACAATACACAAATCCTTCTCACACTGACGGGCGACTAGGACACTGACTCCAGGACCCTCAACGAAATCTACGCCACCATCCAATCATGGATGGTGACAAACGGACTCTGTCTAAACTATGACAAAACCGAGCTGCTCCTGATAGGATCTACTAAAATACTCAAAAACCTCGATTCTAAATTCAGCCATTTCAACATTGATGGAATCAGAATCCCAGTCGCAGGCTCAGTAAAAACTCTGGGAGTCTATCTTGACTCCAATCTATCAATGACCATGCAAGTCAATGCCATCGCCTCATTTGCAGCCTACCATGCCAAAATTCTAAATTCCATCAGACCATTCCTCTCCAAGGACAGTTGCATCACCATTGCTTGAGCCATAACAGGGTCAAGACTAGATTATTGCAACACCCTCTTCCTAGGCACATCCCAAAAAAACATGGATAAACTACAAATTATTCAAAACAATTCCCTACGCGCAGCCATCGGCATACCAAAAAGGGAGCACATCATTGCCGCCAGGAAGTAAGCACATTGGCTCCTAATCAAAGAGCAAATACTCTTTAAAGCCATAGTCTTGACTCACAAGTGCATCCACCTAACTGCACCTCCATACCTATCCGCGAGAATACACCCCTCCACATCCACAAGACCAACCAGAACGCCCTACACAAACATGCTCACTTTACCCAAAATTAAAAGAGCCTGAGCAGGAGGGGCCAGCTTCCCTTACCTAGCAGCCCAACATTGGAATGCCCTTCCACCACCCATGCGAGCTTAAAACTATCACCTAGCATTCCGAAAAACTGTAAAAATGTGTAAAAACGTGGATTTTCGCTTGATCACCTCTCACCACACTCTTCTAGCGTGGAACTATACCTGTATGAAAATGTATACTGTATGATATGCAGCTGCTATGTATACCCTGTATGAAAAATATATTGCATTATATGTAACTACTCTGTATACTACTAATACCTGTAACCCTGCAACTATTCACTTGTAACTAAGCTCCTCACAAGTAACAGCGCCGCCATGCCCATGGGCTGCTTTTGCACTATACAAAAGTAAAAATAAATAAATAAAGATAGAGAATCCCCCATGCAGCCGCTAGTCAGCACCAAGCCCTAAGCCATCCGGCATCTGCCCTGCCCGTTCCACACTGTGATTCCATCTCCAATTTCCCCCTCCCTAGCCTAATCTGGCTTCTCTGGTGCCGCTGTTCCTCTCCAACCCAGCCACTGATCCCCATCTGCGATCCGGGGCCGTCAGGGCCCCCGATAAGGATACTTGCCATCTGGGCCTGTCCTGGCCAATACAGGCCCCTACTTCATCTCCCCTTCATTCCTCTAACCTGGGTAAGGCCTTGCCATACTGTGTCCCTTGTTCTTTCATATCTACCTTGGCCTCGTCCTGCATGTTCCACTTCCTATTATCCCCTTCTTCGTTTTGAGGGTCTCTGGCTCCCCCACCCCCTCCCCTGCCATCCTGTTCTCGTTTCCCTGTTGTTTTGGTCCCTGCCTCCATATTTTAATATGCATTCAGGGACTTGTGATGGCGGGCTCTTGGTGAATGGGCCCAGATTTGTTTATTTGACAAATATATCTGTGAGGGTGATTTACTCGCAGAAGCAAACGCAGGGTCTCATGGAGGTGTGGTGGGCGGGGGGTGAATAGGGAAGCGCTATTACTGGGTGATCCATATGAAAGAGAAAGGCATTTTTGGAAAAGATGAATAGCCACCATTTTTTATATTTGGCAAATATATCTGGGATCTACGTGAAAATCACGTTGCTGAAAATAATATGGCGGAATACTGCTTCCCATTACTAAAATGTCGAATGCGTTTATTTTCCAATTGTTCCCCGCTTTTCATGTAATGTAAGCAGGGGACACCCCTGCCACCCCGAACCCATAATGCCGAGGTAGGGTCCTGCTCCCCTTGTTCGTCATTATGGGATTCCAAGTTTTCTACCATGACGAATGCGCACAAATGCGAATTCAGCATTTTCATATCGTTCTTTTTTGTCCATTACCATATATCTGTGATCGTGATTTACTCGTAGATACAAAAACATGTTTGCAGTGTATCATGAAAGTGGGTTTTGGGGAACTAGGTGATCCTCTATTCTTCCTTGATCATCATTTAAATGACGTTGCAGATGCATTTCGCAAAATATTCCACTCCGGGACTCACACAGCCACGCTCTTGGATCCATTTTTTGTTGGCTCTTGGAGGCAGGCCAGGCCCCTAGGCTTGGCCCTGGCTCGGCTGTACCCATGAATTCCCTGCCTCTCCCAGGTCTCATGTTGCCAAGCCTTTAAACAGCGCTCTGGAGCATGCCACTGTGTCTGCCTGGGTTCACATGAGGTGTATGCAGCTTTTTTTCATAAAATAAATTACACCCCAAAGCCTACACACCTTTACTGTTGCTGAATCTGAAAACAAGTATGTGTTGCTGCACCGGCCCCTGTTGACCCCCGCAGTGCCCTGCTACCCCCATGTGTCCTCTCTGCCCCTGCGGTTGCTTTTGCCCCCTTTCCTGCCTCCCTCACTGCTCTTTCCTCCCTATTGTGCCTTTCTGCTCCCTGACTGCTGTTACCCCCCTTTGTACCTTTACAGCCCCCTAGTTACAGCTGCTGTCCTCTAGCCCTCACCCCTGCAGATTCCAACTATACTGTACCATACTCGCTGCTCTTGGCACCACTATCTCGCAACTTGTGCACCCAACCTTCCTCGCTTGCCCCCAGTTGCCACTTCCCCATCATCATTTGTTGCTCAGGGAACCCAGGTGCACCTGCCACATCCCTGCTCCTTCAGCCTAATTGACAGCACCACTCCCTGCCAGATCAGCATTCCGCCTTCATCACCCCACACCAATGGGCACCCTCCTGGATCAAGCCACAGTCCCGAAGCATATACTTCTTGGACAATGTATTGAGACCTGGTGTGGGGTGTTTGGAGGGAAGTGACCCATCTTTTCAGTCACAAGTACCCCCTACTGCAGTAAAATCTGAAAAGGCCATCCTGCTGAACGTCAAGGTGGTGGCAACCATACATTGTAGGGTGGTCCAGATCCAGAAGCGCTGGTAGGATTTATGGTAGCGTATCTGGAAGCTGGTCTCAAGACACTGCAGAGTGCCTAGCCACAGGAGGTGACTCACCATCGCCACCTCTCGAGCTTGGGCCATGGGACAAGCAGACTCTGATTGTCATCAATGTCAGCCTCCTACTGGGAATTGGAGAAGTGGGAACTGGGGCAAAAAGTAAGTACACTGTATGAATGCATGGTAAGAACCAAGGCTTCCTAAAGAGGCCCTCGCGGCCAAACTGCCCATCGCTAACTCACAGACTCTTACTATTCATCTCAAGTATAGACCTCCAGGCCCTATCGGGTCATTTGAGGAAGACATCTCTACTATTCTCTCAGACAACTTAAAAAGCACATCACAAGTTCTACTATTAGGGGATTTCAACCTGGGTTTCAACGACCCAAAAGATAAACATGCAAATAGTACTGCCTACATCTTGTCAGAACTAGGACTCACACAGAGAGTTAACCTACCTACTCACAACAAAGGGAGAATACTTGACTAGGTGGCGAGTTATAACTGCAATGCCGTCATTACCTCCATCACTCCACAAGCTTGGACAGACCACCACACTCTGTCATTCAAACTTGCCACTATCTTATTCTTAAATATGCCCACTGCTCCCCCGACTCTAACGAGGAATAAAAAGAATATCACAGTGGATACACTTGTCCCTCTTATTCTTCCAACCCTCAACTCTCTACCGGACAGTATAGATACCAACATGCTAGTCGAGGAGTACAATACAATTATGACAGCCACACTTGACTTTATTGCCCCTATTAAAATGAGAAAAAGTAAACCGAAAGCCCATCTTAAAAACCTGGTTTACCCCACACTTGAAAACCCTACGCTTGGAGAAAAGAAGATGTGAGACTTCTTGGAGACTACTCCCTTCCATGGAAAATAGATCCAACCGTAACAACATATCTCTTTACAAAAAAGAAATATGTCTGGCGAAACGTGAATCATACAATAACCGAATCTCACAAGCCAATTCCATTATGAAGGAACTATTTGTAATTCTCAAAGAATTAGAAACACCCATCCCAGTACAAGACACTTTCACGAAAGATAAAACTTGGTGCACCAATATTCAGTATGCTCTAGCTAACAAAGTCACCACCCTTCAAGACAAAAGTGCAACAGAAAAAAAGCCTCTCTATCCATCTCAACCCATCCTAAACCTACCCCTGCATCCCCCCATAACTCTTACCCGCTTTGTCAGTCTAGAAATACAGATACCTCTATTTTGAAACCGCAAGCGCATTTTGGTGGCCGTGGGCCAACCGTCTCATGCACGATATGACAAAATATAGGTTTTCGAGTTTGCCAATGAACGGCCATTTTGATGTAACAAGAATCGCCATTTTGTTTTCTAACCATTGCTCATTGCTTTCTGTTCCTATTGCTTCGCAGTATATTTTCCGCTTACACTGCTCGACTGTGAAACATTGTTGTCTGTATGTGAAAAGAACAAGGCCGCAGGGCCATGAGGATAAGAGTTTGCTGAAACACAAACGTAGGCAGCGCCAGGAAGAATGCCCGGCTCCCTCCCGAATGTAGCCTTGAAGCAGAGCTGCAGGGCATTTAATAATTTCACAGCTGCCAGCCAGTCTTGTTATATGGTAGAATATGTTAGAATAATACCGCTAAAGGCTTGAATTATGCTTTTCTTACAGCCCCCCTTTTCTGAGCCCGCTAGAGCATGTCGGCTCCTAGGACGCGAATGGCACCTGATAGATAGCAAGGTCCGGAATGCAACTCCCCCGTATGTGGTTCGCTTCCAAGAACAGAAGTGCTGTGTTCTATTCAACAACTGAAAGATGCCTTCGCACTCACAAATTGCAAATTGTTACTAGAATAGATGTTTGAAGGTGTCATAGTGGTCGGAGATGTCCATCACCACACCAAGTTCAAAGAAACCCAATAAAGGGGGGTGTTAAACATGTCATAGCTGATTGTTTGATATGCATTTTGTATATATGTAACTGATGTACGTAATTCATGGCTTTTGTGTACCTCGAGGTCTAGAGATACACGTCGCGGGGCGTGAGACCGAGTTGGCCAACTGAGACTTTTGCTTTGCAATAAAACCCTAGCTTTGGGAATAAAACCTTGTGTCTGGCGTATCTATCGTGTGTGGTGACTCGCCTTGTTTCCATAGACGTCAGGGTCCCCTAGGGCCCCTTTCAAGATGGCGCCCAAATAGGGACCCTCCCCCACTTGTTCCATCACGTAACGTTGTAATTGAGGAAGGCAGAGAACGGCGAGGACGGGACGATCGAGCCGGGATCAAAAGGTGTTCGGGGCACCCTGTAAAAGTGATGAGAGACTCCTTTGCAGATCTGCACACATCTGATCCCTGATCGACGTGCCTGGCTAGAGAACAAGGAGGCGAGGGTCCCGAAACGAGGCGGAAGCCAAGAAACACAGACACGACGTCCTTTGGTGCGTGAGTATACAGACGACTTGATTTATCAGGTGAGTCATTCCCCGATTCACAGTATCCTGATATTGGTTGAGAGTTGACTTTGCAAAATCAAACGCCCTAGGTAAGGTTGATTAACCAGGGGGAAGGTTGAAACATGCCTGGGGTATTGTCCACCCTACCAGGGTTTTTCCGCTGTGGTAGACAATCTTTGGAAGATGGCCAAATTGTACCACCTGGGGGAACGCCGGCGTATGAGATGTATGTGAAGTATCGAGTGGGTGCGATAATATTCTGTGAGACTTGGCATAGGCAAACCAGAAAGCAACAAGACCATCAGTGGCCGATTAATGGTAGTTTTGAGATAGCGAGGATAGATAACCTGGAAAGGGTTTTGATAAGAATGAAAGCGTGTCCTGCACCATTTGAGACTATTAAAGATTGGAGAAAGGAAGCAATGCTCCGATTTAAAAGCAGAGCAAAGCATGCGCGCAGGCATGAATCGAAAGGTGAAGTAGCGTAAGAAAAAGAAGAGGAGGAGTGGACTGAGAGTCTAAGAAGGGCAGGTAGGCGTGACCAGTTGAATATAGAAAAGATATACCCACAACAAGAATTACACATAGCAGATGAATTGATAGAAAATATATTGACCCATACAAAACAAGGCCCAAGATCAGAAGTAAGACCAGACACGTCAGTAGCTATTGCCCAGACCCCGCCCGTAGCCCAAGCTCTCCCTCCGGTAGCTCAAGCCCTCCCACAGCCACAGACTGCGCGCGTAACACTTCCTATTAGCCAACCAGGCCTACAACAGACACTCCCTGTTCCCACTGTCCCATCTGCACCTCCCGCCTCAGGCACAGACTCGGTACCGTCCGTTCCTCCCAGGGTTGAAGTTGAAACCACGGGGGCAAGAGGCGGGATTGACCAACGGGGGTGCACAAGGGTAACCCGCAGCGCAATCAGCAAAGAAAGGAAGGTGGAATTGCAGCAACAGGCAGAAATGTATATAGACGGGAATGATGGGACGGCAGCAGTGGCTTCGATATATGACTTCCGTAGAAGCAACGAAAGACAGGTAGTGTTGGAATGCATGGGTGAATATTTGGTGGACAAATGGAAACAGCTAATTGGGAAATTACCACCGCAGCGATTGTTAGACTTGAATGCATTAGCACGCTGTAGGGAGAGGGATGAAGAAGTGAGAGAACATGTATATAGACTTTTTGAGCTTAAAGATGAATTAGATAATGATTATGCCGAAATGTTTGCTACACCCGGGTACAGGAGTAGGGATATCGGGAGAAATAGAAAGGAAATTGTAGAGCCATATATACAACGACGGCATTCAATGTCGTCAGTACAAAGGGGCGATAAGTTAAAAGTATGTATACGAGAAGCATTTAGATGGATGTCGGATCCTAGTATCCCCACAATGGAGATACACGAGATATTTGATGAATATTCCATGCCCATGAAAAGAAAAGCACTACAGTCGATGGCTGAACATTTATTAGACAAAGATATAAAAAACGATAAGGCCAGCCCACCCGAAATAATGGCAGTATATAGAAGAGCACTAGAGCGAGGGACAGGAGAAACAGCCCTATCGTTGGATCTGGGAATATTGTTACATCTAAGAGAAGGAGGGGGGGACGGTAAGTGGGGCATTTCCTATGAGAGAGGTCCCACCTACCTTTGTGCCCAAAGTGGAGGTTCCTGCAGTGGGCGGTGCAGCGGCGCAGGTGACACCAGCCCATTACACCGCCCAATATGTGCATGTCCCCTTTTCCAGACAGGAGGTGAACAACATAAAGCAGAAGATTCCTGATATATGAAAGAATCCTGCAGGGTTTTACAAGGAAGTAGAGTCTTGCCTACAATCATCCGTGCTTACCATGGGTGATATAGACCTAATATTCCCGGTGATCCTGCCAGCAGACATATGGAAACAAATAAGGAAGGTAGATGACACAACGGCCTTTGGCGCCACATGGGCGGACTTGATGATAGAAGATAGAAATAAAGCGGTTGGAGGGAAACCAGGAGCGAACCTGGCAGCGTTACCAGCACATATAGTACAGAAGTTAAAAACAATTGTCCCAGAGAAAAAAATCCAATGGGACACATTGACTGCATGTGTACAAGGCAAGGATGAGTTGGCTACAGATTATTTTAATAGATTTGAAGAAGTATTCACAGACTTCAGTGGGCAGGATGTGGGTTCGGAACCAGGACACAGGTTATTTGTTGACAAATATGTGAGGGGGTTAAAACTTCCAATTCAGGATCTAATAATGACATCAGAGAGTGCATGGCAAGCAAAAACGTTGGGCGAATTACAGCTTATGGCCCAATATTATGAGCGCAGAGTGACTGCAGGAAAAGAAAAAGAAGAGAGGGATAGGGTAAATCTAAAGACACGAGTATTAATGCAGCAAGTAGTAAGACATAATAGAGGGCGAGGGAACGCACAAGGGAGGAGTAATTTGAATATGCATGGGGGAACAGTGGGACGGAATCAGTGTGCGTATTGTAAAGAGGAAGGACATTGGCGAGCGCAATGTCCGCATCTACAGAATAGAAATGGGTCTTGTCAGAGGAGACAGCATAGAGGACACCCAGGAGTAAATGGACCAAATAGGAATAGTATGCAGCAGCATCATAATAACAGAGGTAATCAAAACCAAGGTCAAAACCAAAATGCCCCAAACCAGAGTCAGGGACAGCAAAATCAACAATATGGAAATCAGAGTGGGGGAAATAGAGGGAAGAGTGGAAATGTTTTCGATACACAGCCAAACACGTATTACAGTAATACCAATGATTACACATCGGACGATGTGTTATTTCCCCAATAGGACAGCCCAGGACAGTGGTCGGAACCAGTGTCTATTCCCGTGAATCAGAGAGGACCCTACGTAAAAATGAAAGTCGGGAATGAGGAGCACCGCTTTCTTGTAGATACAGGAGCACAGAAGTGTTCAATAGACCATCACTTGGTTCTGGATATACCACTGTCAGGGCAAAATAATATTTCCGTAGGGTTCGCAGGCACACCAGTCATAAACCCAGTGTCCAAACCAGTCCCAGTTACCATAGGACCATTTACTGAACATTGTCCTTTCCCTCTAACAGAAAATTGTGGAGAAAATTTGTTGGGATTAAACTTGTTGAAAAAACTAGGTTCATTTATACAATGCACGGCAGACGGAGTGTTTCTAACGATATGGCCACACGATGCCCCTGTGTCAGAATTCATGTCCGAAGTGTTACCAGGGGAACTAAGTAAAGTACCAATCTGTATATGGGCAATGCATGACAACGATGTAGGATGTTTAAAGATAGAGCCATTAAAGATTATTTTGAAAGAAGATGTTACCCTACCGCGAATACGCCAATACAAAATTTCGGTTGAAGGTGAGAAAGGATTGAAGAGTATTGTTACAGATTTGGTGAAATTAGGGGTAATCGAGGAAATCACAGGCAGTACATGCAACAGCCCGATTCTTCCGGTTAATAAAAAAGGAGGTAATGAGGTACCATACCGTTTCATAATTGATCTACGCGCATTGAATAAGGTAGTAGATCCGCAATTTCCTCTAGTGCCAGACATCACTACAATATTGACAATGATGCCTGTTTCAGCAGAATATTTTAGTGTAGTAGATTTGAAAAACGCATTCTTTAGTATTCCAGTGGACAAGGACAGTAGATATTTGTTCGCGTTCACATTAGGAGGACGATCATTTACATTTACGCGGATTCCGCAAGGTTACATGGAAAGTCCAAGTATTTACAGTAGAGCATTAAAAGAACAGCTAGACATGCTGGAATTACCCGTGGGTTGTGTACTCTTGCAATACATGGGTGATCTATTGCTAGCTGCATACACAGAGGAGATTTGTAAAGAAAGCACTGTATTACTACTGTCACACCTAGCGGCACATGGCCATATATCTAGTTTGAAGACATTTCTGTATAATCGAAAGGAGGTGGCTTATTTGGGCTACCTACTTTCGAAAGGAGGGAGAAGACTAACACCAGAACGCATAGAAAGTATTTCTTGTATGCCTATTCCAAAGACACAAAAAGGAGTCAGAGCCATAATAGGCATGGCTATATATTGCCGACAATGGATTGGAAATTTTGCGTTAATCGTGAAATCATTAGTGAATTTAACTAGAAAGGATGCGGTTATGCCTTTGCAGTGGGATGAGGAATGTCAGAAAGCATTTGATGGATTGACAACTGCATTATGCTCGGCTCCAGTTTTGGGTACGCCGAACTATGAGAACATTTTTAGACTATTTGTGTGTGAAAGTGAAGGATGTGCATTGGCAGTTTTGACACAGGAACAAGGTGGAAGAAATAGGCCGTGCAGCTATTTTTCTTCTGCGCTGGACCCTGTAGCGCGCGCCCTACCACGATGTCTGCGATCTGTCGCGGCGGCTGCTGCGTCAATGAAACAAACGGAAGGAATGTTATTGGGGCACACTTTAATTCTGATGGTGCCACATGCTATAGACGTTCTATTAAATCGGACACAGACGCAACACCTCACCTCTGCTAGATTGACAAGATATGAGATTATCTTGTTCGCGCCCCATATCCAAATTATGAGGTGTAGCGCTTTGAATCCTGCAGAATGAATGCCACTAACCATAAAAGAAATTAGGAGAAATGAATCACACCCCCACGATTGCTTAATGGTCACTGTGGAAGAAACCAACGGAAGAGTTGATTTAAGTGATATTCCACAGAAAGAGCCGGATGGAGAGTTATTTTGTGACGGCTCATGTTTTAAATTACCAGATGGCACGACAACTGGCGCATACGCTATCACTACCCTAGAGAGTGTTGTAGAAAGTAAACTAATTCCCTATAATTCAGCACAAGCTGTGGAAATAATAGCATTGACCAGAGCCTGCGAGATTTCTGAAAATTTGAATGTGAATATATATACTGATAGTCAGTATGCTTTTGGAGTAGTTCATAATTTTGGTCGACTCTGGGCTGAGAGAGGGTTTCTGACATCACATGGCACCAGAATTCAACATGGCCCTTTGATTGTACGATTGCTGTCTGCACTCACGTTTCCAAAGCGCCTAGCAATAGTGAAATGCAAGGCACATAAAAAAATAACATGTAAAGTAGGAAAGGGAAACTCGTTTGAAGACAGAATTGGGAAACAAACTGCCACTGATTTAAATACCAAAATGATGACGGTTCAGACAGAGGAAGTACCCTGTATGATAGAAGATGGAGTTGCCACTGTCAAAGAAATGCAGGCCGAGGCTACGGCCGATGAAATACAGGGGTGGGCAGAGGGATCTGCTGAGTTGGATTTGGAGGGTTGTTGGGTGGACAAGGGAACTAGAAACTGGATGTTGCCAAATTCGTATGTGACTGCAATGGTTACAATGGCCCACAGCCCTACGCACATCTGTGCGAAGAAAATAATACAGCACCTTTCTACAGTATGGCAGAATGTAAACATAAAAAAGAATGCAGAGAGGTTGGTGCAGAACTGTATCACGTGTTTGCAACACAATGTAGGGAAGGGAACAGTGACTCCAACAGGAAGTTTTGGCCCGCCCTCCATGCCATTTGAGGTAATTCATTTTGACTTCATAGAGATGGAGAGGTGCCAAAACTTAAAATACGTCTTGGTGGTGATCTGTGCATTCAGTAAGTGGGTGGCGGCATATCCTTTGAAAGATTGCACAGCAATGAGTACGGCAAAAGTAATTTTGAAGGAGTACTTTTCCAGATTTGGCTTGCCCCGAGTCCTATGGTCTGATAATGGACCGTATTTCTTGGGTGCAGTGGTATTACAGATATGTGCTGGTCTCCAGATCGATAAGAGATTTCATAGTTCAAGGCATCCGAGTTCTGCCGGTCTTATGGAGAGGCACAACGGGATTCTTAAATCAAAGATTAGCAAGATTTGTGCGGGAAGCAAGTTGAGTTGGGTGGATGCATTACCAATAGCACTATTATGCATGCGTACGTCTGTACAGGCTAAAACTGGGCTCTCCCCGTACAAAATCGTAATGGGGAGGCCGGCAAATGTTTGGTGCGCACCTCAGCCAAAGCGACTAAGTGAGATAGAACATCCTGTGCTTGGTACTTATTGTGGCCTTTTAATGCAGAAATTGCGTTTGATTCATCAGCAGGTGCAGAAGGCATTACCAGTGAGATACACCGGTCCGGGGCACGCGCTGGAGCCAGGAGACTGGGTCCTGCTAAAAAACTTTAAAAGAAAGTCATCATTAACACCCAGGTGGCGCGGCCCCATCAAGTACTTTTGGCAACGCAGACGGCAATACGGGTGGATGGAAGGAAGTCGTGGATCCATGCCACCCATGCCAAGAAGATTCCAACTGCACTGAAAGACTTGCCTGATACTGATGACCGGAAAGAGACAGCGGTCCCAGAAACGAAAGAAACTGTTGCCAGTGAGCAGCCATCTAATCTGCCAAAACGAGAAGTGAAACTAGAAACAAAGCCTGAGACGATTGCCAAAGAGGGGGAAGGGCAAAGAGTGCCCCAACGTTGCCCAGCAGAATCAACATCACTGCTGACCGACGCGAAATCTGCCTTGCAAATACCAGCAAAACCAAATCGTGTACCCCTTTGGCGCCCACCAGCACTTGCCAGCACGCCAAAGAATGGATCTGCATCATTGGCGCGGCGCACACCAGCACCTGCAGTAGCGCCACAGGCTGACTTCGAGCCTGAATCTGGAAGTGCACCGGCACTGTTCACAGATCATACGATACCAGGAGCAAGGCGATACAACCTGCGGCTTCGGAAGACAAAGTGATCCGCAGTTCTTTTTGGTGTTTATGTCAACCTCTGGTTCAGCTCATGGACGGAGAAGGAACCGGAGGTGTAGAGGAGAGAAGCGTAAGAATTGTGCAAGTCGGACAATTCTTCAAGACTCGCGGCTCCTCGGTGCGATCATAAAAAGTACATGTTTTAAACCAGAACGGACAAACTGGGCGCACATGGTACTATGGCAAGTGAGATAACCGATTAACAGTACATGTGTCCTGAACCAGAGCGGACAAGCTGGGCGCACATGATACTGAGGCGATAAAATAACTGATCAAAGGTCCTCTGAGCAGTGTAAGAAGGGGCAAGTGATCTTGCCTAAAAACGAATAATCGAATCCAGGCTAAAAAAAAAAAAGAGACATGCAGAACTGAACTGTGACAATTCCATTGAACTTATTGACATCAGAGCAAGCGCGACGAAGAAGAGATATCCACAACGAACTGTGATAAAAAAGAAGAAGGACGACGAGAAACATGCCGGAACTGGTTCCAGCTTCCTCTTGCACCACCACCGCTGAGAATGAGTCAATTATAAAGACTATAAGCTTAAGAAAAACGCATGGTAAAACAAATTGTATGCTGGTACTAACGGTAATAATGTGCTTTATGACCGTGGTAGCACCAATATCGACAGCCCTAATATTATAGTGGGTAGAAACAATACACCCATTAGAAATGTTTTTACCAATAATTAATATATCCACTACTGAAAGCCCGGTTCAGGTGATCACTTATACCCTACCCCCAATGGAAGAAAAACACAGGGAAGGTTTTGGAAATAACACTTTACTGCTGATAATGAACATGACACATGCAATTCCGAAGAAAACAAACTGCTGGGTATGTGCCCATTTACCACAGCATGCCGGGAAAGGAATAGGGTGGTATGTGCAGCCATTACCATTAAGTTCTGCATGTAGTGCATCTTTAGGTGCAATGTTCTATGGGAAATGGAATGAGAGTAATACGGGTCAATTAGACAGAACCAACATGAATGAGTTTGAGGAGATAATAATGAAGCCTGTGGGTTGTTCCATTTTTCATAAAGCACAAGTAATAGCCCCAGAGCCCACGAGGAAAAGTACACGAAAGATAACACAAAAAAATGGACGAGATAGATTGTCCCCACCAGAAAAAACATCTGTAATGACGTTTCGTGTAAGAACAGAAGGGGACAAAGATGCAATTCCCCTATTTTACACAGTGAATTATAGCCCAAGAACTGTCCCTTTTTGTCTTAAAAAGAAAGGCTCTTTTTTAGTCAGAACATATGCTGGTTGTATGAATACAGTGGTACTAAAATGGGAAATAGAACCAGTATACGTAGGTGATCCAGTTTATTTTATATGTGGAGAAAAAGCATACCCTTGGTTGCCCAGAAACTGGGGAGGTACATGTTACCTAGGGCTACTGTTCCCAGGAGTATTCCTCTTAGAAACAGCAGCCATGGGCAGATTATCAAGAACTAGAGTGAAAAGGACTGACGAAGGTGTTCTAATAGCAACTGATGTAGCAAAATCATTCATTCCATTCTTAGGGCAAATAGTGAACTCCTATAATATAAGGCAACTGTTCAGAATCCTAAAGAATACAATAAACACAACAACATATATATTATTTAACATGACATTGGAAGAAAGAGGAATCAGGTTAATGACGCTGCAAAATAGAATGGCCCTCGATGTGATCCTGGTTGATCGTGGGGGAATTTGCAAAATAGTGGGATCAGCATGTTGCGTTTCTGTCGATGACTATTCCCCCACGATCTTTGAGGCAATAAAGAAAATGCACGTTCTAAGCTCTGAACTCCCTACTGGAGAAGGGAGCTGGGGAATAGGATCTTGGTTTTGGGGAATACTACGATCTTGGGGATGGAAGTTGATCTCAATATTAGTAGTGGTGTTCGGAATATTCCTAACATGCTGTTGTTGTATACATTGTTTACACGTAGTTTGCGCTGAGGTAACTGAGGGATGTACGGAAGGATGCATGCATATGATAACAAAGAGAAAACAACCTCATGATCGAACTAGCCCAAACCCAAATGAGATGAGAGCAGTAAAAGAGTTGATGGCAATAGATATTGATGAAGACAATGATGTCCACGATAGCATGCAAGACTCAGACATAAGTACTTCAGATTCATCATCACTAGAGGAGGTTTCAATAAATAGATGAGACGTTTGGCATACGGCCAAAGGAGGGTTTGTCAGTCTAGAAATACAGATACCTCTACTTTGAAACCACAAACGCATTTTGTTGGCCGAGGGCCAACCGTCTCATGCACGATATGACAAAATATAGGTTTTCGAGTTTGCCAATGAACGGCCATTTTGATGTAACAAGAATCGCCATTTTGTTTTCTAACCATTGCTCATTGCTTTCTGTTCCTATTGCTTCTCAGTATATTTTCCGCTTACACTGCTCGACTGTGAAACATTGTTGTCTGTATGTGAAAAGGTCAAGGCCGCAGGGCCGTGAGGATAACAAGATTTCGCTGAAACACAAACGTAGGCAGCGCCAGGAAGAATGCCCGGCTCCCTCCCGAATGTAGCCTTGAAGCAGAGCTGCAGGGCATTTAATCATTTCACAGCTGCCAGCCAGTCTCGTTATATGGTAGAATATGTTAGAATAATACCGCTAAAGACTTGAATTATGCTTTTCTTACGGTCCCCCTTTTCTGAGCCCGCTAGAGCATGTCGGCTCCTAGGGCGCGAATAGCACCTGATAGATAGCAAGGTCCGGAATGCAACTCCCCCTTATATGTTTCGCTTCCAAGAACAGAAGCGCTGTGTTCTATTCAACAACTGAAAGATGCCTTCGCACTCACAAATTGCAAATTGTTACTAGAATAGATGTTTGAAGGTGTCATAGTGGTCAGAGATGTCCATCATCACACCAAGTTCAAAGAAACCCAATAAAGGGGGTGTTAAACATGTCATAGCTGATTGTTTGATATGCATTTTGTATATATGTAACTGATGTACGTAATTCATGGCTCTTGCGTCCCTCGAGGTCTAGAGATACATGTCGCGGGGCGTGAGACCGAGTTGGCCAACTGAGACTTTTGCTTTGCAATAAAACCCTAGCTTTGGGAATACAACCTTGTGTCTGGCATATCTATCGTGTGTGGTGACTCGCCTTGTTTCCATAGACGTCAGGGTCCCCCAGGGGACCCCAGGGTCTAAAGTCTCCATTCTTGAGACCGAAACAGTTATACTGTCACTTAAACCCTCGAACTGTCAGGGCGACCAATGCCCAGCCCAAATCATTAAGGACGTGATGAGGACCTAGCACCCTTCATATCGAAACTTATCAATGCCTCTTTCACCTCAGTCTCCTTTCCAAGTAACCTCAAAGAGTCATGCGTACTCCCTCTCCTGAAAAACAGACTTTAGACCCATCCTTCCCAACTAACTACCGGCCCATTACCACAGTGCCATTTCTCCTCAAAATAATAGATAAGGTCGCCTATCTGCAAATTCAGAAGTACTTGGAACACAACCACCTATTAGGAGTTCGCCAATCAGATTTCCATCCACAAAACGAAACGGAAACTGCATTAATTGACCTCAAGGCTCAAACAGATGAATTTAGGGATAAGGGGAAATCAGCCCTACTTCTCCTCCTAGATCTCTTAGCTATTTGAACTCAGCCGCACATTTTACCAAGGAAGCCATAATCTGGATTGAATCATTTCTAAGCAATAGGACTATGAGAGTCTTCTCACCTTCATCCGCTGCAGGCCCTATCCCCATCACCTGTAAAGTGCCCCAGGGATCCCGTGTTTCACCCACCCTGTATAATATATTCACAAAGCCCCTTTTTCGATGATATGGACCATCTTGGTATCACCTACACTAACTATGCAGATGATAGTCAGATTCTCCTACCACTTTCTGGGGATTACGACAAGGATTTAGCCTTGGTGAATAGGGTCTACCTCATCATCCAGGCATGGATGGCAGTACACGGTCGATGACTGAATGATGACAAAACCGAACTCATCATTCTGGGTACCACCTCTAACCTTAATAAATTAGGCCACGAATACACTTCCTTTGTGATCGACGGCAACCCTATTCAAGTTGCCAAAGAGGTAAAAACCTTAGGCTTTTACCTTGATTCCACTCTATCATTTACTAAACAAGTAAACTCCATGACATCTGCCACTGCATATACATGCAAACTTATCAGAGCAGTTAAAGCATTCTTTTCTAAAGAAAGTTGCATTATCATTGCTCCAACAAATACATCACTAAAATACTAAAATACTAAAATAATTCAAACCCTCCAAAATAATTCCCTCAGAGCTGCCCTGGGCATCACTAGGAGAGAGCACATCTCTGAGATCATTAGACAAAATAACTGGCTTTCCACGAGCGAAAAAATCCAGCTTACAACTGCTTCGCTCACATACAAATGTCTGAACAACACGGCCCCTCGTTACCTCAGTGAAAGATTCTGCAGAAAATCTTCGACCAGACCCACAAGAACAGCTAACGCTAACTGCCTCATTGTCCCAAGAGCTAAGCTTTCCATGGTTGGGGGGTGTAGCTTTCCCGTAAAAGCTGCTCAGCTTTGGAACTCTTTGCCACCACCTCTACAAGCAGATCAACCATATATGCACTTCATATAGAATCTCTTTAACTGGCTCAAAGCCCACAACCAGTAAGGCCTTGCCACCCCCTTCTTGTATTATAGTAGACCTCTGAGCGCTATTATCTAACTACCTGCACACCGTCCTTCTTGTATATGACACTTCTCCGCTGTGATCTTATGCAACTGCATCGCCTCATGACACTACGTAACTGTATTTCTTTGTGCTGTTGTTTTGTATTTATGCCTTTCTGTAACCTAAACTGCGAATTTCCTTGTAACCTCTGTGCCCGGATACCTTTGGGTCTGGCGCGCAATATAAATTAATAAACAAACAAACAAACAAACAAACAAACAAAGTGTCTCCGTGCCTAAATCTGGCACAAAATAGTTAAAAGCCCTGAAGACAAGAATACAATTAAAATAATATTAATATAAAATAAATATTATTGTCACTGCAGAGGAAAGTATGGTATGGTTTCCCGCAAGACATGTACCACCTGTCACTCGGGGCCTCCATTGCTGCAAAGAGGTCAATGGGTACATCCATCCCCATTCCAATATCACCATGGTGGAGCAGGGATTAAAAACTGTAGTCTGATGCATTGACAAAAAGGGCACTAAAACGTATGCACACTGAGTCCACTGTCAAACACATCTGTGTGTGCTCCCCAGGAATATAGGACCCCAACCACTCAAAGTAGAAGCCATGGACTGGACCTGTAACTCCCCTTGCCGACATCTCAAATGCCATCAGTGCTCACACTGCACTCACCTGCCCACTCCCAGTCTCCTCTGCACATCATCCTGTGTACCCTACTACTTCACACTATCCTCTACTTCCCTTTCTCTCTGGGCTTCTGTCTTCAACTATTCCCTTGCCTTCAACAACACTGCACAGTACTGGGTGGCCTCTTAAAGCTCCACATACACCTACTCAAGCAAATGGATCCAAATCCGTCCTCCCAGACGCCCTGACCTGTAGGGATCCCCTCAAGGTCAAATGTCAGGCTCACGCGTAGTGACCCTCTAAAACCCTGCCCTAGGAGAAGGTTTCTCTACCTTTGGCTACCATTATCACTGCCTTTCTGATTACACCCAAATCCTCTGCACCTTCCCTCCTAGGGTGCTGGTCACTAGGGACATGTCGCCAACAGCTGTACAGTAACTTGTCAATGCATGGTTTCCCATACACAACCCCCCTCTTTACATTCCTTAACATAATCCACACATGTAACCATTGAAACACACCTCCATATATAAGTGCCTGAATTCTCCTCTATTTTCCCCCTTGCACCTGGTTTCCCTCCTCCATACTTAACCTCCCAGTCCCTGGCATCCGCATGCATTCTTCGCAAACATCCTAGAATGCTTCTCGCTCCTCCTGGATTAGATGCAAAGAAACACTGAATATGAAATGGGCACCTCACTTTCTTGGACAAACCATCTCCTACCGGAAGAACATCCCAAATGGGAAGCTTTCTCATGCAGGCAGAGTTGTCTAAAGGTGACTGGATCAATGAGAACCAAATGCAAGTTGGATACCATAGAACTAGCATGTAGGCCTGTATGCATCCCTCAAGTTCAGGTAGAGCTTAAGACTGATGTTACCTGGACCTGTGTAAATTCCAAAAAGTCCATACATATTTTGAGAAGTGGGAACCATGTGTCTACCCTAGGTGGATCATGCATGGAGATTAACTCCTCGATTCACAATCAAAGGATTGATGTATGAGCAATAACCTTTCAAGTCTGGATTCAAGCAGCTTTTGCGGAGGTACGTACAGAAAGAGGAAAGCCAACTTCTCAAATGAAGAATCAGAGACTCTGTTAAAAAATGTGGTGAAATACTTCAGTGCTCTCTATGGCTTGGAAGCCTTTAACGCAGAAGTGAACTGTGTCATCAAATTCAGCGGCAGGTGAATGACCTGGGATACACACCCCGTTCTATTGATGACCTACAGCACAAGAGGCGGTATATCAGACTGGATGTGAAGAGAAAGGTCACCACCAAAAGGTCTATCTTCAACTCCCGCCTCACACCTATCGAAAAGTTGGTTGCCTCAACAATAGGAAAATCTCACCTCGATGGAATAAACAATGGCATATACCATGAACCAGGTCTGCCACGACAATCTATCTTCTACCCGCTATGGGGCCCAGCTGTCCTTGGTGAAAGCAGTTGCGGGGACCGGACCAATAGCCTGAATTCAAACTAAAAAAAGCTGGAGGAAGTAGCTTTCCGGTTATGGCAGTATAGACTTGGAACGCACTCCCATATTCCCTGCGAATAAACCAATCCTTCTACAATTTCAGGCGTAATACTCTCAATTGGCTTAGAACATAGAACAAATGACAAGTGAATCATCTGTGTTCGTCTGCTAACATATGACCTTCTGTAATCCTCTATGCCATTTTACGCTGTATGCTCTTATTCTTGCTTTTTCACCACTATCCTTGGCACTTGTACAATCCATTGCACTATGTAATATAGTTCTCTCCCTATGTATCATCACTATCCAATGCTTATTGTACATTACTCTGGATTTTAATGCAATGTGTTGTTCTATTTGCCTTTGTAATCCTATATACATTTTAACTGTATCTTGTTTATAACATTTTTTGTAAACTTTTAAGCTGAAAGTATACTTGTAACACTTTGCGCCCAGATACCCCTGGGTTTGGGGCGCCATACAAATAAATAAACAAGCAAACAAACAAACAAATAGAGAAGTGCTGTACCCAGGCTTCCATGAGTTTTAACTATGCTATTGCCTACCAGGCCAATAGGTACCCTGCTTTCATGCTGTACCCATAATATGTATAAAACAGGCATCACATCTCCAGTGTTGTCACATCATCATAGACCGCCCTGCAGACCCCTACCAATGCTATGCTCAAAACCATGTTGAAGTAACGATTAGGAGGGAGAGGGAAGGTGGCCCATCAGTCATCGGCAAACAAGTCTGTTGAGACACCTGTGAGCGAAATAAAAAAACAACTTTGTTGACATGACCTACCGTTTCTGCCTTGTTAGCAAAAGTCTACCTGTGACATAGTGACAACTCATGTACGAGCACATCAAAACTCTTAAAATGGCTTGTCCAGTGCGAAATTACTCCCCATAATGGAAGTGATAGGTAACATGCATAATGGACATTTCATAACATCAGTTTCCCATATGTAGGTAAATTAAAGTATGCTACACCAACAGACATAAAGCCATGAATAAGGCTTTGTGTGCCACCTTACCCATGGCATGACACCACACGAACATGATGACATGGAGCGCATAATATCTGTCACCATTGTGCCATGTTCGACATCTGCACAAGTGTTTGAGATGAGTACCAGAAAAGAAAGGGGTTGTATGAGCTGTCACTTTTGGACACCATAGCATTGGCGTGTATGCTGTAGGAACGGTAGGTTCAGGATTCTATGTCAAGATTGGAGGAGGCGAGCATTATGCTTCAACTTCAATTTATTACTCCTCAGCCGTTTCAACAAAAAACACAAGAAAACACTGAAAAGTATCCTCATCAAACGTTTCTTTTCTTGAAAACTACAAATCCTAATGTCTCTTTAGTCCTATCCTGCTCAGTCCAGCTATGACACTCTTCCTGTTCCTGGACTTCTTTTACTGCTCTTCAGCAGATAAGTACCATTTTCTCACTTCTCCATGCATTGCAGGTTTAGTGGGTTGTGACAGAGAGTAAAGGTTATAATTTAAGAAGAATGAGTATTTAATGTGTATACATAACATGTATATATGGATTTACAGTGTTTCTACAGCATTTTGGATGTTCGTTATGAAGTTTTCTTTTTTAATATATTTTTTATTATATTTTCAAAACCAAACAAAACACACATTACAACTGTTTCAATACACAAAGAAAACATCATTAGACCATCACATTTCCATTAGAACTCCCCAACTCCCCCCCCCCTTGAACTAGAGCCAGTTCTCACATGTCATCTACTGGAGCATTATCGGGTAGCACAATACTTAAGCGGTCATCATCCAAGTCCTCTGTTTCGTTGTTACCCTGGTGAGGATTTGCCATAGAGGCCACCAATTGCCGCCAGGCCAGCAGGGGCCCTACTTCCTCTTCGCCCCCCCTAGTGACCGTTTCAAACCAGACCACAGATTCAGCTTCCGCCCATTTTAAGAGGTCCGCCCACCATAGCTCCACCCTAGGTCTGTGGACCGCCTTCCAGCCCATGGCAATCCTGCGCTTGGCCAAAACATAAGCCAAGTCCTTCATCTTGCTTATGTGTTTTGAATGTCGGGGTCTATGAAAAAGCCCAAGCATGCATGACCAGGTCGATTCCACGTCCAACATCACTCCCCCACCAGCCAGTTTCGTTTTAACCTCATCCCAAAACCTGTGCACTTCCGGGCAAGCCCAAAACATGTGTAGCAGCCCCGCATTCACCTCCCCACACCTGGGGCATTGCTGCGTAGCCGGTCCCCCAAACTTTGCAATTTTCCCGGGAGTCAGATAAGCCCTATGGGTAACGTACAATTGAAGTTGTTGGAATCTTGCGTTCCGGGACACCTTTTTATGGTATCTCTGGGCCCACTCCCATTGCCCTTCTGTCATGGGTCCTCCCACCTCCTCTTCCCAATCTTGTCTCAATTGGAGCAATTCCTTCCCAGCCCTTACTCGCAGGAGCTCGTATATCCTCGATATTTCGTGCCCGCCCTCCGATACATCATACATAGTTTCCAGGGCGGCGTCAGGATCCTCTGCAAGCACTGTCTCAGGCCATCTTTCTCTAGTCTTTTTCACAAGCCTAGCGTAAGTTATATATTGGCCACCATGCACCCCTGTCTCTTCCTGCAACCTCTGAAAGTCCAATGCCTCCCCTTCCTGCCATATGTCTCCGAGGGTGGCCAGGCCTACCTGTTCCCAGTATCTACGGACCGATTCAAGTAGTTGAGAGTCGCTCCCGCACAGCGCCACCAGTGGGGCCTGCTGGGAGTACGGCTCCGAATCCCCCATCATCCTCCATGTCCTTTGCCAGATCTCCCAGCCCAGCCTCAGCAGCCGCCCCCTGCCCACCAGCTTGTCCCTACGCAACCACACCACTTCCTTCAAAAAGTATGGGGCTGAGTCCCCACGCAGAAACCTAGCCTCTGCCGAGTCTTTGGCCGAAAGCCACCTGGCCACACACAGCAGCTGCCCCACCAGGTAATAGAGTTCAAAATTTGGCAGGCCTATACCCCCCTTGTCACACGGGTTCTGGAGCTTCCACAGAGCCACCCTGTTCCTGGAGTTACCCCATACGAAACCCCTACACACGCTATGAAGTTTCACAAATAGGCTCCTGGGTATCAAAAACGGGACATTCACGAAAAAGTGCAAGAGTCTAGGCAGGACTACCATCTTGAGCAAGGCCGCTCTCCCCATCATAGTCAGGGGCAATCTAGCCCAAAAAACCATGCTGTTCTTGATCCCCTCTATCGCTTTTTCCGTGTTATGTTTGTGTTCCGCCTCGATCCTGTGGTAAATATTTACTCCCAAATACCTAAATGTCTCAATCCGCCACGGTATTGGCAGGATAGGCAGCCTCTGTAACGGGACATTCCTATATCTGCCCAAAGGAAACAGACTAGACTTTCTAGGGTTCACTGATATGCCCGAAAGGGTGGCGTACCGTTCCATTACCTTCAACACATACTGCAGATTTTCTTCCGGATAACGCAAATAAAGAAGCAAGTCATCCGCATATAGTGATATCAGGTGCCTACCACTTACAGTACTTATGCCCACCTCCCCATATTGTTGTCGCAGGCATATTGCCAACGGCTCTAATGCTAATATATATAGCATGGGTGACCAGGGGCATCCCTGTCTGGTCCCCCTGCTAAGTTGCCAGGTGTCTGAGACTGTGGACCCCGTTTTGACTCTCGCCATCGGGGTGCTGTAGAACAACTGGACCCACCTGAGGTATCCAGGTCCCATTCCGTATCCCCTCAGGACCGCTTTCAGCTAGGGCCATGTTACCGAGTCGAAGGCTTTGACCACGTCTAATGACACTATGGCCAACTCGCCCGTATCCTCCTCAGTTTGGTCAATGATATGGTGTAGCCTCCTATGGTTATCGGTGATGTTCCTGCCTGGAACATATCCCGTCTGATCTGGGTGTATCAACTTCCCAATCACGTTCTTCAGCCTATTAGCCAGCACTGCTGTAACTATTTTGCTGTCCTGGTTGAGCATGGACAACGGTCTGTAAGACCCACACTCCACGGCCGGCTTACCTGGTTTCAAGAGTGGGATGATCACAGCCTCGCAGAGGAACAATGGGAGTTCCCCCTGCTCATAGGCCTCGTTGAAAGTGGCAAGCAGTGGCTGGAGTAGCTCCTGCTTATATGTTTTATAAAACTCACTAGGCAACCCATCCGAACCAGGTACCTTGCATGTGGGAAGATTCTGAATCACCACCTCCAGCTCATCCAAGGTGACAGGTGCGTCTAACTCTGCGCGTTCTAGGTCATCCAGGGTGGGCAACTCTATGTCCTCCAATGTGTCCAGTATGTCTTAACACATATCCTCCCCCGTGTCCTCGTACAAGTGTCTGTAAAACTTGTTTGCCCCCTCTTGGGTGTTGCAGATGCAACCTCCTTCATCTCTAATCTCACTGATCACTGAGCGGGGGGTCTCATTCTTATATAGCCAGGCCCGCAATCTGCCCGGCTTGTCGCCCCCTGCGTGTATCCTCTCTGTGTATGTCCTATAATTGAGTCTGCATAGCCTATCCCAAAGCGCACTGCAGGACAACCGTAGCTCTTTTATCTTGGTTCTGTTATCATGGGCAGTGTTCTCGCAATGTGTGAGATCTTCCAGCTCCCTTTCTGCTTCTTGGAGTTCCTTTTCTATACCCCCCTGGAGCCCTTTAGCTTTGGAAATGGCTACCCCACGCACCACCACCTTGAACGCTTCCCACAGTGTGCCCACAGAACGTACGCTTCCCGTATTTATATCAAAATATTCTTCGATGGCATCCCTCAGACCCTCCCGGAACCCCTCGTCCTGCAGAGCCTCGGTCCTGAGTCTCCATGTTGGGATCCGCGGTCTTGGGGGCTGGTGTCTCCACTCTACTACCAAGGGCGAGTGGTCAGATAATACTCTGGCCTTGTATTCCGCTCCCACTATGTCTCCCACTATCTCGGCCGTTACAAACATATAATCTAGCCTTGTGTACAAATCATGTGGCGCTGCGTAGTGTGAATATTGCCTATCCATAGGATGCAACCTTCTCCACACATCCTCTAGGCCTAGGTCTTTCAGTACGGTTCCCAGCGCTTTAGCCGCTGGCGCCGTTTTCCCTGCCCTGTCCATTGACCTGTCCATCCTGTGATTCAGGGTACAATTAAAGTCCCCCCCCCCACACCACCGTACCCCCTGCCAGGTGGCCAAGTTTACTGTAAAGGGTCCTAAAATAACCCGCTGTGTCGTTATTGGGGGCGTACAAATTTATGATATGCACTTCCCTGCTTTCCAGGAGACCCGTTACCACCACCATTCTACCCTCCGGGTCTACCGTAGAGCCAAGCACCCGAAACGGCACATGCGGCACCACCCAAGTAATAACCCCTCTAGCGTACGCCGAGTATGCAGCACCCACAACATTGCCCTTCCATTTCCTCCTGACCACCTCCAGCTTCTCCCTAGTGAGGTGGGTCTCCTGCAGCAGGGCTATGTCTATACGCATCCTCTTTAAGTACAGCATCACTTTATTTCGTTTCAGATAGCTGTTAAGGCCCCGTACATTCCAGGTCACAACTTTGAGATTACCCAATGCCATCTGTTCGGACTATCCCCATCCTAACCCTTCCCTTAATGCTCCCCTTGCTAGTTCGTTTTCCGGCTCTCTCCCTACTATTTACAAACAACCCCCCCTTCCCCATCCCCCAAATCCACACCACAGCACACAACTCCCCCCCTACCCCCTCCCTACCCACCCCCAACAGTTGCCCAGCTCCATCCCTGGATCTCAGGCCTACCCACGTCTGGACCTGTCTCGTATCCGAGAACAAGGACCCCGCAGGGCGTCACCAATCTAACAGTGACCTAACTAAGTATACTACTATTGGGTTCAGAGGGTGCTTCTCAGGAGCTCCCGGTCATCTATTTAGGAGAAGTGCGTCCAATGGGACCCGCCGGCAGATACCGTGACTTCCTCCCCACAAGCACAATACCATTCTATATTCCAGTCCCAGTGTCATGACTATGGCACCATGGGTGCCCCCGCAACGTGCTACTTATCTCCAGCCGCTTCCATCTGGACATTAGTTCCTGAGGTCGACCCTGCATATCCAGCCAATCCATCGCTTCAGTCGGCGTCTCGAAGAAAAGGGATCTGTTCTTGTAAAACACCTTTAACCTGGCAGGGTAGAGCAACATGTAGCAATGACCTGCTTCTCTAAGCCTCCTTTTCACGGATCCGAAGTTCATTCGACTACGCTGTACAAGCAGCGTATAGTCTGGATACTCCGTTATTTTCGCTGACCCCCTTTCTATCGCTCCTCCTTTCCGGAAAAATACGAGAATCTTCTCGCGGTCACGATAATTCAAGATCTTCGTGATCAGCGGCCGCGGGGGGGCTCCTGGGGCCGGTCTCCTGGTCAAGGCCCTATGCGCCCTTTCAACCGCGAACCCCTGGGTCAACTCCCCGCCTGTAATCTCCTGCAAAAACATGGTTTCAACGTATTCAGTGGGGTTCGGTCCTTCCATCCCTTCCGGTACACCCACTATGCGAATGTTATTGCGTCTGGCGCGCCCCTCTGCTTGCTGTGCTCTGTCCTCCAGATTGCCTACTCGTTCCACAAGGGCATGGAGCTCCTTAGCATGTGCAGCGCACTCCTCCGTGTTCGGGGCCAACTCCTTCTCCAGTGCCCCAGTGCGCTCCCCAATCGTTCGCACGTCCTGCCTCAGCAGGTTCACCTCTTCCTGGACCGCTCCGATCTTGAGGTTCAGGCCCTCTTGCAGCTCTTTCATGGCTAGGCCCAACTTCGTTTGCCAGGCTACCTTCAAGTCAGCAATTGCTGCCAGCACCTCCTGGATGGTACCCGGTGGGTCTGCCACCGCCACAGGGGTCTCTTTACTTTTGCCCCCCTCCGCGCCCGGGGGCGACTTGGCGTAGGCCCCATCGTGGGCTGCTTGATCCGGGGTCGCACCACTTTGGAGGACAGCCTGCTGCGTCAGTTGGGCAACACGCTGCCATGCTTCTCTTCACACCACTGTCCGCGTGGTCACAAACCACCCACTGCTGTCCAAACCTGTGCCTGTCCGCCGCACATGCCAGGGTGGGCTAGGCATCAAAGGATCAACAAAAAGTCTTAAATCAGCCCGTTCGGCTGATCCGCGCC